>NC_084488.1:24903793-25512639 GCF_030035675.1 Rhineura floridana | reverse complement strand
TTATTTCTATCTGCGTCACAATTTGTAGTGGTGTGTTCATTTCACATTTACTAACTGTTGGTACAGACAACCTCTCGGTCATAATATTGCTGTTAATGGATGTTTTGCTGGCTTTTTGTTTTATGCTGGAGTTTTATATTGCTGCATTGAATTGTTTTATGTTTGTTTCTATTTTGTATTCTATTATGTTTTTATATTGATTGTGTATTTGTAAGCTGCCCTGAGCTCTGTTTTTAACAATGAAAGGGCAGGATATAAATCCTCTCAATAAATAAATATTTAATAGTGTTGGAAAATAGAGTCTAAGCATTTAAAGCAGAAAATGAAAGGTTTTTTAAAACAAAAATATTCCTCACATCCATAATATGCAAATTAGCCTGCCTGGATTGGAATATGGCAACCCTTCCGTGGGTGGTCCCTGTACCTACCTCATCCTGGCAGCCTCAAGGCTGACACTTTGGGGAGATAGCACTTCCCTGCTGTAGTCTAGGAATGAAGGATATGCTTACTAAACGAGTGTACAATCACCCTAACGGAGCTCCCTCCCACCTAGTGAGTCTATAAAATAAATGGGCTACAACTGGAAACTTAATGCAAATACAGCAGTGGGGAAAAAATACTTTCTTCCCCTGAAATGCTCAAAAACGCACTTGAGCCTCTCTTGCCGCATTTGTGTTACACACAATAAATGTTTATGCAAAAGGGACATTCCTCAGAAATCTGTGTGACATTGTAGGAAGAGGAGACAAATGGTCATTCTGGCTCTAGATCCTTGTTGGTTTTTATAAGTTGGAGGAGACGTGCCCAGAATCGAGCCACCATCAGCTGGTTGATAGGGCATAGACATTTTGCTGTGCAGAATTCTTCAGAGATATTGGGCCTGTATGCTTTGCTTTCTGTTTATTTTATTAAGAACTTTATTAAGAAGGCCTGGTTTGTGATTTGTATGTTTGTACTCTGGTCAAAAGTTTGATGGTATAGTTTTGAGTAGAGTCCCTTAAATCGACTTTAATAGCTGCCTCTCTGCATTTGTGGTTTAAAAATAAAAATAAAATGTAGAGATGGGCAACTTCTTCTGTACTCATGGCCACATTGTGAGACAGTGGATCACTCCTACCCTATGTACTGTATGGTTTTTTTTTTTTTAAAGTTGGGTGCTCATTTACAGGTGGTACAAACACTGCACTTATTCTGATCCCCTCCCCCTTTTGAATGAGATGAAATGACGAAAATCGGCCGAAGAGGAATCATTGTCAGATGGATTGCAAGACAGGACTTGAAAGAAATGATTGGTTTGACTTTAAAAAAATCTTCATCATTTTCATTATGCTTTCAAGAGGGCTAGAAACGTGTGTTGTTGTTTTTTAAAAAAGCTGAAATGCACACAGAAATTGCTTACATTTATCATAAGGGGTTATTCTAAATAATGCAATGCCAAATTGTAATATGGTAGGTTTAAAAAAATTCTAAAACACCAAATAATACAGTAGATTAAATAATGTGAAATGTGAAATAAAAATATACTCAACTCAAAAAAAATTGAACTTAAATAAAATGATGTACTTTAATGATTGTCTAAAAGTAATTCCAAAATCCATATTAGGGAAATATTTTTATTAGGCCAACCAAAATGTCACAAAATACTGTGAAAGCATTCATGTTCTTCAGTACTTATTATCATTATTAAATTTATTACTTGTCTTTCACCAGCAGGTCCCAGGGCAGATTATAACAGATTAATATTCAGTATTAAAAACAGTTGTAGCAAGTTAGGCTAGATGGTAAACAATGCAAAATGGGGGGGGGGAATTGCAGGTGTTGCCACCACTTACCATATGCTCCGAGGCAATGTTACCAAATTCTTCTAAGCTACACTGGAAGTGGATTGGACTGTGAAAGGCCAACCCAAATTGTGTTTATAGTTTTACAGATTTGTAAGGCATTACAATATCTCAGAGAGGAGGTCAGTTCTCCTGCTCCCCTGGTGCATTCACTATAGCTGCCCAATTTCGCTGCTTTTTAAAGTTTGATAGAAATATCTGTTGGCTATAGGTATGTTCTTAAACTGCAAGGTTTTTTTTGCTGAAGTGAATTTCTCTGCTTTTTCATCCGGGATGTAAGAAATGGGATCCTGTGCAAGTTTGCTGAGAATGATCATTTATGTACTTATTGAGTTCAATGGGATTTAATCCCCTGCAATGCTTAGGAAAGGTGAAACTGACCATGGGGGAGGAGGAGAAGGGGGAGGGGAGAGGAGAGGGAAGTAGGAAGGGAAGGGAAAGGGGAGAGGAAGAAGGGGAAGGGGATTGTAAGGGGAGAGGATAGGAGGAGGGGGGCCAGGTTTGATCATTTGCATGCTTTTTGAGGTCAGTGGGATTTACTCCTGTATGGCCATGCTTAGGATAGGTGAAACTGACCTGGAGGAAGGACATGGAGGAGGAGGAAGGGGAAGAGAAGGGGAGGGGGAGGGAGGAAGGGGGAGGATAGGGCCAGGGAGTGGAGGAGATTGGGTGGGCGGGCACTGGGCAGAGGGGAGGCATCTTTCCTTTCCAAAAGGAAAACATTGTGAACAATATTATTATTTTTCAGTGTTTCCTCCACCTTTTTATTCTACAGGAGGCACATGTAGTCTCCAACACAAATTTAAGCCAAAGCTGTCCCTGGCCACATTCGTACCAGACTTCATTTCACTTTAGACAATCCTGACTTCCCCCAAATAATCCTGGAAAGTGTAGTTTGTGAAGGGCTGCTGTGAGGTGCTAGGAGACACCCTTTTCCCCTCACAGAGCTACAATCTCCAGAAGAGGGGCTAACTGTTAAACCACTCTGGCCATTGGAGCTCTGCAAGGGACTTTGTTGCTGTTATGTGCCTTCAAGTCGATCACGACTTATGGCGACCCTATGAATCTGCGACCTCCAATAGCATCTGTTGTGAACCGCCCTGTTCAGATCTTGTAAGTTCAGGCCGGAATCTCCAAATAACTCTCAGCATTTGATACGTTTGCTATGATAGGTTAAATCTCTGTTATTTAGATGTCCTTTGGGAATCAGGTGGCTTCATGGATTGTCTGCTGCTGGTCAAATCTGTTGTCGGTTCTGTTGCTCGTTCATTTAATTAATTTTAAGTTCATTTTCTAGCTTAATTTGTTTTATACTTTATAGTTGAACATTCATTTAAAAAAATTGGCTGCCCTGGAGTCTGAGTCTGATTTGTAGAAAGGCAGGATAGAAAGATACTAAATAAATAAATTTTCTGTAAAATATGAGCATTCCAAAACTTTATCTGTAACATCAACAACAAGACATAAGCCTGCAAGTATTGATTTTTCCCTCCTACAATAATAACTTTGTTAGAACATCTGCAATGTTGTTAGCAAATTGCTTTGGCTTTCCCCTCCCTTTTCCCCATCCAAAGAACCATATTCACTTTTTCAGCGATTTTCAGATTTTATTAGGATGAACATAGGAAACTGCCAGACTATCTGTCCATCTTCTAGCCCAGTATTATATACACTGACTTGCAGCAGTTCTCGACAGTCTCAGACTGAGGTGTAACTGACAAGGGGATTCGAACCTGAGATTTCCTACTGACAAAGCTTGTGCTCTACCACTGAGCTGTGCCACCTCTTACTACCCTATTGTCATGGAGAGATCACTCTCTGGTGAGTTTTGGATTGGCTGTGACTGACTCCGCCCCCCCCAATGCAGGGATAGAGGACCAATTAGATCAGTCTGCCCCCAGAGACTGATGAAATCTGAAGGATTTCTGAATGTTCTGGGGGATTTTCTAGGTAGCATGGTTGGTGTTCCTATCGAGCCCTAGTTTCACTGTGGAACAGTGAGATGGAAAGGGCCATTGGCACAGTCGCTCCTAAGTCCAGCCATAGGAAGTCTGGGAGGCTCCTTGGTTTACTGAGGAGTTCTGAGTAATGATGCAGGCCTAACGTGAGCTAGAACACAAGTGGGGCATTTCCCAGTATGAATCTGACCAAGTAAAGGTATAAGTACATAGTTGTTCCTACCATATCGCAGTGGTGGCGGAAAAGAGCATATCTCCTGATCTCTATTGCATCCTCCATTAATCACCCAGCAGCGTTGTTTAGATTGGTGACCCAGCTGGTACAGACCAGTGAGGTGTTATTAGTAATGGACCATTCAATAGCCTTTTGTGAGATTTACGAATAACTTTGAAAGGAAAATTACTCCGATCCATGCTGAACTTGATACCACAATTGGTTCAGGCTTGTTGGAGATCCCTGGAGCACCATCACATTAAAGCTTGTGAGGTCAGTTTCGGTTGTTGCAGCCCAAGCGTGCAGACAGGATGCTTGCAGTGGTGAGGCTGAGTACATGCTCTCTTGATCCCTGCCCATCATGGGTGGTAAAATCTAGTAGGAGGGGATTGACTGGATGGATCCAGGAAGTGGTTAATGCCTCACTATGGGAAGGAGTTATGCCCACTGCCTTGAAAGAGGCAGTGGGGCAGCTCTTCTTGAAGAGGTCCTCCCTGGTTCCAGAGATTTTAGAAAACTACTCTTCAGTCTTTAATTTTCCCTTCCTGGGCAAGATGATTGAGAGGGTGGTAGCTAGCCAGCTGCAACTATGTCTGGAGGAAGCAGATTATCTAGATAATTTCCAGTCTGGTTTCTGGCCTGGTTTTGGCACCAAAACAGCCTTGGTTACCCTGACTGATGATCTTTATCGTGAGAGAGACAGGGGGAATGAACCCTGTTGGTTCTCCTTGACCTTTCAGTGCCTTTTGACAT
Source organism: Rhineura floridana (assembly GCF_030035675.1). Lineage (NCBI taxonomy): Eukaryota > Metazoa > Chordata > Lepidosauria > Squamata > Rhineuridae > Rhineura > Rhineura floridana. The sequence goes on along the minus strand of NC_084488.1, from coordinate 25,507,873 downwards.
CACTGACCATGGTGTTCTTCTGCAGCAACTCAAAGAGATGAGGGTTGTAGGTACTGCATTAAAGTGCTTCCGCTCCTACTGGCAGGGTCGCTGCCAGAAAGTAGTACTAGAAGATTGTTGCTCGGCTCCATGGCTTTTGGGCTGTGGGGTCTCACAGGAGTCCATCCTGCCTCCTATGCTATTTAACATCTATATGAAACTGGTGGGAGCTACCATCCGAGGATATGGAACATGGTGTCATCAGTATGCTGACGACACACATCTCTATCCCTTCATTCCATTGGAATCAGGAGAGGCTGTGAAGGTGGTAGATAGGTGTCTGGAAGCAGTGATGGACTGGATGGGTGCCAATAACCTGAGGTTGGATTCTGGTAAGACAGAAGTGCTGTGGTTGGGTGGTTTCCATGTCTGGGAATTAGGTGTACTCCCCCTGAAGGAACAGGTCCGTAGTCTGGGAGTATTCCGGGATTCCAACTTATCACTAGAGTCTCAATTGGCTTTTGTATCTAGGAGTGCTTATGCCCAGTTTAGACTGATTCACCAGCTATAGCCATTCCTGGCCTCAGTTGTCCATGCTGTGGTGACATGCCATCTGGACTACTGCCATGCACTGTATGTGGGGCTGCCCTTGAAGACTGTTGGGAGGCTGCAGCTAGTGCAGAATGTGGCTGCTATGCTGATAGTGGGGCAACACAATGAGACCATGTGTCACTGGTCCTGAAAGTGCTGCACTGGCTGCCAGTGAGCTACCAGGCCCAATTCAGGGTATTAGCATATAAAGCCCTAAATGGCGTGGGACCCAAGTATCTAAAAGAGCGCCTTACATAGTATCAGGTATCTTGGACCCTACGATCAGCAGACAAGACCTTGTTGGTGGGGCTGCCTGGTTAAAATTGGCCCATGACAGGGCCTTTTCAGTGACAATACTTTGCTTGTGGAATGCCTTCCCTGCTGAGTTGCCTCTGTCTCCCTCATTGCTAACTTTCAGGAGCAATTTGAAAACATTCCTGTTTACCCAGGCATTCAATGGCTGAAGGAGACTATTCATGGCAACCAACCCGAAGATCATTGAATAAAAGAATGTTTTTAATGCTTTTTAATTGATTTGTTGCTATGTTTGCTGCCCTGGGCAGGAAGGGTGGGATATAAATAAATAATATATAAGTTAAAATGTACTTCCAATTGTCTGAACTTCTCCAAGTGTAACCAAGAACCAAGTTGTATAATTGGCAACCTCACATCTGTTGCAGGGCTCCTACAACTTCAGACTACAAGTTGATGATAAATCATTTGAATGTTTGTTTATTTAGATAATTTAGGTACTAATTTACATCAGTCATAGATTTTTAAAAATCCATTAAATATCACAATCCTTCAAAACACATGACAAATCACTTTAAAAAACCCAGTTACTAATAGCAGCAGCAACCAGTTCTTTCTTCCTCCAAAAGCCTACGGAAAAGATGTGCCTTAAGAAGCTACCTAAAAATATAAAGAGATGGGGCCAGATGTACCTCATTAGGGAGGGAGTTCCACATCCAAGGAGTTGCCACTGAAAAAGCACTTTCCCAGGACTCCACGCCACTTACCACATATTGAGCAGCTTGAGTTGGGCCCAGAAAACAAATGGTAAGCAGTGTAGCTGTTTTAAGATAGGGACGATATGCTCATGGCCTGCTGCCCCTATTAGCATTCTTTCTGTAGCATTTTTCACTAGTTGCAATTTCTGGACCATCTTCAAGGCCAGTCCCAAGTAGAGCTCATTGCAGTTGTCTAGCTTGGAGGTTACCAGAGCATGAGTAACTGTGGCCAGGCTACCCAGAAATGGCCATCATTGGCATACCAATTGGGCATGAGTGCTCCTAGCCACCAAGGTCACCTGGGCCTCAAGTTACAAAGATGGTTCCAGGAGCACCCCCAAACTACATACCTGATCCTTCAAGGGGAGTGCAACCCCATTACGAACAGGTAATTCTGCCAACTCCAAGACATGGGAACTACCACCTGATAGTGCTTCCATCTTGTCTGGATTCAGCTTCAATTTTGCTGGTCATATCTAGCCCACTACACACAATGGTTCAGAAATTGCACTGCCCGTCCTAGTGCCAGTGGAACAGAGAGACAGAGCTGTGTGTTACCAGCATACTGGTGGCGCCTCACTCCAAATCCCCTGATAACAGCTCCCAGTGGCTTCGTATAGGTGTTAAATAACATGGGTGACAAGTGTGATCCCTGTAGGACCCTGCAGAAAAACTCCCAGGGGGCCAAACAGAAGTCACCCAAAGCTACTATCTGTAACTGTCCTTAGACGTAGGAGCAGAACCATTGCAAAGCCGTGCCTCCAACTCCTAACACTCTCAGTCCACTCAGAAGGATACCATAATTAATGGCATTGACAGTGTCTGAGCGGTCAAGGAGAATCAACAGGGTTTCAGTCCCAAAACCTGGCTTGAAGCTACATTAAAATGTGTCTAGATAATTGGTTTCATCCAAGCATGCCTGAGGGTGCGCCACAACCATCATCTTGAGCACCCCTCCCAAAAAAGGGGATGTTGGGAGACCGGGTGGTAGTGATCCAATTTGTATAACTTGTTCCCTTGTATAAAAATAATGAGAGCTGAGGAGAAGTTTCGCCCATTTCAATTTGGGGGACAAAAGTCTCCCCTGCTTTTGACTCTGCCCTAAACAATAAATATCCTGCTCATTCAAAACTGGCATGCCAAGTAGAAGGCTAGGCTAGTATGGGTTGAGAGGGTTTGTGGTGGGGGATGCTAGCACCTTTCTTCAGTTTATCATCATAGCTTTATTGCAATGTAAATTTACTTTATCCATTAACCCATGTTTTTTATTCCGTATTTGAGTCACTGTCAACTAGTGGGTTGAGATCCTGGCTTAGGCCAAGGGCTCATACTGAACTAATTAAGGGATAAAGCAAATAGCATTCGAACATCTGTGATGATTTTATGCTGGTCGTTCACTGTACCTGCACTTTGAGGATTCAGGTTATTTACCCACTGCTGAGTTGTATTGTTAAAGCTTTGCTCAAAACTAAAGGTGGTGCCTGAAGAAAAACAGCCTGTCCTGAGGTTGTGAAATCCCAGATGAGCCAGCGTATCAAGGTACCATGTTTGCCTTGAAATTATTTATGTTTATCAGTGGAGGAAGAGTACAAGCGGTAAATTTGCTCCGCATCAATAGTCCAACAGTTCATCTCTGTTGCTGGCGTGATTATGAATAATTTATAAACACGTTATCCAAAACCGTGGAGAGAGTCATTAGCATTTTAATGAAAACAATACATGCATTGTACTAAATCCTTTACATTCTTCTCCTTCCTTCTCTTCCTCCAGTAAAACTATTTGTGCAGAGCGCTTTGAAAATAGCTGACAACACGGGATAATGTGCTGACTGGCGCTATGGGCAGGCGATACCCAGGGGCTCACTGTCGTCAAAGCAATTAATGTATGTATGTGAATTTTCTCCCTACCTGTCCATTTAAAAGCAAAACAAAACCTGGTAGTTTATCTTTGCTGACTTTTAGCTTTTGAAATTTCAGTGCCCATTACTGTTTCCCCTAATATCACTGAGATTCTCATTCTTTGGGAAGTACATGAGAAGGTCAAAGATAGCATGAGAGGTTTCTGAGGTTACGTACCATGCCTGTACCAAAAAAGGGGTCCTGCTGAATGTGCCTTGCTGAGGAACTCTCACATCTTGGAGCTGGCAGTTCTCATGTTTACACATGCGTATTTGCATGTATATGCATGTGCACATGCACACACAGGAGTCCTGCTAGGTTTGAGAAGGCCCTGGGCAAGGTGCGCTCCAAGGACCGCCAGAGCTGCCCTGGCTGCTATCACTCCCTGTGCTGCCCTGCTGAGTCACCACATCTGCTATCTTCATTTATCCTGTGACAGTACTCAGGGAATGAATATGGCTGTAGCTTTGGCCGATGCTTCAGCAGTGTGTCTGTCCACTTTTAAAACTGTTAAAATGTTTTTTTTTAAAGGGATATTATGGTGACTCTTATCAGCCTTGATATACCTGTACAAACCAGGTGCTGATGCAGCACCTGTTTCTGGCTGCACCATTCCCCTCCCCCATTGTGTGCAGCTGTCTGTGACAGTTGTTGTCTGGCAGCCCACCAGGCTGTGGGACTTGAGAATTAGGCCATAAAGTCCAATCCTTTAGATGTTACACAGAAGCAAAGGAGAGGAAGCTCGAGTGATTCTGGCAATTTCTTGTTGCACTTCCAATTTAATGCCTGAACAAAAGCTCATGTATTTCTCATGTAATGAGATATATAAACTCCTGATAGAGGACGCATCGCTCATTCTCCAACATAAGCTGCAGTGCTTTTATATGTTGTCGTTGAGTTCCTGTATCCATGCTATATGGATAGGTGAAAGATTGCCATGGGTTGTGCACAGGTTCTTAATGTGTTGCAACTCTGAGGCATGTTGAATGAACATATCTGAGATCCCCCACCCATTCTCCATAAGGACATGCCCCTAGTCAGGCCGAGATTTGTGTTCTGTTTAGTTATCCCTTTCCAGTGTAAACTTGGTGCTTGCTTATTCCTTGCGTCTGTCTTGTTGAAAAGCAGTTCGGGTGACATTATCATAGTTAATGTTGTTCTGCTTCTGTCTTCCATTGAGGTCAGTTTCAGTAAATGGTTTAAATATCTCTTTGAAGTTTGCAACCTGTCCCTTTTAATTTACTTGAAATGGCAGGTGAGAAGTGGCTGTCCCTGTGGCTACTGTCAGTTTCAATCCTTTAGCCTTCAGGCTTTGCATATTCCAAGGTATGTCAAATGAGCTTCTCAGGAGGCAGTATGTGAAATATTCTTTGTGACTTCTCCTCTCCCAACAAGTGTTAGGGCTTGACATTTTTGTTGATGCCCTTTGCTACTAAGATAATGCCTTCTATCTCTTTGCTCTTATTTCTTTTACTGTACGGTGGTCTTAACTGACCCATTTTGGTAATAGTTTTTTTAAAAGGTCTTTTCACAATGTAGCTTACTATTCGATGTCATAATGCTGTTGTTATATATGTGGTTTCCTTACCCTCTTTCCTTGCTCCAAAGACCTCTTTGGCAGTCTGTTCCACCCCTCCATACAGGTTCCATTGCACTCCCACAAATAGGCAAATGCCTATTCCTTGTACCAGGCTATGGAGATTTGCCTGGGCGTTTTAGTTAGCTCAGGGCTGTTATCAGGCAGAATTAAATCTACAGCTTCTAGTACACGTAGTCTAGGACAAGAAATATATGCCTAATCTTTAGGTACCTGTCTAGTTTTAAAAAGTCTGGCAGAGATGACACGACTGCCTCATGGAATATGTATCTAGTTATAGAATTCATATTATGTTTCTGAACCAAGCAGGTACTATATTTTTGGAGTTGTATCTTTGACAGGATTTAGCTGTAATCCTACATACACTTACTAGGGATGACTGAACACAGTGAGACTTACTTCCAAGCAAACTTGCTTAAGATTGCACTGTGCAACTTTCAGCACATGCTGAACCTAGGAACTTCAAGATGTCAGGTGAAGATTCACCTTGGGCATCACCATCCTGCTCTTGCTTAAAGGGTAAACTACAGGCAGTTAGAGACAGCAAGGAAGGCTTTGTTAACAACAGAAAATATCATGTTGTGCTTCAGCTGTAGCTCAGTGATAGAGCATCTGCTTTGCATGCAGAAGTCCCCAAGTTCAATCCCTGTTATCTTGAGATAGGGCTCGGAAAGGCTACCTGAGACCGTGGAGAACCACTACCAGTCAGTGTTGACAATACTGAGCTAGATGGACCAATGGTTTAATATGGTATAAGGCAGCTTCCTATGTTCCTTCATGCCAGACTTTCAGGTATGCTCATTGATCAGCTGCTTTAATCTCTGTGCCTCCCATGTGCATCACTCCAGAAGGAGATGGTGAAAGGGCATTTACGCATATATGTGAATACCATGGAAATTGTACGGAGAGCAGGAACAAACTCCCAGGGGGTTCTTTGGGAAACCAGTAAATGGTGGAGACATATCTGACTACGTACATAAGACAGCTGTTTAGAGATTTGAGAGTGGTATTAAAGATATCATTGCCCATGGTGCTCATTTTTTGTGTCCTGTCGTGATCACCGGTGAAACCAATTTTGCAGGGTTTTACAGTGCTCCAAGCTATTTATGCAACTTACAAAATTCAGCTCTTGTGTGTGCACAGAATGTTAACTTTGTATTACGCAGAAGAAACCTAAAGCCCCAGATATAGTCAATAGCATTATTCTTTAGAAAAGCCAAAAGCAACCCCCTAAAGCACCACCAGTACTGTATCCTAGTAAGCACCTGTTGCAAGGATGTGGCCCTCCAAATGTTGCTTTCCAACTCTCATGAGCCCCAACCAGCGTGGGTAATGGTCAGGGATGATGGGTGTTGTAGTTTGCAACATCTGGAAGGCCACATCTTTGCCATCCCTGACCTGTTGGATAATGCCTGTAATGAATGACCTGCTTCTGTTCTTGCCAATGCCTGTTATTTTCATATAAAAAAACAGGTTGCCACTAGCCCTCAAGGCAATGAACATAAGTCTGATAGCATGTGGATAATGCCTTATAAAATATCAGTACCAGAGAGGTGCCTAAACAAAGTACCAGAGATAAAAGGGTTTGGATTTTGTGCCTTGTATAGTTCCTTACCTCCCCCTTGAGTAGCAATAAGCAAAATAAATTGTGCAAAATAAAAAAAATGTGCTTGATTTGCATGATTTATACAAGTTACAGAATTCTTCTTGTTTTTGGGTGCATAATTTTATTTTTGTATTTTTATGCAGGTGAAATCCAAATGCCTGGATACAGTTAATTTCATTATTACTGTGATATGTATAGAAAAAGTAGAAGTAGATGCAGATAGGAAAACTGAGCAAATATCTTTTTCCCTGTAGCAAGCCTCCCTCCCCCGTTATATTTATATAGTTACCAAATGCTGCGAAGTGCTGAATCAGTTTTGGCTCAAAATGGTCTCATTAGCCTGCATAGAGGGAAAGAAGAGAATGAACCTCCAGAAATGAATGATGGCATTAGGGAACATCACCCCGTTCACCAAGGACCCTGTTAACCCAAAGGCTCCTTGAGAGGTGGGTGGGCTTCTCCCCCCACCCCACCCCACCCCACCCCACCCCACCCCCTGCATCTGTTATGAAAAAACTAGCCTATTTCTCCTTCACAATGCAAGCTAATGGAGAAATTGCTCTCCCATTCACTTACATCAGGAGGGAGAAAGAAAGGATGCAGCCCCAGAAAAGGCAGGAGGGGGAAAATCTCACACAGCAAGGATAAATGGGGTGATGGTGGGGAAATGGTGACATTAGTCCACCCCAGTCATTCTTTGGGATCTATGCTTTTTTCCCCATCACCCTTCCTCAGTCCCCCTATGCAAGTCAGTGTAGAGATTGTTTTCTTCCACAGAGAGGGAAACTGAAGAACTGTAAAGTCAAGCAAGGCTATGCCTGTGCAGGTGCATATTGAGAAGAAGCACCCCCCCTCCAATTGAATAAAGTATGACCATTCAGTCATTGAGAGTAATATGAAAGGTCAAACCTTCTTCCCACAGATTCACTCCCTCCACACCAAGGTTGAAGATGGGATGAGAGAGAGGAAGGTTGCGGGGAAAGGGTGCCGATCTGGGTCTGCAGGGTTGAAGCCACTCCCACCACCAATAATAGTAATAATACTACACTGCTGATTTATTTGGCATGCACAGGGGAAGTAAAATACACTCTATTAAAAATGTCATCATTAAACTAGTCTGAAAAATCCAGGAACAAAGGTCAGAAGTACTGATATTAAGACAGGTCGGGTGAGAGTTGTGTGTATTGTAAGCAAGCAAGAAGCTGTAATACCCCTGTATGTGTGTGCATATGTGCTAATGTGGGTCCACCCAGAGTATGCTACAGACTGCTAAGCCCCAAGTACTTCCATGTTGTTGCTGATGCTTGTCTCCTAACTCTGTGTGAGGATCTATATGGGAGAGGAGAACAGTGGTTTCTCTCTTCCCTTACCCTCATTAATTTATGTTGAGAACCAGATAGAGCAATATTGACTTCTGAGTAATTATATGAGTAAACGTGAGCCAAACACTATATTAAATAAAGCAATAGGTGAAGCAATTGCACTTAGCTGTTGGGATAATCTTTCCTCTGCTACCTACCTCTTCAGACTGCAAGGTCAGCTGTCATTATAGTGACTGCAACATGGCAGAATGGAATTTGCCATAAGGCAGTGGCTTGGCTTCCAAGGTATATACCTTTTTATGGAACCCTTTCAGTATTGGCTTATATGTTAAGGATTGTTACAAAAGATTCTGGGGCATATTCTTGGGTGCGTATGGTCTGTTCAGTCTCACCGCAGCCCAAAATAAACAGAGAGCATGACCAAGAACATCCCCAGCACCTCCATGTGGCTCCAAATTGAAGGGAAGATTGGCCAATGGTGGACTTAGTTGTCAGCCAGTGTGGTGTAGTGGTTAAGGTGTTGGACTGTGACCTGGGAGACCAGGATTGGAATCCCCACATAGCCATGAAGCTCACTGGGTGACCTTGGGCCAGTCACTGCCTCTCAGCCTCATGAAAACCCTATTCATAGGGTTGCCATAAGTCGAAATCGACTTGAAGGCAGTACACTGCTCATCTCATTGAGGGACGCAGGAGCAAAGTTGAAAGCCACTGCTGCAGGGCAGCAGCTATTAGTTAGAAAAATTCTGTTCACTTAGGGAATGTTCTTCATCTTTTTCTTGTTACCTTTCAATTTTTAAATATGATGTAAGGTGCTTTGGGTTGGAGTGGAATAGCAATTAAACAAAACATGTGAATAACTAAGGTTGCAACCCAGTATATACTTACATGGAAGTAAGACTTATTAAAATCAGTGTGACTTACTTTTGAGTAAATATGGATATTAGGTTGTCCAGACTAAAAGGATAGAAGGGAGAGGGATGGAGTGTGTGTGTGTGCACCGCACTTAAGAGAAATTGCCCTTCGTTGAGGTTTTGCAATGCTAATATATTTAATCTTGTTCAGTGGATTTGTCAGTTAAAAGCCAAACAATTTATATAAATACTTCTTTAATTTGTTTATAGCCTTATTCCGTTTACATCTAGTTGTCTTGTCAGAATCCAAATTCAGCCTTGCCTAAGGGCTGATTGTTCAGAAAAAGGCTGAAAGCCCCAGTTCCCCTTTCATCGCCTCCTGGTAGGGCTATTGTGCATTTACCAGCTGTGTGAAAGGCAGATGTTCAGCAACTGCAAGTTTTCTCAGCATAATGATATAATAAAGAGAAATGCTGCACCTGTTTAGTTGTTTACCTGTCGTGCAGCTGTTAGACATTTATAAAGAATTTACTCTTGTTCACTAGCACAACTCAAGATTTTGGTACATTTGCATTTATTAAAGTAAATTGTGCTTAAGATATGAAATGGTATTGGGACTTAACTCTGGGAATTTTCTTCTTTCTCAAATGTGCATGGAAAATTTTTCCCTTTTAATGTTGTCAGTTATATATATATATATATATATTTCCGCTCCCCCTCCTTACTTGCAATAGTTTGTTTTTTTACTGAATAAATTATCCAGCAGCTATTGAAAACATTGTGCTGCATTGGCTTTGTTTTGTGGCTTTCTTCATTTTTAATTTCTTAAAATGATCCCTCTTTTCAGATTTCAAATAATAATCTATTTCCTGATCCATTGTTGAAGCCCAGTGATCCATGTCAGAAGTGCTTCCAGGTCAGATGCCCTTTCACATATTTTAATACACCTAGAATTTCTTTACATCTTTCCTGCTGGGCTTATATTCTTGCATGTATGATTTAAACAAATATGTTTGTTCTTTTTCTTTTCCTTTCTTTCATTTTTTTCCCTGGTGTATTCTCTTTGTAAAAACAATGCTGCCAGTTTTGAAAACATTCAGCCCCAGTGCAAGCATAATTTCTTATCCATTGTTTAATTAGGAGCAGGCTTTGGGATCTTGCACATGCTTCCCTTCTCAGGGCTTACATTTCCCCTCCTTGGCTCACCCACAGTTAGCAGTGTTGCTGGTGTAACGATTAACTGTGGGTGGAACTGCACATTTATCTCGACAAAACTGTGTTTCCAAACCCGCAGTTGTCAAGATGGGCATTTATAGGGGAGAATCAATGGTTGGAAGTGAGGTTTAACATTAGCACACCTACAGACTTTCTTTTGCAAATCCCTTGCCGTAGTTTCCTATTTCCCCTAGTGGGGATTATTTCCAATTTTACAGCCTGACTGAAGAATAAACAATTGCAAATTGCCCTGAGAAAGCATTTCCTGGGAAGGATCAGCAGGCAGCCGAAAAGCCATGTGCCTCCCTTCGTTGTGCTGATTTCCCCAACACAAACCCTCTCCCCATCCCTGTTTTTGCATTAACATTGGGAGAATCCCTAGGAACCCCATGTTGGTCTCATAATGAGGCTCTCAAATCCTGGAAATTCTGTAAGACTTCAGTGAAATAGTCCTGCATAAAAAATTGCTATTGTATAGTGGCTAAGAACATGAGCCAGGAGACCCCCAGGTCAAATCTCACCTCTGCTATGAACTCATTAGGTAGCCCTTTTTCTTTCAGCCTACGATCTTCCTTGCTGGGATAACAACATTATCTGCAGGGCTGTCACATATATGAGTGCCTTGAAGCTTTAAGAATGAGATATAAATTCTGCAGAGGAGGAGGATGAAGTAAAGCTGGGGAAACATTGTAAGACCCTTAAGTTATTGCTAATTCTTCACCCTTCCAATTTTTGCAAAAGGTGGAACATTTGGTCAATTGCCTGGCAGTCTCCAAGGTCTTGGTACATAAGTCTGCTTTTATCCAAAAGGACGTGCTTTCTAGGCAAGACCAATTATAGCCTAGTTGTGCCTATCTTGTCCTTATTAACTTAATAACATTGATTTGTTAAATTGTTTTAGTTTTTTTATTATCAGTACTGAGGGAATAAGTAATGGCCTGTCTGCCTCTCTAGAGTTTCTGTCAAGGCACTCAGAATTACTCTTCTTAAAGCACAAACTTGTATGGCATTTATTTTGAGGATGGTGTCCGGAGGTTCACAAGATTGCTGCCTCAGGAGCATAATTTGGATCAATAAGAATGCGCAGGAGGTGGGGTGATGTACTCTTCAGGCATTCTTTGACTTTCTAGGTTTTGAGCTGAAGAGAACCATCTCCCTGGTTGGATTCTTTATGTTTCTGTGTGGTCCACTTAACTCTTACTGCGGCTGAATCAGAAGTGGGTGAAGATGGTTAGGGATACTGCTGTGAAAACAAGCAGTGTCTCTATAACCATTCATTTTAGAAAATAATTTAGGTTGAATAGGACACATGATTCACTCCTCAGATAGGGTTGATTTTACAGAGTTTGGCCTCAGGTGATTTCTCCTCATTTACTGTCCTTTTTAGGTTTTCTTCTACTTCACTCAACCTTCATCTTTGGGGTGCTTTTTTGGTCATTGCTTCCTTTGTTGGTAATGTATTAGAAAATGGAAAAGTGGGATACAGTAGGGTGTGTATTTTGCCAGTGAACATGTGTGGGATTGATGCAGGGTCTTTCTGGACCATGGACCCCTACAGGCCCTGTTACATGGAGCTGTAAGTGTCCAGCTTTTTATTGAGCTGTGCAAGGCAGTAAGAAAATTAGCAAGTACCAGCAGCGGTGAAGTTTAGGCAATTTTAGACTGAACTTAATGGTCTTTACAGGGGTGCTCATATGTGCACCCATACACATGTGTATTCAGTTCACAGATTTCAAAATCTGGTAAGCCAGCCCTTCTTTGTTTGGGGATCTTGGACTTCTCTCCCAGAGTACTGCCTTGATGGCATCACTATGTGCTGTTGCCTTCTGACATACACACCAGCATTCTACAGATGAAAATAAGGATCCACTTGCCTATCTATAATACCCCTATTCTCACACCAAGAACCTAAGGGTCTGTCCTACCACTTTTACACACTCCTAAAGAGTCATCTTTGCCTGCCATCTACTGTATTCATCCGTACTGCAGTAGCCTGGTCTGAGCCAGCTTCTGAAGTGCTTATATTGGTAAATTGTTCATTTTAAAAAACAAACGTAGGACTGTTTGTGAGAATGTTTTAATCACGTAATGGATGTGGTAAAATTTATACAGAAACTTTTACAAACTTTTACAAGAATTCAGCTACATTTGCTAGTAAGAGCAATTTATGACGGTTGTTCGGACAAATTGGTTTTGCTGACTGATGCACAGAGTGACTGTAAGAAGCCATACTATTCCAAAACACAAAGGCAGAATCCCATAGAACATAACTGGAAAATATTCCACCAGAGGCAGTGCCCTTGTTATTACTTGATTCTACTTGAAATACGCACATGATTTGCCTAACAAACTCTGATTTGGCATTTTACATCAGGATTAAATAGCAGTCTGAGAGCAGACATTAGGCAGAATAATTGTGTACTGAGACACAAATCACCACCTGCTTCCTAAGGCTAAGGGTTTTTAGGGAGTTTGGAGTTAGGAACTTAGGAATGTGCCTTATAAGGAGTCAGGCCATTGGTCTATAGCATAGACAATACTGAACTAAATAGACCAATGGTTATACTTGGTATAAGGCAGGTTCCTATATTCCTAAATGCCTGAAAGTTTAGTCTTAGTGTTGACAACATCCACATATTAGTACCTTTTTTAAAATAATAAATCTAAATGATGTGTCAAAGTACTGTTGCCATGTATATTATACAGTAATCTCCCAGGGATAATGTAGCCCTATTATTGGCTTTGACAATTGGAGTGTCTTGACGCTGAATAAATGTTCCGAATATCAAATCTGCGATGAAAAACAAAGCAAAGGAATTGACAGCTGAAGTGATCCTTGAAGGTTCTTCATAAGAGAGGTGACCCATGAATCCATAAACTTTGTAAACCAAAAAAGACAAGCTAGCATTTTTTTGGCCCCCTCACCCTGCTTGTTATCCCTGTTGCATAACCCTAAAATAAATGTGCCAGCTGCTTCATGCAGATCTGCTCTGATAAACAAGAGAGCAGCAGACTGACCAGGACCAGGCTATTTATTCAGTTAGATGTGTTTGCCCTACTTGGCCCCTGTTGTAATTAGACATTTCTGTAATTACATAGGTTTCTCAGTTCTTATTCAGTGAACAGAAGCACAAGAATCAGAGCCACTTCACATGTTTACATGGCATCATGGGTATATTAGTACTTTGCCATGGCCAACAAAGCATGAAAAGAGAACGTGCATCTCTGAATTCTTGGGGATATGCACTAAATGCAAACGGAGATATATTGATTGGTTCTGGATTCCTGGCACACACCTATCATGTGTTTGGAGATGCACTTTTTCTCTTCATATTTTGGGGCTTAAATCCAGCATAGAGTTAAGCTTGCTTAAACCCACTGAAGCCTGACATAGGATTTCATCAAAACATTGGAATACCTGCAGTACCTTGTAAAAAGCAATAGGGCCCTCTTTTGTTGTTCAGTGACAATTTTCCTCTTGCATTTGCTCTCCCATTGCAGTTCCTGTGGCAGTCTTGAGTTTTGTACCTCAACTGAAAAGTCAAAAGAGCATCTGGTGAACATCACGAGGACAAATATGAAAGCATTTGGTCACTTTTTTAGTTAGGCTTAATAGGCTTAGCTAGACTGACAACTTTCTTCTTCCATTTCATATTCCTGAAACATTGTGACCCACTTTCTTCTCCCTCCCTAGCATTTCCCCCTTTTTTCTGAATGTTATTTTGTTTGTATATGGTTTCTCCCTATTTTTCCTTATTTGGGATTAACTGGGAAAATAGCAATTTAAAAAATCTGTTAATAACTTAGCAAAGGCATCCAGTGATAGAGACTGGAGGTAGGAAAGACATTTCCCTTGCCCATGCAGTCTTCTAGCCAAGGCTCTGCCATCAAGATTTGGTGATGGCCACTGGTTTAGGCGGCTGAAAAGGTGGATTAGGCACATTTGTGAAGGATGGGTCTATTAACAGCTATTAACCATAAACGCTAAATGGAGCCTTCCAAGTTCCAGGGCATTATACTTCTGAATACCAAATGACTGGGGGGAAAACATGGGAGGAGGCTCTTCTTTTCATGCCCTGCTTGTGGGCTTCCCAGGGCATCTGGCTGACCATTCTTGGAAACAGGATGCTGGCCTGGATAGGCCCTCGCTCTGATCGAGCAGAGTTTTTCCTTGTGTTCTTAACTTCACCTTACACAGTGCAGCACCTTGTCCGTCTACACTTATGCTTCCCACGCTGTCGGTCTGGTATTGTTATATTGCAAAAGTGGATGGGTAAAAAGCAGTAACCAAAAAGGCTTCCATGAGATTTTGCTGTGTTCTTCCCTTTTGTTGAAGGTGGGGAAATTATGGGCTTTCAGAAGAGGTTGGACTTTAGCTTCCATCAGCTTCAGCCAGCAGAGCCAACATCTTGAGAGCTATAAATTCCCCACTCCTGGCATATAGCGTTCAATTCCCCCACTCAGCTATATGGACCACTGGGAAGATTAGCATAACTGGTTTTGCACAGCTAGTATGAAAGAGAGGAGCTATTAAATGAACCCACAAAAATCCTTATATCCCTCCAATTCTCTTCAGATCTGCCATTAGATTAAACCTGCTGCTGTGTATTTCTCGGGTACATATGCAGACAGGTTTTTCAATCCTCTTTCCAAATAAACTTAACACCTCATGATTATTATGCTAAGGGTATTTCATGAGTATTTCTGCTTTTTCCCCAGTTGACTCTGGTGTGGAAACCTTGGCAGGGTTTATGGCAAGCAACAGCACGACAGACATTGTGAATCGGAACGGTCCCGCCACTCCACCCAACACGCTTCACCTGCGCTCCTCCCATAACGAACTGCTGAATGCTGAAATCAAGCACACGGAAGTCAAGAACAACACCCCTCCAAAATGCAGAAAAAAATATGCATTGACTAACATTCAGACAGCCATGGGCCTTTCTGATTCTGCTGCGCAGCCCCTGCTGGGCAATAATTCCTCCAATATAAAGCTGGTGAAGAATGGAGAAAACCAGCTTAGGAAAGCAGCAGAGCAGGGACAACAGGATCCCAATAAAAATCTGACTGCTCCTACAACTACTGCAGGGATCAACATAACTTCTGAGAAGTTGGAGGGGAAAGAGCCAAAGCAGCAGAATTCTTCAGGCAGTGAAATACTGCCAACACAACGCCGGAGAACCAAGAGCTTCCTAAATTACTATGCAGATCTCGAGACATCAGCAAGGGACGTTGATCAGAATTATGAGAACAGCCAAGTGGCAGGGGAGGAGAAACTGTCCTCACAGTGCAACAGCCAGGCATCCGCTGTGATTGTTAATGGGGATGCCTTGCCTCGGAAACAAAACAAGCCAGCGAGTCCAGAAGATGGACAGGTAGCGACTGTATCGTCCAGCCCAGAGACGAAGAAGGATCATCCTAAAACGGGTGCCAAAACGGACTGTGCATTACACAGGATTCAGAACCTGGCACCAAGTGATGAAGACTCTAGTTGGACAACATTGTCGCAGGACAGTGCATCTCCAAGTTCACCAGATGAAACAGGTATGGATGCTTCCTTTATGAGCTAGGAGGTGGGGAGGTGACATGTTATGTGCTTGAGTGAATCCTTGCTAAGTATAAAGGTTAAGCCTATATATCACTTGGCTTCAAGAGATGCGGCTGAGATTGCAAATGTTGCTGAGCTTAAATTTTTATCTTTATCCTGGGACTTTTTACCCTTTAGTATTACAATAATTTACCTTAAGAAAAGTTTAATTCTTGGTGTCATATAAATGGCTGTGGCAAAACTAAAGAAAGCGCAGCAAGCCTGTTAATAACAATTAAATGACATTCTTGTTTCTGTCAAGTTGCTACACAAAATAGGTTGTTTTTTTTCAACTCAAAGCTGGGAAACTAGCATTTCTTTTGGTCCTTCAGTACTTGCTGCTTTGCATTCAAATTGTGCAGAATCACCTGACAGTACAGTCTTAATCACATTTATTTTCAAAATGTGCCGTTGAGTTCTGTGGAACTTTACTTCCCGATAAATATTTTTATGATTGCATTTAGAGCTGGGTAGTGTTGGCTGTTTCGGTGCATTATGGAATTGACCATCCAGGATCTTAAATGTGCAAACTTGTGCTTCAATAATACAGTTGTATCCAATGGTGAATTTGCGCTAGTGGAAATGCTTCTGTAATACAGGGTATCTGATTTTTGTAAATCCCTCCTACCAGTGCAGACCCCTGTGTCCCCAAAGCTTTCTCTTAAGGATTGATGAAAATGTGGTACCTCACCTTGTTCTAGTGGAAGTGCCTCCACTAGTGTAAAGCCATTGTTTGATAGAATCCATAAATGTTGAAGTTGTTCTGTTAGCTTTCCAGTCTATATAACATGAAAGAGAGTGAATTATATGGAACAGAAAGTAGACTTAGGCATTTTTGTCAAGCTCTCATTTGTCAAATCATATGGAAGCATTTTTTTTTTAAAAATGTGGGCTTATCATTGCCTCTGTTGTGGATGCTTATGAAAGAATAATGATGCCCCCGGTCCATAGAGAATCATGCTCAATGATAACTTGACAGTTGTTACTGGACCCTCAGGCTGTGTTACTCTAGTATTTTCTTATCCAGGAGTTCATAAATACACTCATCATTCTTGCCGTGGCAGGTGGTTTGCTTGCTTCTAGTGAGTGTGACTAGTACTAGTCCTCCTCCTGAATTTGGAGCAAATACACATTTAGGCCGCAATCCAGCACATGTCTACTCAAGAGTAAGGTCCATTGGGTTCAATGGGACATACTCCCAGGTAAGTGTGTATTGGATTTCAGCCTTAATGTCACACGTAAGTTGGCCTTCAAAAGATGGGATCCTCTAACTCTTCCTAGAAAAGCTGGAGGTTGGTGGGATTATGTACACTTGCTCTCAGCTGTATGTTCCAAACATATGCATTTTAATGTGTGGCTCTTTAACTTGAATAGCTGTGTTCCAGCTAGCAGACCATATCACTATCACTACCTCCAGACAGTAGTTGAAAGTATGTGTATGTCTACTGGTAACATCTGAAATTTGTTATCTTCTTATGAATTTTGATAATCCCTTTTTTATGTTCAAGAGCTCAGATATACGACAATGAATGCTGACAGTTACTTAAATCAGAATGACAGCATTCACCAGCCTATGTCCAACATCTAGAGATATACGCTGAAAATGGAATGACTGTCTTCAAGTCAATCCCGACTTAGGGCTACCCAATGAATAGGGTTTTCATGGTAAGCGGTATTCAGAGGGGATTTACCATTGCCTCCCTCTGAGGCTAGTCCTCCTCAGCTGGCTAGGGCCTGCTCAGCTTGCCACAGCTGCACAAGCCAGCCCCATCCTTGTCCGCAACTGCCAGCTGGGGGGCAACTGGGCTCCTTGGGACTGTGCAGCTTGCCCATGGCACTCACTGAGCCACTCTCTGTGGGGGTGATCTTTAGCTGGCCCTTTACACCCAGGAGACACGAGCTGGAATTTGAACTCACAGACTGTGGACTCTCAGCCAGGCTGTCCTCCCCACTGTGCTATACTAGCTTGCGAGATATACACTAGATAATGCTAATGTTCACAATTTGTCTGAGTGGTATTCAGTACTTCTGAAACCCATTAGGACATCAAGACCCTTCCCTTCTCATGCACACAGAACTCAAGAAAAGAGTGGGGTCAGCGGCAACTACAAGTTGTGGCTGGCTGCCAATTGTGGACCCCTGAACATAAGTGCTACTCTTTGTAAAAAAATAAGTGGATTCCAAAGTCTGCATTTCCACATTACTTCCCAGACTGTTACAACTGAGCATGAGGACAATGGTATATAGTCCTTGGTTTCAATCAGAAGGATATTTAAAATACATTGTTAACAAAATGGGTGGTTTTCAATATTAGTCCTACTTAGAGTAGACCCATTAAAACTAATAAACATGACTAACTTAGGGTCATTAATTTCAGTAGGTCTGCTCTGAGTAGGACATAGCCAAACACAACCTTCTGGGTTTGCAAATGATTAACAGTTGTCAGACAAAACATTAGAACTTAGCTATATAGAGTAACAAACTGCATATCCAACTGGCAAATATCTATCCATTAAAAAGTAGTTCAGCTCCAATGTTCCATAAAGCAAAAACCACAAAATGACAAAAAAAATCTAAAAAAATATCAAGATTAACAAAATCTGTAGCCATCCGCGTATCTGATAGGGCATTAATTGAGCCCTACTTAGTGTAGTTTCAAGTTTCTGTGGGGTGGTCTCCATTTAACCATACATAAAGGTATGGTTCAGGTAAATAAAATTGAAAGGTAACCCAGAACAAGTTTTAGTAAGCTTGTGATGCTTTCCCCTTTATCATGATCAGATCATTACTTGACATTTTTTGGTAGCTTCAGCTACTATGCCAGCTGCAACCATACCTGGATGAAGATAGCTTGGCCATAGTTATCCATGCTTGTTGTAACTTATAAAGCCCTAAATAGTTTGGGACCAAGTTAACTGATAGATCTTCTTCTTCTGTATGTGCCTATCCAAACTGTACGCTCCCTTTGAGGACTCTTCTCCATGTGCCCTTGCCGAGTTATGTGGGTGACTACAAAGGAAAGGGCCTTCATTATAATATTTTTGACACCAGATGAAGACCTTCTTATTCACCCAGGATTTAAATTGTATTTTTAAACTTTCCTTGGGCTCTTGTGATGAGCAGAGCAATCAAACTCATGGGAAGTTGGTGGAAGGGAGGCTGGCGGAGGAGGAGCTGGCAGGAAGGTCCGTGGCATCCATTTTGCATTCAGGAGCTGCTGGGCTGGCTGAACATGGGCTCAGCCAGGAGCTGTGCACAGAGACTGGAAAGTAAAAGCCAGCTCTCACAAATACCCCTACTCCAGAGAGTTCCATTGTAATTATTTTCTTAGACCGACCTTTTTCCCGGCATAACTTTGGCCTGGATTGGGACCCACAGGAGTGCTCAGAATGGAAGTTGGATGTTATGTAACTCCTCCCTCAGCCCCTTTCATATGCCTTCCACCGGCTCCCATTCCGCTGTGCTGGGCTTCTCCAACGTACTCCCAGCTGAGCTGGCAGGGTCCCAGCTCCGCTTCAGCAGAGCCAGGGTGAGGGGCTTCTGCCGGCATAGCTGGCACATCAGTCATATCCAACTCCCCTCAGCCGGGCATATATACAAGTTGGATTGTGCCCTTAGTTTGGTTTAATCCAAACTGTAAACTGTTTGGGTCTGTTATAAGGAAAGTTTGATGTATTTTTATTGTTGGTTGGCTTCAATGATTGTATGCTATATTCTTAATATTTAGGAAGCTGCACGGAATATTTATTGATGGATGGTCATATTAATTTAATATGTTTAATGAATAAATAAAATATAGCAAATGTAGGCTGTTGAACCAATCAGAATTGGGTATACAAACATATGGATCCAATTTGTTCACAAATCTCACTGCAGGGTATTGATGTTAAGGACTAGGTTGGTTTCTAAAGTGAGAGGCTGAGTTTTGACTGTTGACAAAGTTTGGTTTGCCTGAAGCAAGAAATAAATGAGGGACCTGTAGTTCACAAGAGAAGATGGAAACATACAAGTCTGAGGAAAGGTCCGAATGGCCAAACTTCTGAGCCTGAAGTACACTTTCTTTCTTTTTTAAAGACAGATCTCTATCTCTCTCCATGGTATATGGATAAATTGAGGTCTTTGAGGTATATGCGATTATGGGTAGAGCACAAAACTCAGGTTAAAGCTAACAGCACAGACTTCTTTTCCAAGCATTATTTTAAAAAGACTGTGAAATGTATTGTTTAAAATGTCTAAAATGAAACATCTAATGGAAACTTTGCAAATCTAGAATATTAAATGAGTCGCCTTCACTGAACACCTATATTGAACTGATGCTATCACTTGAAAACTAAATTTATTTAGTTATTTATTTATTTGTTACATTTATACCCCGCCTTTCTTTCACCATGGAACCCAAGGCAGCATACACGTGGTTTCCAGGCAGTCTCCCATCCAGGCACTGACCAGACCCAGACCTGGTCCAGCGTCCGCAAGGTGGTAGCCTCATGTGCCTTCAGACCAAAGCCTGGGGCCAGATGAAAATTAGTTCAGTATCTTGGATTTGAGTATGATTGGGTTCGGAAGAGAGGTGTGTTAGTTAAGTTGTGACACAAATGTGTAATGTTTGGATATAGTATTTGAATATTTATTGTGACAGAACTACAAAACTAGGCATCTCGGGAGCAATTTATAGTTTTAGTTTAATGACTTGTTTGCTGCTTAAAACACAACTGTGTGTTGACATCTTCACACAGCAAGCTGTTGACATGAAAAAGCTCCTGAACACAGTGGTGGCTATTTCAACTATCCCATTTTACCCCCATGGAGTTATGTTGGTGTGATTCAAATTGTGGCAGCTGCATTTGGAGAAAGGGGGTCTCAGTAGCTTGCAGTGTGATGGTGCTCCTGAGTGGTTATGTTTCAAGTGACTCCCATATCATTGATTGGTGGGGACAAAGAGGTGAAACAAGGAGAATAAAGCTCTAATCTTTGTCCCCACTCCCGTGTCTTAGTGCTCTTGCCTACCAGCTATCCCTCTTATTTTTCCGGTCTCGCTCTAATCACCCACTATTGGTACTCTTGCCCTGCTTCTTTTCTTTGGAGTAGCTCTATATCCACTTTCCCCTCTACTTACTCTTCCAGACCTTTTGTATTCCTTCTTTTAACTACTCTGCTGTTTATGTAAATCCCAAGGGTGCTGGGCTCTGGCCCTAGCCCAAGTATCTGTTGCTAAAGAAAAAGAGAAGAGAGAGAATGCAATCATAATTCAGACCACACTTTTAAAAACATGGTTTTCAGGTTTCCCCAAAGCTATGAAACAAGACATTGAAATATGAGTGAATTTGGCCTGATAAATCTATGCTTCAGCATTTTTTCTTTTTTGAACAGCATAGAATTCCTGCCAAAATTGTCTTACTTGATCTATGTTCCTAAATGGATACTTAAATCTGTAAAGAAGAAGGGAAGGGGCTGCCATTCCTCCCGGTAGAATGGAATCCAGCAGCTGCTAGATCATCTAGCAAATTTAGTGTTCAGTATGTTTAAAACTGTGCTGCTGCATAATGTTGCATTAATGCACAAGTGTTCTAATTCCAGCAGCTATATGCAAAGAGGGTATCCAACTCTAGGGCAATTTTTTCTTTCCCGCTGAAAAGCAATGTTAGGAGCCTAAAGGGCAAAGCTATGGGTATGCATCAGGTAAGAAGCCCCCAAATTGACACATGTCAGGGAAACAGGAAGTGCAAGTGTCCCTGTGGGGACATGTACACATTCCTGTTGAGGTAGTGTTGATTGTGAATGTCTTGTTTTTGCACTACTCTGTCTCATCCAGAATGGAATTTTTGCATGAACTCCAGGGGGAAGAAAGATGCAAAAGTTTTATTTCAGATAAGATAACGAAATGTTAAGGCAGGAAGCATGAGGCATCTGCGTGTTCTGTTCTCTGTGCACCTGTGTCATAGCAAAAGACATTCTAAGACACTAGCTAATGTAAACAGATGGAGTCATTATCAGATGCTAAAGCTATCACTTGATATGTTTATCCCCATAGATGCTTAAAACTAACAGTAAGGCATTCTTGGAACAAATGCTTTGGTACAGACTCCAGTATCATCTGGCAGCTGCATTTATCATATTTATCTGTTTGTCTGTTTAATTTATCTCTTCAATTTATATTCTGCCCTTCAACAGTTCCAGTGATTCCAGAGCTGGTTACATCTTAGTGCACTATGAAATTACACAGTAAGAATTTAAATAACTAACATCAGCTAACATGCAGCAATTACAAGAGGTTGCAGCAGACCATCACGAGTGGCCAGTGGGGAATTTACTCAGCTCCCCCACAAAAGTCTGAGTGAAAAAATTAAGCAACGCTAAAAAACCAATTGTGATAAATACGTTCATGTGAATTGGCCCCATGGTTTAATATAACTACAGTAGGGCCCCACTCATATGGCAGGTTAGGTTCCAGACCCCCGCCGGAAAGGGAAAACCACCAAAAAGTGGATCAGCTGTAGCGCGGTGGTCTGAAACCTAACCTGCTGATCGCACCAGAGGAGGAGAAGATCAGATCTTCCCCTCCTCAGGTGCAGTCAGCTGGAGTGGGAGTCTGATTGTGCCAGAAGAGGAGAAGATCGCTGTAGCGAGCTACATCTGATCTTCCCCTCCTCCGGTGTGATCAGCTGGAGTGCGGGGAGCTCCAGCCCCCCCCTCCAGCTGATCACCCTGCTGGCGCCATATTAACAGAACGCCGAAAAGCAGGTCACCGAAAAGCGGGGCCCTACTGTAATAAAGATGAGGTCTGAAAATTAAAAGGCACCAGGTGGAAGATACAAAGTAAAACTAAGTCAGTGCAAAAGAATGGTGCAAGAATTACAGCTTGAAAGTGAGATTACACAGAGGATTAGATGATCTGAGGTGTTGTATGTAAATGGGCATTTGGAACATCAAAGTGCAGGACAAATGAAACAGCATGGTGCAAAGTGACATGATAAAGTGTGGTAGAAAGATAGGGGCATATTCAAGAAAAACTCTTTCACAGTTCATAGACAGTGAAATGTTGTCTGCATTCATTTTGCATGAATGATGTATGGCATATCATAGTGATAAACTGCGGAAAGCATGGTCTGAACACCTCTCAAAGTTCCCCAGAAGATCCTGGACTCCCCTCCTTATCCTCTTCACTTTTGTAATCTCCTCCTTGTTTGTCTCTTGAAGCTATCGGCTGATTCAGTCTGGCTGCGATTGGCTTAACTGTTTTGATATCACAGAAAGATTGATGTGACAGAGAGGTGGCAGCCTATAGCTAGGAAGATTGAGTATTAAAGGACAATGAGAGAGTCTGGGCTAGTGAAGGACTTTTGGAGCCTTGTACAAGATCCCTTGTACATTAGGGAACCATCTGTACTTCATCCTATGGCTCCTTAGAAGTTTTAGAAAGCCTAGAACTCTATGCTAAAATAAGTTGGGCATGAACATTCTGGAAGCAGTGTGTCCCTGAGTTGCAATCTTAATCTTACTGAACATATACGTTTCAGTGACTTCACTGAGACTGACTTTTCAGTAACCGTTACCAGGATTGCAGCCTGGAAGTGTAGCATTGCCATGTGGAAATTTGGAGGAATGATGGGGCTGTGTAATAGTGGGTAATATGCTCACTCTATAGATTTAATATATTCTTTGTAACAACATTTTTATTATTCCTGTTAATTGGGGGAACTTGTGGCAAATAAACATTTGCCAGGATTTTAGTATATAAGGAAAGATTCCCAGAGTTTTTTAAGTATTTCTCATTCAGTTTTTAATTTAATTTTACTACTAGTCCACACACACTCACACACATATGTGTGCCATTTTCCTGGTTATTTTGGCTGACATAGTTCTTGGCTTTGCTTAAATTATTGATTACAGTGAGGGGGGAGGGACTTCCTGATGAGAGCAGCACTCTCTCTAATAGAAGCCTTTCACTAAATCAATTTCTGCCGTTGCTGCAGTGCACCTTCAGGGAGTTGAAGGTTAGGAGCTTCAAGAAGGATTTTTCTTTTGCCTTCAAGGAGTGGATCTTTGCAATAAATTTTACTGAACTCTTCCTTTTTTGTGTGTGGTTTTCATGTTTATAAAAACAGCCAGGAACAAGGCATTTTAACAAAGTTTTGGAGATGGAATGAGAATTTTGGCATTCGTTTGCAGATGAGCTGATTAAATCATGATGTGATTGGTGCCTGTAGGCTGTGGGCTCCCAAAAGCTTGTCACTTTGAACAAAATCAGTCAGGAAATACTTGAGCGTCTTGCAATCTGGAATCAGTTCAGTAGCAAATGCATTGTATGCACACACTGCTATAATTCCTTTACAGCTGTCTTGATTTCTGCCCAATTGGGGAAGGTAATCATTTATATGGGCAACATGTGGTGTATCCACGCCGAAATCTTCAGGCTGTCAGATGGCCTCTCTTTCTCCCATCCCAAACTCCATTCCTTGTTAGACTAATTAAATAAATGTCATATACATAGCAGTAGGTTCTGTTCCCCTCACCCCAGTCAACCGGCAGACTGATCTGGAGACTTTACAAAGAGGGGAGAGAGCACAAGTGAACATGAAGCTGTTAGAACATGTGTATAGCAAACTTAAAGGATGCTGGTGGCAGATCAGCTAAGACTGAACTGCAGAGGAGGAGCAGCGAGCAAATGTGAGTAACAAACAATTATCTATTATGTTTTTCCAGCTTGCATATGCAGGCTGTACATTTCTGTATGCAGAAAAATGTTTAGCAGCTTTTGTCATTGAGGAGAATGGGTTACTGTATACCTGCCTGCGTGTTGCATGTACATATTTCTGGTCATTACGAGTGGAGAGAGCTTATCCAGTAGGGCTAAAGTAATCATCACAGTACAAAGCTGGTATTCTGCTGTTAGCATCTCAGTGTTAGCTCTGGTGAATCAAGAAAGCTGTGCTCTGTAGAGCTTGAACATTTTCACACTGGTTCTAGATTCCCTTGTACAAGTTCTCTGATTTTCCTTGACACACCACTAATGTCTCTCCTGTGCCTGCTTACTTAAATCATTTCAGACACAACTTGGTTTACTCTACTAATATTCTTCAATGTAAAAAAAACTTTTTTGTATAATGGAAGATTTGTTTTGAAATTCTAGGCAATTGGTTGGCAGTGCCTGCCTGATTTCTGGCAAATAGATTTGACAGATAACGGGGGGTTACTTTTATATCATTCTTAAAAGGATGATTATTGTTTCACACTATGGACAGTTAAATAAATCAGTCTGAAGTAATTGTTTTTAATCCAGTGACTGTTTTATAAATCAGTTATGGATTTTTATTCAACTACAATACAAATATTTAAAGAAATATAGCAACTCTGCTTGGATCACATGGTTTGTGTGATATTTAGAAAAAGTCAGCAATATGTTGTTAGAATGTGAATGGTTGTACAATACAACATTATTATCAATTAGAAGATATCTCTTTATTCAGGATTACTGTAATTTCATTGTGTGTTCTGTAGGACTATGGTGCCTACACCCCAGAGCTTCAGACTGTCTCCTATAATGTCAGTCTGCAGGCAGTTGATGAACAACGTTGTCCTGCTTAATTAAATTCCAGAACAATCAATGTTTTAGGAGGACAGTGAGGGTGGGAGGCTTCAACATTGTTTCTTTAGAAGTTTTTGCTGCTAGAATGTATAGATTTTTAATGATAATATCCAAATATGTTTTCAAAGTACAGGATTAGGGACAATAGTTTTAAGGCTCATACAGCCAGCCAACCAATATGAGGGCATGCTATTGTACTACAGCCTTCCCCAACCTGGTGTCCTTCAGTTTTTTTGGACTACAACTTCCATTAGCCCAAGCCACCATGGCCAGTGGCCAGGAGTGATGGGAGTTGCAGACAAAAACATCTGGAGGGAACCCAGTTGGGGAAGAGTGATCTACTACAATAGATAAATAAGTATGCACATCTCTCTTCCTTTCAGTGCCTAAAGAGGGCTCTGAGACCTAAGTATGCACAATCCCAAATAATCCCATACTGAGGTGATGGCATTCTTGGTTCAAGTCCCAGTGATCCTGCAGTGTAAATATTTTAAGGCCAGGATTGTTGAATTCCACAGCTGTTTTGAGGATCGTCTAACTACTTTACCTAACTCCCCATTCAAGTATTTTATTTATTTAGTTATTCAGTTATTATTTAATTTATATCCTGCCCTTCCTCCCAGCAAGAGTCCAGGGCGGCAGTTATGTCCCCCTCAATACCACACACCAGATATAATGTGTATGCTGTGCTTTATAAGGATCCTCAGGTTGGTGGAATTTTTTTACTCCAACACATTAATATTAACTGGGATCAAAAAATACTGCAAACACAGCATTCAGTTGGGTTTTTTGGGGTTTCCTTTTTATCCCAGGCATTTTTTATGTAGAGGGAAAAACCTGTAAATGGTTAGCAGCAGAAATTTGAGGATATTGTGACCTACATGATAGTAAATAATCTCCTAGAACAGGGATGGGGAACCTGTGGGCCTCCAGATGTTGTTGGACTTCAATTCCCATCTGACCTGGCCATTGGTCATGCTGCCTGGGGCTGATGGGAGTTGGAATCCAACAGCATCTGGAGGGCCACCCCACAGGTCCTAAAAGAACTACATTGTAGGTCTACTTTGGTGTAAGTTCTGCAATGAAAAATGCACCCAGGGTAGAATTTATGACATCATTGGAAGAAGGTTGTTACATTTCTCTTGGCATATTTCTGCTTTTTGCATGCAGGCTACAGGACTTTATTTAAAAATAACAGTAACACATCTCTTAATTGATTATCCTCTGGCAAAAGTTAACTACTTATCACAGGGTGGGCAGACTTCAGAATTGTTAAATCTGCTTTGCTTTTGTTTTGACTAGAACCTCAAGATCTACCAACCAGAGCTAGGTGCAGAAGACAGTTGTGATTAAAGAGCAGGGTGTCTCTGGGCACATTCTGAGCCTAGGAATTTGCTTTCAGTACCAGAAATAAACTGGGGTTAATTTTCTAATTTCAGCAGCCTAATTTATGTGGGAAAAGCTATTCTGCTGTTGCTATTGTTAAACAATTAGGAGTCAGAAACCCTTCTCACTCTGTCCTCAAATTGTCGAAAGTTCTACCAGTAGATCCTGATCTACCTTCAGCTCACCCCTGATTAAATTACAAGAGTATAGTGTTTGCCTCTCCCTAACCTGGTCAGCAGCTAGTTTTATCAGTGGACCACTTTAAGAAAAAATGAAATGAGGTGGGGCAGGACTTCACCAATCCCTCAAAGTGGACTGCCAGCAAATCCTTTTGACAGCCACTACCCCCTCCATATACTTCTTCCCTCCCCCCCGAGATGGCACCTGGCTGGGGGAGGGCGGCAAGAAATTGCTTCAAATACTCTGGTATTTGGTATGATATGAAGATCATAAACATTGAGCAATGTGTAATTGTGGAATTTTGCCTTAAGTAGATAATTCAGAAAGTATTGCACAGCACTGATGACATTATAAAGTATTGAAATGTAACGGAGGCACTCCAGTACTTGTGCATCAACTCTCTGAATGTATGATTTGTTGTGAAATTGTGATATATTGTTATAAATTGGTCCCATAAGCATAGGTAAGTGACTGCAAGCTCCCACTTCCAGACCTGATTGAAAAATAGGGGCAGGTAAGATAGCCTTCTGTTTGTGTGGGGAGATGGGACATGGAGGTATTGGATCAGGAGCTGTAGTTTTGGCAGACAAGATAGTGATTAAGAATGCATGTTAGTTAATAATGCACCCAGATATGCAGAAGTTAAGAACAAGCAATCTTGTCTTGGGGAATTGGTTTGAATTTCTAAAGTTTCAATTTATCAACAGACTTTGTGACTTAGATTGTCTTTGCCAAGGCAGCAAAACATCAATGGAAAATAATACATTCCTTTTAAAAAAATTAACCCCCCCCGTTATAACTACTATAAGCTTGATGTTGAATTTTTAGTGAATCATAAGAGAGAAATGAAAGGAGGAAGAGTGCTTTAGCATCTATGCACATTAGTATAAATGGACTGTCAGGGCAAATCAGTATTTGTTCATCCATCAGTTGAATTACATCTTGGCACCGCTTTCATCTGTGCAGGAAAAGTGGCCCTTAATTAGCTGAATGGATCAGGTAACTAAAAAAAGAAAGAACCTGCTTGCAAGAATCTACAGTTGTGTCAACAATGCAACAAGTGTACTTTCACTTTATATAACATTTGCTTTTTCATATTTGGTTTTTTGAGGCCAGATAGTAGTATTGCTATACTACTAATGTTTCCCCATTACCTTTCCTTCCCAGTTACTTACTTGGCTACAACCTGGACTTTATTCAGAATATGATGGGTTGCCTTTTGATAGCTACATAATATTTGTTTCACTTGCCATGAGCTGATGCTGCCTATGTCTTCCTCAAACATGTCAAAAATTGTTTTTAGAACTATTGTCAAATAATTTATTGTATCCCACTTTAAACAGCTAATACAGAGCATCCCCTTTGGGTTAAAGCTTTCTGTATCCATTTCTAAAAATTAAAACTGACCTCAAGATTGCCATGACCACATGCTGAATTAGTTACCGTTCAGGAAAAAACAAGTGAACTATCGGCTCACTCTCTCACCCAGCACAGTGTATATTGTGCCCTCCTGATGCCACAGACTGATAATTGTTCAGTTAAGTGGTGATCATATGAAACATCTCTCTTGGCTTGATAAGTAGTTGGCTTGATAAGTAGTTACTTCTTTCCTCCCCCATTTGCTTTTGTATTCAAATTTAACGAGGTACCTGGAAGGACATGCTTAAGGCTAATTTCCCCAATTGGCTGGTCCCGAATACGCAAGTGACTGCAAGCTCCCACCTCCAGACCTGATTGATTAATGCAACAATTTGAACTATATCTACTCAGAAGTAAGCTCTATTGAAATCAGGGGAAATTACATACAAGGGGGGTAGGAATGCAGTCTAAGAGTTCCTGAGCAAAATCTATGTATGAAATTGTCATTTTGTAAAAGAGAGACTATTCCCATTGGGGTGTGGATCAGAGAAGTCACCCATCTTTGGTGAATTGCTTCCCATTATGGTTCCGATCCAGATGTTAATATGTGGGTGCTGTTTTTTAGCCTAGTAATTTTCTAAAATATTAAGTGTGACTGAGCAAAATTTCCACAAAGGAAAAAGCAGTCTGAAGAGTTCACAACTATGTGTGTGTTTTTTTTGTGGATTCCTTTTTCAGTTGCCTGTGAGTATTAATGTATTTATTTTTTGATGTTTACTAATAAAATTACCTTTTTGATTTAAATATTATAAATTGATGTAATTATGCAAGCACAATTAAAACTCCACATGCCCAGATGCTCAAGTAATATGTGGGTGCTGTGTTGGGAAGTTGGGAAAACTACACACACAGCAAGGGAGCAGGGTCCCAGACTCAAACTCAGAGGTAGAGCTTTCTGTGTACTCTCTCTTTCCAAGGGCAACCCCCACCTCTGAGTATAGAAGAGTCCATAGGATCTGGTAGTAAATCCTAGAGAAGTTTGCAAGACCCTGTGCAAAATAGTGGTCAGACCCTTTCTAGTGAGCAGAAATATGGGCATGATCCAACTCATATCCATCACTTCTGGGTACACAGGAGGTTGTCAGACCTTTGGTACAGCTATCTTAGTATTGCTTATACAGAAGCAGACCTTGGGGTGGGGAGAGAGAATGTAGACCTCCAGACTTCTCTGTCTGCCCTGTTCTATGCCATCTCGGGTACTTTTGCCTAGCTGAGATGTATCCTTGAACTGCTATAATGCCTTTTGCTTGCCTGGATGGAGAGATGGAAATGGACTGCCTTCAAGTCGATTCCGACTTATGGCGACCCTATGAATAGGGTTTTCATGGTAAGCAGTATTCAGAGGTGGTTTTACCATTGTCTTCCTCTGAGGCTGAGAGGCAGTGACTGGCCCAAGGTCACCCAGTGGCTTCATGGCTGTGTGGGGATTTGAACCCTGGTCTCCCTGGTCGTAGTCCAACACTCTAACCACTACATCACACTGGCTCTCTCTGCCTAGATGGAAAGGGTATGTGTAAATCTATAGCTTTTGTATGGCTAGAATGTCACCTACTGTATAAAAAGGGAAGAGCTGCATCCATCGCTCTGCCCACTTTTTGCCTCTGCCCCCCAGCACCACCACTTGCATGTGGCCCCTGAAGATTACCCATGAGGAAGTGTAGCCTTCAGACTAGAAAAGGTTTGCGACCCCTGGTCTGTACTGACTCACAGAGATACAGGCTCACCTAATACATTTCTCTGTGTGGAAAAGTGGGTTTTTTGAACACAGAAGTACAATATTGTCCTTTGTTTAAGTTTTGTATTGTTATGTGCTTATTTCTTTGAGATACATGATAATAAAAAATACTTTCCAGCAAAGAAGTAACGTTGCTAAGTCATGAATCTAGATGTCAATAGTATTTATTATCTGTGGAACAAAAGTTGTTGCAGATTACAAACAAAGGTTTTTGAAAGAGTTGGACAGGAACTGCAATAGGTTTTTTTTAAAAAAAGATAGTACTTGATGCCACCTGGTGGATAGTATAAATATTACAAGTTTGAACATAAAAGTGCTCATGTTGCAGTTTCCTGAACAGTTTATGAAGTTATTTGTGAGGGTTTTTTTTACTTCAAAGGCTAATGAACAATTGTGCTAATTAAATTGTGCTTAGATGTTCCTTAAACTACATAAAAAATAAAATTCTATATAGATGCTCAGAAACTATTGTGTAACGAAGTTGGACTTAGGCCCAGTTCTTGCTGGCATACAATAAGATGGTGAGCATATGTCTGGACTATACCACTACAGACTGCAGGTAAAGGCTTTCAGAATGAAATACTTCCCCTCCCCCAAATTTGGTATATTAGAAAGCTTATATTTCAAAAATGTAAAAAAAAATTAAAGGTGCCTGCACACAGCTAAACAAATACCTGCACACATGCCCACAGTGGACCAGGTTTCCAGAATTTATGGTGGATGGGAAAGTACTAAATGAGGGGAGGGGGCAACACCCTTTGAGAATATATCCCATCAAGCATCACACCACTAATGTGCATGGGAAACACTGAGATAGTTTTCAGAGGAATAACATTAAAAGCACTCGTGTGGACAAAGGTGCCCAAATGTGCACATGGAAACAGTGACCCATGTACACATGAATGCCCACAGCGTATCTCTGATTCATGTGCTCTTGAATCTAAACCGCTTATCTCTCAGATTTAGCTTTGTATTTATAATATGCTAATCATAATATTGGTCTATCTTACATGCTGTTGTGTAAAACACAACACTTGAAAACAACATATGCAGACATAACATATTTTATTTTATGAAAACCTTCTCTAATTATGTATAAAAAGCTTCAGTGTGCCTTCAACTCACTTTGAGGACCAAACTTCTGCCGAAGGGCCACATTCACACCATACATTTATTCCACTATTGTTCCACTTCAACCAATCATGGCTTTCCCCAAAGAATCCTGGGAAGTGTAATTTGTGAAAGGTGTTGAGAGTTGTTAGGAGACTCCTGTTCTCCTCAGGGAGCTACAATTCCCAGAATGGTTTAACAGTCAGCCCCTCTTCCCAGAGAACTCTGGGAATTGTAGCTCTGTGAGAGGATATGGGGTCTCCATGACCTTGGGCCAGTCATTACTTATCAGCCTCATGAAAACCGTATTCATAGGGTCGCCATAAGTCAGAATCAACTTGAAGGCAGTACATTTACATTTAACAACTCTGACTCCTTCACAAACTACACTTCCCAGGATTCTTTCGGGGAAGCCATGACTGTTGTAAGTGGAATGAATCTATGGTGTGAATGTGGCCCAGGTTTCACTGAGCTGACTCTAACTGTTGGAACCAGAGTAATAATTTCTTTGCTTTTTGAACTATCTTTTGGCTTCTTCTTGAAGATTTTTTTGCAAGGAAGAGGATCCTGTTGTCTTGACAACCAGTTGCATGCCGAGAAGGAGGACTATTCTAACTGGCCAGCTTTTGGCTGTTTATCACAAGTTCTTGCTGAGTAATGATGCCAAAATTAGGCAGGCTTGTCTGGTGTGTAATGCAGTTATTTGTCCTACCAGATGTTGCTTTTCACCATATCTTAATTCTAGGATGGCACTCATGCTTCTTGCAATGAGTCTTGGGAGGAACTACCTGCTGACCATCATTGTGAATTATGAGGGTAGGTTGTACTGTTCATCATGATGGCTCAGTGCATGCATAATAATGGGATAGTAATGGGAATCTTTTAAAAATAAAATGGGGCAACACTGAACTACATTCATCACTGGCATGCTAAGTATGGGCATTTGAGGAAGTGGAGTTAGAATCTACAGCTTATATTGTTCCTTCAGTTAAATCCCATTTTTGAAAATGCATCAAGATTCATCTAACTGATACTTTAAATTTGCATGCTTGCTTCATATATACATGTATCTCTTTTTGCCTGTATATCTCCCTTGAGCTACTATGAATAAGTAATTCCTGGGGTGTAGAAAAGAGTGGTCTCCTTAGAACAAATTAGTAAATTGTGTCTCTCTTGTACTGGAATGAGCTCTCAGAACATCCATAGTTTTCATAAAAGTAATTTGTAGAGAATCTTGGTGAGGAGAACCTCCTTCAACCAGGATTTAATTGTAGGTCTTTTAATTTTAGACGTATTATACATAATTTTACATATAGTATACGTAATTGTATTCCTTTGCACTTAATATTAACTTTAGACTTTTCTTTCTTGTATTCCTACTGTAATTATATAGTCACGAGAGTGGCTGTATACTATAGCCAGCATGGATTTTTCACATTCTACAATGTTAAATTGAAAATACCCCTCATGCCATTCTGATACTTCCCATAAGCTCATTTCAAAACAAACCCTTACAAAACTTATAGTCCTGAACTCAGAAACACTTGCTTAACAATCCTCTAAATTTTCATGATGATACACAAAATAGAGAGAATTGAGAGTTCAAAGTGTAAAGAGAGGAAAAAACAAGCCACTTTTGGCCTTTTTTCTGTCAGTTGTCTCATAATTTGTTGAAATTAATTAAAAATCAGCCATGTTCACAGAGTACCTGTAATCCTGTTACTGACCTTGCCTCATACTCTGACCTTCATCTCCTGCAGTTTAAAAGTTAAAAAAATGCCTGGCTGATTTTTAATTAATTTAAGAAATTTAGCATTGAAGTCAATGATAAGCCCGGGCATGCTCAGTAAGAACCAACTGTCAGTGTTCTAAAAACCAGACTCACAGCTGCTTGGCTTGCCTAATCGGGGCCACTCCCACACCAGACCTTTATTTCACTTTAGACAGTCATGGCTTCCCTCAAAGAATCCTGGGAAGTGTAGTTTGTGAAGGGTGCTGAGAGGAGACTCCTATTCCCCTGACAGAGCTCTAGTGGCCAGAGTAGTTTAACAGTCAGCTGCTCTGACTGAAGCTCTGTGAGGGGAACAGGGCATCTCCGAGCAACTCCCAGCACCCTTCACTAGCTCCACTTCCCAGGATCCTTTGGGAGAAGCCATGACTGTCTTAAGTGAAATAAAGGTCTGGTGTGAATGTGGCCAGTGACAACTTTGGTTTAAATTTGGGTGGGAGACTACATGTGCTTGCTGTAGAATAAAAAGTGGGGGAAACACTGAAAAATGATACTGTGCACAATGTTTTCCTTTTGAAAGGGAAAGGCTTCCTCTCTGCCCAGTGCCCACCCACCCAATCTCTTCCCCTCTCCCTTCTTCCCCCTCCCCTTCCTGCTACCCTCCCTGCCCCTCCCCCAGGTCAGTTGCACCTATCCTAAGCATGATTGGGGGGAAAATGGACTGCCTTCATATCAATCCAGACTTATGGCTACTCTATGAATACGGTTTTTATGGTAAGCGGTATTCAGAGGGAGTTTAGCATTGTCTCCCTCTGAGGCTAGTCCTCCCCAGCTGGCACCACCTTCCTTGTCCGCAACTGCCAGCTGGGGGGGAGTAACTGGGCTCCTTGGGACTATGCAGCTTGCCCACGGCTGCACAGGTGGCAGGGCACATAACCCCTGAGCCACTCACTGTGGAGGTGATCTTTAGCTGGCCCTTTACACCCAGGAGACAGAAGTGGAGATTTGAACTCACAGACTCTAGACTCCCAGCCAAGTTCTCCTCCCCACTGTGGTATACCATGATTGCACAGGAGTAAATCCCACTGACCTCAAAAGCATGCAATGATCAAACCTGCCCTCTTCCTCCCCCCATCCTCTCCCTCTTGCCCCTTCCCTCCCCCTCCTCTTCCCCCTTCCAATCCCCTCCTCTTGCCCCTTCCAATCCCCTCCTCCCCCCCTCCTCCTCCTTGTCCCTCGGTCAGTTTTACCTGTCTTAAGCATGATTGTATGGGAGTAAATCCCATTGAATTCGGTAAGTATGCAAATGATCAGACCTACCTTTTCCCTCCTTCCCCCTCCCCTCCCTTCTTCCTCCCCTTCCCTCTTCCTTCCCCTGCCCACTCCAGCCCTCCCTCCCTCCCTGTTCTCCTCCTTCCCCCCATAGTCAGTTTTACCTATCCTAAGCATGATTGCACAGGAATAAATCCCACTGAACTCAATAAATATGCAAATGATCAGACCTTCCCCCTCATTCCTGCTCCTATCCCCCTCCTCCCCTACCTCTGCCCTTTCTTTTCCTCTCCTCACCATCCCCCTGTGGTCAATTTCACCTTTCCTAAGCATGATTGCAGGGGAGTAAATCCCACTGAACTCAGTAAGCATGCAAATAATCAATCCATTCTCAGCAAAGTTGCAAGGAACCCATTTCTTACCTCCCGGATTAAAAAGCAGAGAAAGCAAAAATAAATTGTGGTTTAAGAACGTACCTATAGCCAACAGATATTTCTATCAAACTTTAAAAAGCAGGGAAATTGGGCAGCTATAGTGAATGCACCAGGGGAGCAGGAGACCCGACCTCCTCTCTGAGATATTATACTGACCTACAAATTGGTCAAAATGCAAACACGATTTGGGTTGATCTTTCACAGTCCAATCTACTTCCTGTGTACCTTGGAAGAATTTGGTAACATGTGCCTCTGAGCACACCTGTAATCAGCCCAAAGAACAGAAACAAGACATGTGCTGTGCTGATCTTGTTTTCGCAGGGAGGAAGCAACAATATTAAGAAAGTTTATATAGTTCAGATAGTAACTTTAAATATGTTTGATTTACTTTGCAGTTTTAGTGAAGCTTCCTATAGTAAATCATTTTCTTTTCCTTCTATTTCTGTGAATATGTGAAGTACATCAACAATTTGCAACACTAAAAAGACTCCAGAAACAATTGTGGAATAATGGCACTGACTATTTTGCAGAATAGTTTCCAATGGACATGAGGAGTGTCTCAGTTTGCACCAGATGAAACAGTGGGGGGTGAAATATATTCTAGCAAAATTCTACGTGTTTTTGATTGACCATGCCCCCTTTCCTTAAGTGGAGTGATTTAAGCATAGCAGACTGAAAACATGCATCTTGGGCAGGCCAAGTTTGTTTTTTCCAACAGCTAGATTCATTGCTTAAGTAGCAACATAATGTATTCAGTCTGATTTTACATCAAACGGCAGTTTCAGATTCAACTGTCAATGCACCCAAAATAGAAATATAGCATAACCTCCAGTTTGAAACCCAAAAGGCTGTCTTCACCATCATATGACACTGACCAATAAAAAGGCTTTGAAATTAATAAAAATAAATTTGACACAGGATTTCTAGGATGAACAATGAGAGAAATATAATTTTCAAGGTTAGATTCTCTGTAGAAATAGTAGTAACACAGGAAAGAAGCAAAGTAAGAAAAACACCAACAAACATACACAAATGTAATTCTCCATCTTTGGAGATGGCAGGTGTTGCTCAGAGGCATGTTACCAAATTCTTCAAAGCTATACAGGAAGTAGATTGGACTGTGAAAGACCAACCCAAATCGTGTTTGCATTTTGACCAATTTGTAGGGCAGTAGAATATCTCAGAGAGGAGGTCAGGTCTCCTGCTCCCCTGGTGCATTCACTATAGCTGCCCAATTTCCCTGCTTTTCAAAGTTTGATAGAAATATCTGTTGGCTATAGGTACATTCTTAAACCACAAGGTTTTTTTTGCCTATTAGTGGATGACATTGTAGATTTGTTCACACAATACCTTTGCCCATGTTAAAGGAGCCTAGGGGAAAATCTTAAGAGGCTATTAACACAAAAGGCAATTTTGACACTGAATTAAAATGTGTTTTAAAATGGTTAGATAAAAAAGTGAAATATTTGATTCTCTTTGCAAATTCTGTCTGCAGTTTGGGAACAATCCCCATTCATTGAGGTAATTCTGACAGTCAGTGCTGGTGCTAAAGGGTGGACAGGTCAGGCCCTGGCCAAGGGCCCCTGGGGTCACAGGGGCCCCTCGATATTGGGGGAGGAGTAGCACTCCCCTTCTGCTGTCCGCTGCAGAGTACTGCTGCGGATCGCAGGGAGAGAGCTGCCCAGCCGTTCGCTGGCTCCACCTACCTGCCTTTCCTGGCTTGTGTGGCTCCGTGGGCTGTGTTGATGCCCCTGCCGCCATCTTGGTTGATGGGAGGGATGCACGTGCACGCAGCACACATACGTGCCATCAACCAAGATGGCGGCGGATGCTTCAGCCCCTTAGGGAAACCTTGACCAACACCTTGGTTAATGGCAGCCCAGCTTGCACAACTGCAAAAGACAGGAGAGACAGGTATGTGGGGTGCGTGCACGTGCGTGCCCAGGCCAAGCTGGTGCCCAAGGGCCCTGGCATGCCTGGTGCTGGCCCTGCTGTCAATAGCCTCTTTTATTGCCAGAATAAATATCACATCCTGTGATCTGGGATCTAAATAACTGTGAAGGTAGCTTCTCATGCCCCAAAAGGTTTTGAGCTTGTGCTTGTCAAAAAGTAGCCCTTTCCTCTAAGCTATGGGGCAATATGAGGAACCTTTTCAAAAACAATTTGTGGTATAGCATTGGGGCCTGTTGTCAAAGGGGACACAAAGTTTTTAAAAGTCCACTAGGTATACCAAAGCCTGTAGACAGATCTAAAGTAGCCCTTTAATTCTTGGCTGTTGTCAAGGCACTGATACTGGCTTTCTTTGCTGATATTACGTAATGAATCCTGAACTGCACTGCTAAGATTAGCATAAGGGCCAATATACTTGGCTGTTTCCAAGATTCATCCTAAAATAGTTTTATTCATTTTTAATACATTTAGTCTTTCAGCAGTGGCCTGTAATTACACTTATCATACTGCCTGGTTAGCTGGGTTTTATCCCGATTCTATCCGTGCTGCTCAGTGCCCTCTTAGCCCATTAGATGGCCTGGATTCCCAGCTTTCATTTTTAAAAAAGAAAGTCTCTAGCCCTTTTAGGTCCAGAGGTACAAGGCAAAATGTGAAGGCACATTTATGCCAAATCATTTTGTGAGAAATCAACCTACTCCTGCTTTCCATTGTTCTTAACCAATGAGGGACACCACAGCTGTCCTGGGAAAATCAAGAATTTTAGCTTGCCTGCCAGCTACATATGCAGAATCTAGGCCAGCCTTTCCCAACTAGTGGGCCACCAGATGTTGTTGGACCACAACTCCCATCAGCCTCAGCCAGCATTGCCAATGGTCAGGAAAGATGGGAATTGTGGTCCAACAACATCTGGTGGCCCACTAGTTGGGAAAGAAAGTTTAGAAAACTGCACATGCTCACTTGATCAACACATGTAGCTCTGCCCCTTATCCAGAGACTCTAACTCATTTCCTGGTTGAGTCAGCAAGGAGAAGCAGCCTTCATCGCAGTTGCCTCTGTGTTTCAGGGTATGTGGCTTAAGTAGTGAATGCAATGGGAATGTCTGCCTGCCATCATGGATGATGGAATAAAGGGATTTGAATCCATCAAACGCTCCCTTCCCTGCACAAATACAAGATATAAAAGGAAGCATCTCTGTAGAAAAGGCCAAGGTATTAACGTTTGCATTTTCGCCTCCCACCCCCCACCCCCATTAAATGGTGCTTACTCCCAAATAAAGTTGCATTGGAATGCAGCCTTGGTCACCCTATTGCCCGGCAGAGCCTCTGTTCAGCAATTCAGAAAAGGCTAAAAAGTATTTTTTTAATACATACCCTTCAAAATGACTGGTAGGCATTTCCTCACCAAAGATCACCCTACTTCATTTCCTCCCCAGGGATGGATGGATGTGTGTAAATTCATACAAAGGTCTCTCGAATTCACTGCATTCTTTTAAAACAAAAAGAGGTGCCAGCACTTAAGTCTCCATCAAGTTCCAGCCTTTATCATAGAAGGCTGTGTTTCACCTCTCCTTGATGTGGTATGTGAGAATCAGTGTACTAAAGACACTTCTCACATGCTCAGACACTACTCTCTTTATTATTTCACACAGTACAGAGTACTGTCCTAGCAGTAGTGAGAGAGGTTCTGGGATGAGCCCGGGATAAAATAAGCTCTTCAGTGCTCTCTGTCATTTAAGCAGTGATGTGGTTTTCCAGAATATTATCTGATGCCCTAAACAGAGTGTCATATGATTTAGCATGTTTATTAGATTCATATTTAGTAAACAACAATATAAAAGTACCCCATGTTAATTTTATGTCCCAGTAACCACAGGTATTTGAACTGAAATATTTGATTGGGAAAAAATTAAATCAAGTGCACTTAATGTGGTTTCAACGTTATTTTCAAACCCAAAGCTTTATGTGGAAATTTTTTTTATTGGAATAACACTTGTAGAACTTTAAAAGTAACAGAAAAAATATATACTATATGCTCAAAATATTCTGAAGTTCAGGCAAACCTTGCTGCACTTCAAGATTCTGTTCTTTGTAATGGCATATGAAATGCTGTAAAGATAGAATACATCATTCCTATTTACTTGCTGATCTTGTATTTGCTGCTCAGCATAAGCTTGTGTATCTTCAAGTTACTTCAAACTTGGAGGGGGCAGGAATATAGTCTGGTGTTGGAAAGGAATCTATGACAGCACTGCTTGCTTTAAAGCTAATTAAATAAGATTATTGACTAAACCGATAATATTGAAATCTTGATTTTTATCTGTGTTACAGGTTGTAGTGGTGTGTTCATTTCACATTTTCTAATTGTTGGTACAGACAACCTTTTGGTCACAATATTGCTTTAATTGATGTTTTGCTGGATTTTTGTTTTATGCTGGATTTTTATGCTGCTGTCCTTATGTTTTATGTTATTATATATAAATCCTCTTAATAAACAAATATTCCATAGTGTTGGAAACGAGAGTCTAGGCCAGCCTTTCCCAATCAGTGTGCCTCCAGAAGTTGTTGGACCACAACTCCCATCAGCCTCAGCCAGCATTGCCAATGGTCAGGAAAGATAGGAATTGTGGTCCAACAACATGTGGAGTCACACTGGTTGGGAAAGGCTGGTCTAGGCATTTAAGGTTGAAAATGCAAGTTGAAAAAAGATTCCTCACATCCTCCCCAGTTTCAGTGGTAATTACTAGGCACAAAAACAAAACAACTGGACAATGCAACTGTTAACATGCTAGGCTTCTGCTGGGAGGAAGGGCGGGATATAAATCTAATAATAAATAAATAAATAACATGCTTAATTTGCATAATTAGCAAATAATTTGCATAGTATTCAAATTAGCCTGCCCAGATTTGTGGAATGGGAATATGGCAACCCCCTAATTCTCTTCTGGCTTTTTTACTGTGTCTCAGTTATTACCTTTGTTAATAAGTTTATTTCCTGCCTTCCTTTATTTATTTATAAGAATATTTATAAACCACATGCTCATCAAAAATATCACTCTGGCATACAATAAAATCACTAATAAAACTATAAAATTCAGTACAAATGATGAACACTGACTATAATTATCTAAAAATGCTTGATGAAACCAATGTGTACATTTAATGCATTTACTGTAAATGTCATCTACCAGATCACTTGATTGTAAACCTACACAGCTAACCGTGTTTAAGGAGCCAACCAGAAGCAATATGCAAGCTGTACCCTATAAGAACATAAGAAGAGCCTGCTGGATCAGGCCAGTGGCCCATCTAGTCCAGCATCCTGTTCTCACAGTGGTCAACCAGGTGCCTGGGGGAAGCCCGCAAGCAGGACCCGAGTGCAAGAACACTCTCCCCTCCTGAGGCTTCCGGCAACTGGTTTTCAGAAGCATACTGCCTCTGACTAGGGTGGCAGAGCACAGCCATCATGGCTAGTAGCCTTTGATAGCCCTGTCCTCCATGAATTTGTCTAATCTTCTTTTAAAGCCATCCAAGCTGGTGGCCATTACTGCATCTTGTGGGAGCAAATTCCATAGTTTAACTATGCGCTGAGTAAAGAAGTACTTCCTTTTGTCTGTCCTGAATCTTCCAACATTCAGCTTCTTTGAATGTCCACGAGTTCTAGTATTATGAGAGAGGGAGAAGAACTTTTCTCTATCCACTTTCTCAATGCCATGCATAATTTTATACACTTCTATCATGTCTCTTCTGACCCGCCTTTTCTCTAAACTAAAAAGCCCCAAATGCTACAACCTTTCCTCGTAAGGGAGTCGCTCCATCCCCTTGATCATTCTGGTTGCCCTCTTCTGAACCTTTTCCAACTCTATAATATCCTTTTTGAGATGAGGCGACCAGAACTGTACACAGTATTCCAAATGCGGCTGCACCATAGATTTATACAACAGCATTATGATATCGGCTGTTTTATTTTCAATACCTTTCCTAATTATCCCTAGCATGGAATTTGCCTTTTTCACAGTTGCCGCGCACTGGGTCGACATTTTCATTGTGCTGTCCACTACAACTCCGAGGTCTCTCTCCTGGTCGGTCACCGCTAGTTCAGACCCCATGAGCGTATATGTGAAATTAAGATTTTTTGCTCCAATATGCATAATTTTACACTTGTTTATATTGAATTGCATTTGCCATTTTTCCGCCCATTCACTCAGTTTGGAGAGGTCTTTTTGGAGCTCTTTGCAATCCCTTTTTGTTTTAACAACCCTGAATAATTTAGTGTCGTCAGCAAACTTGGCCCCTTCACTGCTCACTCCTAATTCTAGGTCATTAATGAACAAATTGAAAAGTACAGGTCCCAATACCGATCCTTGAGAGACACCACTTTGTACAGCCCTCCATTGGGAGAACTGTCTGTTTATTCCTACTCTCTGCTTTCTGCTTCTTAACCAATTCCTTATCCACAAGAGGACCTCTCCTCTTATTCCATGACTGCTAAGCTTCCTCAGAAGTCTTTGGTGAGGTACCTTGTCAAACGCTTTTGAAAGTCTAAGTACACTATGTCCACTGGATCACCTCTATCTATATGCTTGTTGACACTCTCAAAGAATTCTAGTAGGTTACTGAGACAGGACTTTCCCTTGCAAAAGCCATGCTGGCTGTGCTTCAGCAAGGCTTGTTCTTCTATGTGCTTAGTTAATCTAGCTTTAATAATATTTTCTACCAGTTTTCCAGGGACAGAAGTTAAGCTAACTGGCCTGTAATTTCCAGGATCCCCTCTGGATCCCTTTTTGAAGATTGGCGTTACGTTTGCCACTTTCCAGTCCTCAGGCACAGAGGAGGACCCGAGGGACAAGTTACATATTTTAGTTAGCAGATCAGCAATTTCACCTTTGAGTTCTTTGAGAACTCTCGGGTGGATGCCATCCGGGCCCGGTGATTTGTCAGTTTTTATATTGTCCATTAAGCCTAGAACTTCCTCTCTCGTTACCACTATTTGTCTCAGTTCCTCAGAATCCCTTCCTGCAAATGTTAGTTCAGATTCAGGGATCTGCCCTATATCTTCCACTGTGAAGACAGATGCAAAGAATTCATTTAGCTTCTCTGCAATCTCCTTATCGTTCTTTAGTACACCTTTGACTCCCTTATCATCCAAGGGTCCAATCGCCTCCCTAGATGGTCTCCTGCTTTGACTGTATTTATAGAATTTTTTGTTGTTGGTTTTTATGTTCTTAGCAATGTGCTCCTCAAATTCTTTTTTAGCATCCCTTATTGTCCTCTTGCATTTCTTTTGCCAGAGTTTGTGTTCTTTTTTATTTTCTTCATTTGGACAAGACTTCCATTTTCTGAAGGAAGACTTTTTGCCTCTAAGAGCTTCCTTGACTTTGCTGGTTAACCATGCTGGCATCTTCTTGGCCCTGGCGGTCCCTTTTCTGATCTGCGGTATGCACTCCAGTTGAGCTTCTAATATAGTGTTTTTAAACAACTTCCAAGCATTTTCGAGTGATGTGACCTTCTGGACTTTGTTTTTCAGCTTTCTTTTTACCAATCCCCTCATTTTTGTGAAGTTTCCTCTTTTGAAGTCAAATGTGACTGTGTTGGATTTTCTTGGCAATTGGCCATTTACATGTATGTTTAATTTAATAGCACTATGGTCACTGCTCCCAATCGGTTCAACAACACTTACATCTCGCACCAGGTCCCGGTCCCACTGAGGATTAAGTCCA
This sequence comes from Rhineura floridana, assembly GCF_030035675.1. Classification (NCBI taxonomy): domain Eukaryota; kingdom Metazoa; phylum Chordata; class Lepidosauria; order Squamata; family Rhineuridae; genus Rhineura; species Rhineura floridana. Next base: position 25,465,697 of record NC_084488.1, on the reverse strand, counting down.
GGGTTGCCGTCCCTCTGGTCGGTTCCATGACCAACTGGTCTAGGGAATAGTCATTTAGAATATCTAGAAATTTTGCTGCTTTGTCATGACTGGAACACATATGCGGCCAGTCTATGCCTGGGTAGTTGGAGTCACCCATTACTACCACATTTCCTAGTTTGGATGCTTCCTCAATTTCATATCTCATCTCAAGGTCTCCCTGAGCATTTTGATCAGGGGGACGATAGATAGTCCCCAGAATTAAATCCCTCCTGGGGCATGGTAACACCACCCACAACGATTCTGTGGAAGAGTCCGCCTCTTTTGGGGTTTCGAGCTTGCTGGATTCAATGCCTTCTTTCACGTATAGAGCAACTCCGCCACCAATATGTCCTTCCCTGTCCTTCCGATGTAGTTTATATCCAGGGATAACCATATCCCACTGGTTTTCTCCATTCCACCAGGTCTCCGTTATGCTCACTATATCAATGCTCTCCTCTAAGACCAAGCACTCCAGTTCTCCCATCTTGGTTCGGAGGCTCCTAGCATTAGTGTACAGGCACTTGTAAGCAGTGTCTCTCTTCAAGTGTCTTTGGCACTTGTGGTTTGGCCTGTGGTAATTTTGCTCTTCTGAATTTATATCCTGTGCCCCTGCTCTCACAATGCCTACTTCTAGGCCTACCCCTTTTAAAATTTCATCATTTCTTTGGTCTTTATCCCAGGGGGGAGGTTTATTCTGAACCGGACCTTCCTCAGCTGCTGTCGGGTTTCCCCCCAGTCAGTTTAAAAGCTGCTCTGCCACCTTTTTAATTTTAAGTGCCAGCAGTCAGGTTCCATTCTGGTTCAAGTGGAGCCCATCCCTTTTGTACAGGCCTGGCTTGTCCCAAAATGTTCCCCAGTGCCTAACAAATCCAAACCCTTCCACCCGACACCATCATCTCATCCACGCATTGAGACTGCAAAGCTGTGCCTGTCTGGCTGGTCCTCCGCGTGGAACCGGTAGCATTTCAGAGAAAGCCACCTTGGAGGTCCTGGCTTTCAGCATCCTACCTAGCAACCTAAATTTGGCTTCCAGGACCTCACGGCTGCATTTCCCCATGTCGTTGGTGCCAACGTGCACCACGACCACTGACTCCTCCCCAGCACTGTCTACCAAACTATTTAAATGACGGGCGATATCCGCAACCTTCGCACCAGGCGGGCAAAACACCTTGCGGTCTACACGCCCATCACACACCCCACTGTCTATGTTCCTAATGATCGAATCACCCACTACAAGGATCCCTCCACCCCCTGGAGATATATCCTCGGCACGAGAGGATAGCTGCTCATCCCCCAAGGAATGGGTCCCTTCTAAGGGATCGTTTCCCTCTTCCTCAGCTGGATGCTCTCCTTCCCTGAGACCATCGTTCTCCATGATAGCAGAAGAGCTATCATCGTTGGAGTGGGACACAGCTATAACGTCCCTGAAGGCCTCCTCCACACACCTCTCTGCCTCTCTCAGCTTTTCCAGGTCCACCACCTTGGCCTCAAGGAAATGAAGTCGTTCCCGGAGAGCCAGGAGCTCATTGCACCGAGAGAACACCCACGACTTCTGTCCAACAGGCAGATAGTCGTACATGCTGCAGGCGGTGCAAAACACTGGAAAGCCCCCACACCCCTGCTGGCTTCTTACCTGCATAGTTTTGTTTAAGGTTTATTACGTCAGTGGGTTAGAAACTGTGGTTTAGTTGAGGTCAGGGAATAGACGGGCAGAGTGGGGGGCCCTGGCCTCCTCGCCCTGCTGCCGAACTCGCTCTGCTGCTTAACTCGCCTTGACGCTTCGTCAGCTGGGGCTCCCTCTAGCTCGTGGAGCAGCAAAAAACTCAGGGATCTTTTTCACTGCCTTATTGGTGCCAGGAACTGCTGACCACTGCCCCATATGGTGAGCCACATAGCTGCAGCCTCTCAGGGAAGAAGCTTCCACATTTGGCCTGGCCCCACTCACTCAGGCTGGCCACTGGCTCTTCCTGGGGAGGAAGAAGAAGAAGAAAGGGTTTGTTTCTCCAGCTGATCCTTATTATGAGCAGCAGGGTCTGCTTAAGCACTAATGTGTCCTGCATTTCTGATCTAATTGTTTTTCATTTCTGACTGCCCAATTTTGATCTGGTACAGAATTTAACATTCATTTGCTGATACGCTATTGTTACGGACTGGTTTTTTATGTAATAATTTTCCATGGTTATTTTCGGAAATGGATTTTTTAAAAAAAATCTGCATCTAAAATATTGATATCAATATTGATATTTTATTGACATTTCCTTTAATTTATCAACATACCTTTAAAATATTGATGTTTCCTTTAAAAATACTGATATTAATATCTATATCTTTTCCAAGGGGGACAAACAGATCAGTAAAAGTAGCTGCTAGTGGACAAAAAACCAACTCAAATCAATACTAGCCTTTAGGTTGACATAATGCTTAAGAACTGGCCAACAGATCCCATCTCTAGTCTTCTCTTTCTCAAAGTTTAGCTTTATTGTGGAGGACATAGCCTTTACTATATGATAATGCATTTATTCATAAGGTAGTAAATGTAGCTTGCATTTTGCAAGCAAGGGCATTTCCTGACTGCTCCTGCAAATCTTTGTTCCAACTTCCCCAAATCTCAGCGTGAAGACAAATGCAATATTTATAGAACCAGGTAGCCATTTTTGAATCAGCCTTGCCACTTTTAGTTCAGACATAATCCTTTCCCTTCCCAGGTTGAGGGAGGCATTCTGCAAATTTGTTTCAGAAACCCACTGTGGACATTGTTGATTTAGATAGCACCTGTGACATCACAAACCTGTGGCCACCCACACCTATGACAACATGAACCCACTTCACATGATGATGTGTTTAAATGCTCCTCTGTATAAAACAAAAACAAAACCTCATGACATAACACCTCTGTGTGTGTATTTCTATATTATTACTAGGGGCTCTGCCCCGCTTACTTCACTCGGCAACCCCACCTACTGATGTCAGCACTTCCCCCATTGGTCGCCAGTGCTCCTCCCCTTACCCCCCATGGGTTGCCAGCACTCCCAGCCCTCCCTCCGACGGACAGGCCCAGCCAGCACAGCCACCACCGGCAGGAACATTGCTTGCTGTTGCCAACCAGGCCCTCGGTCGCTTGCCACCACCACCCCATGCAGCTATGCAGAAGCGTTCATGCGTAGTGTAATGCTTACAAAAATATATAGTAAGATATGGTATTCAGACGTGATATTAGTATGCAATCTGAATTGTGCAATCCGAAAAAACCAGCAAGATGTGATTATCCTGCCTGTATGTTTCAACTGTCAGCCGCCTTGAACCATTGAAGGATATACAGTAAAACACTGTTGAACGTTGTATAAGGGGCAGTCATGGCCAAGTGATGCCCATTCACTATGATCATCAGAGATACCAAAACCATTTGGGGGGGGTTCATTTATGAGGCTATTTCTATTTTGTGACTGTTGACCTTATAAAACAGCCTTGGGATGCTTGCCATACTAAAAAAGATATCTTCATGAAGTTGCAAAATAATGGAAGAGAAAATTGACTCCATTTTACTGCACCTCCAGGTCAGTCATGCCATAAGGAGATACTGCTGCCTGCTGCAATTTTTATCTCTGTCTAATTGAATTGAGGCCAAGCAATGATTCATGTTATGGCACTTTTTGATTTGTTATCTTTTCCCTCTGAAGGAAAAGCAGCATAAGAAAAACAGTTTTTAAAAAGTTCATATTATTATTACTACTATTACTACTGCTGCTGCTGCTGTTGCTGCTGCTGCTATTAACACCAATGGCTGCCAAATTCGATATATCATTTATAGTTCCATCAAATTGTGGTAGCAGTTAATTTCCATCTTGTTTTAGAAAGTCATAGTATTATTTTAATACAGTGTAGTAAAACTATCACAACTTGAAACACAAATTGAATTCCCAAATTTGCTTTCATCATCTTGTCAAATTCAGAATCTGAACTGGAGCATATCATATGGAATGGAGTTTATTGTAGCAATATATCAGCCCAGTGGTAAACTATGACAGCCAGAGAAGAGAGTTATGAAACAGCAATCTATTATTTGCTTGGGTTTTATTGTACCTTATACTTTTTTACATTTACATTTTAAACTCCAAGTGTATCCCTATGATTCTGTATATTGTGCTTCTGTAAAATACTGTCTTTCATGTTTCAACATTACTAATTAGTTGGACATAGAGGTTTGCTTATGCAAAATATGCTGCTATTGAAACCACATTCTGCCATCTTTCATGATGATTAAGGAAGGGATGGGAACCTTGTGGCCCTCCAGATTGTGTTGGACCTCAACTGCAGGGAACCCCAGGCAGCAGCATCAGTGGTCAGAGATAATGGAAGTTGAAGTCCAACAACATATTTAAGGATACAGATTCCCTGCCCTTGATTTAAGGCAAGCAAAAGTGGTATTTCTATCACGAACTTCCGTTTCAAGTCATTCATTCAAAATGTAAAACATCTGTATGTACTTCTGGCTAGAACTCATGGAAGAAATCATACAACAAGTTGTTTAATGCATGGCATTACCTTTTAATAAATAGCAGAGCAGTCCAAAAGGGGGTGGTGAGGGAGGATTGAAGAGTCACTGTATCCAAACCCTGCAGGCTTGTGATGGCCAGGGCAGAAGGCTGGAGAGCAGTTTCTAACAGGACAATTTGAGGGCTGGTGTGTTTTCTTCACATTGCATCCTTCCCATTGATTCCTATGAGAGGGAAATACACCACGCCAGCTCCAGAACTGATCTAGTTTTCTTGATGTTCTGGGGGGATGTCGGGGGAATGAGGGGGATTTGAATGGTGCAGTTCCAAGGTTTTCATTGATCTGTCCCACCATGCCCCCTTTTCATCCCTTGCACCATAACAGATGGTGGAGAGGTTGATGGCTATAGAGTTTTCTGTAACTACAATCAAAGAGGTGTCCGAGTGTAGACCTTCTGCTGCATCAGTGGAATGGAGATCCGGTCCCTTGGTTGCCCTCCCAAAGACCACAGGAGCGCAACCAAATTAAATACATTTTATTAGTAAACATAGTTATTATCAGAGACCCTGGATCCAACCCCCTAATCCCAGTGCAATTGTCCCTAGGCAGGCACTTCCTGTGCCTCTCCTTACCAGAGCTGAGTTACACCCAACGCCAATCCTGTAAGGGAGGTAGACTGCGACCACCTCTTAACCTGGTCTCCTACTCTGAGTCAAGGGGAACTCAGAGCACCAATAAACTGGCAGAGATTCCCAAGAGCAAGAGCCAAATGTTTCACTTACTGCTCTGGAGCCTTTAGTCAACCCAAATCAGTGATCAGTAGCTTTGTGGTCAAGGTACTGGTTTCAGAGCCAAAGCCCCAAGTAACGCACACCAAGTAATATGAGGTAGTTTATTAAATATAATAAAAGTGCATATAAAAGAGCAGCATACTTAACCAAAATACAATGAGAAAGTTTAACACAAACACAAAATATCAAAGCTTACTTAGCCTAAACTAGAATACTCACAAACAGGAAAAGTATAAGAGCCAGTCCCTCCTTGGCTCCATATATCACCAAACATCACATAGGTAAGTCAAGATGGAATGGGAAAATTTGGTGAAAGTTAGCCCCTCTTTTATGGGAATTTGCCCAGCAACAGTGAGAGGGCCAATTAGCCAATCATAACATCTCTTGATGATGGAATAACCTAAAAGTTCACACAAGGGCAGGCCTCCTAATTTATGGCTACTCAGCCATCCTGACCTTGATACCAGACAGTATAGATAAGATTAAGCTGCCTCCTTTTAGAACAAGCTGCAGCTGGATTGTATGAGATGCTCTAATTTTCCTCAGTTCAGATCACCCCAGGAATCTATGCAAAATATCCCCCACAGTTCCTTCTGGCTGAGCCATCTTACTTTGGCCAACCTTAGCAGTTCTTGACAGTTATATTTTGGTATATCCATGTTTTGTAATAATAAAAATGACTTTTACTCCTAGAAACTTGCAGTTTTCCTGCCAAGAATTCACAGGTTCTTGGATCTGGCTTATTCATAATACTTTGGATCGTTAGCAGGACATCTAAAACACATTGGTTTTAGACAAGCCCATTAATTGAATAATAGCACTTTCCCACAAAATGCTATTATGCAGACTAAACAACCTCTCTCAGAGGCAAACAGAAATATGTTGTAAGCTGTCCTATTAATGTTATTAATAAATTAACAACAATTATTATTTAGAAAATGTGCAGTATTTTAGTTCAGAGGTATCAACCATTCACTGGTTGAGATGACAAAACCTACCCGCAGTTGTATACACACACATACCCCTTTGGAATTTGTTTGAAAATCATGCCCCACATCAAAACTTGCTGCACAGAGAAAAACTTGATAACATGGAAGGATTTAACATTTATTTCACACAGGCAAAGTGCCTATCGCTATAATGAACTCTTGTCTGATTCCTGATTTTTTTCTGCCCATGTGAGATATGAGACTTAGGCCCATCTATATTGAAAACAGTATTATTCCACTTTAAACAGTCATGGCTTCCCCCCAAGACTCCTGAGAACTGTAGCTTGGTAAGGGACCTGAGAGTTGTTGGGAGACCTCTGTTCCCACCACAGAGCTACAATTCTCAGGGTTTCCTGGGAAAGGGGATTGACTGTTAAACCACTCTGGAAACTATGGTTCTGTGAAGGAATAAGGGGCCTCCAAACACCTGTGAACACTGGTAAGAAACTGCAGTTCCCAGGATACATTGTGAGAAGCCATCACTGTTTAAAGTGGAATGATGCTGCTTTAAGTGTATAGTGCAGATGGCTTAGTATGGCAGGTAAACCGTTGATACCTCCCTCCTTCCCCCCCCCAATGTTGTAGTACAAGCTCCTTTAATCAATGACTTCTGAGTTGCATCTGTGAGTGTTTGGCATGTGATTAGAGCCTCAAACAGTGTAGCTCAGGAAATGCAATGGCCTGCCAGCATCTTTCTTTCTCCTGCACCCCAGTCAGAGTCACCATGTTATTCCTGTACCACAGCTTGCCTTACTTCAGATGCTTCTGGACTGGCTCCAGGGATGAGCGCTGATGGAGAACAACTGTAACAATGCTCATAGAAACGCATTGCCTTTCTTACAGGATCACTGTCATACCGGACCTCTAGTGTGTGCATGCTCCATGATTCAAGGCTTCAAACACAAACTGTAATCACCCCTCTCTGTTGCTAGAGATACATTTCCCCCACCCACTGCCAAAATAAGAATGAGCTGTTAGTGCTAATAATTAGATCCTTGATCCCCACATCTCAGTTTTAATTAAGTTGAAACTCAAGCTGGAGACTTCATAGACTACACGTGTAGAAAGTCATTCATTTGGTAGTCCATGGTGAGTAAGAATCACCTCCAGGCAACCAGATAATGAAACCAGAGCCCACTAAAGTTTGGTGCCGGCCATGACCATGAGACCTAAGTAAACCAGACTTGGTGCTTTCAGAGAAAAGGGAGGAAGTAGTCTGAAGGTAGCGTCATCAGGTTCATTCTGACCTGCTGACCCAGTGTTCATTGTCATCATGATGAAGTGAATGCTCATCATTTATGACTTCCCTGGGCCTCCCATAAACCTGTTTGTTCACTTGCAAGGTGCTACTTAGAGCAAAACTGACAGTATAGAAATTCTGGAATGTTCTGCATAGTCCCTCTAGCAAGTGAGGCAAAATTATTTCTCATTAAAGAACAAAATTTTCAAGGAAACCCTGGATAATTTAAAACATTAGTTCTCAAAAGGGTCTTAATTCAATGTACCAGTTGGGGATTTCTGTGACTTACTGAAATAATGGTTCCATGTTATGTTTATTCTAATTCAGAAAGGGCTTTTGTTCTTTATATTTCTGTCTGTTTCATAAGTAGGCTTGCAAATTATGGCTTCTTTTGATATACAGTCCTAGCAATCTGCCCGAATGAATAGAAAGATATTACTTCTCAGTATGGTTCTTATAAATCCTCTTCTCAGTGTACAATAATAATTATAGATGATATCCAATTAAGTCATATTTAGAGTAGATCCATTGCAATTAATGGAGTTGTCCGTTGAGTATTCTTAATGTTGGGTATCGCCCAACGTATATGTAATTAGTTTGAGAAGCAGCTAGAGCAAAATGTGGTGCTATACACTTCAGTAAGCAAAAGTATGTTTATAGCCTTATTGTATTTAAGAGAAAAGTATATCAGACTCCATCTAATAAATCTGTTTTTAACTCAATGGGGCTCACTCACTTAAAATATACTGTTTTCATTGTGGAAGTTTTTGTAACCGTCTTGCAGTGCCTACTTTCAGATCCATGTAGTCTTTTGTTTGTTTACCCATATTGATTTTATTGAAGATGTTGTGTAAATCTGTTTTACTTTTTGTTTCCAAGTCAAACTGCTGCTGGAGGCTTCTAAACTTCAAAGACCTTCATATTTGGTTCTCTAACCTTCATGGCATACTATGTTGTAGTCATTAATAATTATATGTAATTTCCCTTTCATCTTTGGGTGGTTGGTTTGGAAGAAATGACTTTTTGTGAGCAGTGTTATACATTTTTTGCCTTTGTCTACTTATCATTAATTAAATTCCAGCTACAACAATTCGCTTTTTTTCTGAAAAGGTACTGTATCTCCAGTACTGTATTCAGAGGGAAATGTTGCAGCGCCTGTGCACACAATTGTATCACACAATTGAGAGAAACTGGCCTGTTTCCAGGTTCAATTTCACGTTTCTCCTTCTAAAACAGACAGCGTGTGAGAAGAATTATTAAAACCTTCAGATCTTCATTGTTGGTTTAAGATTTTTGAAGCTCATTTGAAAGCTATGTGTAAGATAATAAGTTATCTTGCAAGTTATCTGTCAGAATCACTAACGCAGCAAGAATAGAATACAGTCAACACAAAAAGTTAAAGCGATTCTGCCATCTCAGGATGTCCAGTAATAGCTATTATTATTGTTGTTGTTGTTGTTGTTGTTATTGTTGTTGTTGTTGTTATTGTTGTTATTATTGTTATTGTTGTTGTTGTTGTTGTTATTACCTATTATGAGCACCTTGGGCTCCTACTGGGAGGAAGGGCGGGATATAAATCAAATAAATAAATCAAATAAATACTGAGTTATTACATGACCCAATACATTCCAAGCATTATAGTCATTACAAGAGATTTCCTTTTCTTCTCTGGCTTCTGTGTCTATTTGTAGGCCCATAGTGGCTGAACAGATTGGAATATAGGAAACTGCCATATACTATCTGACTATTTGTCTGTGTAGCTCCACAGGGATGGGCAATGCTGTTTCTGTCGTGGTCCTTTCCCTCCTCTTTCTGTGTGCTCCAGCTCATTCACTTCCTGGCTTGAACAAATCATAATTTGACCTGATGTCTGAATCAGGTAGACTGTAGTTTGAATTGTTTTCAATTCTAGTTTGGAGGCAAAATATAGTTTATGCAAACCACAGTTTCCCAGTTTAGTTTGCATGTCAAAACCGGTGTTTGTTCAAACTAGAAAGTGAGTGAACTAGAGCACTAGAGGGCAGAAGGAGGAAGGAACATGAAAGCCCAAAGCATAGCATCAGTGGTCAAAGCATGGTGACATTTATAAAGTTGAGATAGATAGTTCATCTTTCAAAATAAGATGGTCAGAAACTACCTGGAAGTTCTTATTTTTCCATATTCATGTATATCATTCTAAACCAGACTTCTTGTTTTATACCAATCTTAATTCACTGTTGCTTGGGATATATGATTTTTATAAAATATGTTTGAAAGTTGTGTGTAAAATAACACACACAGTCTTCCAAGACTATTCAGCTTTAACCCACTGGGGACAATCCAGCCAGTTACAGCAGGACAGTTCAGTATGTACTTAATTCTCCCTCACTGGAATCAGTTGTCTTTTTAAAATGTTCTAAGGTGTCTTCAAATAGTTGAGTAGCAGTATAGACTCAGCAGTATAAATTCCTTGTGGAAAGTTGAGAAAGGTATAGCCTCTTTTGTCTTAGGCTAACATTCTCCAAGAAATGCAATCAGTGTGCTCAAGAAGAAATGATCAGATTTTAGATAGGGCAGTTTTGTGTAGATGTGGTGGTAGTCTTTTAACAATACTGAATAACTGATAACTGATATAGTAAATCATCTTGTATGTTAGAGTGCTATCTTGCAAATTGTTTTTTCTTTATCCTTGCTTTGGTGCTGGTGACGGAACTGTAGAGTTTCTGCATCCTTTGAACTTGGGTATTTTTGAACTTGGTTCACATGCTTTGTTTTTGGGTTTTTTATTCCCAGCAGATATATGGAATGATCACACATTTCAGACAGATCCTGACTTACCACCAGGCTGGAAAAGAATCAGTGACATAGCTGGGGTGTATTATTGGCACATACCAACAGGAACAACCCAGTGGGAACGCCCCATATCCATACCAACAGATCTTCAAGGTTCAAGAAAAGGATCGCTTAGTTCTATCACACCGTCTCCCACTCCTGAAACTGAGGTAATGTTTTGTATGCCTGCACTGAGCCCATTTTAAATGAATAAGTTATAAATACCAAGAATGTTAGTATATCTCTCAGCTTATTTCATACAAACTAGTGGTTGCTTCAGTCATGCCAATTAGCCGCTTTCATCCTCCACGTGATCTCCCCTTACCCACATGGCAACTACATGCAAGAACAAGCAAGGAAAAGCCCCAATCACACAAAGGTGCTCCTCCATGGCCATACTTCACATTGCATCAGTAACATATGGCTGCTTTGATCATAAGGGCAATTCACAGCCTACAAGTACGTTCATGCCAGTGTAAGTGGACTTGACAGGTTGGGATGTACTCACATGATCTAAGCTGCCCGCATAATCAAAGCAGCCATATATTACCAGGGGAACCTTCCATAGGGAAGCAGGTTTGTAATGACAACTGCACCACAAGTGAAATGTTGTAGGCATCAACTTTTATAACCTTTGGAAGAAGCTACCATCTTTCCCACTCCCTTAGTATGCTTCCCCCAAAGTATTGAAAAGTGGTCAGTCTTTTTCAGCTTGGATTAAAAGGTTCTTCAGGGAGTATCTGCCAAGAAAGTCCAATTGCCATTCTAGAACTCCAGTGTATAGACTTTAGGACTGTAGCTTTTGTGTCAAATACACTTTTTATGTTACTGCCATTTTGTTTTGTTTGAAAAAAGAAAGTGGGGCTCTCCGTACAACTTCATTAATCTGAATTTTTGGTTGCTCAAATTCTACGCAGCCTTGGGGTTGTTCTTGATTCCAAGCTGTCCATGGAGGCTCAGATTTCGGCAGTGAGCCGGGCAGCTTGGTATCAATTACACCTCATTCGTAGGCTGCAACCCTACCTCCCTGTTCACCAGCTCCCACTGGTAGTTCATGCCCTGGTCACCTCTCGTTTAGACTACTGTAATGCGCTCTACGTGGGGTTACCCTTGAAAACGGTCCAGAAATTACAACTGATACAAAATGCTGCGGCTCGACTACTCACAAATTGTCGCCGCCGGGAACATATCACCCCAGTGTTGTTCGATCTACACTGGCTTCCAGTTATTTTCCGGGCTCAATTCAAGGTGTTGGTATTAACCTTTAAATCCCTACACGGTTTCGGCCCAGTTTACCTGATGGAGCGCCTCCAGCGCCACCAATTATGCCGCCCGACAAGATCAGCCACTCAGGGCCTTCTCTCAGTCCCACCAACTAAAACAGCTAGGTTGGTGGGGACTAGGGAGAGGGCATTTTCAGTGGCGGCCCCCACTCTCTGGAACTCCCTCCCGTATGATCTTCGGCATGCCCCTTCCCTGAATGTATTCCGCAAAGCCTTGAAGACCTGGCTCTTCAGACAGGCCTTTGGGACTTCCGGGGAGGGTTAATTTTTTAGGACTAATCGCCTATTCTCTGAACTGTTATTGTTTTTTATTCATAGTTTTATTGTTATATGTATTTTATGTGTATTTTATTATGATGCATTTATTGCAACTAAATTGTATGTCACCTAGAGTGGCCATCGGCCAGATAGGCGGCATATAAATTAAATTATTTTTATTTTTATTATTATTACGCTGAATGGCAGAAGCTGCCAATGTTTTTAAAGCAGTTTTAAATGTTAGTGCAAAACTTTTACCAGTATAAAGAAATGGCACACAACACAGGCAGCAAGTCAATAGCAGGACCCATAATCGGACAATATGATCATTGAGTAAAATGTCCTGGCAGTAGCAAATATTTGAACTTGGTAAGTAAAACTTAGGGAGGAATCTTAAGTTTTACCTGGTTCTGCTTACACTCTTTGGAGTATGCAACGTCTGTCCCTCAGGTAGGGGAATTCAAAACTGGTACCATCAGTAGTAGCTGGTGGGGCAGCATTGTTGACCTGGGTTCCTAGCGCTGCACATTGCTACTAGTTACCGAGAGGGAGAGGGTTAAGGGAGTTTGGTGCGGTGCGGGTGCAGCGGTGGAGCCAATCTAACACTCCTACTGCTAAACCTGTCCTCAGCTCCCCACTGCCTTGCCCCTCCTCATCTCGCCAACTGACAGTGATGTGTGGTGTTGGGAAGCCAGGTCAGCAATGCAGCCCCACCTGCCCTTGCCCTGTGCTGCTAGATAGCGTCCATACTATATTGCTCTTTCTCTATTTTTATTATTTAGATTAATATCCTGCCCTGCCACACATTAATGTTTAATATGTGTAGCTTGATAGTTGTCTGGACTCATCAGAGAATATCCTTGCTTCCTTCAGCCTTGAGCTTACCCTAACAGTCATATTACTTTGTGTGTATATTGTGCTATGGCTTTAGAAGAATTATGACTTTAATTAGCTATATAAACTATGAAGAAATTATTTGAATTGGGATTGAGTTTGTGGTTCCCAGTCCACCATGGATAATTGTTGGTCAATTTTTCTGTGGATATGTATATCCTGTTAAATAAAAGACCGGGATTGTCCTATCATCAGGAGGGCTGAGGCAGCCTGCCCCTAGCGGCAGATTTTGGAGTAGCATTGAAAGGGCAGGGAATCATTACATACTTAGTTTTTTATTATATTGTTACCACCATATCATGAGAGCCAGTGTGGTGTAGTGGGTAAGGTGTTGGACTGTGACCTGGGAGACCAGGATTGGAATCCCACATAGCCATGAAGCTCACTGCGTGACCTTGGGCCAGTCACTGCCTCTCAGCCTCATGAAAACCCTATTCATAGGGTCGCCATAAGTCGGAATCGACTTGAAGGCAGTACATTTACATGTTGCCACCATATCGGGGCATCATTTGGCTTTTCTGCCTTGAGCACCAAGATGTCTTACCTCTGAAAGCAGAGTGCCGAATAAAATTAGTTCAGGTTAGCACCAGTTTACTCTCCACTCAGAATAATTTTCTTCATGTTTATTATTCAGCTCCTGTTAAAAGTATCCAGTATTTATATACTGAGATTTATATACTGAAAGTGTTTGGACATTTTTAGCTATCTCAAAAACGTGCTTGGGCCTATTTTGTAACTGAGCAATTTGCCATTTTGCTTATTTTTGGATACCGTATATTCCGGCGTATAAGACGACTGGGCGTATAAGACGACCCCCAACTTTTGAGAAGATTTTCCTGGGTTAAAAAGTCATCTTATACGCCGGAATAACAGCCCCCCAACCACAGCCACAACTCTTCAACCCGCTTGCCCCCATAGCAACCCGCCCCCAGCCGCAAGAAAGACCCTGATCCCCGTTTAAAAAGCCAGCGTCCCTCTCCCCTTTCTTCCCTGCGTGGCCAGCGCCCCCTCGCCCCATAGCCCGCACCGACCTTTGCCCACCAAGAAGTGGATGTCGCTGAGCACCTCGTTCTTGAAGAGGAAGGCGAAGCGCTCCTGCACCGTCGGCTTCGTCGCCTGCCAGTTGTAGGCCCTTCTCCGTGTCCCAACGCATAGGGAGGCATGGAGAACGATAACTAGAGCTAGGGCCTTCTCAGTGGTGGCCCCCGAACTATGGAACGCCCTCCCTGATGAGATACGCCTGGCGCCTTCTTTGTTATCTTTTCGGCGCCAGGTAAAGACCTACCTCTTCGCCCAGGCATTTTAAAAATTTTAAAATTTGAATTTAAAATTGAAAATTTTTAATTATGTTTTATTGTGTATTGTATTTACATCCACTTGTATTTTAACCTGTTTTATTATGCTGTACACCGCCCTGGGAGCTTATTGCTATAGGGCGGTCTAAAAATGTAATAAAATAAATAAATAAATAATAAATAAATAGGCCGGCTCCCATGGCGCCAGCAGGCCGGAGGCAGCGGCGGAGGGCGCCGAGGAGGAGGCCGCAGGGGCAGCTGTCGGCAGCGGGTTCCCGCCTCCGCCGCCTCCCGCTGCTGCTGCCGCCACCCGGTGGTTGTGTGTCAGCGGAGGCGCCGGCGCGGCCTGCGGCGGCGAGAGCAACAAAAGCGACCCACCGTTGGCCGCCCGAGGAGGAGCAGCCGCCGCGGCCCCGTCGCTCGCCTGAGCAGCCGCGGGCGGTGGAGGAGCAGCAGCAGCGGCGGGAGGCGGCGCAGGCGAGGCCGCCACGGAGGAGAAGGACGTGGGGAGGCTGCTGCTGCTCCCCACCCTGGCCGTCATTTTGCGGCGGAGGAGGCCGCGCAGGAGATGGCGGGGACGGAGGAGCAATGGGGATTCCCCTCAGGGGAGGGGACGCCGGGCCAGGCTGCAAGCAGGAGAAATACTATATTCCGGCGTATAAGATGACACCCGGCGTATAAGACGACCCCCAACTTTTGTGAAGATTTTCCTGGGTTAAAAAGTCGTCTTATATGCCGGAATATACGGTATCTTGTAATTCACTTCGGTTTCCCCCCTATGCCTTTTCATATAAAATTTTGCTTTAAACAGTAGTGACCTGGTTTGAGTGGAAAGCAATTCAATTTTAATATGTTGTCAGCAGGGATGTAGTTGTCTAGGGTCTCGGGTGGTCTTAGACCCTTACTTTTTTGGGAGCAGGGCCCAGCTGGGTCCCTATGTCTCCAACATCCGATGAGCCAATCAGCGTGAAAGGGGAGTGTGTTAGCCGCTGGGAATAGTCTTCTAACATGCTTTCTTGTCCTTTCTGGCTCATTGGAGCCAATCACAGTGAAAGGAGGCGAGTCAGCCACTGAAAATATTCTTTTTAGTACCTAACAGTCTCCCCTTTCCTGCTTGGCTCCTAGGGATGTCTGTTGTTATGGGACAAGGCATTAACAAGGATTTCATTCTTAACCCAGCAGCAAAAAAAGGGGAGGCATGGGTGTGACTATCATGAAGGGAACCTGCACTTCTGAATTTGCCACTACATGTCTGATTATTGGTGAAGAAAGATTTTAAGCAAGAAAGTCGAATACAGCATTCCTTACTGTAGTGTGACTTAATTTTAAGTTTTAATAGAAGGAAAACAAGTGTTGAGACTTCCAGAGGCATCTGGTTGGCCTCTATGGGAAAGGGGGTGTTGGATTAAATAGGCCTTCGCTCTGATCCAGTAGGACTCTTCATAGCTTTTTATCAAGTCATGTTTAAATTGTTTCTCTTGGTAATTTTCATCACAATAAAAAGTCTGTACATTTCTTATTCCATTGTTCTTCCCTCCCTCTCCTTTTTATGTTGAAATTCCCACTAACTTTATATAGTTTGTTGTAGCAGTTTGAAAATGCCTACTGATAAAGCCTTGGGAAATGGAAATCCATCCATCCATCCATCCCCCCCCCCAATTGGTGTTTCGGAGTAGGCCAAGACAATTTGATCAAGCTCCATAGTTTGTCTCCTTTTGTTTAAAAAATCTTTATGACAGTGCATGCTCATTGTCTGTCTCTAATTTGTATGAACTTTCCCCTGTTCCAGTTACTTACCTTGGTAAGTAATGTTAGAGATGCTCCTACTGCTTCCAAATACCATTGTACCCAGGGCTGGCTCAACAATAAGAGGCAAACTAGGCAAAACTTTAATGGCACCTGCTTCAGTTAGGTAAATATTTTTGGGAGAGAAGCTCTGCTTGCACTTTTGGAGAAGGTGCACAGGGGCAGCTTAGCAGCGCTCTGATGAGAATAACTCCTGCAATCCAGGGGACGGGAGAACTTCTTGATCTCTGTTGGTGCTTAGACACAGTTTGCAAAAGAGGGTAGGGCATTTAAATCTGAAAATAAGAAAATAATTTCTCAGCTAGCTCTTACCTAATGTACTATTGTTATGTTGTTCAACATATGATGAGAAATAAAATTTAAATTTGCTAGGACGGCATCAAATCTTGAGGGAGCCCTGATTATACAGTAAATGAATGAGTTGAAATTTGAAGTGATCTGTTCCCTAACCCAACCTGCAAATACCAATGCTAACAACCGTGTTTTTGTGTCCCCACCCCTTTTCTTCCTTTCCCCCCTCCTTTCTTTCTCCCCCCCCCCCAAAAAATGTGATTCTTCCTGTGTGAATAATTATATATATAGAAACAGCTATGGAGTGATTTTGCTGTGCTGAATGGGGGAAAGATTAATAGTGACATTTGGAAGGCAAGTATATTGTCATATTTTAGAACACTTTAATACTTGTGTAACTTTTTTTAAAAAAAATTGCATGGCTGTGGCTGTATTTATTGTTTCCCCCCACAAATATCACTCATGATATCTAATCAGCCGAAGTGAGCAGGGATTTTGCTAGGGGAAGTTTAGTTCCCTGATGTGCTACCTAATTCTGATCTTTTCACATATAGTGAAATTGTTCAAGTCAGCAGGGCAAATACCCATAACAGAACCATACCTGCACTTAACAAACTGTAGTGTGAAAAATGCATGCATATTTTTTTATATACCTTCACCAAACACACTGTGTTGCTGCTTTGCAGGAATAATTTTATTTCCCTTTGAAGATATAAGTAATTCAATAGAAGAAATGCCTCTCATCCTGGGTAACATGCTGTTTCCCCTCCCTCTCCAGGACCTTCATGCAGCCACAGTAAATCCAGACCCCAGTTTAAAAGAATTTGAAGGTGCAACACTGCGCTATGCCTCTCTGAAGCTCAGGTATGAACTATTTATTAATTATCTTTACACCTTAGTCCTAGATGCATTTTCCTATAAATATGTCTCATTGATTTCAATGGAATTTACCTTTAAGTAGGTGTGCTTAGGATTACAGCCTTAGATTATTAGTCTTTTTTAAAACAAAATCTTATAACTGGAAAACAAAGGTGTCCAGCTTCTTAAGTCCGGCTACCACATGCTTTAGCCCCAAGGTCACCAATGTGGTTCCAATGTGCCTATCAATACCTTCTATGTTACATTTCCCTGGATGCCAGGATTGAATACTGTCCTTCCCTTCTGTTCTAAACAGAAGAGATATAGGTGCCTTTTACCTATTGATGGGGCAGCTGATGGTGAGATACGTCCACGTCATTTTGTAGCCTTGTCTCTTTTTCTCCTTTTAGATGTAGCAGAGATTTTGTGTTATGCCATACCTCTCTTGTGGCAGCCATTTTGCAGCTGGCGCCCACAGCACTCTCTCAACTTTCCACATATGCCCACTGGTCCAATAAAGTTGGACAAAGCTGCAGCTGGGTACTCAAGAGTCAGTACATTCATGTGCTTTAAAGAGGAGAACTGCTGTAGTGCCCAGGAGGGTTGCAGATACTCTCATTTTAGAAGGGTGTTGGTTAGCTACACTGTTTTAGGGAGGATTTTATTGTTGCAAGATAACTCAGTGGCAGGCACATGTTTTCCCTGCAGGAAAAGGTTCCGATCCTGAGATCTCCCGTCAGGTAGCGGCTGATGGGAAAGACTCCTGCCACAGATCCTGAAGGGCCATTGCCGGTCAGAGTAAACAGTACTGGGCTAAATGAACAAAAAAACAGTCTGACGTGCTTTAAGTCAGTGTCTTGTGTAGGAAAGCAACGTGGTTTTCCCCATTGGGGTGAGGCCACAAAGAGAACAAGCCGACATTGACCAATGTCAGCTGGCCAGGTCAGCGTAGCACAGAACTCTTCTTTGGGGCTAGGCAAAATAATCTCTGGGGCTTTGTATCAGCTACAAACTGCCAGTTAGCCATTGTTAGTTTAAATAAATGGGTGTAGAGTTGCACCCTGAATTGACACTTAGTTTAATTTCCAGTATTTGCAGGAGGCAAGGTCTAAAGAGCTAAGATTCCTGATCGAGTATTTTAACTCTCTAGTTACTGTTGGGAAGATTTGTTTTAACCTCATCTCCCAAGCCATTGTCTTACAAATATTACTATTTTTATAATTGGGAATGTCTTGAAAGAGCTACATTGATTATTAGCATACTGGTATATACCTCCACATTACCTTAAGGCAAGGGTGGGGAACCTGTCGCCCTCCAGATGTTGTTGGACTCCCAACTCCCATCAGCTCCAGCCAGCGTGGCCAATAGCCAAGGATGATGGGAGTCGCAGTCCAGCAGCATCTGGAAGGCCACAGGTTTCCAGCCCCTCGCCCAAATCCCAGAGCCAACGAGGCTCTCTTCTTCATGTGAATACAGCCAAAACATGTCAGGTGCATAAAATTGTAGTGCTAAAATCTTGTATTTAACATGTTGAGCTGTCCTTTATATTTGAAGCTAAGCCTGATAGTAGTATTTTTCTCCCACAACAGAAATGCCCCACAGTGTGATGAAGATGATTCCTGTAGCATCAACAGTGATCCAGAAGCCAAGGTCTGTAGGCAAAATATGTTTTTTTTTAAAGTCACTCATCTGAATGACCAATGCATGCAGTTATCATACTTAAGTTTTAAGGCCAAAGAGCATCCACAGGCAGCTGTATGTAAATTAAAAGCATTGCAAGTGAAATTACAAACTAGTTTGGCCAAGAGTGTTCTTTGTCAAAGCATAAGGTCAGCTTTAATTTGAAAGGAAAATAAAGGTTTAGTTAAGAAAAATCTTGAAAGTATAACAGCAGCGCAACACCAAAAGTTTCACCATCCTAAGAATAAATGGCAACAGGCCTATGCACATGAGTATGTATCTAAGGAACCCCATGTGTGAGCACAGTATGCTTCTGCACAGAGTAGTTGCCACTTTCCCTACATGTGCACTCAGGTTTTTCTCCCTTTCTCCTGCAGCCCCATGTGTCCCCCCCACCTCCAGCCAAATTGCCCCTAAAGGTTTATTTATTTATTTATTAGATTTATATCCCACCCTTCCTCCCAGTAGGACCCCAGGGCGGCAAGGTTGTGGGGCATTCATGTGGGAATGTGACATATCCTTTTACACCATGTAAAATCCCAACTGGAGGTGGGAAGAAGGCTCTCCCAACTTCAAGAATAGCTCGGAATGGTATGCAAGGAGATGCAGTGGGAAAGGGGTAGAAAAGCCCTGGCATGCACATGGTGTGCTACACATGGTCCTTTAGAATCTACTAGTATCCAACTGAGTTGTGTAATATGTAAGGATGAATATGTAAGGATGTTTCTGATTCTATGGCTGGCAATTCCATGACTCCTTTCTGAGCTCATCTTGCATACTGTCCCCATAGATATCTGAGCAAAAATCCTTGTTTAGAATGCACAAAACCTATAGAATGGGATGGGCAAACCGTTCCGGTGAATGGTTCGTGAGAGGTCCTTAATGTTGACTTCTGCTATCTTATATGGCAGACTTCAGTTGATCTGGCAACATGGGCAGAGAAGGCGGTGGGTGAAATGAGGAAGTTCCCATTATTATACAAATTGTAGAGAAAAAGTATGCATTTTTGCAAATGGACGCAATTGCCACCTTGTGGACATCTGCAAGAACTTTACAGAATATGAAGACTATTTTACGCTTGAAGATTTATGTGGAACTTTGCATAAATATTGATGCTAAGGAAACATTTAGAGGAGGATCAGGATCAGGTATAGTTAATTAAATATGATTAACACTGCTACAGGATTTGGATTATAAAATCCTGTTCACCTTTACCAGGGAGAAACTCCACTGAATACAGTGGAACTTTTTCCTCAAGTTAACATACACAGGACTGCATTGTAAAGTGCTAAATTTAAGCTCAATAAAATTATCAGTGGATAAAATTTGCTTATTCCATTCCTGGTCATCTGTTACGTTTCTTATGGTTTCTGTAGCAATTCATGTTGGAGAATACTGAGTGCTTTACACTTCCCATAAATCCATAGTACAGCCATGTGATGTAGCCAGTGTAAGAAAAAGTGATTTGACCCTTTGTAACTCATCAGGGACTTGATGATGGTCCTCTCAAGTCTGTTTTCATGTTGCACTTCAACAGAATCCTCAGGGAATCCCCCACCCCCAATTTTAGATGCTCTTAAATTTTGAATAAATGTTCATAGTTTTGTAAAAGTTGACACAATCCAATAGAAGCAATCCCTTGTCACTTTATTACTTCAAACTGTTTAAATATAAGTGAGGATGAACAGGCTAGAAAGTTGTTATTATTATTATTATGAAATTTATATCCTGCCCTTCCTCGTAGAAGGAGCCCAGGACAGCAGTGTATTTACCATACTACTGTTGGAATACATTTTAGGTAGAGAATCATCAGTGCTATAGTTGTTTATTTGTTTCAACAATGTATGTACTGCTTATCACTGTAGTTTCTATCTAGGCAGTGTACAACAAGGTTATAAAAGATACAGTAAAGATAAACGTTGAAATTAACCATAAAATTGGGGGGGGGACTTACTTTAAATGCCTGCTGAAATAAAAAGGTCTTCACCAAATGCTGAAAGTTCAGCAAGGATAGTGATCCACAAGCTATGCAGTTAAAATAGTAAGGAATTGTTAGTTTAAATAATTCTCTATCAGAGAATGTTTTGATCAATTTCTTTAGTAATTTTTGTCTGTTTGTTGGATCAAAAGCCACTAAGAACCATGAAGGCTAGACATATTCCTTGTCTGCATTTCCTTTTACTCATACTGAGATCTACGGGTGGTTTGGCTTGTATAGGTTCTTTCATTTTTTCTGTACATAACATATTTTTGTAAGCTGTCACACAGCATGATGGCAGCATTCCATGGAGGCAGAGGGAGGCGCAGGACAGGAGGCAAGTGTGGTGAAGGCAAGCAAGGATGGTGGGCGGGCAGGGAGGCAAGAGAGCACGGTGGGTGGCCAGCCAAGTGAGCAAGGTGGGAGAGAGAGGCAGCCTGGGCGAGCCACAGAGAAACAGTAGCTCTTCATCAGCTGTTCTGTTCTGCTGTTGCTGCTGCCCCCCAGCCTCAGCGGTGGAAAGGAAGGAGGAGGGAAGCAGTGGGAGCAGGACAGTTGCTGAGGCAGTGCCCTGCCCACTCCCTGTTGTTCCGGTGTTGCTCACCTTAGCCAGCCACCTCCCTCCTCCTTGCAGGAAAAACTAAAGGCGAGTTGAGGACGAAGCTTGGCAACCCATTTGGTGGTGGGGAGAAGAAGAGGACACTTGGTGACTCATTGGGGGTGCCTGTTTGGGAGTCTGTGTGTGTGTTTGGGAGTGCTTGGGGTGGGTAGGAATCCGTGTGTGTGAGAGAGAGAGTGAGTGTCCCGGGTTGTTGGGAGTCCATGTGTGTGTGTTTTTGAGATTACTGGGAGGGTTGGGAGTACGTGTGTGTGTGTGTATGTGTGTAGAGTTGGCTTGCAAACCATGCAGGGGCAAAGCCCCTAGAAATGTAAACATTTATATCCCACCTTCCCACTAAGGCAGAGATTTTCTTGCTATCAGTATAGCCATGGTGCAAATATAATCACAAAAAGTTGAAAAAACTCAGCACCGTATCTCTATATAGTGTATTGTGTTGTATGAATTGCTGGGCCTTCTACTCTTCCATACAAGCCCAAAGGGGAAATGGAAATACCACATTGAGCCAGAGCCATGGCTTCTCCATTCCATTCCCTTTATAATGACCAAACTATTTTGCAAAGCTTTTGGTTGGAGTCTTGACTACCTCTTCCTTGGCAAACTCTACAAGTAGCTTTCATACATACTGCCCTATCCTCTCTTGCCAATACATCAAGAAGTGATATAGCAGGATTTGTCACTCTGAGTCCTGCTCATGTGCCCACTGAGGCCTTCCCTGGTGTCCTCAGGATTCTCTCCCCCCCCCCGAAATTAGTCTTGAAAGAAAGCATCTTCTGTTGCAGTTGATTGAACAAGGTTTGGTGTGTGCTTGGTTGCAGTGTGTGTGTTGTCGTACACAACAATTTCTTCAGTTTAGAATTGTACCCACAGACCCAAATGGCTGGCAGTCCCTATGATGTTTCCTCTCCTGTTTCATAGCTCCCCCTGCCAGCTCTGCTAGCCTCCATGTGCGGGGGAGGGGCTGATGCTAGCTCCCCCAGCCACTGTTTTCCACCCTCCACCATCTTGATTTATTTCACCCTGCTCTGGGAATTGTTTCCTTGTAAACAATTAAGGTGTTATCTGTTTGGCTACGGTAATGACCACTTTTATGCTTTTGCAGAATTCCCCATCAAGGGCTTGATCACTGAATTGTTCTGTATTGCTAGAACTCCAGGCAAAGAGTTAATACATTGTACAGTTACAGTACAGAAGGGTGGATTTTTGAATAGAGGTCAGAGTTTTTCGGAGTGGCAGTGTTTCTGTCATGCCCTTTCCAATTATTAGGTCTCTAAATACATGTGACCACTACGTCTTGCCCTTCCCCTGTTTTATGGGATTGCTGTTTGAGCTACATTCAGATGATTGTTCCAGTGGAAATGCTCTTTTTTGGTGATCTGTGACATGGGGCCTAGTGTGAGAAGAAAAAAGTTGGAAAGATCAAATCCAAACAGCATCTGTGTCACATTCAATTTCGGGAGCAATATGAGCACGACAAACTTCTATGTGGGCTGCCAAAGTTAATGCATCTCAGATCTGTGTTTTGGACTGACTCCACATTGGTAATGGCATTTTGAACAATATGTGTGTTATTTTGCTGTATGTTCCCTGTCTTAATGGAATATGGTTATGTGTATGTATTGGCTCCCAAGGCAAACTAAACATTGCCGACTCCAAGACCACAAATATGCATCTTGCCAAATCCATAGAGGTTGCCAGTGTAATTTCAGAGGTATTTTGCCAACCTCTCTGTAATAGCACAGACAAACATTGCTTTAATGTAAGAATATGGAAATAAATTCAAAGTAAATATATGCTTCTGGAAGCTATCCAACCCTTTGATAGGGTGGTGTCTTAATATTTAGGGAGATTATTAACACCAAAATTAGACTAGTCAGGCAAAGTTTCAAAGAGAAAAGAGGGGAAATATAGAGAGAGGGTTCATAGTGCTCCTTTGCAACTGAACTGATAGACAATCATATCAGTGAATTGAATATTGGTTGAAGAAACCAATCACTATTGTGACACCACATGGACATATATTGCACAATACACTTTCACAGGCCAGACCTCACTTTGTCAAATGCAGATTCCTTTTTAGGTGTTTGCTGTTATGTGCCTTCTAGTTGATTAACTTATGGCAACCCTATGAATCAGTGACCTCCAAGAGCATCTGTTGTAAACCACCCTGTTCAGATCTTGTAAGTTCAGATCTGTAGCTTCCTTTATGGAATCAATCCATCTCTTGTTTGGTCTTCCTCTTGTTCTACTTCCTTCTGTTTTTCCCAGCATTATTGTCTTTTCTAGTGAATCATGTCTTCTCATGTGTCCAAAGTATGATAACCTCGGTTTTATCATTTTAGCTTCTAGTGATATTTCTGGTTTAATTTGTTCTAACACCCAATTATTTGTCTTTTTCGCAGTCCATGGTATCCACAAAGCTTTCCTCCAACAACACATTTCAAATGAGTTGATTTTTCTCTTATCCACTTTTTTCACTGTCCAACTTTCACATCCATATATAGAGATCAGGAATACCATGGTCTGATTGATCCTGACTTCAGTGTTCAGTGATACATCTTTGCATTTGAGGACCTTTTCTAGTTCTCTCATAGCTGCCCTCCCCAGTCCTAGCCTTCTTCTGATTTCTTGACTATTGTCTCCATTTTGGTTAATAACTGTGCCAAGATAATCCTTGACAAGTTCAGTGTCCTCATTGTCAACTTTAAAGTTACATAACTCTTCTGTTGTTATTACTTTAGTCTTCTTGACGTTCAGCTGTAGTCCTGCTTTTGTGCTTTCCTCTTTAACTTTCATCAGCATTCATTTCAAATCATTACTGGTTTCTGCTAGCATTATGGTATTGTCTGCATATCTTAAATTATGCTATGTTATGCTATGTTATGCATATAGATTAAACTAATAGGGTGATAAAATACACCCCTGTCGCACTCCCTTTCCAATGGGGAATAAATTGGTTTTTCCGTGTTCTCTCCTTACAGTAGCCTCTTGTCCAGAGTATAGGTTGCGCATCAGGACAATCAGATGCTGTGGCACTCTCATTTCTTTTAAAGCATTCCATAGTTTTTCGTGATCTACACAATCAAAGGCTTGGCTGTAATCTATAAAGCACAGGTTGATTTTCTTCTGAAATTCCTTGGTCCTTTCTATTGTCCAGCGTATATTTGCAACATGATCTCTGGTACCTTTTCCCTTTCTAAATCCAGCTTGGACTTCTGGCATTTCTTGCTCTAGGTGTTTATATACCTAAAATATTTGAAGTTACACTGGCAACCTCTCTGGATTCTGCAAGATCTTCCTTTCCCAATTCATCTCCATTTTGGAATATCTCACACTGAATTTGGTTAGAGGTTTCCAATGTGCCATACTTTAGTGATTCATTTTTTTAATTTTAGAGACTTTATTATTGCACCAGCTTTTTGCAATTATTATTTTGGCTGTTGTCAGCAGTAAGTAATAACCTTTATTGCTCAAAGCCATTAGCCACCGCAAAAAACCAAAAATGCATAAAATACACGAAACACTACAGAATACACCAAAAACATCCAAAAATAAATATATACATTCATACATAAAAACCTACGTTAGTAGACGTATGCATGTAAATTTAAATCAACGAAAACAATATCAAACCGACTCTAATTGTTTTACATGATTAGCCCTGATCTTCCCGGCTGCCAAAGCAAAGTTGATCTTTATAAAGAGGGCATCTCAGAAGGTAATGGGCCACATCCTCCACCTCACCCGAATGACATATGCAAACTCGAGAGTGGTGGGGAATGTTAGCATAACGACCTTCAAGGATAGCCGAGGGCATGGTTTGGAGGCGTAAGGCAGTAAAAGACTTCCTCAATGATGGAACAGAAAGGAAGGAAAAATATGACTCCATACTAAATGTCGTCTTGTACCAAGGGTACCATAAGGAGAAGGACGTTTGGGAAGCTGAATAAAGCATCCATCTTTGGGCATATAAAAAGATCCTGTCCTTCAGCAGTTTTTTTGCCCTCAAAGAAAGGTGTGAAGGTAAAAGGGCTATGGAGATCCCGTAAGCGGCCAATTTAGATTTGGTTCGATTTAACCAAGTAGAATGATAAGATGATTGGAGTTGTTCGAGAAAACACTTTTTAGGTAGACAGGAATCGTCCATGCCGGCAAGCCGCAACCACTAGGAAGCCAATGCGGCATGAGCCAGCGATTCTATCGGGTGCGAGCCAGTCTCTAACCTTAATAGAGAAGCTGGCGTGCCACGGGGGGTAGCCAGAATAAACCTGAGGTAAGCGTTCTGAACTTTTTCAAGAGAAGAGATGTTGCCATAACCCCAGATCTCTGTTGTCAGCAGTGTTGAACTCTAACCACTTCATCTAATAAATCCCAAGGTAATGAAGGATACAGTGACATGTCACACACTGTCATCAGTTTTTATTTATTTTAAAATCCCAATCCAATAACATTTTATTACCAGGTAAGACTCTGTGGAGATCTGGTTATATCTCTAACATGTGTGAGTAATATCTCTATATATGTTATCCAAATTATGCAGGATCAGATATTAATTGTAGAGTATTTTTCAATGGCTTAGCCTACCCTCCTACCTACATATATCTCTGTAAGTCATTTATGGTCCAGTAGGGGAAAATTCACCATTTGTTAAGCTCCTTTGTCTGGCCGCTGAGAGGAGAGTGTTACTCACCATAGGTACTGAGTACATATTTACCATCTGTGTATCATAAAATATCTAGCAATCTGTGAATGTTGAAAACAAAAGCAAGAATTTAGCAGTATTCCTTGATACTGATTTTCTTTTGACAGAGCAATAATTATTTTTCAGAGGCAAGTCAGGATTAGGGGGAAAAAGTAAGGTGATGAGCAAACCTCAAATTGGGCATAGAGGTGGAAAAGTAGGCATAGACTTGCATTATTTCTTCCCCCAAAAATTCAAATGTAACTATAGATCTGAATGAAAATTGATTTACTCTACATTTTGACAAATATTATAAATCAGTCTTTCCCAGCCTGGTGCCATCCAGATGTTATTGAATTACATCTCCCATCGGCCCAAGTCAGCATGGCCAATGGTCAGGAATGGTGGGAGAGGTAGTCCAGCAACATCTGGAGGGGACCAGGTTGGGTTGTTCATTCTGTAAGATGATTACTTAAAAGTTAATTTTATTTCTTGGAAAATAGTGCTGAACTCTCAATTCAAAAATCCATCCTTCATTACTGGGAAAAAATATAAAGAAAAAACAAGGTAGCCAGTCAAATCTTTTTTCCAGAATGCAACATTAGGAGTTATCTGATAAATTTTATGACCTTATTGTTCACGGTTTGCTTGTCCATATGAAATATTTGATCAGCCTAGCCTAGTTTGCTAGCAATATCAGTAATAAATTTGAATGTTGAAGAGTTTGAGCTGCAGTGTGACATATAATGCGGTATCTAAATTAGTCTGCTGTCTTAACAAATTATTTGGGAAATCTGATATCCCAGTAGCTGTTTCTGTGAAGGTCTCTGGCTCATGATTAAAACTATCTTTTTTTTAAAAAATTGGAAAATATGTGTGTGATAATATGCTTTTAAATTTAAAACATGCAGTAAAAAGCATAGCTTTTTGAAGTATTATATGTAAGGGATGTGTCTGTTTTAATTAACCCCAAGTCAGGTTTATACACTAGATAGATCAATAAATCTAGACATCATCATTTTTAGTTTTTAGGATAACATGCAAATCTAGGCTAATCCATCCTTTGGTTTGATTGGCCTATCAGCTTTGAATACTCCCCATACAACTAGTAGAGATTATTGGCATCTCCCTATGTGTTGCATGTCCCTGGGATTTCTCCTGCAGGATTGCTTTGTTAACCCAGATAGAAGAGGTAATTGGAGAAAGTTAAGGAGATGGTGTTCACCTGTGTTAGGGGAGGAACCACTGGCTTTTTGGGAGTGGGGGGAGAAAGAGAGAGACCGACCTTCAGATATTCTTGCCATGTTACAATTATGTAGGAGAAAGTAATGCTAGCTGTGTAATGAGGCCGAGTGCCTTTATGACATCAGGGGACACACATACCTTTTCCTACAATAAGTCATTACATGACTAGAGCAGCTCCAGCTGTATTGGCTGCCAGTAGCAGAGTGGAACCAGACATGAACGGGGAGAGGTGTGAGAAGCTTGGGAGGAGAAGTCAGTAGATATTGTAGCAGATGGGATCAGGGACTAGAGATGTAGAAAGACAGCCTAGGGATGGGGTTGTGGAGGAAGCTGAGGCAGGACTAGCTTAGAATAGGATGCAAGGAAAGCACTGGAGGCAGTAGAGGTATGAGGAAAGGGGGAGGATGAAGTAGCTGACAGAGGCATCTTCTTTGCACAGCCTGTTCCAGAAGATTGGCATGATTGTCCCCTCCCCCATTTGTCCCACCCAACCCAGTTCATCATAGCTGACGTAGCTGTTGGTGGCCGGCATCTGTTTAACACACGTGTGTGCACAGATTCACACATGCAGTTGTACTTGGATAGCCCACTGCTGTGTGTGAAAATATGTGGCTTGGGTTTGTGGTTGTTGTTTTTAAGCCAGCAACGCTAAAATGTCACTTCAGATATCATCCAGCATACAAAGCACCTTCTTGCAGAGCAGAAAGGAATAGGGGATGTTGCAGTGTCCTCCCAGTGCCAACCATTAAAATAAAGAGAGAATATTAAATATTTAACTGCAAGTAGATGCATACTATTCACTAATGCAATTTCTAGACAATACCTGTAAAATTTCATAACCGCTAGAAATTTGCTTCTGTCCTCTGGCTTTTTTGATTCTCTCCTTCCCCTCTTAATTAGAAAACCATGTGCTATTTTCTGAACATCTGCTACATATTTGTTGCCGCCCTGGGCTCCTGCTGGGAGGAAGGGCGGGATATAAATCAAATAATAAATAAATAAATAAAATTTGTGTTTGAAGGTTGTATTCTTTCTTAAAAAAAAAAATGTCTTTAATGAAAAATAGAAATGGATTTAAAAAAAAAAGTTTGGCCTTTTAGATTAAGCGATTTGGAATTTTAATGTGATAAAGCAGTCAGAGGACCTTTTAAGAGCTACATTTAAATCTAGTCCAATCAATTAAATAAATATCTTTTTTAGTGGCAAAGTATTGCCTTCCCCACCCCACCCTTTGCTTGTGCAGTGTTTGACATTTTCTAGTATTTAATCTCTATATCAATGCCACTGTAAACTCTTCTCAGTAAGATTCAATCTAGCTGGTGTACATGTTTTCTTGCAGCAGGGTAATTGCTTAATCTTCTGCTCTAATACTGAGGAGTGCTCTAGATTGTGAAGCCTGCATTGTTAATTTTCTGACCTAAATGCAGCTCCTACAATACATGTGTTAGGTGTTCTGTAAAATGAATTATTAAATAATGTAATGGCTTGTGTAAACAGTACATATAAGGAACCACCCTTTTCAAAGTGTCATAAGAGGGAGCTTTTTCTAACAGATTGAGTAGTGAGGTCCAAATAGGAGAGCAAGACCCACCGGTGGGTTGCCAGAGCACTAGCCGTTCTATCTATATGGTAAGGAACACAAAAATGTGGTGATGGTGCTTTTTGCAACAGTTTAAATAGTGGTAATAAATACTTTGCATTAATGGAGTGTTCAGAGCATTTTTCATCTTTGTAGTCCTTCCAACACCTATAAGTCAATGTTGTTATCGCCCTATTGCAGATGTAGTTTGGCTGCTATAGCTGAAAGTGAGTGGCTCACCGAAGGCTCCCGTATAAATTTATGGCAGGCTCAGAGGCAAGCTTTGAACTCATGACTTAATGGTTCATTGTTAAGGGTAGAACTCCACGTTATAATAGATGCTTAGCTGTCACAGAAAATAGCAGGACCAGTACAAGAGTCTGTATTATCCTATGGTGAGGGAGCTGCTGTCAGTGCCACCTCCACTCTTCCCCTCCCCATTGCCTGCTCCTTCTGTGTTCTGTTGGTATGGTGACAGCAGTGCCGCTGTGCCTCCCTCCTCCTTAGTCTTACCCCTCCTGTTGCCACCATGGTAGTGGTGACCTCCCCCTCCTGCCTGCCATGCTCTGAGAAAGGTCCAAGTTTGGGAGCAATGCATTCTCAGCAAAATGGCCGGGGGAGACTGCATGCACAAGTTTACTAGCTGCCACAGGAAAGTAGTAGTAGCAGAGGAAGTCTCCTGACCACCTCGCCCAGAATGCATCATTCTAAGGTCTATGGCCTTTTCTCAGGGTGGTGGAGGAGGGGAGCCTTGCAGAAACCTTGCATGCACAGAGCAGAAGGCTTCTGCAGGCCTGGGCCAGCAGCAAGGCAAGAGAGCGGTGTGGATGGGGTGATGGGGGCACCAATTTGCTGCACTTTGCACCTGCCGTCTGAGACTATTGTCTGAATTGATTGGTTTGGCCCCGCTTCCTCCTCCTGGAGGTGGCAGACGAAAGAAGTGTGGAGCTGCTGTGTTATGTCACAGCTACACATCTCCTGTAATCCACCATTGTTCTCTCAGCCATTACTGGGAGCTATTAAAGTTGTGAAGGCACCTTTGCTCATGGTTAAAGCAGGGGCTATTTTGTTTGTTTCTTGCCTGCCTCGTGTAACTAGGCATCAGTGCAGAGTATATATGTACACAAAACAAAGACAAGGCATGGTTCAGACATACTGAAAAGACAACAAATGTGGCATGATAGAAACTGGCTTATCGTTACAACATTTGGAGGGCCTCAGGTTCCCCACAGCTGAGTTAGGAAAAGATATTTAGCATGTATCTGGTTCCCAAGCTGATACTCCTGAAGTGTCTTTCACTGCACAGCCTTCTCAGGGAGAAGCTTTCTCATACATTTTTGGGGCTCAAAACTACAAATATGATCAACTAGGCCAGGTGTAATGCAGCTAAAGTAATTCAAGTTATAATTAGTATATTCAATAATTTCCGTACTGAATGTACAGTTGTTATTTACCACATTCTGGGATAATAGGCTGGATGGCTTTGCAAATTGCCTGGCTTTTTGCAGGTCTGAAGTCATGTGCCTGAAAGAGAGGACTCAGAGCCAAGTGGGGAGATTTGAGGGGGGCCCAATTAGTGTAGTGACGGGTAGAGGGAGATATGGCCTTGTGAGGAGGACTTGCCAGGTAAGGGGAATGCGGCCCAGGCAGTTAACGGCTGTGCCTTGTTCCGGTCCTCCCCACACCCGCAGGTTTGTTGGTTGCCCTATCAGCCAGCTCTCAGACCTCCAGATGCTGCTCCTAAACACCAGATCAGTGCATAACAAGATCTCCCTCATTCATGATTTAATTGTGGATGAGGCATCCGATCTGGCATGTATAACCAAGACCTGGGTGGGTGAGCAGGGAGGAGTCAGTCTCTCCCAGCTATGTCCACCAGGGTACCTGGTTTAGCATCAGGGTAGATCTGAGGGTTGGGGAGGGGAGGTTGCTGTGGTCTATAGGAGCTCCATCTCCCTCTGCAAGCACCCTGTCCATGTGATTACTGGCCTAGAGTGTTTGTACTTTGTGTTGGGTCAGCGGGACAGACTAGGGATTCTGTTGGTGTACCACCCACCCCGCTGCCCAACAGACTCCCTAGCTGAACTGACGGAGGTGGTCTCAGGTGTACTATTGAGATCCCCCAGACTGTTGGTTCTGGGGGATGTCAACATCCATGCTGAGGCCACCTTATCTGGGGTAGCTCAGGATTTCATGGTCTCCATGACAATCATGGGACTGTCCCAATATGCCATTGGCCCAACACATGTAGCAGGGCATACTCTAGACTTGGTTTTTGCATCTGGACATGGAGTTGGTGATCTGAATGTAGGGGGGCTTACATCAGTTCCTCTGTCGTGGACAGATCACTGCTTGCTGAAGTTTAGACTTACAGCGGCTTTTCCCCTCTGCAAGGGTGGGGGACCTTTTAAATTGGCCCACCCCCAGACACTAATAGATCTGGATGGTTTCCAAAGGGCTCTGGGGAGTTTTCTGGCTGATAGGGCTGGCGCTCCTGTTGAAACCCTGGTTGAACTGTGGAATACAGAAATGACCCGGGCGGTTGGCATGATTGCTCCTGAGCGCCCTCTCCTGTGTAGAGCTCATACGGCTCCATGGTATACCCCAGAGCTGAGAGCGATGAAACAATATAGGAGACGGCTTGATTGGTGATGGAGATGAACTCCTGATGGTAAGTGCCTATGGTAAGCTGTATTTAGGGGCAGTGAGGGCAGCAAAAATAAATATATTTTGCTGCCACTATCAAATAATCAATCTGCTGCCCAGCGGAGTTCTTCAGGGTTGTCTGGGGGCTATTACACTCTGGCCCCAAGGACATGGTAGAACCATCTGAGGCCTGCTATATTGAATTTGCTAGGCACTTCCAGGATAAAATCTTTAGCATCCGCCAGGACTAAGACTCCAGTGTTATAGCAGGTGAATCAGCGGGGTATCCAGAGCACAACCTTGTCCCGATTTCTTGGATGAGTTTCAGTTGGTACAGCTTGAGGATGTTGACAAGGTGCTTGGACAGGTTTGTGCAACCACTTCTGTGCTGGATCCTTGCCCTTCTTGGCTAATAAAAGCTAGCAGGGATGGAACAGCCGGCTGGGCCAGGGAAGTGATTAATGCCTCTCTGCGAGAGGGGGTGGTCCCTGGCTGCCTGAAAGGGGCGGTAGTGAGACCAATCCTGAAGAGACCTTGGACCCAGAAAATCTTAATAACTATAGGCCAGTAGCAAATGTTCCATTCCTGGGCAAGGTCCTTGAACGAGTGGTGGCAGGCCAACACCAGACACTCTTGTATGAGACCGATTATCTGGATCCATTTCAGTCGGGTTTCAGGCCTGGTTTTGGCATGGAAACAGCCTTGGTCACCCTGTATGATGACCTCTGTCGGGAGAGAGACAGGGGGAGTGTGACTCTATTGATTCTCCTTGATCTCTCAGGGGGTTTCGATACCATCAACCATGGTATCGTTCTGGGAAGACTGGCTGAGTTGGGAGTGGGAGGGATTGCATGGCAGTGGTTCTGCTGCTACTTGGTGAGTCAGCTCCAGAAGGTGGTGCTTGGAGAACATTGCTTGGCACCCTGGACTCTCCAGTATGGGGTTCTGCAGGGGTCAGTTCTGTCCCCCATGCTGTTCAACATCTACATGAAACTATTGGGTGCGGTCATCCGGATCTTGGGAGTGCGTTGCCATCAGTATGCTGATGACACGCAGCTCTATTTCTCCTTTTCATCTTCTTCAGGTGAGGCTGTCAATGTACTGAACTGGTGACTGGCTGTGACAATGGACTGGATGAAGGCTAATAAACTGAGGCTCAATCCAGACAAGACTGAGATGCTGCTAGTGGGTGGTTTTTCTGACCGGATGGTGGATGTCCAACCTGTCCTGGATGGGGTTACACTCTGCCTGAAGGAGCAGGTTCGTAGCTTGGGGGTTCTCCTAGAACCATCTCTGTCACTTGAGGCTCAGGCAGCCTTGGTGGCACGGAGTGCCTTCTACCAACTTTGGTTGGTGTCCCAGCTACGCCCTTATCTGGACAGGGATAACTTGGCTTCAGTTGTCCATGCTCTGGTAACCTCTAAAATAGATTACTGCAATGCGCTCTACATGGGGCTGCCTTTGAAGATGGTTTGGAAACTGCAGCTTGTGCAAAATGCAGCGGCCAGATTGGGACTAGACGGTTCGAACATATAAAACCGATTCTGGCCCGCTTGCACTGGCTGCCTTTATGTTTCCGAGCTTGAGTCAAGGTGCTGATTTTAACCTATAAGACTTACACGGCTTGGGACCACAATACCTGATGGAAGGCTTCTCCGGACACAAACCCATCCATACATTACGCTCAGCATCAAAGGCCGTCCTCTGGGTGCCTCCTCCAAGGGAAGCTGGGTGGTGGCCCCCAAATTATGGAATGATCTTTTTGACGAGGTGTGCCTGGTGCCAACACTGTTATTTTTTTGGCGCCAGGTCAAGACTTTCCACTTCTCCCACACATTTTAGCATGTGTTCTTAAATGGCTTTTTAAAAATGTGTTTTTAAATTTGTATATTTGTTTTTAATGTTTTTCATTGTTGTAAACCACCCAGAGAGCTTCGGCTATGGGGCGGTATACAAATGCAATAAATAAATAAATAAATAAAATAATCTTCTTGGGTCTAGTCTACACAAATGGTTTGTAATGGGCCAGCCCAAATAATGGCTTAAAGTATGTATAAGTTATGCTGAAATCATTTACATCTGCTTACATTTGCTTAGAATATAAGATTTACTGAAATAGCTTATAAAGTCTGCTTAATGCATAAGAGCCTAATAGTAAGAAAAGGAGTAGTTTAAAACGCGTCCCCTCTTTCCTCTGTCTCCTGACCAAAGCTGTAATTTTCCTATGAAAACAGCTGGAAGACATAGAGATAAGACATCTTAATAACGTGTTATGTTAACTGTCAACATGAAATAAGAGAAAGTTCATTATATGGTGTGGCTGATACTTGCAGACAGGACAAAGCAGACTTTCCAGGAGTTGACAATAGAAGACTCACTGGGAACATCTGACTTAACAACCTGATGGATAGCCTGATGAGGTTCCATAGAGAGAAGGCAGAAAGAGACAGCAAGGAGGCAGCTATTGCCATTTCTAACAGGCAGTAGCTGATAAGAACATGGGAACACACCTTCCCCTTGATAAGAATGTATATAAAAGGCCAGGTTTTATAGCACTCATTACCCCTCAGCTTTGCTGGAGTGGGAGGTCAGAGAAAGCAGGAGAACCATCTATCTATTCCATCCATGACATCTGATGGGTGACGTATCATGACATGTATTTCTATGGACTCCGTACTTTGGCTCTGTAATATGACTTAGAACAGTGGTTCCCAACCTGGGGGCCGCAAAGTATCCAGAGGGGTCCACCAAAAATAAATGATTTTTTTTTAAAAAAAGTCTTCACTCCCCCTAGACACTGTCTGCTCCCCACTGCCATTACAGATGACACCTCCCCCTTGCTCCAAACAAGAGGGGGGATTTTTGCTGAAGCGCCAGAGCATCTTTCAGGCATGCCGAGAGCAGGCATCTGCCTACAAAACACGTGGCAGACGTCCAAGGAGGCTGAGGGTGGAGCTACCAGGAAGAAGAGGGGATTACTATCTCTGACTCCCATCTCCTTGCACTGCTGATGCTGACACACCCTTTCTCAGAACGAGAGGAGAGGGCTTTTCATAAAGCAAAACAAAGCAAAGCTGCAAGGAAAGGCTGCTTTCCCCCTTCCATCCTTCAGCCAGCTTGCCTGCCTTTCTTGGCTCCTGATTCAATGGCATCGCCTTTTAAAAAATTTTCTTATTTGTGAGGCCGCCCAGATCTCGCCTTCAGCCCAGACGGAGCGAAGGAGTAGTGAGGAAGCTCAGGACTTGCTCACCTCCCATCTCTGAGGCTATGTGTGTGTCCCAGTGTCCCCCCTTTCTTCCACCTATACTCCGCCCCTACAACCTCTCTCTCCAAGATGCTGTGGCAGTTGAGGGCTTCTCCCCTCCCACATGTCCAAATGCATGCACACCTGTAAATGCTTGCAGCAGGGGCAGGTGTGTTTGCATGTGTACTTGGGCTGATCTGTCTTCTGCTCCAATCCGTTTCCCCAAGTGCACGCTAACCAAGTTATCAGTTCTGATTATCATCGCAAGTCCTACAAGTACTAACCCCCTTCCTCAATCTATCCAGCCTTTTGTCTTCACAATCTAGCATCGCCAATGCTACCACATTGCTGCTTTTTTTCTTTCTTTCCTTTTTTTATTATTATTATTAAGCTCAGGAAGTTATTGCATTTATATCCCACCTTTCCTCCAAGTTGCTCAAGGTGGTGCACGTAGTCCCCCCCTTTTCCATTTTATCTTTACACCAACCCTGTGAGATAGGTCAGACTGGGAGACTGTATCTGGCGCAAAGTCACCCAGTGGGGATTGGGTGGGAATTTGAACCTGAATCTTAGTCCAACACTGTAACCCACTGGTATTGGGAGACAGGACTGCACATCTATGTGAGGGGGGACTATGTGCACCACTTTGATGAACCTTTGCATTAAGGAAAAAAAGCAACACCTCCCTGCCTACAGGGAGCTTTTTATGGAAAGGAATATTTGGAGATGTGATTTTGCCACGCACCATTTTTTCAGTTAACAGAGGCTAAAATCACAGTTAGCTTGAGGGGGGTCACAGAAATTTTTGAGATTATAAAAGAGGTCCTGTACTCATAAAGGTTGGGAACCGCTGACTTAGTGTTTAACTCAATCCTTTATCTATTGTAACTTGTTTTAACTGAAGATGTACCTTCAGAGTCTTTGACTTTGATGTTAAATGGATATCCAGCAACTTTTTTTCATGCTGATACATATTTCTGTTTTTCTGTTTCTGAAATGATGGCTAAGGCATTTTATTAGTTGTAATGTGCAAGATATGAATAAATAGCATATATTATAAGGACTGTTCTGCTGTTTGAAGTCTGACTCCCAAATAGAAAATTTCTGGTACCTCCCAAGACTCAAGAATTCTTGAGTGGGGTTTCCTCTATTCTCTGCCTATACTAGGCGACTGCTGTTGATAACCTGTGAGGTTAGGTGAACTAGCATTCAACATACAAGGGCTCTTATGTAGACACGGAGGAAGGAAGCAAGCAAGAGGCTTCGGCCCTGTGCATTCATTGGCAAGGGGGCTGGCCTTGCCAATATCAGGTTCTTGGCCTGTACAGTTTCAGACATAGAGGTGGAGGAATCATATGACTGAATGCTGCCTCAAACTTAAGAAAAAATATCCCTGCCCATAGAAAATTAGATGTCAAGGAGATGAGTTCTAACCTTCTTCCCATTGTCTTTAGAGCTGCAGAAAAGAGACAATTCCAATGGCAATCTTACACATCCGCAGTCTAAAGTATAGAGGCCAGGAACTGTTTTACTTCTTCATATGCTAGGACTTAGTCCCTTCAGAACTTGTTCAGTTGTATCAGTCTTTGCTTCCAAGCTGGACAAATTAAAACTAATATTTCTGTTTGGTAGAACTGCATGCAGTATGCTTTACCATGTCGATAAATAAAAGTTCCCTGTAAATCAAAGGCCTATATCTATATTTCACTGCAGCAATGTCAATGAAGGTGGGATTTCTGGGAGTGGCCGCATGAGCTACACTTCTGCTACAAACAGATGTGGCAGACAGAATTGTTTTTTATTGCCATTGGCTGTGCTGCTTAGCTTCTAAAAAGGCAGAGCCCGCAAAAGGTCTAGGGAAGGAAGGTTGCAGATGGCCAGAGAATAAAAAAGGTGAAGAACAGACACCACAGTAATTTGAAATAACCAGCCAGATTATCAGCTATAGGGCTGTATTTTAAATTAAAAGTACTTCGAAAATGTAAAGCTAAAACACTGTCCTTCAGTTCATCTGCACTAGGAATTCCCTAGGCTTGCTAACCATCTGGCTCCAAGTATGCTGGCTCTGAAAATGTTAAAAGGTTCATCTCCTGAATCTCTTCTTTCCCTCCCCCTGCCCATTGACATATATGTACATATCATGATGCTATACAACATGGGGCAAGCATCTTTAGACAGAACTCCAGTTAAAATCAAACAAGGGTCCATGGCTGTACCTTGCAGAATTGCCAAGTTCATAGTACATGCTAGATGCTGGCAACAATGTAGCTTGTTAGTCACAGGGGGGCAGCAGCACTGAAGAATTAAGAACACGCTCTGCATTTTAAATTCTTCACAACAGTCATGCAGAATGAATTGATATTTATTATTCCAGAGTAGTCTGAAAAACAAATGTATGTTGCCGAAGGAAATGAAATTACATATAATATATAATTGTATATGCCAAAGGAAATGGGGAAAATCTGGTATGTTGGAATTTGGCTTATGAGATAAATTTATTTAAGAATGCTTTTGCTAATGATGACTATGCACAAATGTATGTAGCAGAAATCACCAAGAATAAATGTTTATATTTAATATATAATTTTTCTAGTGGATCTTGCTGGTGTACTGGAACTAGTATATGTTGAAAAATCTACACATCTAAATAAAATTGGCTGGAAGTTTAGGACTTCAAAGGGCATGATTCACATTTTGCTGTGCTGTGTGGAAGCAGTCCCTCCCAACCACCACCATCAGTATAGTGCAGGCAGCTCAGCTGAGCAGATCTTCAGCCATGCCTTGAAGCTGGCATGTGCATGGCCTAGCAGCAGTACAACACCATTAAGACTGTTACAATTAACACCTTCCAGTCAGGAGCTGCAAAGCAATGGCGGACCGTTTCTTCCATGAATAAGCACAGGCCAACTTCTCCCTTCTTTGATCCTCACAACAACCCTGTGAGGTAGATTAGGTTGAGAGGCAGTGACTGGTCCAAGGTCACCCAGTGAGCTTCATGGCTGAGAGGATTCTGGCCTCCCAGGTCATAGTCCAACCACCTAACCATTACACCATATTTAAGGGTTCTGAAAGACATTTTTAATCCATTTGAAAACTACCTAATGGAAGTGACTCTCCCCCACCCACTGCCGTGTGCCTTTTTCTTTTATTTGGGGGCTGGAGATTAGGAAGGGGCTATGATTTTTGTTAGAAGAATGGGGAGGGAAAGCTTTATGGTGAGCTAGATGGTGTAGGTCAGGGGTAGCCAATGTATTGCCTTCCAAATGTTGGCCTCCAACTTTTATCAACCCCAGCCAGCATGGCCAGTGAGCAGGAATGATGGGAGTTGTAGTCCAACATTATCTGGAGGGCATCATTGGCTACTCCTGGACAAGGGGCAAGAAAATAAGAGTGAGTTGAAAGGGTTTTGATTTCTGAGACATGCGATTTCTTTGGAAGTATTTCTTAAAATTGTTTATACATTCTTTTTTTATCCCAGTCTGTGCTCCACCAGTATATCTATAACTTCTTGGAATTTTGCAATTTCAAGAAATAGCCAGTTTTATTATAGATTAAATAGTAAACCATATCCCTGTTAGTCTGTTGCAGCAAAAACAACAGAGAGCCTTGTGGCACCTCAAAGACGAAAACAATTATGCCATAATAAACAATAAATAAATTTACAATAAATAAATAACAATAAATTCCTTAGTCATTTAGGTGTCATGGTGCTCTTTATAGTAAACCATAGTTACTAGTAATATTCTCTAGCATTTTTTTCTCACTTTGGTTACATTTGCAGAAGGAGCCAAATGTCTTCTGTAAATATAGCCTTCCCAGGCTGCAGCGATTGCATTAGTTCATCCTCCTCCTGTTTTTATCATTTATAATTAGTTGTCTCATACTTGGAAAATATTATGATGGGTGTCCCACATAAGTTCGGTTCTCTCAAACACAATTTCATCTTTCCATTTGTCATTCAGATTTCTGTTATCAGCTATCCTTGTGCAATATAAAAGATGATGTGTTAATAAGAAAAATAAACTAAGGCTGCTTATTTTTCCCAGGGACCATAGGATAGGATAGTTTGCATCTCCCTTTCTTGAGGGTAGAGAGAAAGGACCACCCTCAGCGA
This sequence comes from Rhineura floridana, assembly GCF_030035675.1. Classification (NCBI taxonomy): domain Eukaryota; kingdom Metazoa; phylum Chordata; class Lepidosauria; order Squamata; family Rhineuridae; genus Rhineura; species Rhineura floridana. Next base: position 25,426,880 of record NC_084488.1, on the reverse strand, counting down.
GGGAGGCCCTTCTTGCCACCACAGAAATCTCAGAGGCACTTGCTCTACCAAGGTCAGAGTGGTTTGGTAAATGCAAAAAGAGTGGGGGGCAGATTGGGAGTATGCCAGGGTAGATTAGGGGAGGCGTAGACCCAAAGGATCTGTAGCCTTCCCAGTCCCTCAGCATGCCCTGGAAACAGGGAAACATACATCAGTTCCAGGCTGGTGCAAGCGTTGGAAATTGTTTAAGGGGGCGGGGGTGGGGAACATCCCAGAAAGGGCAAAAGAAGAGAAAAAGAACGTTCTGCCCTCACTTCTGCTCTGCCAGTGTGAGCTAGGCAGGGCATTGGAAAAGGCGGCCCTTCCGCTTTTGGTTCTCCTTCCCTGAAAGTTCTGCCCATGTATGGCTTTAAAACATGGATGTGAGATCTCCCCAATCCCAGAATAAGATTTCCATCTAATGTTGGTGGGGCATTTTGCTGGCTTGTCGTTAACTTCCCAGCTCTCATTTTTAGCCCTTAGTTATTGCCAAAAAAAGTAATAAATCCCATAATTTGCTACAACAGAAGCATAGTTTTTCTTCTGAAGGCCCCTATGTTTACATTCTTCGTTCTGTAACTGTGTTCATCTAGAAATATTTTCATCTTAAATTAAGGTTATAAGTGTTCCTATTGATTAAGTATGACTTTGAAGAACCATGCAACACATTTGATGTGCCCATGAAAGCTTTGGAGATGTGTTTCTCTAACAGCATCCCCACATGGCAGCCCCTTTTTGAAACAAAGGCATTTCAAATGCAGTTTGTAATGTGGCACGATCAAACAGAAAAGTCAGCAGTCCTGTTGGATAGCTCTTTAGGCCCCAACCTATGAATGCATTCCTTTGGAATGTCAGCATAAATCAAAATTGATTTCTTACTTGCTGTTTATTTGTTTATTTATTTATTTATTGTACTTATATACCGCCCCATAGTCGAAGCTCTCTGGGCAGTTTACAGTAACTAAAAACATTAAAACAAACATACAAATTTAAAAACACATATTTTAAAAACAATTTAAAACACAATTTAAAAATTTAAAACAATTTAAAACACATACTAAAATGCCTTGGAGAAGAGGAAAGTCTTGACCTGGTGCCGAAAAGATAACAGTGTTGGCGCCAGGCACACCTCGTCATAAGGTTTATCATAAGGTCCCAGGGCAGATTACAACAATATAAAATTCATTATTAAAACAGTTTAAAAACAAATTACAGTTGCTGTATACTGAAGGTGCTAGATGCACTTATGTGGGGAGGGAATTGAGGGAATTCCATAGCTCAGGAGAATGGGTTGTGAAGAATGCCCTCTCCCAGGCCCCAAACTTCTGAGGGTGGTGCAACTACCAAGAAGCTCCTCCCCACCGCTGATCTTAACACCCAAAAGGGTCTGTAGCCAAGGAGGCAGTCTTTCAGATATTTAGGACCTAAGCTGTTTACAGAATTTTTATTTTGGACAGTAACCAGCTGTATAAGAAAGCAAATTTTGCCATGACTCTATAGCTGATGAAACTGCAGAATTGCAAAGATACAGCTAAATTTGTCTCCCTGCATAGCCATACACCACCGGTGACCAACTCTCCACGGGGTTGCAGTTAGTACACACACTTCCCAAAATCCAAAAGAGGTTAGTCAAAGTACCTAATTCATCTTGAGATCAATGGGACTTAAGTTAGCCATTATGTACTTGTCCCATTGAATGCTACAGGACCTAAATGCAATTAACTTTTTGTATAATTTTGAAGCAGCTTCCTCAGCACAATAATCAGAATCTACTCAGCACTGAAGCAATTAAATCAGGAAGGGCAGATAACTGTAGTAGGAAGAGACAGGGTCAGGATGGGAAAAGCTAACTGAGGCAGGAGCAAAATAGGAAAATATAGTGGAATGTGATTAGATATAATTAGAAAAAAATATAGTTAGATTGGAAAGCTTGGAAGTTACAGGAAAGTTCTCAGCTAAAAGAGAAAATTCAGTGTCACATTCAGGTAAATTTACTTAAACCTTTTCCTCTCATTGCTACTTGATGCTGTCTAGGCACCACGTGGTGATTAGAGATGTGCTATATTTATTGTTTCTATTAGTCTTCATTCTTAAAGACTACCTTTGTTTCACCACTCACGCAATACAATCACATACGTTACATTCTATGTTCATCACGCTTGCATTTTTTCTTTTCTTTAAAATGATATTTTTCTTGCCACTTGTGACAGCAGCAGAGCTTCTCTCAGTGACTGCCTTTGCTGTTTATTTTCCCTGTGAGGGCAGCCAAAAGCGATGCTCCAGTGCTGCCACTGTAAGAGCTACATCGCCATTCCCAAAATGGGTGCAAATGCGGTTAGTGAAAAATGTACCCATTCAATGCTGAACGCATTCATTTGAAAACAAATGAACATATCCCAATCAGTTTAATTCCATGCTCGTTACAAAATGAATGTTCACCCCTAGATTGTATTTTGTTAGATTTCTAGGGTGTACACTTGAGCCTGTGTGTTGTAAAGAAGCTGATAGCTACTCCAGGGCAAATAATTAAAATCTAGGTGCTTTTGTTGCATGCAAATGTCACCTTAGCACATGAGAGTGTATCAAATAGGACATTTACTATATTAAATCAATGTGTTAGAAACACCATGATCTTTACTTACATTTTGTATTACCTATATTACTTTTTAAATGTTAGATTAAAAAGTTGAGAGGTATTTAATTTCAGTCATATTTGTGCTTTGTTCTACACTAGAATATATAAGCCTTGTTAAACTATAGATGTTTTCATGCAACAGTATAAAGGCTTAATCCTGCTGTCTTTGAACATAAACATGAGTTACTGTAAAGCAAAACAGGGCATAATCATGTGGAAGCCATTAAGATCTAAAAAAATTTTTTTTTTAATATTTCTTTGCAGTGCTTTGCTGTGCGTTCTTTGGGATGGGTAGAAATGGCAGAGGAAGATTTGGCTCCTGGAAAAAGCAGTGTTGCTGTAAACAATTGCATCCGGCAACTCTCTTATTGTAAAAACGATATACGAGACACGGTTGGCATTTGGGGAGAGGTAAGAGATGTCTCGGTCGTAATTGTCTTTCCAGTTCTCTAGTGGCACCTGCTTTTTGCTGCTCTTCCCTTTTTCAAATTCAGGCAAAAGCAGCCACTGTCAGAAAGAACAAGGAAGTAAACAGCCAGTGTGTGGGAGAATAGCCTTGTTTTCGCTGGCAGAGAAAAGCAAGGTGTTGCTGAGTGCGCAATGGTGGCTCTCTCCTTGCCCAATGTGCAGTACAAGTTAAGGGCTGGAAGGCGTCTATCCAGTAATCAGAGGCCACAGTGGGTCTCTTGTTAAGAGGATAACATGGGTGCTTCCTCTTTATAAAGACATAAGAATTGCTCTCCTGGATCAGACAAATTGTATCTGTAATCCGGCTGTTTACCACTGTTGTTTTTCTCGAGAGTGTGGGGTTCAGAGATATACTGCTTCTGGACTTGGAGGGCCCATAGCTATCAGGGTACTTAGCTGTTTTCCCTTGAATTTGTTTCAAGTATTTTAAAGCCATCCACACTAGAAGCTATACATTAGTTATGCATTGTGCAAGATAGTACTTCCTTTTGACCTTTCTGGCTGCCAATTAAGTTCATTGGCTGACGTCAGTTCTCATGTTATACGAGATGGAGAAAAATCTTTTTCTTTCTACTTTCTTCATGTCATTCATTATTTTATAAACCTCTGGTATAATCCCTCCATAGTCACCTTTTTTTTTCGAAGCTAAAAGCCGCAAATAGTTTAATGGTTCTGTCATAAGGATGAAACTCCAACCTGCTGATAGCGCTGGTGGCTTTTAAGCGACCTGAACTACACACAGTATATGGCCAGACCATTGATTTATGTAAGTCTATGATTCTGTTTATATACACGTTTAGCATTGTGGTCCCCTTTAAAGGGTAGTGAAAGCTTGACATGTGACACCTGGGATACATTGTCGCTTAGGGCAGTGGTGGCGAAGCTGTGGCCCTCCAGATGTTGTTGGACTACAACTTCCAACATCCCTGACTTTTGGCCACGCCAGCTGAAGCTGATGGGAGCTGCAATCCAACAATATCTGGAGGGCCACAGGATAGCCACCCCTGCCTTGGTCCTTTCTTTCTACCAAGTAGATTGTCCATTTCTGGTTCCATCAAAAAAAAAAAAGAAAGAGAAAAGAACAACAACAAGAGCTTAGCTGGTATTTAAAAATACAGAGAACGAGGTTACTTTGCTTGTGTTTGTCAGACGTCATAAGCAGTGCTTTTTTTGTGACTGTACTCACTGGTACAGAGTATTAGCACCTCTTATTTTTGCTGCCCATGCAGCCATTTTGTGCCAGCACCCACAGCACTTTTATCAAGGTATGAGTACTGAGACCTCATTTTTTACCAAAAAAGCACTGGGCATAAGTATACATACTTGTGTGCTACACTAGGAGGTTCTGGGGGAAAGAAACACTTGGGCTCTAGTGAAGTGAAAATACACAAAATAGTACCGCTTTTTATGAAAGAAATATAGGGAGACGAGTATTTTTAACTAATGATATTACAGTTTGAATCCACTAGAGACCTCTGACATTTGGAGGTGTGCTAAGTTGGTAATCAGTCTCTTCCTAATGGAAAATATGTCCCCATGTATAGTAAGGATGAGCATGAAATAAAGGAAAGAGAACAGGATCCTATGCTGCATTTGTCATTGGGTTTTTTTCAAGAAACTTCTGTCTTTGGGAAGAAATGGTAGCTTTCTTTGCATTGTTTTATTAAGCACAACCTGCAGGGTATCATGTTTGAAATAAAACTTCAAAGAAAGCTACTAACTCAGAATGATTGGTTTCCTTTTTATTTTAAAAAAGTTCCTAGAGGAAATACAAGTCAAATAATTTGTTCCTTGAATTACTGTGTATGACATTTGAAGTTGCTCTGCATAGAGCTTTATGTAATTACAGTATATTAATTGTGCTGTTAAAAGCAAATACATTGTGGTGTGCTATATTTTTGAATCACATTTTATGTTTTCAGCACTTGTTGAAACAGAAGCAAATTATTTTCATATGCCCACAGGAAAAAATTTCTTAATATTAGATAGGAAAGACAGCAACCTTCAGCTAGAACTACATGTTCTCCCAGCAAATATAACTCAGATTGGTATCAGGGTTCTAAATTATTACCCAGGGAATCCATGCATGTAGAGCAGGTCCCTACTACAGCCAGACCTTTCACCCCAACACATGAATGGACTGGTGAGGACTTGAGTTCAGAGAGAGGAAACTAAACCCTATTCTCCACCTCATGTGATTGGAATTCCATGATTAATGAACACCCAACTAGGGCTTATGTGTTCCAAATCCACATTTGCCAAGATAATGTGCAGGGGACACCAGTTCCTAGTGACTAATGGCAAGAGGGAGGGGTGCTTAACCCCTGTAGCACCCACCAATTTCCCCTTGCAAATCCACCTACCTAAGGCTGTTTTCCCCCCATCAGACTAACTTCCTGTTTTGGATCCCAATTGGCAGGAAGAAAAGATTAAAAGTGAACAGGAGAGTGTACATTTGTAGAAGAAACGTAGTGGGTGGAGGAAATGCCTTTCCCAGTTCCAGGGTCTGTGTGGACACTCCTACAGAGTGAACCAGGCACTCCCACCAGACCATTTCCTCTGCCCTGATCTTGCCCCTGCCTCGACACATCTCAGCCCTTCCCAGGTAACCTGCAATGACACCAGGGTTGGAAAGTTATCTCCACCCCGCCACACCGGCCGCTACTGGCCTCTCCTACTCCCTAAATTGGCATAGCAAAAGGAGAAAACAACTTTTGAGTGAGGAACAGATTATGGTAAATGTTTTTGTTTTTATTTTAATTAGGGGAAAGACATGTACCTTATCCTGGAGAATGACATGCTAAATTTGGTCGACCCCATGGACCGCACTATTCTTCATTCACAGCCCATTGTAAGCATCCGAGTCTGGGGAGTAGGTCGTGACAATGGCCGGTGAGTTTGGAATATATTTATTCTATGATATTGAAATCTGCATGCATTCTAGATGACTACAGCATCCTAGTAATTAATTTTGATTTTTATCCCTTTTATCATATAGTTTGCAAAATTACATGAAGATAGGTTTTTCTCAGAACGTTTCAGTTCATCCTGTAAAATAATCTTTGCATCTTTTCCAGTTTTTTTAAAAAACAGTTACATCCAAGAAAGAAAGATGGTTGGTGTAAAGTGAAAAAAAGAAGGAAGCTCTCCAGTTTCTTTCTTCCATTAGTAACACTAGAAAGATATTTTGAAATTGTTTCTGTGGGGGAAGCAGCCACATCTCACATCCCAATAACCATTTCTCCTATGCCACTGGTGGAGAACTGGGTCTGGGCAGTAGGCCAGATCCTTATTCCCTATCCTCTGGCAGGCCAAGATTGACAGATGGCAATCCCCGCCCACCTGTCAGTCATCTGGCATCACAATAATGTCAGGCGATGCAGCATTTTAAAGCCCAAGCTGATTTCAAAGTGCTACACAAGAGCTGTTCACCACTTCACAAGCCCAGTGCTTGGGACTGATCAGCTGATCACTGGTGCTTACAGAAGCCATGTGTGCAGTTCCGCCTACAAGCTGATCATTAGGACTTTGGAAGACCCTTTTGGCTCAGCCCAGCCACCTGCCTGCACCTGGAGCACTGATAATTTGTATCAGAGGAGAGAAAAGGGTGTTTAACTCTGTCACTGCCATCACCTTTCCCCTTGAAACTCTTCCCCCCTCTGCCAACCCATCCCACCAGCTGTTTGTACTCCCACAGGGTTCCGGAATGTGTTTGAAGTAAACATGGGTTTGAAACACTGGTTGGTGTGAAAGCAGCTAGTGGGGATGGGTGAGTTTCAGAAGGAAGGAATATGTAGTCCTAGATTGATCAGATGCCCAAGAATTCCCTCTGACACTAACTTGCATTAGCATGGTTGAGAAACAGCAACAGTAGGGGGAACTCACTGTGTGAACCAAACTGAAGCTACATCTCCATCTGACTGGTAGCTGCATTTAACCCAGTGAATATCAGACATGACAAATTAATTTCTTGATTTTTTTAACATGAGAACGTAAACATACACAACTTAAAAGTGAATGTTACATGCTGACATATTAATGCAGAATAAGCAGACTTGCTAAAACTATACAAATTTTATGTGTTACGCACATGTAGAAATATGTTTCCTTTCAAAGCGTTTGGGACTGCCAGGACCCGCATTCCAGGTGAGAGGCAGACAACAAAAACAATTTTATTATTATTATTTTATTATAAGTACATAGGAAGCTGTCTTAAACTGAGTCAGAGGCCCATCTACCTCAGTATTGTTTACCCTGCGGAGTGGTGGCTCTCCAGGGTTCCTATTCTGCTTGGAGATGCTGAGGATTGAACCTGGGACCTTGTGCATGCAAAGCAGCCTGAACTATAGTCCTTATATAAGATGGATGTTTTCCTTGTAAAATATTTAGATTACAACTGTGCAAACACCCACTAATTTTTGTTGCTGTTAGTCTTACTGAATTATTTCACCTTTCTTTTGAAATTTCTTGGGTGTTTTGCCTGAAGATGAGCCTCCAAATTCATTGGAGTGCTAAGGAGAGCTGGTTGAATAGCCCTGCACGCATAGCTTGAAGCCATAACTGGTTCCTTAGTCTTGGTAAACTCTCTGGCCTGAAACTCAAGACAGATGCAGGTCTGTTGAGTCCAGCAAGTCCTCGCTGCCTCTGGGTATTTGTTTTATGAGGAAACTGAATAGAGATCCATGCAGGGATATGCTGTCTGTGGGAAGAGGCAGAGAGAGATTAGGAAGGCTGAACTTAGAATAAACTAATTAGAAGCCTTTCTAATTTTTATGGACTCCCACATATGTGACTATAGCTGTAGCTACAACTCCTTCTGGAAAGTTAGATATTTGATGATGGGGGACAAAATGCTGTTCAGCAGCAGATCTGGGTCTGGGAACCAGAATCTCTGCCATGAACAGCTGCAACATGGCAGGACAAGGAAGACAAATTGCATCAGAGAAATGCACAGTGGGAAGGATGCTCTTAGTCTTTTGCCCTCCTGCTGCTCTGAACATCAAAGAGTAGTTTTCGAAAATTTCACGTGGCCCTTCCTAGAGAAATGATTCTCTTTTGTTCGTTGTCAGGTAGGCAATAATTATGATGACTAATACAGTAACTCCCACCTCTTGAATATCAAGTTATTTGAAAGTCATTGCTATCTTGAGCTCCTTGGATTTTTTTTATCACACTTTTTTCTTGTAATAATTTATTTGGTTGGATTTCTCTTTGGAAGATGAAAAGCATTTTAATGGTACCTGACCAGATGATTTTCTAAGCCGTGTGCTAATGAAAGATTGATGAAAAACAGAGATCTACTGATGAAAGTTTAATCTAAGGGGATGTCTGCTAGTGCACTTCAGGCAGAAAAGCCTTCTGGGAGATTAATCATTCTCTCGACACACACTATGCTGTTATCTTGAACTCCAGTATTAACTTCTTTTTAGTAGCTTGGTAAGAAAATGCTCCATGATTTACTCAACTGTTTTGTTGACTTAAAATGTGTGATTATTTTACACAGTGGTAAGAGGTGTGTCTTGAATTCTCTTAATCATGCCATAAAGACAATATATTGCTGAAACTGTCTGACCCTAAGAAAACTCATAGTATATCTCAAAGTCACGGGGGGATTTTATATGTTGCATATGCAAAACTAGCTCTACTGTAAATTTGACTTGATAGTATGTGGTGAGCACATTTAAAAATGTCCTCTCTCTAGTGTTGGCTTTTATCACATTTTAGCATTGCTGATGTTCATCATGGTTAATGCTAGCCAGGTCCTTCTTAATCAGACTTTGCAAGGCTGGTTTCAAATCCTAATTCAGTAGAGACATAAATTAAATTAAAATAATAACAACAACCCTAAACCATTATTAAAGCCAAGCAGGGAAGGGAGGAGGGATTGTAAACCAGAAGATTAAAAGAGGTGATGAAGGCCTGGATGATCCCAAGAACAACTTGTAATTTGCAGTCCACATTTTGCAAGGAACCACTGCTTCATCTGTACCAGACCTTAAAGTAGAACTTTCGATTCTGTCTTTTTGACAGAATTGTGACCTAAGGGACAATCCAGTTTATGGGTCTTGTGAATTAAATTTTAGTAAATCTATTCTACCTGCAACAGCCAATGGTTATGAAGAGACTATTTGGTTGTGCATTTTCCTTTACTTTTGAATAACCTATCTGTCATAGCCATGAAGGTGCAAACTCTGCATGAAAGCAACAAAGCATTTATTGTTTTTCCCACTTAGCTTTCTGTTTTCATTAATTACACAGTGCTTATTCACTACCTAGCATTGTCACTTTTTTTCTGCTTCAACATATGCAACAAAATATTTCAGACATGGAGAGTGGATATTAGCAGGAAATGTGGAAGAGTTTTCCTGTCTGAGCTAAGATCCATTCACACACTGTTCCTTCATCTTTCTTCTCTGCTGTGAGCTTAAGTGGAAAATTTGCATCTCCCCAAATAGTTGTGATGTGTACATGATGAATCTATTCACTACCCACCACCCATACTCTATCTTTTGCTTCTCATGCATTTGAAAACTAGGTTGTAGTCCACTATGGGCCTTGCTGATTTTCTTTGTCTGCCCCACTGGGACTTTCTGTTAAAATACTGACAGGGCAGCCCTCACTTTGTCTTCCTGCTTGCCTCATGGGATTTTGTTCTCCCTTTAATATAGTGGCTCTCTTGCTACTGCTTCTCCTTTCCCCTTAAACCTTCCTTTCATGCTGACTCCTTGGCAGTTTCTGAACAGGGGTATTCCCAAGGGTTCATTGTGTACTTCCTAGGTATTCTGTATGTGCCAACCCAATAGGACTGCCTAAGAGGGAGGCATTTGAATACTGGGAATAAACGTTTCCTGGAAATGTACAAGAACTTGCCTGCATAAGAGAAAATTAAGAATAGACTGGAGTCCTGAACAGATGGGATTTTTTTACACTGGACTTCCAGGCATTTGTCTGTCTGTCCCCCCCCCCCGATTGCAATTAGGACCAGCCTGAGGTCCATCCAGTATCTGTTTCCTATCCTGTTGGTTCTGTTTGGCCCACCCCATCACAGCACTTGACACAGGATGTGGGCTTACAGATGCTTGAGGAATTCTTTCTTCGTGAATTCCAGTATGAACTAACCTGATCCCTACCTCCAGGACTAACATGTGGATCCAGGCCCTCCCTTAGCATGTGCAGGGCCCGGGGCAAAAGCATAGTTGGGGGCCCCCCACATTTGCTGCGGGTCACCATCTTGGTCTTGGCCTTGGCCAAGTCTCCGTAGGTGCGCAGGCACCAGTCCTGGAACTGCCGACCCAGCTCGCTGTCCCCGGGGTGGCTACCACTTGCTGACTGCAGCAGGAGTGGATTTCAACAAGCTCAAACATACGAAGCACTTCTAAGCACTCAAAAGTGTTTGAACATTTTATATCAATGCTAAGTGTTATTGAGATTATGGCATAATAACAATACTAAAACCTTTATTATTATTAATTGAATGTGTAACCCACCCTTCTTCCCCATGGAGCCCAGGGTGACTTTTCGATATATATATCTCAAGGTTCTTGCCACATGATGCATAGAAGTGAAATGCTGTTCCCCTTGGTCCTAATTTTATGGTTTTATTTGTTGCTCTCTTAACTGTAAGCGTTATTGTTTTCCTTGCTGTGTGCCCTTTGTTGTACACAGTTGGGAAGACCAAAGGAATAAGAAGATGGTTGCAGAAAGGAAGAGGAGCGTAAGACATAAAAAGAAAGTACAAAAGTGGGTTAAACCACAGTGATGTAATTTTAGAGTGCTAAAGAGCAGTACAGAGGAAAGGAGTGTCAGAAAAGCAGCTAAGAAAAATTACTCTGCAGGGTTAGAATAATAGGAAATGACAGTGAATAAATGTAAGTAACCAAATCTTAGCACTAGACTTCTGGTAGAGAAGAAAGCGAGGCAAGGAAATGTAACAGGGAGAAAAATGGGGAAATTAAACAAGCAACATTTTTGTTTCCTCAGACTTGGATGCTTAGTGATACGGTCCTAAATGAATTCTGGAATACAGAAAGTGAGGGCCTCCTGCAGAAACCATCTTATCAGTAGGTCCGTTCCACACAAAATAGGAATTGAACCTTTAGTGTTGTGGCACCGACATTTGGAATTGCCTCCCCTTAAATATTAGGGGCGGTCTCTGTTGTCTTTTCCGTGTCTACTGAAAGCCTTCCTCTTCCAACAAGCCTTTTAAGTAAAGAACTTTCTTAATCTACATCTGTATTGGAATTTAAAGCTGTTTTTAAGATACAATGTTTTTCTTTTATTATTTATTTATTATTTGATTTATATCCCACCCTTCCTCCCAGCAGGAGCCCATTCTTGTGTCATTGCTTGTTGTTTGCTGCCCTATGCTCCTTTTGGGAGGAGAGGAAGGGCAGGATATAATTTTATTTATTTATTTATTCATTCATTCAAAATAATATGTGAAAATAATTTCCCCCAGAAGTTCACAATGCCCACTGATGTCAGCGGAATTAGATGTTTGTGGCTCTTTGAGGATCAGATACCCTGCTATATAGTATCCAAGTTTAGCTAGCAGGGATGCCAACAGGACTTTCTGAGCCTAGTATGCTATATGTGGATTGGGCCTTCCATTTCACCTGCAGAAGATGACACAAATTAGCAGGTATTCATTCGGTTTATTACACCATGGTTTATTAACTGACAACAAGCCTTGTGCCCACCCATTTTCTTCCCTCCTTTCTTGCACAGTTTATTAAACTACAGTTTCCCATGAACACCTGAACTGGAGAAAGGATGGTTTCCATCTTTGTTCACAAATGTAGCTATTATTGAATGCCTCCATATTTATTGTAATAAAGTATTATTACATTTTATACCATTTATAAAAATATGTCAGATAATTATGGGTTGGGTAAGGGTGTTTTTTTTTAATTATGTTTGTGTTTGGCAACTTTTCCCATTTCTTTATATAATAAGAACCCTGATCATGTAAAATTGAATTTGCAGGCTTCCATTATGTTAGTAAGCAACAATTAACAGCTGAATCCCTCCTGCTGTAGTGTACTATCTGGCTGACAACCAATGGTAAACAAGTTTTGGATTGATGTGACTGTGAGACTTGCATACATCTTACTCTGAAGTGGCAAGAAGTGGAGATTGTCTTGGCAGCCCACATTGAAGCAGGCAAGATCTTGGCCCTGCACTTAAAACTATTTATTGACAAGGGTAATTTGCTGAACCTAAGCGGCTTTCTACACACAAAAACACTGAGCAGGTTAACATAAGGACATGGTTTAATAACGAAATAATAACTGGCTTAATCACTAAATAATAATAACAATTAATGTCTATCTGGAGCTTAGAATATAGTGCTTCTTTAACATCACTGTTCAGCAAAGCTACATTAATTGTTAGAAGTTTATTTAAATTCTAGGGGCTACACTAATTGGCTAGCACAGAGGTCCCTAGATAATGATTTAAACTGCTTGCCAGAATGCCATGCACATTAGCAGATAGCACCTGTAACCTCATTTGGATTGAATCCTAATGCTTTCTGAATAATTAGCTTATTATTATCAAATAGTAAGCAAGTCAAACATTCATGAATTACAACCCAGATTTCTATGGAGAATAATGTAAAAGTGCATGAAACCCAATTTCATTGTTTCTTTATGGCCCACTTGGTCCTTGTTCACATTAATGTGCCTTCAGATATCAAACGTGCAGCATATGGCCTATCATTTGGAGCCCGCCCAACTCTGGCTTGCATTCCCTACCGTCATGTCATTTTGAGAAGTTGTGGTATGCTTCTGCCTTGATTCGCATCACCAGTGCTGGCCTAAGATATTTGCTGCCTGAAGGATTTGAGGTCAAATGTTGTTCCCACACCACTAGGTCTTGCTGCACCATTCAGACACCTTATCTTTCCTTCCCAAAATGGTGCTGCTTGAAGTAGACTGCTTCACCCTACCACATGGCAGGACCAGAAGTGGTCATCACTCTGTTTCCCAACAGAAGAACATCCATTTATCTATTGCTTTAATAATCCATTATATGGGGTGCAGCAGTAGGTAACCTAGGAAAAGGTTTTGCTGAATTTAATGTCCATGTCCATATGCCTCTATACCCATTTGTTGTGCACAAGAAATCTGAAATAAAGGCAAAATAAACATTTTCCATTCATAGAACCATAGGGTAGTAGAGTTGGAAGAGGCCTATAAGGCCATCGAGTCCAACTCCCTGCTCAGTGCAGGCATCAAACTGAAAGCTTACGAAAGTTTCCTTGCCTACTTGCCTTGAAACAGTTCTTTCTCACCACAGATGACACTATGTGAGATATTTATGTATTGCTCTTGTTTTGTTTTTGTTCCCCCCCCCAAAAAAAAATTCTGATTATCCTAGTTTTTAATGATTCCCCTGGATAGGTTAGTTGTTCTGTGTCTTGCCATACATACATCATTATCATTTATTGTTATTTATTAAATTTACACAAGCACTCATAAATAAACATTCCCTGGTGGATTACAAGAAGATATTAAAAACACAATATACAGTTATTATTTAAAAACAGTAGTAAACAATAAACGACCACAACAACTTCCTTGCATAGAGGCAGCATGAAAATAATTTACACCCTGGATTTAAAACACAGTTTAAAATCTTGAGTGAATACATAATGGTGTTGCCAGAAACAAAACACATTCATAACAGGAGCATGATTGGATTCCTGCATTGAGCAGCGGGTTGGACTCAATACAGGCCTCTTCGAACTGTACTGTTCTATGATAATACTGCAATCATCAGCACTTTATTCAAATATTTAAATAATGGATGCCCTCAGATTCATCTGAATGTCTGTTGTGATTTTGTCTGATTAAAATATTTATATACAATTTAAATACATACAATGAGAGATCTGGATTATTGTTAGAAAATTGTACTACATTTTTGGAAGATAGGTACACATTCTAACTTCTAGCTCATAATCATGTCAATTATGTGTTGGCGCATTTCCATATCTGAGCTTCCACAGGGACTTTTGATTCTTCATCGTATTCAGTGCAATCTGCCCTCTGCCAATGGCTTCTTGAATTGTATTTGATGACTGGAGATGTATCTGTACGTGTCTCTAAACACTAGTTTTAGTTTTTTCATTTCTCAGCATAAAAATTCAAATGTCTAAAATTGATGCATTAGTAAGATGGTAAAAAAAGTCAATGAATCATGAAAGATTTCTGCATTAATAATGTTATGTTTTAATGAATCTGAAAAATGTTATGTTTTAGTGAAACTGAAAAATGGGCCTGCATTATATCTCCCATACAAGATTACCTAATGAAATATCATAAGTCTTTTGCATTTTAATCAAATTCCCTAAAAAAAACACATTCAATCATTTGACTATTTACCTGGCACAGTAAACATGATCTGAAGAGCAATTTTGGTAGGGAGCTCAAAGCTTCTGTTTAAAACAGCACCTTCAATACAGCTGGTATAGCACAGTGGGGAGGAGACTCTGGCTGGGTCCAGAGTCTGTGAGTTCAAATCCTGCTTGTGTCTTCTGGTTGTCAAGGGCCAGCTAAAGATCACCCCCACAGTGAGTGGCTCAGGGGTTACGTGCCCTGCCACCTGTGTAGCCGTGGGCAATCTGCACAGTCCCAAGGAGCCCAGTTGCCCCCAGCTGGCAGTTGCGGACAAGGAAGGGGCTGGCTTGTGCAGCTGTGGCAAGCTGAGCAGACCCTAGCCAGCAGGGGAGGACTAGCCTCAGAGGGAGGCAATGGTAAACCCCCTCTGAATACCACTTACCATAAAAATCCTAGTCATAGGGTAGCAATAAGTCGGTATCGACTTGAAGGCAGTCCGTTTCCACTTCAATCTGCAACTTATTTTATTGATGCTAGGCAAGCCCCTCCCCTCATGCTCAGAATGAAAACATATAATTTCCATAGGAGAAACGCACTGCTGGGTGAGAAAAAGCTTCTATCTAGTCAGGCCTTCTTTTTCCAGCAATGGTTAGCCAGTTTTGGGGGGTCTCTTCCTCTGACCATGGAGATGTGTTTAAGCTGTGAATTTGAACCTAGGGCTGTTGATTTGTGTAATCCTTTTAAAGTAATATTCAAGATCGTGTATTGGGATTAATAATACCTTGGCACATTTTCTTTCACCAACGCCCTGGCTACACACTCACAAAGGTTTGACCATAGTTCACCATCCCATATGTTAATAAATTATCAAAGAGTGATTTTTCAAGTCCACTTCACTGACCACTACGATAGGATGTAGCTTTAATCCTCAGTTCAAGCACACTGTCCTCAAATTAGATGTGAGGGAGGCAAATGGTAGTAGAAGGCCCTCCCCCAAATATATATACACACACACACTGAAATCCATTGGCTCCTGCTGAACCCTATGCTTTGGAAAGCAAAGAGAACCTATATTTTAAATATATATTTCCCCCCGTGTGGTTTGATAATCCAGTCTTACAATGCAGAAGTGGGGAAAGAAGGGATTTTAAAGGGGCAAGGTAGAACTACGTATACTGCCTCTATTGTGTCTGTTCATAGTGTGGCCACCACTTCTGCTTTGCAAAGCAAGGGCTAAGAAGGCACCGTTGCCAGAGGAGAAGCAGTGTGTGTGGGGGAGTACACTTCATCCTCTCCTCTTCCAGAATGCCCTTTCCACTGCTTACCTCCAGCTACATATGCCCCAGCAGAGGTTCCAGATTAAGGTTTCCATTGCAAACACAGATCTTCAATCTGGGCTGGAGGAAGGCCTGGAAAGGGAAAGTAGGATGCAAGGGAAGGGTTAAGAACCCTTAGCTTGTGTGGAAAGGGAGATGCAATGGGCAGTCTGCAGAGACACATGTTGGAGACACAACATGAAGTTTTGCTCTTTAAAATGCTGTAACTTTGGTTGGATCATGTCTTTGGTTAGTTTCACCTCTGACAGTGGAAAATTTTGCCCTGTTTTATTAACACCTAGTGAAGTGTATCCTTTTCCGACAAAAAGCTTATGTGGTATTTTAGTGTATCAGCAAGACAGCAAAAAAAAATATTCATGCCAAAGATCTTCAAACGACACTACTTTAAAAAAAAAGTAATAAAAATTACCTGTGTACTTTGGAATGAAGAATTAAAGGTTTTCCCATTACCCCAAATCAGCCAACTGAATGGTCCCGTGTCTCTCTTTGACATTGCATGCTATGACATCTGCCAGTGAGCCAATGGGTAACGGACTCATTTGCAAGAGTAACAAAGACCCACTGTGATAATGGAGAGCCTGAAAAAGCCAATCAAAAGGAAAATAATGCATGCTCTTTCTGGACAATTTGTACCTTAATTAGTTTCTAAACCTTCAAATGCCATGGAAGAAGCACAGGGTCTTGAACTACTCAGCAGAAAAAGTCAAAGATCACTGTTGAAAAGTTCTATGTGATCAAAAAATCAGATGCAAAGATTGTGAATGATTCCTTTGTTGCAACAAGGGTTCCCTTATCTAAGTTTTGTGGATTTCAGAATTTGAAATCTATTGAAGATAGGCAGGACAAGGAGATTGAATAGAGGCAGAGGAGGTGGAAAGTTAATAATGCAGGAGGTTAAGTGTTCACAGCCCACCATACTAGCAGACCCTCAGCTAAATAATAAAATAATAATACTTGGCCCATTCCTCTACCCTAAGTGGCTTGGGATCCAGGGATTGTGTGAGAGGAAGCCAGTCACCCAATGGGACTTGCTTCTCCCACTGCAGCCTTTGTGCCTCCTGAAAAGTCTCTCCAGAGGGTCAGAAGATACTTGGAAAAGGCCTGAGATTCCATTATTATTATTATTATTATTACTACTACTACTACATTTGTATACCGCCCCATAGCCGAAGCTCTCTGGGCAGTTTACAACAATTAAAACATTAAAAACAAATACACAAATATATGAATTTAAAAACACTTTAAAAAAAATTGAAAAACATGCTAAAATGCGTGGGAGAAAAGGAAAGCCTTGACCTGGCACTGAAAAGATAACAGTGTTGGCTCCAAGCGCACCTCGTCAGGAAGATCATTCCATAATTTGGGGGCCACCACTGAGAAGGCCCTCTCCCTTGTTGCCATTCTCCGAGCTTCCCTCGGAGTAGGCACCCGGAGGAGGGCCTTTGATCTTGAACATGGTGTACGGGTGGGTTCGTATCGGGAGAGGCGTTCCATCAGGTATTGTGGTCCCAAGCCGTGTAAGGCTTTATAGGTCAAAACCAGCACCTTGAATCGAGTTCAGAAACATAAAGGCAGCCAGTGCAAGCGGGCCAGAATCTGTTTTATATGTTCGGACCGTCTGGTCCCTGTTACCAATCTGGCCACTGCATTTTGCACAAGCTGCAGTTTCCGAACCATCTTCAAAGGCAGCCCTACGTAGAGTGCATTGCAGTAATCTAATTTAGAGGTTACCAGAGCATGGACAACTGAAGCCAGGTTATCCCTGTCCAGATAGGGACTTAGTTGGGCCACCAACCGAAGTTGGTAGAAGGCACTCTGAGCTGAGCCTCAAGTGACAGAGATGATTCTAGGAGAACCCACAAGCTACAAACCTGCTTCTTCAGGGGGAGTGCAGCCCCATCCAGGACAGGTTGGACATCCACCATCTGGTCAGAAGAACCACCCACTAGCAGCATCTCAGTCTTGTCTGGATTGAGCCTCAGTTTATTACATAAATAATATTATTAAATACATAATAGGCTTTGATGTTTTCTAGGTGCAAGAAATATTTCCCAGTTTCTGCTAAAGATTGCTTTTCTTGGAGAATGTAATCAAAAGGTTTATTAAAGGTTTTAAACTCATGTGGTCTTTTTGTTTGGTTTTAAAGCTGTTCTTTTTATTAAAAGTTATCAAGATAACTGTGCATCCCAGTCAATACAGTGAAACATCTGTGGCTGTGGATTGCATTGAAGTTTGGATTTCGTTCTTACTTTACAGCTCCAGATGTGGTTTGATTCTTAGCCAAGCTAAAGATCATATTCCCATGTTGTCAGAGTGAGAGGGTGTACACTCCTCTAATATGTTCATATTGCAACATGGGTTCTCCATAAGGATGATTGTGGTCTGAGAAGGCCAGATCACATGATCTTCCCCCTTTTTAGTTGAAAGAAGTGGAGTTCTGCACATGCAGGCATCCACAGAGTGCACTTATGTCACAATTTAATTACAACTGTGTGCACTTGCTTTTCCACCCCAAGCTGTGTGCGTGTCAAAATCAGACCATTGGCTTCAAAGAATAACAGCAAGCTAGCTGTTGATGCTTGTATATCATTCTACTCAGCCTAATTCTCTGTAAAATAAATGGTGCTCCTCTTGAGTAAGTGGTTTCACTTTGCAGCTACTTTGTGAGTTAAAATTAGTATGTTTGTCACATGTCACTGTTGCTTACTGGCTTAAGGGAAGAAACACAAGAGGAATATTAACTAGCCTGCTTAGCAGCCTTAGAAGACTTGGAGGGGATTCAAGATTTGTGAAGGACTTTGGGGGGGGGATCTCTAAAACCAGCTCTAGTGACAGAGTGAGACACTTGGCTAGGTAATGTAAGTGAAAGTTTACAATGAAAACGAACCCCCTGCTTAGCATGAGGTAGGCATCCCTTACTGAATGTGGGACCCCTGGCAATAACAACAAAACCTTATGACAGTCATTCTCGCAATGAGTCTCTCTTAGTTTTTGTCAGATTGCAATATCTGGGGTTGTAAATCATCTTTGTTTATAGAGTATTCAGATTAGTAATTAGGCTCTAGTGTAGCTGTACAGTACTTAAGGTTTCTTTTTCAGCACTGGGAATACTTGCATTTGTTAAATAGTAAATCTATTTTAGCAGTGGGAGAAATGGAGAGAAACAATTCAATAGATTCTCTGCTCCAAGAAGAGAAAGTTTCTCAGAGCATAGCTATAGGCTACAGCCAGCCAGTGGGGGGTGTTAGGCTTTGGTCCTGAACAATGGTGAACCATTTACGTGTTCCAAATTCTGTTGTAGCACTGTCCTAAAAGAAAGACATGAACTAATATTTTAGAAATCAGACAAAATAATAGAAATCAGTGGCCTGGTTAGCACATCACATTAAATGATGGGTAATGCTTAATTATGGTTTTAATGTGAACAAGCATGCTGCTCAAAAGTCCCTGCTTTACTTGTCCCCCACTCCCAGCTATGCCAGGAGCAACAAACCACAAGCCTTGGCTTGCAGCGTCCTCCAGACCGAGGTAGCGATTTGTTTCTCTCCGAAACAAACCACAAGCTGTAGCCAAGGTTTGATCTTGGCTTACCTGTTGCAGTTTGTTTGGGGAAACAAAGAACGAATCCAGGTTCAGGTTACACACAGCAATCCATAACCAGGAGCAGGGAAGGAGTAAAACAGGGACTTTAGAACAGTGTGCACCAGCATGCTGCTCATTCATATTAAACATTAACTGTAGTTTAATGTGTTGTGCAAACACAGCCAGTATTACAGCTGATCTTTAACAGATTTACTTGGAAATAAGCCGGTTCGTATAGTTGAGGACCCAAACATAACCATATTTGGAAATGCGTGGGACTCACAACACAGCCAGAATGGATGGCTGTGAACCAACACATGGCATCCATGATTTTTGCAATTGTAATGGCTCCAAAAATAGAATAGTGCAGTGGGTACCAATGTTGTTGTTTTTTAAGTGAATGTCTGTATAAGTCCCAGTCTTCTTGGTGGGCACTTACTTGCTGCTGAATACCAATATTCCAAAATGGATGGAAGGGAACAAGGACATAGAGAGTATAAAAAATGCACACTTACCCTGAAGAAGCTATGATGCATCTCAGCTGAGCAAACACTGGTCTGCTTGCAAACTTCCTTGAGCAGCCAAGCATAACTGTTGTGGACTGATATAGCACTTTATATCATGCCATTTTACATTAAATATAATTTAGGTCACTTGTACCATTTGCTGATATGCCCTAAGTATCTTATGACTGAGCACTGAATTTCTTTTAAAACATGTAAACATATGTGCAATTTTTGTCACTACACAGCCCAGTCCTAACTCTTTGATGAGTGAACTTCTATGATACATTAAAAAGCAGTGACTGTCATTTTAGCCCACAAGGGAAAAAAAAATCCACATTAGGGCAGTACTTTTATTTGGCCAACCAAAACGTCACAAAATCAAATACAAGCTTTCAAGTTTTCCAGAACTCTTAGTTAAAGTAGCTCAGGTGTTGCCAATCTGGTGCCTGTAGGCACAATAGCACCCACAAAGGCCTTCAGTGGACCCCTGGCAGGTGGTCCAGACTCTGAGCTTTCATGCCCCCTCCCTGACTAGTTTCCGCCGGACTCTGAAGACCTGGTTGTTCAGGCAGGCCTATGGGATCGTTGGGGTAGATTAGTCTTTTAATTGTTGTTATTAATTGGTGTTTATAGTAATTTTTATACTGTATTTTGGTTCTTATATTGTATTTATTATCATGTAAGTCGCCTAGAGTGGCCGTTCACTCGGTCAGATAGGCGACTCAAAAATAAAATTATTACTATTATTATTATTATAATTATTAAAAAAAAGTAAGTCTCTAGCCCTCCTAGAGAGAACAGTATGGAGCAAAGTGTCCAGGTATCCTGTGAAATGAGCCAGCTTGGCTGCTCTCACCTTTCAGTGATTTTAGCCAGTGAGTGAAGTAAGTTGTTTGGACACCAGCCAATAGGAATCCCTAAGGTTCTAAAGAGCTGCTGTTTTTCCCTCCCCTTTAGTGTATTTTTCATGCTTCTGTATTTTTTCTTCTGGTCCTTGGAATCTCTATAGTTTGCCCTTCCTTTTTCTCTAGTATGCGAGATGCATCTTTTCTGTGGTGGGGTCACCTGTGATAGGGTAATCCCTAGAAATTATTTTCTGTAAATGCTATTACACAATAAGTATAGATGGATGTTAAGAAGAAAGAATCTCCCCCACCACCACTCCAAGACAAATGTGAAAACTTTGGAAGAGGCTTAGGCCTGCCTCTTGCTTTGCAGGAGTTAAAGACCAGAGATTCTTTAAAAATTCACTATATAGTTAACTTACAGTACAATGGTATACATGTCTACTGAGAAGTAAGCCTCTTTGTGTTTAATGGAGCTTATTTCCAGGAACGTGGATGGCAGGATGGAAGCTTTGGTTTGGTGTTGGCATTAGGGGGGAAACAGGGTTCTTGTGCCTTAAACAGTTATATGGCAAGCAGAAATTCAACAGGTCAAGCCTTTTTTTAGTATGGAAATGCAATTATAGGAAAAGCCTCACCATGTCTACTCTCTGATTTTGTGTTATGCTATGCCCCACGTGGTAGTCATTTTGCATTATGTCCTGCCCCTATAGCAGTCATTTTGTGACTGGTGCTCCCAGCACTCTCTCAAACTTGGAAATGTGCCCTCTCGACCAAAAAGATTGGTGACCCCTGGGCTAGCTGGTAAACAAAGCAAAAAAAAGGGGGGGGGAGGGAAGAGATATTTGGCCAAATAAATTTCACTTTCCCCCTTTGCTTTATTATCTAGCCTGATTAAGCGTTCTAGTGAACTCAAAAGCTTGTGCTCGATTTTGTGACATTTTGTTTGGACAAATAAAGGTATATCCCTAATATGGATTTTGAAGGTTTTTTTAATGATACATGTATTTTTCCCAAATACCTTTTTATTATAGTAAAACTTTAGGTGTGTATTTCAAGCAGTCTTACATGTACGCCTACAAATTTTTCTAAGCCTCTTTGCGTATTAATCCTTCTAAAAATGAGATACAAATGGAATGAATAATTTTTATTTATTTCTCCCCTGCCTTTTGATGTAGCCCCTTACAACAAAGATGTTAACAAAATGATCGGCATTGTTACTAGCAGACAAAACAGAGAGCATGGTCTTTCTTCTCTACAGTCAGTTCATTGCGCAATAAGTGCAGAATCCAGTGCAATTTATTCTGCGCACTTTTGACACCTGTATCAGAGATTTCACAGTTCAGTTCAGTGTCCAAAAGAACAAGAGGATAACCTGTAATAGCATAGATCCATTAGGGAGAGTGGGGAGAAGGTGATGGGAAGGGCTGAGGTATTTTCATTGCACTGAATATAAAAAGTGCTTAAAAATGGGGAAAGCAAGGACACTCCTCTGCCGGAATGGCTGTATGGCTGAGATGAGAGCAGTACCCGCTCCTTCACCGCTCTATCCAATCGCACAGCTGGGCATGCTGAGAAAGAACGAGAGGGCATCTTGCTGAGAAGAGTTGCAGCTGATAGGATTTGGTCCAACTTGATACAAAATGAATGAGCTACTGCCCCCCCCCCCCGGGGTATTGGATGTATGTCGCTGAAGCAGGAGTATATGGCTGAGTCAATAGAACGCTTTGCCTTGTTAGATGTCTGTGCAAATGTTGAAGGGGGGAGGCAGGCAGGGCACAGAGAGTTGGGGGCTGGTTTGTCCTGACGTGCGTTGCATTAAAAATCCCTCTTTGCTGCAATAAGGAATAAGGTAAGGAACTTCAAAGAGAGCCCTTGTCGGTCTTTTACAGTATAAGCAAGGCAAGTAGCCTTTTGTCTTCAGCAGTATTTGAATTCGCTTAACTCTGTGTGTGTAGAGAGAGAGGGAGGGAGGGAGAGAGAGGTTCCTTAGTTTGAAGAGCCAGGGCAGACTGCAGTTTCTAGTCTGATAAGGGCAGGTTGAGTTTCTTGTTTCCCAGGAATGACACTTAACATCTTTTGGAAAAGAACTGTAGTTGTCATGGCCAGATGGGACTTACAGTGTAAGTATAGTTTCTGTGCCTTTATTCCTCCTTTCTGTTTTCAAAAGCTGGCTGTAAACTGATAAACTGTAACTGACTGAGACTCGTCTGATGTTTGGATGCTTTTGTTGTTCACCATTCTAATCACCCAAATACCTGCTGTTTGTTGACTGCAGTTACGAGCCCTCGTATATTGACTTGCATAAATTGGCAGCTTTGTAAGCTTGGATGTGATTTGTTCTTGATTGTTGCCCTGGATGTAATGGGAGGAAAATGCAAAAATGGCCAAGTTGACAATTACTTTCTGGAGATGGTGCAAATGTACAGCTACTTGTGCTTGGAGCATACATAATTGTTTGGATGCAATCTAGCATTCCCATTACATATTTAATATAATTTTTAATTCATATACATTGGGTATTTATTTGATAAATATATAAGAGAGCTTTTCCTTTCAAAAGGTGGAATAACTTGATTGTTTATATTTCTAATGAATCATTAATAACAAAAACTATTGGTCTTTGAGACCAAAGTCTTTGAGACTTTGAATATACACATATGTGCATAGGTAAATAGAGCAGCTTTCCATTGACAGAAGAAACTTCATGTATGAAATGTTTTTGGATTAGTTTTGATCAGTGAGAAATCTCTGCATTCTTAATCATTTCTGTATTTGCCGAAGAATGTGTAACAAGGCACCATTTATTGACTTATTAGCTGATGTATAGCTACTAGGAATCCTCATTAAGATGTGGCAGAGGGAAAGGAAGAGAGCAAAACCATCAGTCTTTTCCTTTTCTTTCTAATCACTCAGCACTTTCATTCTTCAACTTGGTTTGTGACATCTGTCTGGGGGAGCCTCTTTGGTTTGCCTATTGTCTCTGCTTATATATATATTTGTTTTCTGAACATAAAAGAATATTAAGTGCTGCTGAGTTTTTATTCTAGCGCAATAAACTCACAGCAAATTGAATATCTTAGAGCAATGACTTTAATTACGTTTTTATAGTGGTTACTTCACCATTAACATAATTTTAACCACTGGGAGAAGATGGGCTTTTTATTATTCATCCCTGAAGCATTTCTTAGGAGGCAAAATAATAGTAAATTATTTATGCTGGAAATGGAATGCACTTTCCTTTTCCTAACTTAATCCCAGTGCTGTATATGTGGAATATATACATAAGTTTGAAAATCTGTATATACAATTTATATTCCACAATAACCCAAACTAGATGCAATTCTAGAACCATTTTAATATTGCAACTAGCCAGTGAAGATGGCCAAACTGATATTTAAAATTTGTCACATAAATTAATGTTTTGGCACAGTGGATATGTAAGTTAGACCTTAAAAACCATTATGAGACTGGTACAAATTGTTTTTAATTCCATTTAATTGAATTTTATTCCAGCCTTGGTGTGATGACAAAATGAAAGCTATAATTTATATTGGACAAATTGCTGGATATACTGGGCCATAGTGCTGATTTAAATTATTGATAGATGCAGTGATCCAAATTCATTATACCAATGTCATGGGATGAATAAATTGTTCCATTGTAATTTTTAACAGCTTGTTCAGACCCCTTGTGGCTTGTCTTATACTATATGTAAATGAAGTAAATAATTCTCTCTTTTTTTACATTTTGGTTTCAGACACTTCCTGGGTAGGATGCATAACTACTGTCTCCCTCCCCCGGGTACGCTATCTTGAGATTCTTTTGAGGAAAGTTGTGATATAAACGAGATAGGTAGACAAATTGTGTTGCATTTCTAATTGATTGTAAGGCTCTCTAGGAGCTCTGTTTGGGACTTAAGATGGATAGAAATAGATAGAACCGGTAAGCCAAAGGGCCTGTGGCCTCCTTCACTGTAGTAGTCCTCAGTTTGCAGACATGATCTGATAAACCTTTGAAAGAGTTGTCAGTGTTAAAAGGCTTATTTTAGAGTTCTCCCTGATTCCAGACCATCACACTTCCACAGAATGTAACTGGTTGTCATTTGCCCAGACCCTTTTCAAGACTGAGAGGCCCTGGGGGCTGAATGTTCATTTGAGCCCCTTCTTCCTGTGCCATCTGCTAATGTCATTTTTTTTCTTCCTCAGCTGGAGAAAAATTTTAATATGTATATAATCCTTTCAAAAGCCCCCTATGACATCCAAAGCAGTATGTTAAGATTTTGTCTCTAAAACTGAAAGATACAAAATAATGCATTTAACTTGCTGTGTTTAGCACTTCTGCATATGGGATCTTTTCATAAACATAAACATCAAATGCAAAGTTGAGGAACATGTTTACATGTAACAAACCATATTCGGGACACTGTTAAGTTATCATATACTTTTCTCCTCTTCTTGACAGCCAATTCAAATATTAGATTATCAAAAGGATTTTCTCTCAGAAGATCCTATTCTATGAACATAGAGTGATGACAATCTTAATGGAACCATTGTTGACTGTAATTTATTTTTAATAAAGGGTGATTTGGAGAATGTGCTTTCTCCTTCACTATTTGAAATTGGCATAGTTAGATAAAGTGGAAAGTTATGACAACATCTGGAAAAGCTTCAGCTTTACTATAAATTATCTTGATTTGGATAATGCCTCTCAGATAAATTAACTGGCCTGCCCACTTGACTCCTCCCAAGAAAGGCAGAAAGACAGAAGACCAATGGCCACTTTTGTTGATATGTTGTGAGTAGTATTATCTCAGACTCTTATGGACTGTATTCAGCTAATGTGTTCTGTCAGTGCAAGGATTTCTACTTGTGCAACAGGACTCCCCCCCTTCTCCTCCCCCCACATCGTCCTGCTACAGAGTGTGCTACAGAGTTTTGGGGAAACCCCTAGAGCAGATGTAGGGGGTGTGCAAGGGAAGGAGACGGGGGAAGTCCTATTGCACAAGTGGAAATCCTTGTACTGATGGGACTGTGACTATGTTGGATACAACCCTGTGACACTATGACACTTATTTGTGAAATACTGGTTTGAGGATTCTTAAGACCAGCCACACAACTCTTAACCCATCAAAACAGAAAGGGGGAACCTGTGGCTCTCCATTTGTTGGACTCAAACTTCCATCTGCTCTAGCCAGCATGACCAGTAATTGAGAATGATGGGAGTGGCAGCCCAGCAACATCTGAGCCACAGATTTCCTAACCCTGTTTTAGACAATCTTTGCTGCTAATAATAGGGAAGCCATAATATTTTTCCCACCAGGATGCTTTAAATATCCGTGGATCTTGTAGACCATATAGTCAGATGCCCACAGTAACACCAACAGTTCCTTTTCAGAGGCAAGGAACAGTTGTTGATCCTACAGGGATGCTGATGCAATGGGTTTATTCATTTGGGGGCTAAAAACAGCTTATTTGGATGTTGTATTTCCCACAGTGCACTCAATTTTTTAAAATCGTTTTTGAAAAAGTCGTGGTTCCTTTACATTTAAGACAGTGTTGAAAGCCCCGCTTTCCACCTTCTACAAAATATATGATTCGACTTTAGCCTTGAGGTGAATTTCTTGAAAAACACAAACATTTAGCCAAGCTTTGACCATCTGGCTGTGAAAGATGCCATTCGGCTGGCATACTGTTTTATGTGGAATTAATTCTTCAGTTTCAAGACGTCTGTGACTCCACACAGCAAAATAGGGTTAATTTCCAAACTGTAACATCTCCAATGGTTACAAAATAGATTTTCAACCTTAGGATCTTAAAAAACAGAACATACTTACTCATAAGTATGGCTCAAAGAGTTCAGTAGGATTTATTTTGCTTCTGCTTCATGTCAGTGACTGTCATCCTGCACACACTTACATTGGAGTAAACCTCATTGGACACAATTGGCCTTGCCTCTGAGTAAATATGCTTGAGATTTCATTGTTAGAGAGAGTTAGGCATTGGTGATAAAGCTGTGATATTTTTCTGATCATACTTGTTTCTTTTATGGCTTGCATGCAAGGGTACATGTATTGTGCCCTTTTTTAAAAAAATGATAATTTTCCACCAAGAGAAGCTGAATTCTGCTACTTGTGTAACTAAGCAAATGAAGCAAATGTTTATATTTTTGTTTAGCTCTGCTGTGGAAGGTCAGTGGAGAATACAGGGGAAATCTTGGGGGGAGGATTTGTTTTTCCTATGCCATTGAGATTCCCCACTTCCTATACGCAGCCAGCACAGCCAAATTGGCTTGTGCTGATGGGAATTGTAGTCCAAAGCATCTGGAAGGCAGCAGGTTGGGGACGGCTGGACCAGATAAACAGACAGCTCTGAAATGTATCCTGGAATATTGCCAGCTGAAAAATGGAGAGTATTCTTGCATGCTGTTTTTGGTAGACAATTTAGATTCTTTAAGTGTCTGCAGCTACTCTTGATTTGGGTACTGATAAAATTAAAGTGAAGTGGTCAGAGGTTCAGAGGAAGAAATAATCATTGTGAATACGGTGCAAGATTTAAACATTCTTATAGAGGTACAAGATTTTAGTTGTGGTCTTTGATTGTTTCCCCTTGTTTACATTTGACATATTCTGGAAATTGCTGTGGCTTATGGCTAGTATAAATAAAGAATATTGTTATTTATTTACAAATTGCCCTTCTTCAAAAGAGCCCATAGTGTTGTGCATGTAATGTTGGAAGTAGAAGGACACTGCCATTGTTCTAAAGGTTAGTTAGCCTCTGTTGAGAAGATCCATAAGTCGTTCCAAGCTTCCATAGGGATTTAGCATTAAAAGGACATTGCAGATGGTTTTCTGATATAGTAACTGCTTTAGTTCCCCCACAGCGGAAGTGGCAGGGTAGGGTGTGCTTTCCTAATGTAGTATCCTCCATGCTGCTTTAAACGTTGCAAGTGAAGGGTATATAAAATAGCCACAGAGGTTTTCTCAATAGCAGCAATAACATTGTTTATTTGTATGCCACTTTCCATAGCAAGCCATGCTCCCGGCGGCTCAGCCAGAGAGGGGAAAACACAATTGCCAAATCTCAGTGGAGAAGCAGATGCTACTGTAATGTAACTGTTGATGTTTTCTCAAAAGCAGGATTAAGTGTCATGATACATTCAAACATGCCTGAATGGTGGTGCAGGAAATGTTGAAATTGCCATGTGAATATTTGGGGGGTGGGTTGGAGGAATGATTTCTATATAAAATGGAGAGGAGCCTGATGGTGTGGTTTTGCATAGACTTAGCTACAGCGTCTTGTTTTTATGTACCAGATTTACAGGTGGCATTCTCTTGTGTGTAGATAAATGTGAGAACTGAGGTTTAATCATGCAAATAATTAAGTAGTATTCAGTAAGAGAGATTGCAGCTATAAGGAGTTATGCCTTTAGCGGGGCAGCACCTGTACTTTGGAACTCCCTGCCGGTTAACATTAGGCAAGCATCATCATTATATTCTTTTAGACGCCTACTGAAAATGTTTCTGTTTCAGTGAGCCTATCCAAACACATGATTTAGTTACATGCTTTATTGTGGGTGGGGTTTTTTTTGGTCGTTATATGTTTTTAATTTTACATATTTTAGTTGTTTTTATTTATTAATTGTATTTTTATTGCAGATCTGTTTTCTGCCCTGGGTTCCTTTGGGAGGAAGGGTGGGATATAAATTTAATAATTGAATAGATAAAATTATTCTAAATCTAAATTCATTCTATCTAAAAAAGAAATTCGCTGAACTCAGTTCTCTAGTGTTTTCAGGCTTGATTCTTCAGCATCTTCAAGTTCAACTATGCCAAGAAATGAAGTGTGGCTTGCAACAGTGGTGTACATCAGCTGAATAATATCAGCTACATCTAATAACCTGAAAATATACGGGATAGGTCTTATACCCTGCTGTATTGAATTAGGGTAGGAAATTACAAAAATGTGTTAATTATGCCACAAAAATTGCCAGCTTGTGTTTATAGATTGGCAATCCAGTTCTCAGAGTTTACCCCATGATATCATACTTTGTCATGTTGGACTGATGAAAATTAAATACTAGTTCAGCCACAGACTGATGAGATTGTAAAAGAAGAGTATCCAGGAAACTATAATTCATTCCTTCTTTCCTCTCTCCGTATCTTCTTGTTGGTTTCTGAAGAAGAGCGCTGTGTATGCTACAATTACAAACCAAGAACAAGTGGAAAAGATGGTATTGGACATAGAATTCAGTTTATAGACTTTGTGGTCATGAATATATGCTTGAAGATGTGTGTGCAATACCTGATGAAGTCTCACAACCCTGAATAAACTTCCAATTTGTCAGGGATGGGACTTCAGTGCTTGCACGACTCTTTGCCCCTCCCCATTATTAGCAGAAGCAGAATAAACTGCCATTTAAATTACGCAAAAAAAAAAATATGTTAAAGGTATACTAGGTTTTCTAAATTCATACTAATTACAGAATTCGGCTTTTAGTAATGCAGAATTTGGCTACCATGACATAAAATGTGGATTTTTAAATTATTTTTTACAGCACCCAGTCATATTTTTTTCATGGCCATATTTTAAAAGAAACATGTCATGGTTAAGCTGGAAACTGTTGAGGTTCTATTCCAGTACCTTTAGGACTTCTAATGCATATTTGTCATTATAGCAGTGACATCTGTCATGCCTTCCCATTCTGCAAATATATCCACTGTTCGTAGTCTTTAAGTTAAAAAAAGTGCTAATTTTTTTTTTACTAAAGATTTGTAGCTGGAAACAGTGAATGTGGCAATATCTTTTAGAGATCTTCCTTTCTGCCTTCCTAACTATCAAACAATGCAATGAAGTCACCCATGTGTGACATTCTATCAAGTGGTGGAAGCAACAGCTCTGCAAATAGTGATCTCCTTGTACTCACTAACATTACCCAATTTTGATTTAAATTCCATTCTGTTTGCCATCGTGAAACCATAGCTTTTTGGTTGTTGTATGAGGCTGAAAATCCCTCTTAAGTCTTAAGAGATGTTTACACAGGGTTTTAAAGCCAATATTAATTAGCAAATGGAGAAAAATTATTTGTCACAAGCCTTTTCATAAGCAGATGGTTGCATGATGTAAGTGTGCAAATTCAGTTGGATATGTGTATTCAGAACTGTGGTGTTAATCAATTTATTACTATGAATGCCACATCAGGAATTTTAAAGTTGTATTGATCAAAGCTGTCCTGTTTGCACAAGGACTTCCACTTGCACAACAAAATTTACCCTTCCTGTCGTCCCACTGTGCACCCCCAAATCTGTTGTGGGGATTCCCCAACCCTCTGGAGCAGATTTGGGGTGTGTAGGGAGAGGAGAGGAAGAGGAAGTTCCATTGCATAAGGGGAAGTCCTCGCATGAAAGAATGACTTTGTTGAATAGGAACCCTTAGGTTCCTATAAAGTCAGTAGTAAAAGGACATGCACATGTTGTACACAACCTAAAGCATAACACAGCAAAAGTAATATTACACAGCACTTGTGTTACAGTACTGTAAAGCATTCAGAGTGTTTTACATGCATTATCTCCTGAATCTTTACATCAACCTTGTAAGATACCGCCTCTGATGGGGACTGAGGTTGAGAGCTAATATCCATAGTCACACATAACAGTAAGCCAAGCACCTTGGCTTGATAGACCATACTATGCATGAGTTGTGTGCTAGTGCATGCAACCTCCTGCTTTACTCTTCCCTTGGCACAAACGGGCAAACAAACCAGGAAGGGGATAGCTTAGGGTTTCGTCAGAACCCAGGATAATGATTTGTTTTGCATTAATAAGAGAGAATTGCTAGCTAGCCTTAAATCATGGCTTGTTGGCTTATGAATCCTGGCTTGTTAGGGCAAAACAAACCACAATCCTGGGTTGAGGAGTAACATTATATTACCACTTTCCAAGTTTATCTATGACCAGGGAGTTTGCAATAGAGGCAGGATATGAACCAGCTGAGTCTCAGCCACTGCACTTTGCTACATTTAACTTACCGGTATATTTATGTTTCTTCTTCACTGATTGTAATGGCTTATATAGTGAACTTTACTGCTTGCTGTTGTGATTATTATTATTTTAGCAGCCCAAATGACACATCTTGTGCACAAATGATTTTTTTAAAGCCCACAAATTGTATTTCATCATCTAAAGTCAACACAAAATGTAATATAATACAAAAAAATAAAATAAACAATAAAAATATATGAAAATTACAAAAATTCCTTTAAAAAAAGATGTTCAAAATGGTGAAACCACCTTTGTGCAGTAGTGTAAAGCTGATTTCCTCAATGCTGCCTCTTTAAATATAATATTCTTTTGTAAGCAGAAAGATTGGTGTGACTTGCTTTCCATGCACACTTCTGCCAACTGGTTCCCTTATACGTGTGTGATATTTTAAGCCTATCTTCCACCACTGATATTTCTGTACTGCCTGCCTTCCTTCTAAATTCAACTGATACCTGTTGGCCTCAATTGTATGTTTCCAAAAATACTTGCGGACTTGGGCACAAAAGGAATCAACCCATAATAATGGCTGAATGGAAACAGAATAGTTGCAGTCCACCTTGGTAAGGAAAATCAGGCAAGGAGCACTGAATGTTCATGACTCAGGAGGGGTTGTCTGTGTGAATGCTTTCTAACTGTCTTTCTGCTCTGTTTTTCCATGCTTTTCCGGGATTCAGAGAGAGGTAAATTGTTTTTCCCTATTCTGTTTTCTTCCTGTCTTTCATCACCAGCATCAATTATTGTTGCCTTGCCAATCATGCCGTAGCAAATCAATTACTCGATTATAGTTCTAATTGCAAGAAAGTACCCCTTTTGCTTTCTTAGATGGCAGTTCTCCAACCCCTGAATGTAGTCAGCACTTTAGGAGTTGATTCAAATGTTATTCAAAACAATATTATTAAAACAGCCATCTTCAAAATGGGGGAAATGGGCTTTCCTCTCAAACTAGCTATTCATGATCCTAGATATTCAGCCCAGTCCTGAATCTAGCTCAACAACAAAAACAAATTAAAATCTCATCAAATGATACTCCTAAGCCATAGGCCTGGGAAGAACATAGCCGCCTGGCCCAGCCCTAATAAACAAGACTTCTGCCACTGTGCCAGAGTTCCAGATCTGTCTTAAGGAGGAATGGTAAGGCAAAGTGTGATTGGAGGGAGAGAAGGGTCCTTCAGTTAGCCTCCTTCCTTAAAAAAATCAGGTTCTCGATTAGGTCTTAAGTCAGAGCTGCCTTCCCGTACCTTACCTGTTACGCCTCTGGAGTGTCATTAACTGTTTAGTTGAGAATTAGACTATTGTCCTTATAGGCTTACAGACTGATGGAAACAAGCAAGACCTTGTAATATGTCAACATTCAAGTCAGCTCCACATATTACTTTTTTCAGACACAAGAGACTGAACTTGTAAGCAACAGATGGGAAAGTGGCCTGGCCAGACACAAAGGGTGAAACAAATACCTAATTTGCCACAGTGTATGGATCAAGAATTTCCTTCATTTCTAAAAATCACACTGATTTGGCACTAGAAAATGAAATAGTTAGACAAGTGGGAACTGCAACAAAATGTTGCAGTGTAGACATATCTGTTCAGGATAATCCATTCCATTCCTTCTCCTGCCTGGTTTTTCATTTCCTGCTAATACTTCTGTCTTGTGACTGGATGGTCATTTGCAAACTTGCTGTTAGCAGAGCTTAAAAATACTGAAGCTTTTATACTGTGCCTAGTGAGTTTAGGTTAATATTTTGTGGTTAGTTTTTCCCCTGGTTTATTTGTTCTGTGCAAGGTTGCGTGTATGCGTGTGTGTGAGAGAGAGTGAGTATAATCCTATTTGCTTTAATCTCTACAACCCATATTTCTGTTCTAAATTTCCAGAATCCATTGTATGTGTATACATGTTACAGGGTTGTAGTCAAAAGGCTTATTCCAGAGAAGTCTAAGATTATATTCTTAATAGAGCTCAGTACTTTATGAAAGTCAGTAGCTTTGATAGCATGAAGGAGTTGTTCTCTTCAAGGCTAAAACTCTGTGAGCCATAGCAGTATTATACAGCCACAAGAGTGGCTGTATACTATAGTCAGCATGGATTTTTCTTATTCCGCAATGTTACATTGAAAATACACCCCCATGCCATTCTGATGCTTCCCATAACTCATTTCAAAACAAAACCTTATCAAACTTATAGTCCTGAACTCAGAGACGCTTGTTTAACAACCCTGTAAGTTTTCATGGCTATACACAAAACAGTCAGAGAGAATCAAGAGTTCAAAGTGTAAAAAGAGAGATTAAAAAACCAGACTCTTCTGGACTTTTTTCTGTCAGAGTTCTCACAATTTCTTCAAATTAATTAAAAATCAGCCATGTTCACAGAGTACCTGTAATCCTATTACTGACCTTGCCCCATACTCTGACCTTCATCTTCTGCAGTTTAAAAGTTAAAAAATGCCTGGCTGATTTTTAAATAATTTAATAAATTTAGCATTGAAGTCAATGATAATGTCGGGCATGCTCAGTAAGAACCAACTGTCAGTGTTTTAAAAGCCAGACTCACAGCTGCTGGGCTTGCCTAATCAGGGGCCTACACCCACACCAGACCTTTATTTCACTTTAGACAGTCATGGCTTCCCCAAAAAATCCTAGGAAGTTTAGTTTCTGAAGGGTGCTGAGAGGAGACTCTTATTCCCCTGACAGAGCTCTAGTGGCCAGAGTAGTTTAACAGTCAGCCGCTCTGACTGAAGGTCTGTGAGGAAAACAGGGCATCTCCTAGCAACACTCAGCACCCTTCACTAACTCCACTTCCCAGGATTCTTTGGGAGAAACCATGACTGTCTAAAGCAGTGATTCTCAAACGGTGCGCCCAGGCACACTGATGCGCCCTAAGAGGTGGCTAGGTGTGCCTCAAATATTATGAAAGTATATTTTTAAAATGAGAAGAAACCCATTTGTATAGGGTAAGTAATAGTTTTCTATAGTTTAAGTTATTTTTATTCATAGTTTAAATATATTAATATATATTTAATTTTGTACATGAAGTGTGCCAGAAATTTTTTATATGTTTTACAGTGTGCCATGAACCAAAAAAGTTTGAGAACCACTGGTCTAAAGTGAAATACAGGTCTAGTGTGGATGTGGCCAGGGGCAGCTTTGGTTTAAGTTTGGATGGGAGGCTACGTGTGCCTGCTATAGAATAAAAAGGTGGTGGAAACCCTGAAAAAGAATGATATTGTTCACAGTGTTTTCCTTTGGAAAGGAAAGGGCTTCCCCTCTGCCCAGTACCCACCCATCCAATCACCTTCCCTTCCCCTCCCATTCCTGCCCTCCTCATCCCTTCCCTAGCCCTCCCCACGTTCAGTTTCACCTATCCTAAGCATGACTGCACAGGAGTAAATCCCACTGAACTCAAAAAGCATGCAAGTGATCAAACCTGCCCTCCCCTCCTCCTCCCTCCTATCTCTTCCTCTTGCTCCTTCACTCCCCCTTCCTTCACCCCTCCCTTCCCCTTTCCAATCCCCTCCTTCTACCTCCTCCTCCTTCCCTCCCCTGCACCCTCCCCCATGGTCAGTTTTACCTATCCTAAGCATGATTGCATGGGTGTAAATCCCATTGAATTCAATAAGTATGCAAATGATCAAACCTGCCCTCCCCTTCTCCTCCCTCCCATCACCTCCCTTTTGCCTCTTCCTTCACCCCTTCCCTTCCAAACCACTCCTTCCCCTCCCCCTCTTTCTGCTCCCCTCTCCCCCTTCCTCCTTCCCTCTACACTCCCCTCCTCCTCCTTCCCCATGGTTAGTTTTACCTATCCTAGCCATGATTGCACGGGAGTAAATCCCACTGAACAAAGCATGCAGATGATCAGACCTGCCCTTCCCCTCCTTCCCCTCTCCTCTCCCTTCCTCCTCCCTTCTTCCTCTCCTCCCCTGTTCCTTTTTCCTCCTCCCCTCCCAACTCCAGGCCTCCCTCCCCATGGTCAGTTTTACCTATCCTGAGCATGATTGCACAGGAGTAAATCCCACTGAACTCAATAAACATGCAAAATATCAAACCTGCCCTCCTCTTCCCCTCCTGCCTGCTCCCATCCTCCTCTTTCCCTCCCCATCCCCTGCGGTCAGTTTTACCTATCCTAAGCATGATTGCAGGGGAGTAAATCCCACCAAACTCATTAAGCATGGAAATGATCAATCCATTCTCAGCAAACTTGCACAGGATCTCATTTCTTACCTCCTGGATTAAAAAGCAGAGAAATTCACTAATAGGCAAGAAACATTATGGTTTAAGAACGTACCTATAGCCAAGAGATATTTCTATCAAACTTTAACAAGCAGGGAAATTAGGCAGCTATAGTGAATGCACCAGGGGAGCAGGAGACCTGACCTCCTCTCTGAGATATTGTCCTCTCCTACAAATGTGTAAAAATGCAAACACAATTTGGGTTGGTCTTTCACAGTCCAATCCACTTCCTGTGTAGCTTGGAAGAATTTGGCAACATGTGCCTCTGAGCATATAGTGAGTGGCGGCAACACCTGCAATCAGCCCAAAGAACAGAAACAAGACATGTGATGTGCTGATCTTGTTTTAGCAGGGAGGAAGCAACAATATTAAAATAGTTGATATAGTCCAGATAATCACTTTAAATATGTTTGATTTACTTTGCAATTTTAGTGAAGTTTCCTATAGTAAATCATTTTCTTTTGCTTCTGTTTCTGTGAATATTTATTTATTTATTTATTTGTTGCATTTGTATACCGCCCCATAGTCGAAGCTCTCTGGGTGGTTTACAACAATTAAAAACATTAAAAACAAATTAACAATTTTTTTTTTTTTTACAATAATTTTTATTCAGATTTTCATAAAACATACAAAACAAAACCATAAAACATTCAAAGACAAAAAACAAAATAAAAAATAGTTAGACAAAAAAAAATAAAAAGTAAAATATTGACTTCCCATTTGTCACAGATCAAATCAGTTATAGGTCTACAATGTATAACAATCCTGTCTCTTAAATCATATTATAAAATCACTTTCCTCCAGTAGTTATCTTACTTAATCATCAAATCTCATAAACATTACTTTATTCTTTCCACAAAAAGTCAAAGAGAGGTTTCAATTCTTTAAGAAATATATCTATCAATTTTTCTCCAGAAAAGCATGTCGATTAATCCATCTCATTAATAATTATAATAATCTTATTGTCATAACCATAGTCAAAATAAACATTTCGATTAATCCATCTCATCAGAATCTGTTAGGTTCAATAATTTCAATAGCCATTATTCTATTATCCCTATTAGTTCCATCTTCCATCTTCAATAGTCTTGTTAAGTCCAGTAATTTCAGTGTCCAATCTTCCATTATCAGTATTCCGTAATAATCTTGCTGTCATAACCATAGAAATATTAACTTCCCATTTGTCACAGATCAAATCAGTTATAGGTCTACAATGTATAACAATCCTGTCTCTTAAATCATATTATAAAATCACTTTCCTCCAGTAGTTATCTTACTTAATCATCAAATCTCATAAACATTACTTTATTCTTTCCACAAAAAGTCAAAGAGAGGTTTCAATTCTTTAAGAAATATATCTATCAATTTTTCTCCAGAAAAGCATGTCGATTAATCCATCTCATTAATAATTATAATAATCTTATTGTCATAACCATAGTCAAAATAAACATTTCGATTAATCCATCTCATCAGAATCTGTTAGGTTCAATAATTTCAATAGCCATTATTCTATTATCCCTATTAGTTCCATCTTCCATCTTCCATCTTCAATAGTCTTGTTAAGTCCAGTAATTTCAGTGTCCAATCTTCCATTATCAGTATTCCGTAATAATCTTGCTGTCATAACCATAGAAATATTAACTTCCCATTTGTCACAGATCAAATCAGTTATAGGTCTACAATGTATAACAATCCTGTCTCTTAAATCATATTATAAAATCACTTTCCTCCAGTAGTTATCTTACTTAATCATCAAATCTCATAAACATTACTTTATTCTTTCCACAAAAAGTCAAAGAGAGGTTTCAATTCTTTAAGAAATATATCTATCAATTTTTCTCCAGATAAGCATGTCGATTAATCCATCTCATTAATAATTATAATAATCTTATTGTCATAACCATAGTCAAAATAAACATTTCGATTAATCCATCTCATCAGAGTCTATTAGGTTCAATAATTTCAATAGCCATTATTCTATTATCCCTATTAGTTCCATCTTCCATCTTCCATCTTCAATAGTCTTGTTAACTCCAGTAGTTTCAGTGTCCAATCTTCCATTATCAGTATTCCGTAATAATCTTGCTGTCATAACCATAGTCATATAGTAAGAGTCTAATGGGAATTTCCTCTATCCCAAATATTTTCTTGCCATCCATTCTGAATAGGTTGCTGGAATACTGCAGTAAAAACATATCTCTGTTCTTTTTTACAAAATGTACTGGCTCATCTCTTGAAAGTTTTTCCCTTGACACATGGCTGCAGTTAATTCCATAGGTCTTCTCCATATTAGGCTCCATCACATCATTCCAGTCCAAAAGATTATCCATGCCATTGACAACCTTATCTCCAATATCTTCATTAATTTCTTCAGAGATAACATTGAATTCCAAACAGTAGATTTTATTTCTAAAATCCATAAATTCCAAATCTTTTTCCTGTTCCACGTTTGTTCCAGGTTCCAGGGTCTCCTCTCTCACAGGGACCCCTATTTCTTTAAACTCCTGGATCATTTTGCACAATTCAATTTTCAGCTCCTTACAACCCTGTCGCAGGGTTCGTTTCGTTATCTCAATCTCATCCATTATTTTCTGAAACCTAGTTACTTCCAGATTCTCAGCCACTTTCTTGATTGCCATTTTAAAAGAAAAATATAAGAGAACCACTTCTTATTTCAGCAACAATTGGGTTAATACTCCAAACTTGATGACATCACAGTATAAACAGAACAGCCAGCCTTATCTCACTATGCTTAGGAAAACAAAATGTAGTTCCCAGGATCGAAACAATTAATGGCGTCGTCAAGAAACAGATTCGTCAAAATAAAATAAACCAAAAAGAGAGTAATCTCAGACAATATAATATTCTTCAGAATAGAAATCAGGAATAGAAATCTCTCTTCTGTGTATATCTTTAGAATGCAAATCCAGGACAGCTTTTTGCAACAAAAACAGAGATAAGCTGTTAATTAGTGCATAGCAGAGAAGAGTTATAGCTCACCGAAAAGATGTCCAAAGCCGATCCATCTGGCAAATCTCCTTTTACTGCAACAGTTTAAGTCAAGTAAAAAAATATAGAAAGAAGGGTGCTTGCCTGTTAGTTCGTTCTCTCTCTAAAGAAAAGATGAACGTGTCGCTTTATCAGATAGAGCTTGTTGAAAATCCGTCCTTCCTTGTTGGCTGGACCTCGTCTCATAAATCAATGAAATCTAGTCCTCCCAACAAAAATAGGCTTTGAGGTTAATCTCTTCGTTTCTCCCTGCCCGGGAGAAGTTTCATCAGTCAAAAAAAAAATGTTTTGACTGATTTATATCTGAATAAGCTTCTTTTGCGGCGGGAGCCCGTCCCAAAAGCAGGCACAGGCTAAGTCACCCTTCCCGGAAGTCTAAAAACAAATTAACAATTAAAAACAAATATACAAATTTAAAAACACATTTTTAAAAAGCAATTTAAAAACACATGCTAAAATGCCTGGGAGAAGAGGAAAGTCTTGACCTGGCGCTGAATAGATAACAGTGTTGGCGCCAGGCGCACCTCGTCAACAAAATAATTCAACAATTTAGAGGCCACCACTGAGAAGGCCCTCTCCCTTGTTGCTAGCCTCCCAGCTTCCCTTAGAGTAGGCTCCCGGAGGAGGGCCTTTGATGTTGAGTGTAGTGCACGGGTGGGATTGTGTCGGGAGAGGCGTTCCATCAGGTGTTGTGGTCCCAAGCCGTGTAAGGCTTTATAGATTAAAACCGGCACTTTGAATCGAGCTCGGAAACATACAGGCAGCCAATGCAAGTATATGTGAAGTATAGCAACACTTTGCAACACTAAAAAAAGCTCCAAAACCAATTGTGGAATAATGGCACTGACTGTTCTGCAGAATAGTTTCTAATGGACATGAGGAGTGTCTCAGTTTGCACAAGATAAAACAGTGTGTGGTGAAATATATTCTAGCAAAATTCTACGTGTGCTCTATGTCTTTAATTGACCATGCCCACCTTTCCTTAAGTGGAGTAGTTTAAGCATAGCAGGGTGAAAACATGCATTTTGGGCAGGCCAAGTTTATTTTTTCCAACAGCTAGAGTCATTGCTTAAGTATCAACATATTGTAATCAGTCTGATTTTACATCAAATTGCAGTTTCAGATTCAACTGTTAATGCACCCAAAATAGTAATAGAGCATAACCTCCAGTTTGAAACAGAAAAGGCTGTCTTCACCTACATATGACATTGACCAATAAAAAGGCTTTGAAATTATTAAAAATGAATTTGACACAGATTTCTAAGATGAATGCGAGAAATATAATTTTCTAGGTTAGATTCTCTGTATAAACAGTTGTAACACAGAAAAGAAGCAAAGCAAGAAGAATATTGATACATTCTTTCATTTGTTGACATTTCATTTCAACATATCAATACTCTGAAATAAAATATATTGGTATCAATATTTTTGGGGAGGGAAAAGTAGGCCCAGTAAAAGCAGTGGATAGTGGACAAAGAATGAACTTGAATCCACTAATAGGCAAAAATTATTATTTTTGAAATTAAAAAATAATTTGATATAGATTTCTAGGATGAATAATGAGAGACATATAGTTTTCTAGGTTAGATTCTCTGTAGAAACAGTAGTAACACAGAAAAGAAGCAAGAACACCAACAAACATACAAAAATGTAATTCTCCATCTTTGGAGATGGCAGGTGTTGCCGCCACTCACTATATGCTCAGAGGCACATGCTCCCACATTCTTCCAAGCTGCACAGGAAGTGGATTGGACTGTGAAAGACCAACCCAAATTGTGTTTGCATTTTTACACATTTGTAGGAGAGGACAATATCTCAGAGAGGAAGTCAGGTCTCCTGCTCCCCTGGTGCATGCACTATAGCTGCCCAATTTCCCTGCTTTTTAAAGTTTGATAGAAGTATCTGTTGGCGATAGGTGCGTTCTTAAACTGCAAGGGTTTTGGCCTATTAGTGAATAATCTTTTAACTATGCCCTGCAGGGAGCACTGCTAAGGGATAAGAAAATGGTTTTCCTTACTACAGTAGGGCCCCACTTATACAGCACGTTAGGGACCAGACCCCCGCTGAAAAGCAAAAACTGACAAAAAGTGGAACATCGATCAGCTGTAGCGTGGGGAGCTCCAACTGACAGCGCTTGGCCCCTGAAGCTCCCCACGCAACAGCTGATCAATGTTCCACTTTTCCATGCATCACCCTCTCCCCCCGCTCGCTTGCTCACTCATCCTCGTTATGGTGGGGGAGTAGTGCTCGCTGCCGCTGATCGCAGGGAGGGAGCTGCCCGCCCGTCCTTGCCCGCTCGCTCACCCTCTGCCACCTCCTTCGCTCATCCTCCCCTTGCCCACTCGCCCTGCCCCCTGCCTGCTTGCTCACTCGCCCTCTTCCACCTCCCTCGGCAATAAAATGGCGCCGGATGCCCTTCTCGGACTCAGCTGCTGAGCATCAGAGCTTGGAAACGTTCCTTTTTTGAACTGCAACTCCCATCAGCCCAACTGTAGTTTAAAAAAAGAATGTTTCCAAGCTCTGACGACGCGCTCAGTAGCTGAGTCCGAGAAGGGCGTCAGGCACCATCAATTTGTGCACTCAGCATCTCTGTATTCTGGCAATTTTCCGCCGCAAAAATAGAACAAGCGCCTAACATATGGAACATGGATACAATTCAAAACCAACGCATTAGCGAAGCGCCGAGAAGTGAAGTGCTGGAAAGCGAGGCCCTACTGTATTCATATTTCATGAACTTTATGGAAGAATTGCAATGGGAAAAGAATGGTAGTAGTGAAATTTTAAAATATTGATTAACAAATAGTATAAATAACCATGTTTAGGTTTAATTGTTGAAAACTACTTGATGTCTGACAGAATTACACAGAACAATAGGTAATTCTGGCTGAAGGCTAAAGTTTGATACAAAAACTATGTATTCCAGAAGAATAACTGTCCAAGACACGTCTACTTGAGTGGGAACTTTTGAAAAGTCAGTCACTCTCCCTCCCCTCAATGTAATTTACCTCACAAAATTGTTTATAAGGCCACATTCACACTAGACATTTATTCCACTTTTATTGCACTTCAAATAGTCATGGCTTCCCCCATAAGAATCATGGGATGTATAGTTTGTGAAGGGTGCTGAGAGTTGTTTGGAGGCACCTGTTGTCCTCACAGAACTGCAATTGTCAGCGTGTTTAATACTCGGTGCCTCTTCCCAGAGAACTCTGGCAATTGTAGCTCTGTGAGGGGAACAGGAATTGATATTCTGAATATCAAATTAATATTGTGGCACCATGGCCTTGGGGCAGTCACTCACTCTTGACATAACCTGTCAATCACAGGATTGTTGTTAGGATAAGGGGAGGGGAGAGATTTGGGGGGTATCCAACTAAACAGTTCTGCTAGCTGCACAGTCGGCCTTCTCTGCACTCTTGTCTCCCTGTGCCCCCCCATGTGATCCCTAAATCTGTTCTGGAGGGTCCCCCAACCCTCTGGGGCAGATTTTGGGGGGGACATGGGGAGAAGAGAGGGCAAGAAAGTTCCACTGTGCAGCTACAAGTCCTTGAGCTAGTGGAACTGTTTAGATGGATGCCACCCTGTGTATGCTCTTCTTTGGAAATGGTAGGATAAGAAATCTAACAATAATAATAATAAATTAATAAGCCTGACAAACTAGTTCTTTTCCTGATACTGTCCATCCACTTTCTGAGAGTCTTAGTAGTAGTCCAGGGAGTGAAGGATTTTGGGAGTCCCAGTAATAATAATAGTAGTAGTAGTAGTAGTAGTAGTAGTAGTAGTAGTAGTAGTAGTAGTATGCTCTAGTGGTGGTATGCCATCCTCCCAGACACTCCCAGAGAGGTGGGTGTGGCTAGACTGATTCCTTGAGCTTCCAGGTTGGGAGGACAGTAGGACAGAAGGCAAACTTATAGGAGGCTGTCAGAAATTGCTGAGAGCAATACAGGGAGATACTAAAAATATAAAGCAGTGATAGGGAACCTGTGGCCCTCCAGATGTCATCCCTGTCCACGGTGGCTGGGACTGATGAGAGTTACAGCCGGCAACATCTGGAGAGCCACATATTCCCCATGGCTGATGTAAAAGTAGCTAAGGGAGCATGACTGTTGACAAAGTAGGAGGGCCAAGAAGAAGATAAGCCCCTCCCTGAATATTTGAAAGTTAATAGATGTGCCTAATCTCACAGGTCAGATAGTAGGACCCCGGGAAGTTGGGGCATGCTTCTAGCAGCTTCTGAACACCCTCAGGGTGTTTTAGCAGCTAATTAATGTCTTTAAAAACCTTTATAAGGTCAGCTCCTTTTAATGACAACAGCGTTCTCATGTTAGGATGTTCTCATCACATTACTGTGGTAGTTAATTCATACAGTATTAGATTTGCATTGTCTGAAACCATTCTGAATCTCATCAGCCACTCTAAAAATAACCTTAAATCTACACATCATTAT
Source organism: Rhineura floridana (assembly GCF_030035675.1). Lineage (NCBI taxonomy): Eukaryota > Metazoa > Chordata > Lepidosauria > Squamata > Rhineuridae > Rhineura > Rhineura floridana. Next base: position 25,384,431 of record NC_084488.1, on the reverse strand, counting down.
TCTTTGGAGAAATAAGTGCAGCAATAGACAAAAATTATTTGATGGATAGGATTCTTAGCACTATTACTTTTGAGTTTTGTTGCTATCAATTAATTCTGCAAGCAAATTGATTCATTACATGTTAATAGTAAACAACAATCACAAAAGAAGAGCAGGATTGACTCTCAAAAGGCAATTTAAACGTTACATATGAAATCAGTCATTGTTTGCAAGACTTTGGATCAATTGAAAATACTGGAGCAGGGACCAATTGCACCCTTGGGAAGCTTCTGCTCCAGCTTGTTACATGTAATGTTTGAAATGCTTTTAAAAGTGGACCTTCTTGCTGTAAACCTAAACATGAATTTGTGGCTGTGGTCCCTTCATTTTTCAAATAACAGAAATTCTTTCAGGCTGCACTTAATTGAGATGTCTCAAGGGGCATTAATGTAATGACTAGCCTCTCTCATGCTGGACACTGTTCATATATATTCACTTTTATGTCACTATATAACCATCATTGCACAGTTAAGTGACATTTAACTGAATGTTAAATAAGCATGACAATCCAAGCTCTCTATCCATTAGTACCAAAGAATAATCATTTAAAAGAATTAAATTAAAGAAAATTAGTATTTTTTTTCTGGTGTTTATTCAGTTTCACCAGTTTCTTTCTCAGTTGAAGAGATTATTTCTCCCCTTCTTGTTGTGTAATAAGCAGAGCACCTTAAATTAAATGGAGTTTTTTGTGTGTTTTGGCTAATCAACAAAACCAAGCCAAAGCCTTGCATACAATAAGATTTTATTGATTCCCCCCCCCCCCAAAAAAGCAATCAACTTGTCTAACTTTGGGTTCAGAATAACACCTCAATCTAATTTAACTGATATTTGCAGTTACTACCAGGCAGAGTGTGTACATAAATAATAACTATTTTGGTAAATGGCTGTTTTGGTAGCAAACAGTGTGTGGCAGGTGTCAGAAAACTATGCTCTAGGGACACATTTGGCAACCATTTGTAATAGGGGGCATATTTTCAATTGAGCAGTGTTAAAGCATCTGTCACATTGACTCTGCCCTCTAATTTGTACTGAACCAGCTGAAATTGTAGACAAAGGTTTCTTGACTATAAACAGAAAAGAGGCTCCCTCAGTCCCAGCCATGTCCCTTTTGTCCTGGCTCCTAAGTTCTTCTCTGTCACACTCAGGCTCAGTTGTGTGTATCTAACTGTCCAATGTGAAGTAAGCGTTCTCTGTTTCTTATTTGGGCACTCCTGGTTGTGATTTGAACAAATAAAAATGTATAAGGCTCACCAAACGTGACACCTTAAATGCAAAGGACAACTGCTACCACTTTACCACATATTTACCTCCCAACACAGATGTCTGGCTAAAGGCAGAATCAATAAGCAATTGCCTGACTTAGGAAGAGGATAACAAATTGGCAAAAACTGACAAGTGAAGTAAGTGCTCTGGCATGTAGCCTTTTGGCTGGTCGGAGCTGGCCTACACAGACATATAGTTTTAAGCCAATAAAAATGGTTGTATAGGGATATCTGTTATAAGCAGCATGCTCTGCAAAAGTATGCTTTTGTCACACTCCTAATACCTAATTTTTCATCTGTAGGCAAAGCAGCCTCCTCTCAACATAGAACCACATACCCCTTCTTCTGTGTCCTTAAGCAGGTTGACCAAGTTCAATTGTGCCATTTAATTTCTCTCCTCGGCCCTACACATTGAACATTCCACAAGAACGTAAGACGAAATGAACCTTGGTCTAATGCACCAAAGTTCTTCTTAACATACTGTCTCTGATAAGTTATAAGCAGGGCAGGAAGGCCATCCCATGTTGCCTGTCCTCTGTGTCTAAGATATCCATTTGTATCTTTTTGCCACAGTTTTATGCTAGCAGCATGGACCATCAATTAAAAGAATCCAGCAGAGAGAGAGAGAGTTCTGGCTCTTGGATTCGCACACAGTAGGACCCTGCTTACCGGTGCTTCGCTTACCAGTGTTCTGCTAATGTGGCAGCTTTCGTTTTCCATTTTAAAGCCGATTTTTGCTCTTTTGCGACGTTTTGCGATGCTTTTGCGTCATTTTTGCGCGACGGCCCCATTATAGTCAATGGGGTTCCACTTTATGGTGATTTCCACTTTACGGCGGGGGCCTGGTCCCTAACCCGCCGTATAAGCGGGGCCCTACTGTACTCAAAACAATTCCTATCCAGCTGTGGCCTAGACAGACCCTTCCATTACATGCTCTTATTTTTGACTTTAGGACTTTTATTCCGTAATGTAAGCACTAATCTGACATGTTTGTTGTTTTCCCCAGTTCCCTTCCTGCTGAAGCAGTAGTGTGGTGAATATTTATTATTTATTTCATTTCATTTATATCCCACTTGAATTCAAAAGCCTTAAAGTGCATTGAGTGACCTGGGACCAATCTCTTAGCCTAACCTAACCTCAGGATTGTTGTGAGGATAAAATGGGATGAATGCTTGTATGCCACCTTGAGCATAAAGGGCAAGAGTCAAATGTAAAAATGTTTCTAATTTCCTTGCCTTCCGAGGACTGGCATGATGCAGAAGTTTGCTTTATCTGTATGTTTCCCAGCACAAAGCTGGGACGTTTGTAAATTCTTTTGTAAAGCAGGTAAACAGTTTGCCCACAAATCTCTCATATTAATCGATTTGAAATGAGGTCAAGTAGAATTGAGGTTAACAGGACAAATGACCCAGAAAGGATTCCATAGTGAGGGAGATGAATAAGAAAACAAAAAATAAAGGCTCTGGTGATATATTCAATATTGAACACTTCCGGCTCTGCAAAGACAATTAACCTCCCCAGCCTTTGCACAAGAGATTAGAATTAACACGAATGTTCCTGGTCACTATACCTTGGTGATAACACAGGGGAGGTGTGAATTGTTGCTACAAGAAGGTTCTTGTGGGAGGAAAGTGTTTAAAGCCCAGCAGGGCTTGGAACTGGTTGTTCCTCTCCTCTAGCATTTAAACAGAATCTCTGCACCAACTGAACACCCTTGCAAACTGTGGGTATAGATTTTCCTAAACTCCCTGTTTAATATTATTAATTATTGAAGTCAACCTATCATCTGGACCTTGCTGGAAGGAAAGATCCATGTTTGATTGCAATTGATTGGATAATTTTGTAGCAGATGGTTGCTGGTTTCCCTCTCCCCATTGTTGGTGTCTAATGTGCCTGGCTTAGCAGAAAAGGGGGATAATATCCACTGGTCTCATTTCTTTGCCTGTGGTGACAATTTTGCCCACTTTGTGGAATCATGGCACGTATAGAAAGCTGCACTTCATATACATATAAGTATCACAGACCTCCATGTGGACAACTTAGGAAGATAATTGGAGGCAGGGGGATCATTTCAGAGGGGAGGAACAAATAATGTTTCCCTAGGGGAGAGGAGTTTCTCAGTAAAGGTTAAAGGCCTGATTTTGAATGTGTTCAAGACTGAATGACAAAAACGCAGTCTTTATTAAGAGTATTTGTTGTAGTGACTTCTGAACATCTCATAATAATTACAGCAGCATTATCAAAACATTTCCAACAGTCGTACCCCCTTTTTGTTTTGATTATAGGAAGGTGTCTTAGTCAGTAGGGTCGACACTGAGAGGCGACAGCTCTCCAGATTTCAGGCAGGAGTCTTTCCCAGCCGTACCTGGAAGCATCAAGGACTGCATCTGCTCTGTCTCTGAGCTACAAAACAATGAGATTTGTGCTTTGAGATGCCTTGCTAGGACATAGTCCCATTTAATTGTTTATAATGGACCCTCAGTTTATATAACTAGTGAGTTGGCAAAAAATCCAGGTGCTCTTGAGAAATAACCACATCTGGCCTGAAAACTGGGGAGGTGATATCCCCCTTCTGCCCTTCCTAAACAGGATTCTAGTTAGAGGTTTGGGCAGGGCATGAGACAACATGTAGTCTAGACTAATTTAGTATTGGGGCGGAGGAAGCAAGCAATCCTCTTGTCACTTCTCCAAAGCCATCATCCAAAACCCAGCTGACTGAAGTGCCAGGGTAAGGGAAAAGAGGGCCAGAACCCTTGGGCTTGCCTCTGCCGTCTCCACCCATTTGGTTTTATGGTTCTTAAGTTATATCGCTGTGTTGTATTTCAATGAATTGTTTGTGAACTGCACTGGGAACCTTTGGATTGAAGGTTCTAAATACAATACAGTATCAAAATAATAGTGTAGGGAGGAAAAGAGAGCTGCTGCCAACACTGATGGGCAGGAACAAAACTATGTTCTGAACATTCAGTTGTCATCTTTGCTCATTTGTCTTCTATTTGAAGCAGGTATTTTTGTCAGTGGGTGCTATTATTTTGAATAAGCAAATTAATTTTGTTTGCGCAGAGACTTTGCCTACGTAGCGAGAGACAGAGAGACAAGGATTTTGAAGTGCCACGTGTTTCGATGTGACACCCCAGCAAAAGCCATTGCCACAAGCCTGCACGAAATCTGTTCTAAGGCAAGCTTTCTTGTGCGTTCATTCTGTCCCCTTCCTAAAGGGGCCTTTCCATTGCTCTGCATCATCAGTGTGCCATTTTGGAATTTCTTCCATGCCTCCTTTACTCTCACCCTCGCTGCCACCCTGCCTCACAACTGTTAAAAATCAAAGCAAGTTTACAACTTGAGTTTTGAAACAGTGAAAAATTTGCTGTCTTTTGCCTTGCTTTATGTTAAGGCTGCCACTGGTAAAATATGATAAAAGTTATCATAAGGCCAGGCTGCCACCAGATGACCCTTGTAATCATTGTGACTTTTACTACTTGAATATACCCCTATAAAGCAATCGCAAGCATGTTACATGGAGTCTCCCTGGTTTCAGTGGAATCTGTTTCCATGCAATTAAGAGAAGAGCCAAACTGCAGCTTCCACACAAACATATGCAACGCTTGCCTGGCATACAGTTCTGTACAGGAGAAGCTCCTTCTAAAGGGAATGTTTAGGAGCAGAAGAGACTATGTTCAACACCTTCCTCATCCAATGTTTCCCTACTCCAAATCTGCCCCACAACTGTTCCCCCTCATCCCCCAGGGTTTCAACGGTGAGCTTTCAACCTGGCCTCCAGATTCGCCCGTCCCTATTTCAGTGGCTTTAATTTGTTCCACTCTTGTGAACCACCTTAGAGATTCTGACTTTGATTAAGAAAAAGAAAGATGCATATAGTCATTATAGTTTCTAGGACTGACCTGATGACAATACTGTATGGGAGAGTACTGGAATAAATAGTTCTGCCCTGCCATCATAAGGTGCATAGTGCTGAACCGACATTGGTGTTCAAGGGGGAGGCAAAAAAGATCTTCCAGTGGCACATGAGGTGCCCGTAGCCTTGTCTTTATTGTAGCTTATGTTGCAGACAAGGTCTTTGTGCTCCTTTGTTCGGCCCAAAAAGGTCATGGAGCTTGCTGTAGTGCACCAGTCTTGTGTCCCATATCAGCTTCCAACAACCATGTTACAGTGTGCCATTGTAGCAATTCTACTTTATGATGTGGTATCTCAAAGGATCTGGGTGCCAAAAGTACCAGATTGTAAATAATGTTTATATATTAAGCTTATAAGTGCAAAAAGGAGTTGCCCTGGACTCCTTTGGGAGGAAGGGAGGGATATAAATTTAATTAATTAAGACAGCAAGTATCTTCTGGTACATCAGGAAAGTATGAAGAGTTTTGCATTTACTCCCCCCCGCCCCCAGTATTTCTCTGCACTGTGGCTTTAAGTAGTTTAAACTTGGTCATTAAGTTTGAATGTATGCTGCCCAATCCTTTTGCAGAAATAAACCCTGGAGGGCTCAATGTAAGTGTGCATAGGATTGTAGCCATAGTTTCTTAACCAATCTGAAAAAGAGAAACTCCTTTGTAAGGTATTAAAACACTGGCTATCAGGATTGTAAGGATAGTAAGATTCATGCTACTGTACCGTATGTTGGGGACAATGCTATATTATCACTATCTTCTCCAGATTATGGCTGAACGGAAGAATGCCAAAGCTTTGGCTTGTAGCTCATTACAAGAACGGACGAATGTCACCCTTGATGTTCCCTTGCAAGGTACTGTGTGGGTGGGATATTACCTTCACTAGATAGTAGTAGCAGATAGGTGACTGTTAATAATAAATAACCACTAAAAACCTTTTAAAATAATGTTCCAGAGCGGTAGCCAGCAGGCGTCTGCAACAGACTAACTCCTTTAGTCTAAAACAGTGGCTCCCAACCTTTATGAGTACGGGACCCTCTTTATATGCTCAAAAACTTTTGTGACCTCCTCCCCCCACGGAGGCAGGCTGGCCGCCAGGAAGGAAAAGAAAAACCAGCCTTTCCTTGCAGCCGTGCTTCTTTTTGCTTCACAAAAAGCCCTCTTCTCTAGTTCTGAGTAAGGGCATCAGCAGCAGTGCAAGGAGACGGGAGTCAGTGATAGTAATCCCCTCTTCTTCCTGGTATCTCCACCCTCAGCCTCCTTTGGCATCTGCCACGTATTTTATAGGCAGACGCCTGCCCTTGGTGCTCCTGAAAGGAGCTCTGGCACTTCAGCAAAAGTCTTCCCCTGTCATTTGGAGCAAGGGGGAGGTGTCATCTGCAGCAGCAGTGGGGAGCAGACACTGTCCAGGGAGTGAAGCCTTTTTTAAAAAAAATAACAATTCATTTCTTTACTGTTCACGGCCCCCTCTGGATTACTTCACGGCCCCCAGGTTGGGAACCACTGGTCTAAAAGGTACTACAAGACACTTTGTGCTTGTTTTTGGGTTGCTCGTGTTTTATTCATGATAGGCAAGATGAGCTAAACAGGCTTGTCTATTTTTACTTTAGAAGAATAAAAGGTTATGACATACTCTTATTTGTTTGTTTACTTCCCCCCAAATCAGCTAGGATTCTCTTTAATGTGAGACAGAAGGAGCACAGATATATTAGAATCGATAATAGTATCACTAGAGATTGAATACCTGGTAAATTATTTTATTCTGTCATTGAAAACAATAATATCTTGCCAGATGTGAATTGGTTTTTTTTGTTCCCATGCAGTAGATTTCCCAACACCAAAGACTGAGTTGGTCCAGAAGTTCCATGTGCAGTACTTGGGCATGCTACCTGTAGCTAAGCCAGTGGGTATGTCTTATCTTTGTTCATAACTACCTTTAAAATTTGTCTTTCAATATCTGAGAGTTCATTTTGGTCTCCTCTCCACTGATGGCGGATAAGAATTGGTGATGAAAACATGTCTAGATTTTTCAAAACATTCAGAGCATACTTTTGGTGGAACTGTTATTATAATCCATTAGTGATATTGTGGTACCAGAATGGAGTAGTAGTTGTATTCCAAATTAATTATGTGGTGGTAGGGATTTGATCCAGTTTGTACTAGATTAGGGGTTACTGGAAATCTGCAGGGGTATTGGAAATCTGCAGGGGTACGTATGACGTGAAAAGAACTAAACTAAGTTATTAGCATTTGCCTGCCAAATGTGAAATAACAGACAGACTGTTGACATATGGGCCTGCTCAAACATAACAAATGGGATCTGAAGACCCATTCACCTAGCAGAGCTTTGAGTTTACTTTTTTTTCCAAAAGAGCTTACCCTCAGCAAATATTGAATGGCAAAGCACTTTTGAAACTGATGGAACTTTAAAACTTTATTTAAGATATATCATCAGGATGGGGGTGTCAGAAACTTCCATTAGTCATGCTGAAACCCTGGAGCTTGGCCAATATCCCCAATGCAGACAAATTCAGTTTGGCCAGTCTGTCCATCCTACATACTGGCAGTCAAAGTGAGAAGAATGGACCAGGTGGATTCCAGTGGTGGCTCATGAGGAGGTGGGGGTGGAGCACCTGGGCGCAGTTCTGTGCTTGTTGGACAGGGATATAGGGCAGCACAAGGAGACAGCAAGGTCAAGGGGAGCTCTGAGGTGGTGGCATCAGACCCACAGGTGCACACATGCTTGTGAGGCCCCCATCTCGCTGCCCCCATCCCCATGAGTACAGTGCCACTGCTTCCAGGAAGACACCACTACCGACACACCCACCACCACGCTGATTCCTCCTCTTTCTGTATCTGGATATAAATAAAAGAGTGTAACAGCTGCTTCAGCTTTGATTTCTACATTTTGGGGGAAAGCTGCTCTCTACAGCTTTGACACTCATTAATTACTATTATTAACAAGTTTATCCTATCCTTCCTCCAAAGATTTCGGGGTAGCATACATGGGTTTAATCTAATTTTATCCTCACAAGAGCCCTGTGTTAGGCTAGAAGAGTGTGACCCAAAATCACCCAGTGAGCTTCAAGCCGAATATTCTATCCACTTTAAAACACTGACTCTCTTTTAGTGATCTTGTCGTCTCTCTTGCTCTGCTACTACAGGCATGGACACCCTGAATGGTGCTATAGAAAGTCTCATCGGTTCCTCTAGCAGAGAGGACTGGATGCCCGTCACCATGAATGTTGCTGATGCTACAGTGACAGTCATCAGTGAAGGAGTAAGGCACAACCTGGCTTCTCTAAAATTGGAAATACTTCATATGTAATTGATACTAGAATGTGGGCCTTTTTATTTATCCAGTGCTTTTTCTAACTTTATTCAACTTTATTGGAGATAAATAGAAGTCACCATATGCACTCTCAGAGCAAATTTAGCAACCATTTATGGTATGCATAGCGTTTTCAAGATACTAATTTCTGCCCTTTGTTAATTTTCTCCTATAAAAGTAACAAAACTGCTAAGCTTAATAAACATTGCATGAAAAGAACATTCACAAAACCAAATAGACCAACAATTAAATTGTAATTATTGTAATTGTTTTATGGGGAAAAATAATGACTTGTACAGATCTCAGTCACAGTCTAACAGAGTTAAGTGAGCTTAACCCTCACACACCAGTTTTTTAGACTGTATAAATCTATTATTAGAATCCAGTGGACCCTTTTAGAGTCCTATCTGTAAATAAAGTTAATGACTGATTAAAGAATGACTCCTGTTTAATATAGAAAAACAGATTTTGTTGAAATCACATTCAAAAAACATAGTCCAATACAAATACTACTGAAGCACATTAGACCCCACCGTGTTAAATTCCTCATTGGACTATCTGAAAGCCCTGGAGAAGAAAGCAGTTGAGATACATGGGAGATATACTGGGCTCAAAACAGAAGAGGAAACAAATCAGAAACAACAAAAGAAGTGCCTAGATATAATGTTGGTCTCATATTAAATAATGGAATGGGTCCAATGTACTCAGATAGGCTAATAGGGTTTTTTTTCTTTTTCACAAGAACATTACAAACAAAAAATCAATGTAGCAAGTTTGCACTAGGAGAATGTTAGCTCCTGTGTTAAGATACAGCTAATTACAAGCAGAATAAACCTCAGAGGGTGAAATTAACAATATTGCGGTGGGGAATCTCCTACAGTCCTCTTGGAGTGGTATAACCATAAAAAATAGAGTTATTATACAGGCAAGATGCTGTGCCCTACCCTATTTTGAGGAGCTGCTGGGCATAGAATGGACCTTAGCTTAGGACAATAAGCAACCTCTAGTTTCTGGATAATGCCCCTATTTATTATATCTGTATACTGAAGTGCCTTCTTAAGATGATTTTTAATAAATGAGATTTGTTTATTAAGATGCTTGGGAACCTTAAAAAAAACCTGGAAGAGTATTTCCTTTGTGTGTGAAGCTACAGGGCCCTGCATGTCTATTTATCAACTTCCAAGCTCTGCACCAGTTATTTTACTCAACCTCTTTTCTGTGTGTTGTCGAAGCTTGCTTACGTTTGTTCATCTAGTCCATAATTAGGGCTAATCTGTGAATCAATACTTCCAGCACCCAGACTAGTAATAATTTAAACCCAGCCTCTAAAATGAAATTGTCATAATATTAATTCTTCCTGCCCAACCAGAATGAAGAGGAAATTGTGGTGGAATGTCGTGTACGATTCCTGTCTTTTATGGGCGTGGGCAAAGATGTCCATACGTTTGCCTTCATTATGGATACAGGAAACCAGCATTTTGAGTGCCATGTTTTCTGGTGTGAGCCCAATGCAGGCAATGTTTCAGAAGCTGTTCAGGCTGCTTGTATGGTAAGTGATCACAGAGAACTCTAGTACAATTTGTAGAAATAATAGAAAATGAGAAGAAAGCAGTATATTAAATCCCTCTCAAGTACTTGTTTTGTGGTATTTAGCAGGTACACAATATGACACATAGTAAAACAATAATTCTAGTTAATTTTTCAAAGCATCTTGCTAAATCTATCATTCTTTCCAGTTCTGCGCTTGGACCTTAACATTTAACACCATGATTCTAAATATTACTGTCAGCTCTTCCTGCCTCTTCTGCTTTAATGCTATTAGCAGTCAATATTGTGAACTAATACATGCAGAGACTGAAAACCAGATAAGTACCATAAAGCATTAGAGTCAAGGAAACAAGCTGTAGCCTTTCACAAGAGAACAATGTATCTTTTAGAAAGGAGACAATGGAAAGAACAAATTACAAGATTGATGAGAATAACCAGAGTTCCCTGTTTCAGTCGTATTATTCAGCACCTGCTTCCAGAGTGTTTGGTGGGTATCATCCTTTAAAATTGCCAACTACTCCATTGGGCTGCTAGAGAAAATATTAGCACTAACCTGCTAATATTAGCACAGAACCTGCAAGTTCTAGTGATAAAAAAATGGACTGCCTTCAATTGATTCTGACCTATGGCGACCCTATGAATAGGGTTTTCATGGTAAGTGGTATTCAGAGGGGGTTTACCATTGCCTTCCTCTGAGGCTGAGAGGCAGTGACTGGCCCAAGGTCACCCAGTGAGCTTCATGGCTGTGTGGGGATTTGAACCCTGGTCTCCCAGGTCCTAGTCCAACACTACGCCACACTGGCTGTCACTGGTGATCAAAGCACAATATTCAATTCCAGCCACCACCACCAAATTATATTATTTTAGATTTAGAGGCACAAGGCTTATGACAAATCTGCCAACAAGCTGAGTTATTCCTTGTATTCAAAAGGAGGATCTTGTGTGCAACTTCTGAACTGCAGTAATTTCTACATTAATGACATGTTGTCCACAGTAACGTGTAATCATTTTGCTGAGAATATAAGAAACTGCTGAAACAGGGAAATATTTGCTGTCATGATCTAGGGGTGCTATATCTAGGGGCAGACCTGCAAAACCTGAGACTCACCAAGCCACCCTTACTCCCATGCAGGTAGCAAAAATAGGAGGTTTATGAAGCCCCTTCTGAATCACCACACTTAGCTGATGGGCCACATTCAGCTTGATGGGTTATAATATGCGCATGCCTGCCTGCTCAGAAGCAAATCCCAAGCCATGGGCGGATTAATAGGCATATCTAAATGACATTGCAGAATTTTGTCAGTAAAACTGAAGGTACAGAACCATGCAAATCATTGCAGAACATCTTTGCTTTTTTGCAGCTACGGTATCAGAAGTGCTTGGTAGCCAGACCTCCTTCACAAAAAGTCCAGCCACCTCCTCCTCCTGCAGACACAATGACCAGAAGAGTCACAACTAATGTAAAACGAGGGGTATTGTCCCTCATTGACACTTTGAAACAGAAACGTCCCATTACTGACACGCCATAGCAGCCCTGCAGGAAAACAAGGTTTCTTGGGACATCCAGAAGAAAATGCAGTAGCCACAATAAAAGAAATGAACTGATTTTTGGCCTTCCAATTTAAATGGGTGATGCTTTGTCTTCAGAGATTTTACCCTTATCAAATAATATTAGACAAGCATGTTCTCTCGTCTTTCCACCATGTGATATGAAAAGAAGCATGAGTAATTTTTTTCCTGTGAGTTTTGCACCATGAAGTGGAAGGTCTGTTTTCCAACTGTAAATATTATGAACATTACTTAAATTCACACATACACAAGAAGGGAATATGGCACATTACTCCTAATCCTTGGAGACAACCATGCCCCGATTGATATTCATCACCATTCTGACCTGGATTTGTCACAAACAGTCCTTATATCTTACAGCACTTTGCCCTCATTTTTGACACTGAAGTACATACCAAGTATTAATTACCATTGTATTACTGTAATATGAATACTGAGGGTTTTTTTTACAAAACTACATTTCATTAATCAATCTATCTCGTGCACCCTAGTAATCATGTTTCATCTTTGGTCTGCAAGTTAGGTGTGCTTCAACATGATAGTTTCCTATTCAGATTGCAGTCTATTGGAAAGAGTGTGCAAACAATATTATAATTGTGACAATCACATGTACATCTGTTTCAGTTTTATACCAATGCTGGGAAGCTGCGCTTGGTACTTCCTTTCCAGCACACATATATGTACAACAAAATAGATGGGCAAAATTGTCACATGGTATTAACTACATGTGGTTTGCATGCTTCTTTCTTGTAAAGAAGTGCTGCCCCAGTAGGAAAATCTATCATATTTGAATCGTTCTTCAGTCTTGGAACTGTGCTTGCTGAAATACCAAATCATATTTAAGAGTTCAGAAAAAAGTTTTGGAGGATGTATTGGGTTTTCATTTTGAATCAGACAAACCCCAGCACAATGGCTCAAGTGCCTCTTACATTTTCCATAGATGCTGGCCAATCCTTTTGTATGTCTTTACTTTGATACAGTCAGGAAGCAAATGTAGAGATTGGCTAGCTGATGGGTGTACAAGGCTAAAAATTACAGGCTTCCCCTATTGAAAACTGCATACAGAAGAACAGGCCTGTGCATAAAAAATGTACCTTGATACTTGACCCGTAATCTATAGGGTAAGTGCACCAAAAATGGAATTTTAGCTATACAGCATGAGAAAAACATCTTTAACTGAGAAGAGGGAGGAAGACTCTAGTCTCATTCATTAGTTTTCTTACGACAGGAGTTGCGCTAGGTAACTGTGAATGAATGTGCATGGGTTTTTACTTGAGTTCTAGCACTAGAACTATGACCTTCTGTTTCATTTCTTCTCGCTCAAGTTGGGTGCTGAGCCAGTAGTTTTATAGCACACAAAGGACATTTTGCTGTGTAAGATCTATTCTAATTTGCAGCCTTTTGAGGAACTATATTTTATTGTGATTTTAAGTTAAGAAATTGTACATTCTGCATTAGATTTTGTGTGTAATGCACACTAATCAAAATGTTTGACCTCTGAAATTCCAAGTAAAACTTGTCCTGTTGCAGATGCCATGACAAACTCCACATGCTTGTTCCTTCTAATTGCACCTTATGCTATGTGTTATTTCAGATAGTTCTTTGTTTTCACATGTATTTATCATTTATATATAATATGTAGCACACGTTCACTTGCACAGCTGCCAAAGGAAAAGCCTTAGAACCCAACCTATGGTATGGTTACTTATGCCAGTATGTAGAAGGTACATGAAGAGGGGCAGGGGAGGCAACCTTGAGTTAATGCACCCGCCCCCAGACCACAGAAAACCTTTTAAAGATAACCAGAGATTATATCCATAAATGCATATGGGAGTCAACCACAAAGCCTGCAGTTTGTTCAAAAAGGTTTTAAGTGTATGAGTCTAAGGCTTACTCACCTATGCTGCCACATGTGCAAGTCAGCCTGTAGTATCCCAACAATCTGTGGCACAAGGGAGTAAGTAGAATACTGCATTTCTGATGGCTGGCAATGCCAGTCCTGAAAGTGTAGAGAGATGAAAAGGCTCCTTCCACACAGTCAAGTCTTGCACAAATAGGAAAAGCTATGCACGCAATCCTGCATGATAGTTACTCAAGCGTGTTTTGACAACATTTGGAGCTATAGCTAATTGTAGCTTTCCCCCCATGAGTGCCCACAGTAAAATAGATACGTGTGTTGTTCAAGTATGAGGGTGTTGCACATGCTTTTTTACTACACAAAAATGTCAGTGTGTGCAAGAGTTTCCTGTATACCAGTTGTGAAGCAGGTACAAAAAGGCTGCAGAATTATACTAAGAGGAGCAACTAGGAACAACACAGAGTAAGAAGACAATGTAAGCTGCTCAAAAAAAATCTCAGCATCCATAACGACTTCCATTTTCTCACAAACCCCAAAAAGGTTTTTTTCCTTTTCACTCTTGCTCCAATGAATAGCTGGTGCCATACCAAGCATTGTGCAAACTGGTTTTTACCAATATAAAGGCGACATAGGGCAGGCTTACATGTGCAGGTTTATCACTTGATGGCTACAACTTCAAGCAGTAACTTGCACGTGTGACTGAGCCACCATACCACATTCCTTGTGGATCACCTCAAACATACTGTGAGACTTCTCAGTGAAGCCACTTCACATTCACCTGCAGGTGATCAAATTAGTAACTGTCTTCCTCCATTTTTATGAGGTATGTATTGCAGGTTAAAACCAGAAGTGAGCCTATGCACAAAGATACATAATACTTTTTTAGTTTGAATTAACCCTTTTTTATTTTCTAGTTACTTCACATCAATGGTGATGTCAGTTATGTATAGGGAAAGTTATCACCCTAAGAAGGGTAGCCACATGGCTTAATAGCTCTAAAAGTTAGGGTTACCACATGTCCTTATTTTAAAAGTGACATGTCAAGTACAATGTACTTCTAAAGAAGGCAACTGCTTGGGTCTATCTTTGATAAGTACTACCAGTCTCAGCTGGCTCTTGACAAAAACCTCTTTCTCCCCATTTTTTAAACTGCATGCTATATTGGCAGCCTTCCTTCTTAAAAAAGAAAAGTGAGGAACAGTTCCAAAAATTGCAAACAATATGCTCAATTATCTTTAGGTACTTAAACCCACACAGGAGACCTTGATTCATTTGTATCTAATTGGCATCAAGCTTGGGTTTTTTTTATTATGGCTATTTCACATTCAGCAAGAAATGTACTAAAGACAGATATTCCTGCTGAAAACAGTAAGAAGACAAAGTATTTGTTTTGCAAGTAGCTTTTGGATTAGTTCAAAAGTTTTAAAAGCTATAAAACTTGTGATTACTTTTCAGCATTTTAAATTCCATTAGCTGAGAGTTATATCCTACTCCTTTAAAATTAAACTTTTACACATCCAAGAAACATATCTGAATTTATTTTATCTTATTTTATGGAATCCCTATGTACAGAGGTAGTGCCTCTCTGAACACCAGATGCTGAGGACAAACAATAGGGAAGGGCATCTTATTTATGCCCTGCTTATGAGGCTGACCACTGTTGGAGACAGAATGCTAGACTAGTTGGACTTTACTCTGATCCAGCAAGGCAGTTCTTACCAGACAAAACACAAACGCTTGTCGATGACGGCCAAAATGTATGTATGGGTTGAGTGCAAACAAATGCCAATGACTTTACTCAATGTTGTAGTGACACTTCTGTTATCTATGCATTCTTTATATCGCACAGGGCAGCCATGTTCACTATGCCTTGGATGTTTCTTGTCTTTTTTTGATTAACTTGTTAAATACAGCTTAAATATTTTTATTTTATTTATTCTATTTTTACTGAAATATTATTCAATTATGTTGACATATCTTTATTACTGGATTCAATCTCACGTGATATCCAGTGCTAAGTAATCTCAGTGTACTATAGGTTGCCTAAAGACAGAGGATTTTTGTAATTCTTTGTAGTCACCTTTTTAATTAATTAAATATGTAGAAGTAAAATGGCAAAATAACATGTAAAGCTAACTTCTATTATTTTTTAAAAACACAAAAAGCAAGTTAGATGCTGCTGTCACAGACCACCTCATTTGCGTACTCCATTGAAGGAAGGGAGATTGTTAACCAGTCATTTGCGATAGCTCAATGCTTTCCTTCTCTCTCCCAACCCACAGCAGTGCTTTGATGCTGTTGTTACTTTGTTTATACAAACCAAGTACTATTTCTTTAAGTATGTTTATTTTTCATAAAGATGAAGAATCGCCTACAAAAGGAAAGAAATTTGCATGAAAGGGCATCAGTCCTACTTCTGTTACAAAGAGTTCTGAATGATAAACTGTGTGCAGAACTGCCCCACCTTAAAGGTAAAGGAGAGGACCTTTAATATCTGAGTAGAAGAAAACCTACAGAAAATACAAAGCGTGCACCACTTGCCAAGTTTTTAAGAGCCTGTTTATTTTTAAAGAATTCTGCAGTCAATTAAACAGATCACATATGGAGGAAGAGCGTTATTTTTATTGTGTTAACTCACAAGAGCTCAGCCTCTAGAGCTCTATCATTACCATCATTAGCTGCTCTCCTTGGCAGGCATAGTTATTTTGAATGAGAGAAGTGTGAATGAGCAGAAGTAGGTTTGATTTATTTCACTATCTGCAAAAGAGAAAGGGGGAAATACACAGAGTTTATCAATAAGAGTTCTTAGTATTATATGAAGTAGTTGATTTTGAAACAAAAGGTTTTCTACCATTGTCCACTTTTTACACATTTAAATGTAATCTGTTGCAAGAATAAATTTAGCTGCATTAAGTGCTTGTCTCGTGTTCATGTAGTTGAAGCTTAGTTCTTTCACATTTTTGAAACTTTGAGGCAATTATGCTATCTGTAAAGCTACCTACAAAAGCCACCTCTGCTACCAATACTTGTGTCAGATTGTGGCCTTCTGTTATTTAAAATATGAAATGGGGCAGATTTTAAAGAGTAGATTTATTATTAAAGGAGTAAGAATATTTAAGCAAACATCTCAAGTATAATGCAGTAGTACTTGATGACTGAATAGGATTATAGTGCTCTTGATCATCAACATGGGTCAATTTGTGATCGTGCAGTGGCCAAGAATGTCAGTCAGGAAGTCCCTATTTTAAATGTCATCTTAATCATAGATAGGAAAACTCTCTTTGCCCTTTCCCTGTAGTATGATATTTATACTGGCTGATCTTGCAAGGTTAGTGTAAGGAATAATGGGGATATACCTGAAAACATTTTGAATATTGACACAGTCACAATCCAAAGAACCACAGAACTACTTTCATAAACTCATATCGGTAGGGAGATATGTATGGTACTCTGAGGTTCTGGGGTTTTATGCAGAAGGCTGAGATAAAATGCAGCTTTTTTTAAAAAAAAAGGAAAACAGCCTTCTATCACCATGGCAAACTGCAAGTTTCTGAAACAGTTTGATATGGAATAAAGATGCTGTTCAAAGAAAAGTAAAAAAATTGTACTGAGCTAACACCCTCACATTTCACAGAAGGCCTAAGCAACTCTTCAACAGCCTGTGCATAAAAATGCTAATATTCATTACTTCAGCCCACATCAATGACTGAATGCTTTCAGGAGTAGAATCCAACTCGAAGAGAACAGGCTAAGAGAAGTAGACAAAGGCAGTATAACTGCACCTAGAGCTTTACCTTTAATTTTTTCAGAGGACTTCCATCTTTAGTCTTGTTACTCTGGCATCTTATTGCAAGCACACTTAATGCAAATTGCTTAGAAACATCTATTGTATCTACTGAGGTTGGAAAAAAGGGCCTTCCTTGCATCAAACCTTTTCAACAACAATTAAGGGTTGGATTCAGACTCCCTTCAACCACAGCCAGCATGGCCAATGATCAAGGAAGATGGGAGTCCACATCTTCTGGGAGGGCCACAGGTTCCCCTTCCCTGCTTTATGAAATCACTTCTCTATTTCCCCCCTTCATGGAAATAGTCTTCTAGGCTCACTCTGAATAGCAATTAAAAAATAAAAGAGTGCAACTACTTTTCTTTTGCATTCCAGAGGGCTAGACTGAGATATTTATAGGTGACCCCCAAGAAAGTATGGTATGCGGTATCCAAGCAATAGGTTAGAACATAAAACAGCAAGCTCTGTTTCAGGGAGAAAATCCTGAACACATGGAGTTCTTTAGTACCTACTTGTCAACCCGCCCCCAAATAATTTATTTGTTGCATTTTAATCCTCAAATTAACCACCACCAAATACTTAAATTACTTTTAACAAGATATATAATGAAGACTGTTTTGTATGGTACAGCAAGATATGTCCCTTTGTTTCCAACATATCTGCAAAGATACCTGGGAGTCTCAGCCAACTATCACTCATGGATAGGTCTACCACATGCTTTTGGATTGCTTCATATATGTGTTACAAATGAGCCTATAAAATCCTTAATTAAAACAGATACTGGGGAGGAGGAGAAGAGAATAAAAGACTACAGTTAAGAAATGCATAAATCAGGAATTGTTTAATAGGTTTTGTTTCCATTTAAATATTGCTACATAATAACCTGAAGATTTATACTGACTTACTAGTGGAGTTCAATGTCTAGCAGTAGCAAGTGAAACCATCCAGTAATTACGCTGCCTTACAAACAAAGCCCGAAAACGTTCTTGTCCTTTTTCAATGAGATGGTGGCGTCCTATTTTTAAAGCCAAAACTGTCACAACTTGCTTTCAAAAAATCCAGTCCTTTTGGAAAAGAAGATTTGAGCAGATTATTAAACAGGCGGAAGTCTTGAAAGATCACTCTGCAGACTGGAACCAATTTTAGAAAAAGAAACAAGGTAAAGTATTCAAAATTCCCAAGGCTTTACACTGAAATATCTAGAGAATAAGTACTGAAATCCACTTCTACTTTTAGAAGCCCTGTTCTTGTTTATAATTGTAATGGCAAGCCTTAAAACTTAGTATATGTGAGTACACTCACACAAAATGTCTCTGCTGTATTCTAAGTGGATAAGCTATTGCCCATATAAACTTTTTCTAGTTTACCTCCTAGTATTTGCACAATCTGAGTGTGCATATTAGATTTAAGCATTTCGACTTTCAAAGTTTACTAAAAAGCCTTTTCAGCAGAACAGCCCCTTTACAACCATCATAGTAGACATGGAAAGGGATATGTGCATCTTAACTGCTTCCTAAAGCAGTTTGGTTCCTATGCAGATGAGTATTTAATGCCCAAGGTGTTGTGTTTTTGTTTTTTACCATTAGAAGTATACAAGTTTCAAATTCTGAAAGAATTATGGTAAATAAGCAGTTACAAAAGGCAGTCTTCAAAGCCATGGACGAGAATGCTTAGCTGTAGATGGCGAGGGTTCTTTTGTCTTGATCAGTTTTTTGGATGCAGAAGGGCTAAGCATGCCAGATGTTCCACCCCAATTATAATAATAGTGGTTAGATGAAATTTGGGATCTGTTCCCTTGTGGGTTGAAGTATGGTATCATTACCGGAGGCAGGACGATTTCAACAGGTTTCAAGACCATCACTCTATCGTCAGACTTTGGCTTTCTAATGTTTCGCTGTTTTTCAAACATTTTTTGCATAGAAGATGAAGTAAGAGAATTTTTTGACATCACAGGTAGAGATGAGTTTGAGAGGGGTTTGGCTGTTTTCTTGAGGAGAATGGAACCATTTGTCTGGTTCACAGTTCTTTGAGAAGCACTGGCAATTAAATTAGATATGGAAGTGTCTGACTCAATAGTGCTAGGTTTCATTTCTCGATCCAGGAACTCCTGAATTCTGGACTGTATCACTGCCTCTTTAGTAGCAGTCTTTGATTGAGTTACTTTTTGTTTCTTTTTCTTTTTCTCTTCTCTCTTAGCTGGCTTAGCTAAGTCAATCCCTTCCAATAGCCCTTTTGCTGCAGCACGAGCTAAAACATCTTTCACTGACACAGACTCAGATGGATCCCTCTATAATGTGAAAAGAACATATATCAGCATTATCAAGTCACAGCTCTGACCAAAAAAGAAACCAGTGTCATGTATTGTACATAAGAACACAGGAAAATTACTCAGTTCTCTGAAAATCATTAACCGTAGGCATTTGTTTTATACTTTAGAGGAAGCAGCTGTTTCTCTTAGTGGATTCTATTCCAAACATTCTCCAGACCTCACTGCTTCAGCCTGCTCCTAACAATCACCTAGGACAGGGATGGCTAACCTTTGACATGCCAGATATTGCTGCATTACAACTCCCAATATCCCCAACTGCTGGCCAGGGCCAATGGGCATCACAGTCCAACACCACCTGGAGGGCCAGAGTTTAGCCATGCCTGATCAGAGACTCCTTACCCTTTGCTTTGGTAATTCTAGCCTCGTCATATTCCAGATTAACTATAGTAATAAAGAGAAATGATCTGAATTTAAACTGTATTATAAATTCTACTATTCTGAGTTAAACATCAAAAATATGATAAAAATAACATAGCTTTGGAACAGAGTTTATATTTCACCTCCCCCATGGAATTGTTTAATGATTTTGGACAAGTCACCATTACATGTATTCAGTTTAATAATACCCTAACTCTTAGGGCAAAAATAAATAAATAAATAAATATTTATTTATTTATTATTTGATTTATATCCCGCCCTTCCTCCCAGCAGGAGCCCAGGGCGGCAAACAAAAGCACTCAAAACACTTTAAAACCTCATAAAAACAGACTAAAATACATTAAAACAAAACTAATTTAAAAACATTGTTTAAAAAAGCTGTGAAGACTTTAGATTTAAATGTGAATAAGCAGGCGCTCCAATGGTCCAGGAGGGTAGAGAGGGAGTTCTGCAGGCAGAGCAGAAGGTCTGCTCGTGGAGGCCTCATTGCAGCCACAGGCATTCCGTGGCTGGCCCTGTGCTCTGGGGGCAGTAGGAGGGGGAAAGGGCCATACTGGGGGCCAGGGAGATTTTGAATTTGTTAGAGCCTGTGCCCTCCCATTCTCTGACACACCCAGCAAATGAAGGGAAAGGACTCCACTCTGGCCCTTGCATCTGACATAATTTCCCCCCTTTGCACTGAAGCCAATGGAAAGAAAAAAAGGTAAGGAAATAGAGAGGGCAAAGGGGAAATGCCACACCCAACTTCCACCCTGCCTTGGGTTTAGGGATGGAATCCGTTGACTGGTGCCATTTTGAAAGCATGCCATTAACTTAACAGGTAGTATGTATTATACAGCCATGAGAGTGGCTGTATACTACAGTTAGCATGGATTTTTCGCATTCTGCAGTGTTAAACTGAAAATACCCCAATGCCATTCTCATGCTTCCCATAAGCTCATTTCAAAACAAAACCTTACAAAACTTACAGTCCTGAACTCAGAAACGCTTGCTTAACAACCCTCTAAATTTTCATGGTGATACAGAGAGAATCGAGAGTTCAAAGGGGAAAGAGAGAAAAATCAGACCCCTTTTGGACTTTTTCTGTCAGAGTTCTCATAATTTGTTGAAATTAATTAAAAATCAGCCATGTTCATCGAGTACCTGTAATCCTCTTACTGACCTTTCCCCATACTCTGACCCTCATCTTCTGCAGTTTAAAGGTTTAAAAAATGCCTGGCTGATTTTTAATTAATTTAAGAAATTTAGCATTGAACTCAATTATAAGGCCAGGCATGCTCAGTAAGAACCGTCAGTGTTCTAAAAACCAGACTTACACCTGCTGGGCTTGCCTAATCAGGGGGCCACACCCACACCAGACCTTTGTTTCACTTGAGACAGTCATGGCTTCCCCCAAAGAATCCGGGGAAGTGTAGTTTCTGAAGAGTGCTGAGAGGAGACTCCTATTCCCCTGAGAGAGCTCCAGTGGCCAGAGTAGTTTAACAGTCAGACGCTCTGACTGAAGGGCATCTCCTAGCAACTCTCAGCACCCTTCACTAACTAAACTTCCCAGGATTCTTTGGGAGAAGCCATGACTGTCTAAAGTGAAATAAAGGCCTGGTGTGGATGTGGCCAGGGACAGCTTTGGTTTAAATTTGGGTGGGAGGCTACATGCGCCTACTGTAGAATAAAAAGGTGGGGGAAATGCTGAAAAATGATACTGTTCACAATGTTTTCCTCTTTGAAAGGAAAGAGGCTTCCCCTCTGCCCAATGCCCACCCATCCAATCTCCTCCCCCTCTCCCTGCCCCTCCCCCAGGTCAGTTTTCTATCCTAAGCATGATTGAAATAAATGAACTCAAAAAACATGCAAATGATCGAACCTGCCCTCCCCTTCTCCTCCCTCCTATCCCCTCCCTCTTGTCCCTTCCCCTTCCCCTCTCCCCTCTTCCCCACTCATGGTCAGTTTTGACTATCCTAAGCATGGTTGCATGGGAGTAAATCCCATTGAACTCATTAAGCATGCAAATGATCAAGCCTGCCCTCCCCTCCTCCTCCCCCTCCTCTCTTTGCCCTCTACTCTCCCCTCCCCCATGGTCAGTTTTAGCTATTTTAGCTATGATTGCACAGGAGTAAATCCCACTGAACTCAATAAGCATGCAAATAATCAGACCTGCCTTTCCCCTCCTTCCCTGTTCCCTCCCCTCTCCTTTCCTGCCTCCTCCCTTCTTCCTCTCCTGCCCACTCCAGGCCTCCCTCCCCATCCTAAGCATGATTGCACAGGAATAAATCCCACTGAACTCAATAAGCATGCAAATGTTTAATCTATTTTCAGCAAACTTGCACAGGATCCCATTTCTTACCTCCTGGATTAAAAAGCAGAGAAATTCACTAATAGGCAAAAAAACATTGCCGTTTAAGAATGTACATATAGCCTGTTTCTATCAAACTTTTGAAAGCAAGGAAATTGGGCAGCTATCGTGAATGCACCTGGAGAGCAGGAGACCTGAGCAGCTCTCTGAGATATTGTACTGCCTTACAAATTTGTCAAAATGCAAACACAATTTGGGTTGGTCTTTCACAGTCCAATCCACTTCCTGTGTAGCTTGGAAGAATTTGGTAACGTGCCTCTGAACATAAGGTGAGTGGTGGCAACATCTGCTATCTCCAATGATACAGAATTACATTTTTGTATGTTTGTTGGTGTTCTCCTTACTTTGCTTCTTTTCTGTGTTACTACTGTTTCTACAAAGAATCTAACCTAGAAAATTATTTCTCTCATTATTCATCCTAGAAATCTGTGTCAAATTAATCTGTATTAATTTCAAAAATATTTTTTGCCTATTAGTGAATAAGAGTTCATTCTTTGTCCACTACCTACTGCTTTTACCCAGCCTATTTTTCCCGCCCCAAAAATAAGGATACTCTGAAAGACAATGTTGATATTTTGAAAGAAAATGTTGATAAAGGAAAGGAAAGCAGCTTTGCCACCTTCGCCGCCGCCTCTGTTGTGACTGAGCCTGGGCAGTTTTCATGTTAGCAAGCAGAGACTGGCTGTTTTCCTTTTCGAAAGGAAAGGAGGCAGGAAAGTGGCAACTTTCAGTGCCACTTCATTTTCCTTGTCCTCAGCAAACCCCATGTCCTTAACATGGGCAAGACTTGGGTTCCTTCCACTTGGAGCTTCAGTTATTTGAGTGCAGGGAGTTAGCAGAGAATGAGAGAAACCTATATTGCTGTGCTGTGCGTAAAATCAATATAAGAACAATATATACAGGGGGGGGGAAATCCAGAGTTGGGGAAAAGCCACTGAAGTTCAGAGCAAACAAGATCACTCCGCAAAGACTGAAAATATGCAGACTACCGAAAAATCTGGTGCTAAATCCAAGTCAGCAGACTTCTCACCCATCCGTTTGGGTTCTCCCTTTCCCTGCCCTTTCTGCATTGCTCTCCCTGTGTACTTGAAGCTCCACCCCTCATCCTAAAATGTCTGAGTTTTCAAATGCAAGTTTGAAAGTTATCATATGGAATCCTGCAACTTTTTCAGTACTAGCCTATATACAACTAAGTTGGGGCAGGGAACCTTTCCAGGTCAAGGGCCCTGTAGGCAACCATCCAGGGCCCACATGCCAGTGGTGGTGGATGGGCCCAAAGACAAAAATAGAGTGACAAATGTACATTTTACCTTTCTACACACAATCACACACCTCTCTCCATTCTTCATCCATGCAAACAACTAAGCCACATGATCAGAGTTCAAGGACACATACCAGCCAGGCAAAAACACTGAAGGAGGAGAAGCAGGGACGGCGACAGCTATAACCTGGGGACAGCCAGCTAGAGAGACCTGGAAGGCCTTGTTTGTCCTCTTGATCTAGGGTTCCCCACCCCTGAACTAAATGTACTTACAGTTAGCTGCCTTTTCTAGAGTTTAACACTCTTTATCCTTAGCAATGGCGACCAAAAGTGAAATTATTAGAATGGATCCAAGAAGCTCCTTGCACAAGTGGAGTGATCCTGTTTGCTCTGGCGTGAGGAAGACAGCTGATTTCCCTATGCACATTGTAGGTCTCCATGACACACTGCATGCCAAACTGAAGGAGCCGCTATTGCTTAGAGACTGCAGCAGGAAAGCCAACCGCAAGTTACTTACCCCACAAACCCTTTGAAACAATCTAGCTCCCTCTCCCTCAAACTGCCATCCATTTCAGGGCTCCTATTCAAGCCCCTACCCAATTAGATCCAAAGTCCTCCATGGAACACTTTTAGCTGAGCTGCAAGAATGACACCTTTTGTCTAGGTTGCCCCGCTATATTGAAATAAGTTAACACATGTACAAGACAGTATATTTTTATTAGGGTAATGTAAGTTGAGCAGTTAATAACAATCCCCCCTTGTTCACATTCCCCAAGCTTCATGGGGAATGTTCACATAACCTGTCCATGAAAGGGGAATTGTGCATATTCATGTATATATCAATTGAACCATGTACATTCTCTGTCCCATATGTAAAATTTCCAACAGGTCTTGGGGAACATCTGTATCTTGACTACATTTTGTAGTCTGCATGGACTCCAGTAGGGCTTGAGGACTATGTCAAGTGTTTTGTACATTCTCTGGACAGTATACATAGCCTCCAAGAACACTAGAGAATGTACATACGTCAGCACAATCTGGTCATACTTTTGTCCTTCACCCATGCAATAAGGATAGTCTCTATGCAACCTCAGAAAATGTGCAGAAATAAGCAATATATGAATTTTGTATACTGATTGTTCAATATGCTTTGTCTCAAGCGATGTTGGGAGATACTCATCAACAAACAGGAGTGGATATCAAGTTGGAGCACAGCCACAAACCTGGCCTTCTGGCAGCAGCATCACTGCTGTGCACGGCCGGCTCCAGGAATGCTGAGGCCCTTGGGCATCAGCCTGCCCTGGGCCCTGGCGTGTGTGCATGTGCGCATTTGCGTGCGCGCGCACGCATGCAGCCCACCCCACCCCCACCTACCTGTCTCCTGTCTTTTACTATTGCCATTAACCAAGATGGCGGCCACGGTTTCCCTAAGGGGATGAAGCCGCCGCTGCCATCTTTGTTGATGGCACATGTGTGCTACACACGCGCATCTCTGCCATCAACTAAGATGGCGGCAGGGGCTTCAGTACCTTAGGGAAATTGTGGCCGCCATCTTTGTTAAGGGTAACGGTAAAGGACAGCAGACAGGTAAGTGGGGAGATGTGGGGGGGCTGCGGATCACTGAAGGGGAGCAGAGGGGCGGCTGTGGGGCCCCCTGTAGCTCTAGGGGCCGTCAGGCCAGTGCCCAACCTCGCCGCCCTTTAGAACCGGCCCTGCTGCTGTGCATCAAGAAGGGGAAAGCACCGAGTGGTGACAATGTCAGTTCAGGCACAAAGGCAGAGTCAATCCAATGGTGTTCCAGGGCTGTGACAGCCCACTAGGGATCCAGCACCGTCACATGATGGCATCAGGCCATCCCAGTCTGATATGCCTGCCCCCATGAAAGTGGCAGGGTTGTGGATGAGGTGGCCTGCCATTCCATTAAACCCCATCATGCTCCAGCCAGGGTTTGGAGTGCAGTGCCAAGAAAACCCTTCATTTTATTGGCATGTACACAACTCATTTTTTACCAGCACTTACCTCTCGCGTTAGAACAGCTATAAAACAGCTATTAGAAATATCTGATGGCTCCAGTTTGAAGAAGTTCTCTGTAGAAGTACTTATTTCCGATTTGCAACACAACGGAAGAACAGGCGGACAAAGCCTATAGTGGATATTAACACACACAATACTGAATCACCATCACTGCCTCTGTAAGTAAAATACAATTTTAGCCAAATCATGGCTTCCCTATAGTTTTCTGAAACAAAAACAAAAAAACAGAAGGTGAGAGCTCTCTGCAAAGGTAAGGGAGCCAGGCCCTCTGACGCTCTCTCTAATTGAGCACCGTTTTTTCCTAACTATATTACACATTTGCCGTTTTTGTTATGTGTCTTCAAGTCGACTATGAATCAGTGACCTCCAATAGCATCTGTTATAAACCACCCTGTTCAGATCTTGTAAGGTCAGGTCTGTGGCTTCCTTTATGGAATCAATCCATCTCTTGTTTGGCCTTCCTCTTTTTCTACTCCCTTCTGTTTTTCCCAGCATTATTGTCTTTTCTAGTGAATCATGTCATGATGTGTCCAAAGTATGATAACCTTTTTATTCTGGTAGGCCTTTGGAATAGAAGATGTTTAAAGATAGTGTTTAAGAGGTGTGCGGTATTGTTTTACTGCCTTAATTGCACTATTTTTAAACTGTTTTTTTGAATCATTTTAAGTGTATGTTTAAATGTTGTATATAGTTTAATTCAATTTTAAATGCAGGTTTTTGTATGTTTTTATTATATGTATTCGTTTTTATTTGTAAGCCGCCCTGAGTTCCAGCTTTGGAAAAAGGGCAGGGTAATAACAACAACAACCTCAGTTTCATCATTCTAGCTTCTAGTGATATTTCTGGTTTAATTTGTTCTAACACCCAGTTATTTGTCTTTTTCACAGTCCATGGTATGTGCAAAGCTCTCCTCCAACACCACATTTCAAATGAGTTGATTTTTCTCTTATCCGCTTTTTACACTGTCCAATTTTAACATCCATACATAGAGATTGAGAATACCATGGTCTGAATGATCCTGACTTCAGTGTTGAGTGATACATCTTTGCATTTGAAGACCTTTTCTAGTTCTCACGTAGCTGCCCTCCCCAGTCCTAGCCTCCTTCTGATTTCTTGACTATTGTCTCAATTTTGGTTAATGACCATGCCAAGGTATTGGTAATCCACATTATTCACTAGAAAATACAATAATGCTGGAAAAAAACAGAAAGGAGTAGAAAAAGAGGAAGACCAAACAAGAGATTAATTGATTCCATAAAGAAAGCCACAGACCTGAAGTTACAAGATCTGAACAGGGTGGTTTATAACAGATGCTATTGGAGGTCGCTGATTCATAAGGTCGCAGTAAGACGTAATTGACTCGAAGGCACATAACAATTACACACATGAGTAAGCCTGTACTGTCACCATAAGCTTTATGATACTCCATCTCAAACTGCAAATCTAGTTTTCATAGCCCAATAGAATTATTTAAAGCATCTTTGGCAAGTAAAATTTGTTTAAAAGAGGTGTTAACATTTCCTAAGATAATAGTCTCCAGTGTTTTCAGAATCATGATCAACTTTCAAGCTGCAACATGGGGCCCCCTTAATTTTGAATCATTTGTCCTTTTTCTCCTCTGGCAGGGCTTCAGTTCTTGTGTAGCTTCTCCTCATAGGGGAGTGAGAAAAACTCATCTGAAATTAGTTATTCTATACAAGTACGGTCAAGGAGCTCTTATATCTGGCAGTGGCTTTCCACAACTTTTCTCATTTAGAGAAACCCAAAAACAGTGGGGGGTCAGGGATGGACAAAGGCTGACCCAACTCATCTACCAGCTGCAGGCCTATGTCTTAGGAGATTTGTGGCTTTTTTCTTTTTTACAGAGCTATAATAATGTAGATTGAACTGTTACCAATTTAAGTACAAGTTATGAAAGTGCTTTTTTCACATCTTCCATGTTTGGGTGAAGACATATCCATCTACTTAAACTTTCACTCAGAGAAATACCATGAGCACAGTCCTAAATAAGGGAAGAGCCATGATGCAAGTGAGCCCAGATACTGTTCCATAGTGCATAGTGCCATGCATGCAATATTCTCACAGCACTCCTGCTATGCACTCATCCTTCTAAATGCAAAAGATGAGAATTCTGTGACCTGGTCACTGCTCTGTCTTTCTGGTTAAAAACTTAAGCTCGGTTTGGGCATTCCAATTCACACAATTACAAATGTGTGCAATAGGAGGCTACGGCCATGCCCACTACCTTCCAGCTATGTCTTCTGCCTGCCCTGTAACCACACATTGTCCATGCTCTGGGGTAAGGTGTGAAATAGAGAATCTGCTCTACACATGTAGGGTACCCCCCTCTGATTTGGAATCATGAGCGATCAGGGCATAGGGCAGGCTCCTCACTTCACTAACCTGCTCGACACAATTATAATCCAGTGCCATTGCTGGGAGCATGGGGATAGCGGCTTGAGGCCTGGGTCTTTTGAACTGGGCCCTAGCTCTCCTGCCCCTTCACCCCTTCCTTAATTTTAAAAAAGTTTAATTTAAAGAAATGCCACAAAGCACAATGCAGATGGGATCCCATTCACCACCATCTTAATTTGCATATATACATATAAATTAGTGTATGCAAATTTTATGCAAACGTATATTATGCAGCTATGCTCTGCATCTTTTAAAGTACCTAGAAAAATGGTTTAGAACATCCTAATCGGACTAGAATTTGCCAAGTAAGCTATTTTGAAGGTAATGAAGGCTCATAAATATTACGTTATATATGAGCATTCAGTGCATCTAGATAAATCACACTCCACACTTCATTTCAGCTCTGTAGTTGGATCAGCAACACAAGACCTCTAGAGTCCTCTCTAAGATTCAGTACAATTTACTTCAGCGAGGAAGAGAGAAGATAACCATATTTTGTTCTCCTTTCACAAATTAGGTTGTATTTGTAAAATGTAACAAGAATGCTTATATTCCTTCTAATGCTAAAGTAGTAGAAGTTGTATAAAATGTGTGTAATGCACTCCTCCTGAATTCTTTAAAGCTATATTTTCTCAATACATAGGGAGTGGGGACTTCTAGATGCATGACAGAGTCCTAAATAATGAACTTCTCAAAAATCATCAGTCATAATTTATAATCCCAGGCAATGCGAAGACATGTAGACATTCAAGGAGGTCCATTCGTTTATAGCCTTAAGCAGCTCTTTAGAATGACCTAACCATCACGGATTAACATTAAATAGTAACAGCAGGAATGTGTGAATAAACTCTCACAAGTCAATTCTTAGGACTTAAAACCCATTTGTTTGCTTGATTAATTTAACAGAGCTGGGAGTAACATCTCTGTCACCTCAGCAGTTTAGACTCTAGAGCACTGTTCTTCAACCTTAGGTCCCCAGATGTTGTTGCACTGCAACTCCAATCATCCGTGACCATTGACCACGCTGCCTGGGGATGATGAGTGTTGTAGTCCAACAACATTGGGGGACCCAAGGTTGAAGAACAGTGGTCTAGAGGAAGTAACTAGGACCCAACTCATTCCCTGACAGATTTTTCCTTTTCACATTGCTTAAGGCCTTGCTTGCACTCTTAGTCCCCAACAACTCAGGGTCAAATTAGATGAGTTATTATGTGAATGAAGTCAGTATGCAGTTGTGAATGCAACTAACATGCACAGGCCATGTACAGGTTTAGATGAGACTGAGGTGTGGTGTCAATAGGAGTTTCCCTTTAAATGCAAATAGCAGCTTCAGAAAGGTGATTTTTGCTGGGATTGTGATGGAGGGAGGGAGGGAGGAGAGAGAGAGGGAGGGAGGAGAGAGAGAGAGACTCTCTACCACCCACCATCCTGAGATTGCTCAGGCTTCTCCATGACTACTGTTAATATATCAGAAACATGCATGTTAGTTGCATGCAATGTCACATTTAGTTTGGCTCTCATCTGAAAACAAGGAGGAACCAGCACACAACAAATGATTTCCAATTAAATAATCTACAACTGCCAAATGTCTGCGTTATTCCCAACTGTGCTGAAATTAAGCCCAAACTGATCTGCAAAGTAGAAAGAATTGGAAGGTGGATTGCAGTGTATAGAATAAGCCAAATGTGCTAACTGTCATGGTCTGAAGGCTGTCCTCTCATTATCTATATCATACAGAGAAACCTTGCAGACAATTTACACTGCTTCCCACCATGATGTGTAGCACCAATCTGCTCTACCTAGCTCATCACATGGATTGCCTCCATGTCATCCACTATGTGGAACATCTCCATGCGTGGTGATACCCCACATGGTGAAGAACTAAGTAGCCCCCACACACTGACTTGGAATTAATATTAACTCTTCAAAATGCTGAGTGGCTGCTCTTTCAAGCCTTCTGCCTCAAGATTTTTATTCCCCAACACTTTCTGCTCCTGTGGCAACAGAATACTGTTATATCAGGGGTGGCAAACCTCTGGCCCACAGACAAAGCTTGGTGTGCCAAGCTTCCCCATCTAGCCCACAAGACCATTGGGGGGAACCACTCTCAGCTGCCCTATACCTTTACATGGCGTTGGGTTTGGGGCGGGTAAGGGCAAGTCTTCAGAGGAACAAGTGGGAGCTTAAAGTGGGATTGCTCCTTTGCTGTAGCAAGGCATGCTTCCAACCACACATCAGCTGATTGGCAGTAGAACTGTATCTTGCTCAAAGAGAGGGAAGCTGCTTCCTTTCCATGGAAACTACTTCTCCCTTCCAGCGTTGCAAAGGAGCCATGCAGGGCTACTACCAAAGGGCTCTGCAAGCTGCTTCATGCTGCTCCTTTAAACCTATGAAATCAGAGGTTTACAGGAGCAATGTGAGGCAGCTTGCAAAGCCCAAAACCAGAGGTTTAAGGAGCAGCACAGGGAGGGATCTCGGCTTCCAAAGAGCTTTTGAACAGTCCAGTACAGCACTTTGGAGCCTCAACAATTGCGGCTTCAAAGCGTAGCATCACCTGTCAAGTTGGGCCTGCCAAGGGGGTGGGAAGATAACAATCTGGCACACTGGCCACAGAAAGGTTCCTCACCCCTGTGCTACATCAAATAATGGCTTTTCAGTGATGCTCCATTTTCTAGCCTGCTTGAATACTATAATGCATTAATATGTCTGCTCTGGACTGGGATACACTTATTCAGTGATTCAGTCCTTGCAATCTGCACAAGCTGAGACATAAATGCAAGCTGGTCCCCTGCTACCTGGCCACAGATCAGGCCAACACAATCAGAGGACTCTTGGTGTGCGCAATAGAGTTCATAGGAACATGTATATAAGGCAGGCACTTCTTTTTCCCCACTTCACACACTTAGGTTTAAGTTCACCAAATAAATTAGATAAATCAGCACCCTAGGCGCAATCATGTTGACACTCCCGTTATCAATGATTTATGCTATTTTTTAAGTAGTCACCAATGTATAAACTGCAGTCACAAAAGTACTTATTCAATCTTACCTACATCTAACAGCTACAACAGAATATCATCATCAATGACACCAAAAATCTGTTGTATTTTAAATAGGCATTTGGGATTTTCCTGAAGAACAGTAGTTCTGGTTATTTATGCTACAAGAAAAATAGTAACAGCCAGATGGTGCAACAGTCACTTTTGGGACCAACTCCATATAACAATGATATAATCCTTTTCTTTGTATACCACCACAATGCAATCAAAGGCCTGATTCACACATCACATTAAACCATGGTTTGAAACAAACTCACATTTTTGAACAACTCACACTACTCAAGAGTTCCCTCTACACTCCTCCCCCATTCAAGCTGCCATTGTGCTGTACACACAACAAGCCAGAGTCTGACCTGTTGTGTTGCCTGAACCTGGGCTCAAGCCAAGAACAAACTTTGGTTAACACTCACGGTTTGTATGGAGAAAAACCATGAGCCCAGGTTCAAACAACATGGCAAGCTAAACTCCTGGCAACTAAACTCATGGCAAGCCCTTCCTCCCAGTAGGAGTTTGTTTCAATGTATGAACAGACCATGTAGCAGCTTGCTAAATACTGAAGTGCTTTTGCTGGATTAAAGCATTGTCATTTGCTATATATAGAATTTAGCTGAACAAGTGGAAACTTCAACTAAATATATTAGATAATTATAATTATTAGAAACTGAAGGTGCATCCACACATCTTCTGATGCACAGCTGATTCTAGCAGTTCACACCTACCCACACTGATTCCTCAAGGCCAAACTGGACATGATGGTGATGTGCAAATCAGACTTCGTTTTTAAATTTTCTCCAAATAAGTAGCAGTTTGGGGGACAGGGCAAGAAAAGATCTAGACTGGAACCACTGGGGCCCAAGCCTTTCCCTCTGCACCATTTTCCTGCTGAAAATTCCCCCCTCCAAGGGGCCATTTGTCTCAGCAAGAAAAACATTTGTGCAGACATAACCCATCTGCCAGAAGGAAACCCTAACTCCCTCACCATGGTCCAGATTCCTTCACCATGGCTTCTATCCACAAACATTAGATTTAGAGAGACGGAAATGTACCCATGCATTTCAGTCACATGTCCAGCTTGGCCCTTAGTCTTCAGTGGCAAATTCCACTTGGGGACTTACTGCTGCAATCCTATATATGTCTTCTTGTGAGAAAGCCCTACTGAATGTTATAGGACTTGCACCCAAGTGACAATGCATGAACTGGGCTGCACATGGAATCCATGGGGGCCATGCAGTCTGAATTATCAGGTCAAGCTCTCATCCCACTTTTTCTAGTACTGCAGATGGCCATCCTGAGCAAAAGAGAGAGAGATACGTCACTATAATGAGTAGAAAGGGGTTTTTTTAGTTCACTGGCTAGCAATTTCACTGAACTAACTATAATAGGTACACTGCAGCTAAAGAGGATTCTACTCTTCATTCTCTGGGACAGAATGATCAGGATAGGGACTACATGGCACTATAAACACTGTAATGATAGGAGAAAGTAATTGACAACGAATAAAAAGCCTGCTCTTTACTTGTAAGGCTGGGCCTTCGTTCCTCCTGCTCCAGATGCCAGTGCTTTGTTCACCACAGCTTCATTTTCTTCTGGGTAAACTGAACAGGTGCAGTAGACAACAGCTTGCGCTTTACTGACTACAAGAATTCAAGCAACAACAAAATCCAACTGTTAAACATTTCTAGTTAAATACACACTTTAAAAATTAAGCAGAAGTCATTAATTACTGCTAACGTAATTTAAAACAGAACATTAATAGCTTATTACTAAAGCAACCAGGAATGCACATTTTGCCACTAGTAAATATATGTTCCAGTAAAAGGCCACCCTGACTAGGGACTGATACACCTTGTGTTATATAATCTGAAAATTAGAGCCCTCACATTCCTTTCAACCAGATTGTGCCTCTTAGATGCCCTGCCATCCATTTCCTCCTAGGATTACCAACTTCTCAACCAGACACTACAGCCGTTTCTTTAACAGCAGTTTGAGTTACAGGCATTAGCAGGTAATATTTATCTCACTTCCTAGTGAAGCCTGTCTAGCCCTCTCTGATGGCTTTCCACTGAAAGTACCTATATACCTTTTTCTTTAGATAGACCTGTGGCCCATGATTTGATCCAACACTTTTGGCACTCCATTTTAGTAAGCTTTAATTTGCAATTGTTTTATTGACTGATTTCACTTTTTTATCTGTTGTTGTCCTATTTTCTATATTGTTATGTTTTTAATTAGATAGTTTTTATAGTTACTAGCCCCTTGGGAGCAGCGTGAGAAAAGATGGGACATAAATTTGAACAAATTCAGATTTACCTGCTGATTTCTACAAATGAAGCAGCTATTAAGGGGACAAAAGCAGACCTATCCAGTTTGCAACCTTACTTCCTAGTCTTTTAAATGGAATTTTGCAGAAGCGATATTCTTAATATAACATCCTTCTTAGAGTACTACTGCCATGGAGAGGGTGTGTGCAGGTTGTGACTATTACATGCAAGCACACTGAGAAATGCTGAGGCAAGGACTGCCAACTTTTTTGGAGCCGTGCAAACGGTTTCTCTCAATTCACTCCCCCCGCCCTGGCCTGGACAGACAAAGGAAGCAGACATGGGTACACACTCCTTGCTTTTTCATAGGGTTTGGGTTTTTAAAAGTCAGATCCAGTAGAATTAAAAGAAATTCTTGGAAAATCATGCAAATTCAAGAGAAGTCCCTAAAAACCCATCATCAAATTAAAGCTTGCAGTGTGAGACTTTATGGTAAAAATCACAGATCTGAGGCTTTGCAGGCAACCAGGGAAGTCCTTACGGGGACCATTTTGCCCACAAGCACCTGGTTGGTAACCCCGGGGATACAACATAGCCTTACTCTCATGATCTTCCCAGTCTGAGACCCAAAAAAGATCACTGATGTTCTCATGATTTTAGAACTATCATGTTCATTCACCAGAGAAAGGAGTTTTCTTACATTAAATTATTTTCAAGGGAGGCAGGAGGGCATTTATTATCCTATGGAATATTTCTTCCATCTCATTAGAAGGCGGGGCCAATTGATGATCACCTCACAGAACTCTGCTGGAAAAAATCAGGGATCCTAGTTCCAAAAGGACCATGAAGAACAAAATAGACCAGGCTAAAAGAACAAATAAATGTAATGATAGCGTGCTGTCCTGCTTCCAGACTGCTACGCAGAGCCCTCCTGTTTAGGACACTGCAGAACCGTCTATCTATTCTGGAACTGTCAATCACTAGTTGTCCCTCCATCGCAACTGCATGGGAGGGGATAGCCCAAAGGATAACAAATGCTTTTGTGCCTAAGGAAGGCTATTTAGGTTCCCTAAAACAACCAGGTGACTGTTCCCTTTGCACAACTGTGCTTTCAGATGCCCATCAGTATCTGTACCATTATTTGCTCCAGGACACACAGGCAATGTTTTTGCATTTTCTATCCAAATACTTGCCATCTCCATCCTTGACATATTTTTAGCACCCTTACTTCTCTGAAAACTCAGTGGATGTCCATTCTCCCTCATGATCCAGCACTACTTCATGAGTTGGCCAATATCACTTTACAGATCTGTATATCTGATGTGCAGAAATACTCAGTTTTTAGTATTTGCCCAAACATTTTCTTTTAAATTTCAATTCGCAAACTGAGGAAAGAAAACTTTGCTCCTCCTAAGGGTTTTTTCTTTTTTAAAGAAAATGAGGGCAGTTTTATTGGCAATTCAACCAGGATTATAGACAACTCTATGCTAATTCTAATCAGTTAACAACAAACTTACACTGCATTGCATGTGTTAATTCTTTAAGCTGCTGTTGAGCAAGGGTATTGAGTTTATCTTCTGCTACACAGCCTTGAGAGAGGTCTCGAAGTAGTTCTGCATCTGAAGACAATAGGATCAGTAAGTACAAAAACCAGTAACTACACAGACCACGTTCTCACATAACATGAAACCATGGTTTAGCTCAAAGCACTGCCCTAATAATAGAGCACTCCCTCTCCCTCCTCCCACACGGCCAGGACAAAGACCTCAGAGATGTTTTCTTCAGTTCCAGTTAACTAGTTTGCTGTGTCATCTGGACTCAGAACTGTGATTAATACTACCATGACTAGTTTCAACAAACCACCTTCATAACCCATGGCTTGAAGTTGGCTTGTCTGAAAACTTATCATAGTTAAATGGTAACTGCATTTGGTTCCACCATTTATTACACCTCAGCCACTTTCCCCTCAGATATACAACAAAGGGCTTGGGTTAGCATGAGCTGTTGCCTATTCTGGGAAGAAGAAGAAAAAGTATTTCCCTCTGATCTAGGTTTATGCAGACAAAAGGAGGAGAAATTGGCAACTATTCTGAGGTCAGAAGGAAAGCGAGAGGCAAACTGGGCCCAGCTCTGTCAGTTGCATACATCTAATTTTGGATCACAACTTGCTGGCCAATTTAAAAATAGATGAACCAACAAGAAGCTGAGTCTGTCAAGTATTGCAGCAATGCATCACAAAACATAACATTATGCTTGAGCTGCAGGTAGGGATAACAGAAATTGATAGGATTCAGTTAATGACTAAAAATGGTTCTCTGCACATTCTCTGTGACATGCAGAGCACCATCAACACTAAGAATGTCAACCCAGGTGACAGTGCAGATCAAACATTCAATTTTATGTCAATCTAAGAAAAGTAATTCATAGTTACCTTCATGCTCCTTTAGAATAAATTCTATTGGATTGCTAACACCCAGGCCTGAACACCGAGGCAGTAGCAAAATAACTTTAACTTTCTGCAGCTTGTGGTCAGTTGATTCAATGTTTGTAAAATCTTCATGTAATAGCTCAATATCTGGGGAGGGGAGGAAACCAAGTAAGTCAGCAAATTAGAACATTGTAAAAGAGTCCACAGGCCAAATGAATTTATATAAATTTAACATCAGTACATAAAAGTCATTTATACACATTGAGTGAGAAAATATTAAAAATAAATAATTATTGAAGGTTCCAAATATATATGTTAATAATTGGTATGAATATACATTTCCTGCAAATAAACTATTTTATACAGTGAAAACTAATGCTATCACATGCTTACTTTTACACTCCATCTGTGTGAACAAGTCCTTCAGTTCAGATTCCTTTGCCATAGACTTTATTCCACACACAAACACTTTGGAAGTCTCCTGATTTGTCAGCACTGACATATGAGCCAGAGTAAGCCATGAACCCATGTGGGCTATTAACACATCATCATCCATATTCAGCAAGGCCTTCACTGAATGTAAAGCAAGGCTCCGGGACTTATCCTAAGAGTTAAACAGCGATACTGAATTAACAAAAGGTGATCAGCAAATTATTTAACCAGCAAATCTTGTTCATTTCAAAAAGACCAGCACCCAGATCAAATTTATGTCAGTGAAATTGCTTTTGCAATTTTGAATACGTAGTAATTGCTAAGGTTTTGCTTGCAATCCTAACAGACAGCTTCACATATTGTAGCAGCCAAGTAGCCACATGAAGCACAATAGTGTAGCAAATGTTCCACACAGCTTAGACAAATTTACTACAGGCTTCAAACACACATTTGCTAAATTCCACACATGCATTCCAAGTGATCGTCCATGTAGTTGCTTACATATGTGAATCACGTCAATGTTTGCAAAGCACACAATTCCATTACAAAAACAGCATAATTATCTAATATGATTGATACTATAGATGGGGGAGGGTTTTAAAAAGAATGCCTTGCCCAGTGCCACCTACTGCGTTAATGGCCAAAATCAGATTTGAATCACAAACTTCCTGAATTGCAACTCATATCTTAGTCACTTCACTTCTTTCCCTACACCTGACATTGAACAAAGATACTGGAGCAAGTCCGCAGCAAACTTGCCCAAAACTAGGCTCAGGTTTCAAGGAAGTCATAATAAGCCCTTCCACTCCAGAATTCAAAGTTATCACTTTTTTGTTTTACAACCTTTCAGATAACTTCATTTCTTTTTGTGCTGTGTCTTACTTACATTAAATAAATGTGCTTTACTTGCATTAAATACATCCAGTGTCAGTTGGGTAACATCCCCAGGACCCGTATACTGTGAAAGGAGTTTGGTAGGTTTGATGTCTCCCTGGTGGAGGATAACACGCTAAAAGAAATTTCAGTGTCTATATGCATGTGTGCCTTGCAAAAGACATGTTACTCCCGTAATAGGCTATAATAAAAATCACAGCCTTTAAAGACTGAAAGGAGATTAAACCATAGGAAAAGGGAGAGGCAAGAACGGAACAGAAAACTATGGTTGTGAACTGAAGTTGAACAAATCCAAAGCTAGCAATGAACCTATCTGGACAGATTTTTCCAGACCTAGAATTTATGTAATTCAAGCCAATAAAATTACTGCAGTTACACAAACACAGAATAATTCAATTTGGTGCTTCTTGCCATTCAGTTTGGTGACTATAGACAAATACTCCTTCCACTTGGGCTTAGCCATCACTAAAAATATGCAACACAGTTGTAGTAGAATTAATGATGTTCATGATAAAAAGAATGGAGGAGGATTTATTGTCATGTAGGTAATCCCTACTTTTCCAAGACTCTTTGAGACAACCCTACCTTCCCTTTGTGGAAGAAGATATCCATTCTAACAAGGGCAACCACCACATCAAAATATGTTTTTGTGAAAGTTTGGAAGACAGCCATAACACCAGAGTTTACTCCAAGTGTACAGTACTTAATTGCTCATTTCTTTTACCAAGGCATTGAAAAGAAATAAAAACATGCAACACTGAAAGGGTGCTTTCACACTGCACTTTATTCCATTATTCTGACGATGTATTTCCTGTTAATTTGTGCATAAAATTTGAGCTTTCACACGACATAACGGGTAGCTCCAGAATTCTGGTGGAATGTAGTGGAAGTTTAGAACTAAATTCTGCAATAAATGATACCTGAAAAATTCCGTTAGCAGGCTGGGAACCTGGAAGATTGCAGGCGTTTTGTGCTACTGCCGCTGCTCACGTGACAGCCATCCCAGGATGCAGTGTGTTCCCGCCCTTACCAACTGCAACTGCGGCTCCTCCCAGCCGATCCCAGCTGCTCCTGGAGAGCAGCCTAGCTGCTGCTGCTTAACCAGAGCCTCTGCTGCTGCGCCTCTCAGCTGACTGCGATCGCGCCTCCTTCAACCCCCCCCCACACACACACGCACCGAAAAGACAGGCCTCAAACCGGTAGGTGAAGACCTGTGTGAAAGACTGTTGTGCAAAATGCCGGTATAACAGGTACTGCAGTGTGAAAGGGATTTTTGAAATCCGGAATGAAGTGCTACCTTTTTAATCCGTTAAACTAGCGCTATTAGCCCCATGTGTGAAAGCACCCAAAGACTGAAGCAAGTATGAAGTTAGCTTGCAAAAACCTGATCAGGATACCTATTCAGATACATTTTAACATACCTGCAATAAGAGCTTGTAATTAGTAAACAGTTCCAGAGCAAGAAGCTTTTCTTTAAGAATGGAAGGGAAAATGAGTACGTCTTCACAGTGCTTATCTAGGCAATATGAATAACCACCAAGATTGGAGACTGATTCCACTTTAGTGAATCCCTCTTTCTGTAAAGAATTATGGACTTCTTCAAGGCTGTTGTATAAACACAACTGTTAATGTAGGTACTGGATATTATTATTTTTAAAATCACTTTGTATTTTGTATTTGTATCTGAAACACTAAGGATAAGTCTGCACTAGCGCTTGCTTGCAGAACTTTTGATTTCATTTGTTGTTACTCATTGCCCTGCTACAAATGTTTATATATCTCCTGTACATACAAACTCCCCCCCCACCGGACTTGCAAATATATCAATTTTAAAATGCTGAATGTGTGCTCCATAGAAACAATTATTCATGCTTCTACTTATACCAGGATTAACAAAGTCTGAAGCTACACCTCTATGTTCCTTCCCCAATATCTTCCTCAGATCTCTTACTGGAAATAACAGCTCATCTCTAGAGTAAGGTCACTGCTGAGCTTGAAGATCTACAAGCTGGCCAAGCCCAGCTACAATCCCTCCAGGGCCACACTCTCCCCCCCCCCGAAGATGCGATACTGAACATTTGATCACAGGTGCATATCCAGAAACTGAACGACTAGATTTTGGGGACACTTCCAGTCAAACTGTTTATTGAGCATTCATTTGATATTTTTATACAAAGTTTGCAGGAAGATTAGACAACAGTGGCTATTTATTTAATTCTGATTTGTTTAAGGGCAGGTTGTACAATGCTGCATCAAAAAAAACCTTATCCCACCCTTTCCAGTACATCTTCCCATCACTTCCCTTATCTTAAGAACTCCATTTTTGGGAAGAAGTGGGTTTATTCTATAAGAGGTTGAAATCAACTTTAATGATGCAACCTGAATTGCCAGTATGGGATTTAATCCCACCTGAAAATAGTGATAGTCTGGAAGTGCCCTGAGAGAGCATTCCTTGTTGTTGGTATCTGACAAAAAAAGAGTACTATTACCTGACAAAGCAGGCAGCTTGAATCTCGCTACCATTTCTTGCTCATGTATGAGTAAAACTGATTTTGATGTAACTCACAGGAATGCAAGGAAGCAGTTGCACTGCTGGGCACCCAGACATACAAATATGGTTCCAAATTCTCTAGGCAAAGGCTAGAGCCAGCAAGCATTGGGAGAAACAATATTTGTAGCTATGGTGCCCTTGTTGCTGTTATAACTACCAAAGGGGACCAGTAGATCCAACATAAAGAGTCCAATGGCATGTACAACACACACCATGTGGTGCTTTGGTGGTCAAAATAGGCAGGTACAGACTACCAGCAAAAAACCTTCCACCCAAGTTCACTACTAAGGTTAGAATACTAAGACAATGTTATGAGCATTCTGGAAAAAACATTTAATTTACTAACTACTGACACATTGTTACATGGACTATATGCTTATATTATATATAACCATGAAATATAATCATGAAGGAAGCATGTTAAAAACATACATGCTATACTAGTAAGCTTTCAACCCTCACCTTATTTTAAGCATATTTACCCATGCATACAAGGGTAGTGCAGAAGCCCTTTGTTCTTGTTTCCGTATCGTTTCTGGCAGAATGTGTTCTATAGAAAGAGCATCGTGTTTGATTCGACATCTTGCTAATGCAGCAGCCAGTTTTGTCTTAAAACTATGGATTAAAAAAAGGAAATGAATAAATTGCATGTCAAGTTTTATTTTATGATTACTGCAAATCCTGTTGCCCTGCAACCATCAGTACTGAGACAGAAATACACAGAGAAAATTATGGCCAACTGTCCTGTCCCTAAATCATTTACAGTTAGGAGTCATCATAATAGATTCAAATTATGCTGTAATGGACAGATCTGATTCAGATGTTACACTAAGCCAGTGGTGGAGAACCTGTGGCCCTCCAGATGGTGTTGGTCTACAATTCCCATCATCACTAACTGTGTACTGCTAGGGCCAGAAGTCCAACAACATCTGGAGAGCCACAGATTCTCCACCCCTGCACTATTCTGTAGCTTGTTCAAGAAGCCAAGATTTGGCTCTCAAACATTCAAACCATGCTTTGTTTCATCTAATGTAGGTTTGCTGTCCCCTCCCTTCTCCTCTGCAAATACTCAACAACTACCCCAAAGACTTTTGCTTTGCTCAAGGACTAGCAAGTAGTCAATCAAGCCACCAGCGGCAGATATTGGGCAGGGAATGAATGCTCTTCTCTTTGAAATGCACAGTCCTGAGCAAAGTTTTAAAGCCTCCATCCCTACCCCATTTCTAGAC
Organism: Rhineura floridana; assembly: GCF_030035675.1. NCBI lineage: Eukaryota > Metazoa > Chordata > Lepidosauria > Squamata > Rhineuridae > Rhineura > Rhineura floridana. The sequence goes on along the minus strand of NC_084488.1, from coordinate 25,343,512 downwards.
ACTCCCCAAGAAGGCTTGCTATTCCTCTTTTTGACCCTTTGCTCCCAATCCTGTAGGACAAAAGTTCTTCTGGGGAGCAAGCAGAAGAAAAAGTGTAAGCAATAACTTGGGCCCTTAGAATATGAAAAGGGGTGGTTGTTGCAGAAATGGAGTTTACTGGGTGCTGGTAGTTGGGGGAGGCTTTTAGATCAAATTGTACAGTTGCATCTGTTTTACTGTTGGCATAGCAGCAAAGGTATTATTTTAATATATATCCTTAGATATGAGTAAAAACTGCCCATGGTCAGCACAGCAACAAAACAAACCAAGACACTAAAATTCAAGCTTACTTCCCAAACCAATTTCAAACTGATTTTTGATCTCACGTTGTTGGCTCCAAATAAAAATATGATTGGTAAGCCTGACCAGGATCATATCTGCAAACGAACCAAACATAAGAGCAGCTCTATTGGATCACATCAACAGGCTCATTTAGCCCAGCATTCTGTTCTCACAGTCGTTAATCAGATACCTACAGGAAGACCACAAATGGGACATAAGCACAATAGCACTCTCCCACTTGTGATCTCTAAAAACTAGTTTGCAGAGGCATACTACGTACAATACTGGAATTTGCCCAATTCCCTTTTAAAGTTGTCCAAGATGGTGGCCATCACTACATCCTGTGGTAATGAATTCCATGGTTTAACTATGTGCAGAATGAACTTCTCATACCTCCCACCTCACTGGATGACACCCAGCTCTAGTATTATGACAGGAGAAAACCTCTCTCCCCTTTCTCAAGGCCATACATAATTTTATATGCCTTTGCCATATCGCCCCTTAATCACCTTTTTTCTAAACTTAAAACCCCCCAGCTGTAATGTATCCTCTCTCAGCTTTTCAGGTCTCCCTTCCTAACAGTGGCTTGAATCCCCTGAAAAGGCCAGAGGGCCAAGTTGGAAATTGTTTGGTTGCAGCACCAAGGAAGTCTACCCTCCATATACCTGCAGAATGATGTTAGTCTTATACATAGCAACAAGTAGGGTGTCGATTTGCTTTTACATGATAATGTAAAACTGAAAGAAACACAGTTCAAAAGACAGAATCTATTTCCAGGGAAGTGGCATTCTATTATTCTAATCAACTTGAAATCAGTCAGTATAACTAACTGATACATTTGTGAAGCCAAACACGGGATTTCACATCTGAAAATGTTTCAGTTCTTGTTATCCAAGGAAAGTCCATATACTTTCTTATACATATACCTGCATAGATAATGCTCAACTTCTTGGACCTCTGCTATCGGTTCTTCATCATTAGTATTATAGCGAGCTTCAAATTTCCGATCCTGAAGATCATATAGCATTACAACAACCAGACTGGTCAATTGATCTGACTGCAAGAAAAGAGAGTCACCATATAGACAAAACAGAAGAATACATAAATATATTTTAATTTTTTTTTAAAAATTACCAAGACACCAAGCCTGAAGGACTACCACTCTCAATCCTTCAAACAGAGAGAAAAGAACCAGCAAAGTTCATACACATTATAGCATGAAAGGACAATTGTTCAGATTTTATATGCAGCTTGACTTTGAGTCAGGGACTAAGAAGCCAAATAGTAAAAAAAGTAGCTTTATGAACCTTTTGAAATACTTTCAGTTGCTAAAATCAAGTTAAAACACTCTTATTTTAGACCCACTAGTTCTCAGTAGGGTTTTTTTTTTAGGCAATAGTGAACACTGAAGCAGACCTGTGTATAAATGTGCAAGAGTGTGCGTGTCCTGGATGAACAGAGATCAAGCGCAAAGCCTGGTAATTACAGCATCTAAGGCTGCAACCCAATATATGTCTACTCAGAAGTAAGCTCCATTGGGTTCAATGGGACTTACTCCCAGGTAAGTGTGTATTGGATTGCAGCCTAAGGGAGCTTTTAAAATGCAGATTAAGAGCCCAATGAACATGTAATATTTGTAGCTCTTGGTTTTTTTATACAGTCAGTTGCAACGTTAGCTTTCCAGCTGCAGAACAACCTGGGTGTGGGGTATCATTTTCTCTGTTTGCTCAAAATAAATTGTTTTCATCCATTTTATCAGCTTTTTACAGGCCACCACTACCCACTTCGTTTTCTCTAAGTCTACATAGAAAGTGTGAATTGACAGCCCTTTATTTGCTTACAATAAATTTGTGGCTTGGGGAAAAGAATTCCCACCTCTCAGGCTGTCAGATCAAATTGGTAGGCTTCTGCCATATATGGGTGCGCATGCACAGTCATGCGTATGTGTCACAAAACCAGCATACATGGTGCTAGTGAGTGTGCACATAGTTTTTGCACTCACACAGCCCACTATTTTTGTTACAGATGCAGTGGAAGTGACCAGACCACCATCTGGTCAGATTTAACTGGGATCAGTGTCAGTTTACGCAGAGAAGAGTTTTGGAATGGTCTGGCCAACCATGTGTGCTCTACCCTTGCTCTTCACAGCTATGAACATCCAGCCAGAGGACATTAAATGGGTGTGTCCAGGAAATGGTAAAGTCCTCTCTGAGAGAGGGAGTAATATCCAATGCCTTGTAAGAGGCAGTGGGGCATGCATTCCTTAAGATACCCTCCCTGAACCCAGAGGCTTGTGTCAGCTATGTTTTTAGACAAGGTGATCAAGACAATGGTGGCCATGCAGTTCCAGCAGGGCTTGGAAGAGGTGCATTATTTTGATCCATTTTAATCTGGCTTCAGATCCAGTTTTGGCATTGAACCAATAATGGTCATGCTGATGGAGGTGCTCTGCCAGGAGAGGGACAAGGAGAGAATGTCCCTGTTGATTCTTCTCGATCTCTCAGCATGCATACAAACACACATATTTCTTATAAAAGCAGGGACATTCCAAAAAAAAAGGTGGTCAGTTGGGGAACATACATCATGTAAACAAGCCCCAAAACCTAACCATTCCAAAAGTACCATTAGAAAGACTACCAAATTAATCTAAAATATATACGCCACTAAAAACTAAATCAAATATATGATTGCATTCACACAGTAGCACTAGATTAAACAAACTACCACTGAAAACATCTTGACTACTCTTGGTTCCAATTTCACTAGTAGAACTGAGACTTTAAGCTCAAAGTTAATTAGATCAGTTCAGAAATCTGTCCATTGAGCCTGGGCTAAGTATTCTTAACTTCTGAGTATCTGCAAATAAACAGCATGGAGGATTCCCCACATTTTAATTAGTTACTCATCTAGTGGTATGTATACCATGGCTACCATTGTACATGTAACATTAGTAGATTCCCCAGTGAAATAATACCTACAAGAGATGTGCATGATATGTACAATAATAAGAGTTATTTGCAGCAGGGTAATTTAAACTAACAAGGTACAACATAGCACAGAAGAAAATATTTACTCACTATTGACTGCATTGGATAAATGCCACTGTCTACCAATATATTTTCAAGAACATCTTGATCTACAGAAGAGGAAGAAGGTAGAAGTAATCTTCAAATTATTACAGTTTGCTTTTTTTTTTTTTTACACAAGTCAGTCACATTTAAAGTTTCTAAGGCAAATTCTAAAATAAAACTGAGTGAATTAAAACCTAGTAGTCCATGAGCCTAAATCTTGATTTTAATTCCACAAGATATTGAAGACCATCGGTGGCAACATTTGCACATCTCACTAAGCTTTATGTCACTCAGGGCTAGTTCCATAGAAACTACGGAAACATTCTATGGTTCCAGAGAAAGAACAGCAGCTTGCCAGTTTCCACTGAAAGGTTTATCTAGTTATACTAGCAGGAGATGGTTACTGCTCTGGCTCTTTGCCCTAGGACACAGGGAGCAGCACCCTCCCAGCTGCTGGGTAATGCATCTTCTCTGCCACCCACCACTTAGCCAGCTCTCTGAGGCTCAGTAGTCCAGCTGGAGTGTCAAGTTCTCCTCCACTATGCCTGTCCCAGGGCTAGTTATACCACAGCCTGGGTCACTGTAGCACAATCCTTGATGCATGTTCCTCACTGTTCAATCTTCCATTGTTCCTCTGCTTGCTCATCTTTCTGCACAAACTCCTCACAAACTGTCACTCTACCCTCTTGGCCTTTCTTCTGGCTTCTTCTCTACCTCTGGTCCCTGACCATTCCCAGGATATTTAACCCTTTCAGTTTCCCTCTGTCTCGCTTAGCTTGGCTATGCTGCTGTACCCTGGGTGACACGATGACTTAGTGCATCATGTACAAGCCACAGATCTTGGGCTTGCACTTTCCCCTGCCCTTTCCTACCGCACAGCTAGGAGGCCAGCTTCACAAGTTTTATTGTCAGCTGTAGTTAACCATGGCTTCTTACACCAGCAATGGTCAGTTTCAAAACAAGGCAACTTCATAACCCATGTTTCAGAGAACTGGATAGTACTGTCCTTCAAAAAATACATACACAAGGTGCACACCAACTTTTATCCCCACAATGAAATATCATCTGCTAACAGAAGTGGAGACATAAGGAAGAAGGAAAGAAATCTTTTCAACTGAGTACAGGTTCTTAAAGCCAAGAACCTCAAAACACAAAGAACAGGAGTGCACAAGTAACTTGTTGGAATAATAGCATGGTACATTCCATCTTGTTCAAAAAGAAACTTGCGTCCATGGAAAGGTAGGGAGAACACACAAAACAGCTTTCCCCCCCAATATTCAACAACTGGTCTTGTTCCCCGCTCTTATCCATGATACTTTTCATGGACTATTGCCTCTGAAAGACGTCTGTTATCAGTATCGTACCAATAACAATTGCATAAGTTTAATTTTTAGATTCGTGGAAGGCTCTATGATTACACTATGACTAGAATGTTCCTCCATTTAAGCAGCACTCTACATTCCATTTCAACTAGGAATGTTGCTTATCATGGCAAGGCAGAAATAGTTTCTCCTCCCTGCATCAGCGAGACAAGCTGATGTCACCATATTTTAAGTTATTTCAATGGACTCCAACAGCTTTCCCCTCCCCCCACTTGTGCCTACCAACTCAGACATGCTTATCTCAGTTCAGCAAGTTGCCAGGGTAACCCCCCTGACCCCACTTTAATTTCCTATTGATGTCCCACAGAGCATGAATACTGTGCACTTTTCCACCAATACTTGACTTTCTGGGAGATAAAAAGAACTGATTTTTCAAAAACCGACACTTCTTTTGGTGACAATATTTTTTGTGTTCCCTTTTCAGACAATGTACATGGAAATCAATGGCTCTACTAGGGCTACTTCTTAATAAATTAAGTTGTGCAAAACATACACCAGTTTAAGAATCATAACATATGCAGGTAATTGATTTAAAAAACAAAACAAACCATACATGGTTCTGATCGTTTTCCACTTATTACCTTCCACAGGTTACATGGTGTCCCTACTACAAAATTTGGCAGATGAGTGAGCTATTTCTCAAACCGCAAGGAATGTTTCAGAACAGGATTAGGGTTGGGTTTGACAATAAAACCAGGAAGTACAACTATAATTATTTTGACAGAAACAGAGCTAGAACAATTTCCAAAGACTTCTGTCAAAGCTGAAATTATTTTATCAAGTAAAGGCCAGCAACTTTTTGGCAGAAAGACAAAAGAAAAAAGGGGAAGAGGACACATATATGTACTGAGGGTGATCAAAAGGAATGAGAACATTAATAAGAGAATGATACAGTTGTACAGAAGAAAGGACACAGAGATTTTGCCAGGTTTACAAATAACCATCATTTTCCTGGCTCACAAGCAGTAATTACATCTTACATCCAAGTAAGCAACTAAATTGAGGGCCAGTGTGGTGTAGTGGTTAAGGTGTTGGAGTACGACCTGGGAGACCAGGGTTCGAATCCCCACACAGCCATGAAGCTACCTGGGTGACCCTGGGCCAGTCACAGCCTCTCAGCCTCAGAGGAAGGCAATGGTAAACCCCCTCTGCATACCACTTACCATGAAAACCCTATTCACAGGGTCGCCATAAGTTGGAATCGACTTGAAGGCAGTACATTTACATTTAAGCACCTAAATAGCACGATGCCTGAGCTGTACGCATCATTGGCCCAGCATCCCTCTTCGCTGAATGTAAAGCTCCAGAAAGCCAAGGCCAGGCAGTCACACACACTCTCCTTTTCCCTTTTTACTTGAAAGCTACTAACCCTCTAGGGAAGGGAAGGTATAGAGAGACAAGACACATGTAGCTTCAAGTAGCTGATTCTGTCTTAGAGAGCAGTTGACTCTCAGTAGCAGACTGTCCTTCGTACTTTGGAAATACATCTGACCTGCTATTTTCCCTTTGCTGCTAGGGCAGAAAGACAGGAAGAAGTCATCCAAGTATCCTGTCATAGTAATTGCAAACCGATCATTGACACAATTACAATAAACTCAAACACTTAGGATTCACGATTTGCACATAAGAAATGAAATATTACTGTGTTTTTAAAATATGTTGCAGTTAAAACCATACTTTCTCTATGTCAAATAGATTAACTACAAATTACAAAGTTCTAAACACAAAAGTACACATTTCAGTTTAATTGGAGCTAGGGGGTAGAAGAACAAGGACAGACTTTCTACTTACATTTTAGAGCACTGAAAGCCAGTTCATAGGACAAACGCTGGAATTGTTCATCTTTGAAATCTGGAAGGGAAGGTAGTGGCCCATTCCCATATTTTACCAATATTTTATCTTGAGGCTTTTCATTATGAATGCCTTGAAAAATGTTGGCAGCATTTAGGTAAATAGAATCCTGATAGCCATTCTTCTCAAGCAGGCTTGCTGAGCTTTTTTCAAAAGGTATTATTACTTCATTTGAGAAATTCATTCCATGGAGACTTGAAGTGTCACTTGCAACATTGTCATTTGAAGATACCAAGTTACTTCTCAGAACTGGCATTGTTTTGGTACTGTATATAACAGGATGGCAAATCAGAGTCCTACGATATAGGGAAAATGGGTTGAGTATTAATTAAATAGAAGTCAGCTGAGAAATAATTTTGTTGACATTTGTTTTGTATTCTTCTTTGAAAATACAATCACCAAATCATTTTGTCTAGGCAGTTAACACAGGAGAAATAGCCAGCAGATAAACATACATCTTAGTGCAATTCAATACTATTCATTACACATTTTTATAAAATGTTCACACTACACCCATAATAGATCATTGATTTATAAACCATGTCAAGGTGTACATATTTCTAGTCCACTCTGAAAAAAAATAGAAGCAGAGAAACATTAGGGAGAATCTAAGTTGGCCAGATCAATAGTTAAAGTCTCAAATAACCAACTGCTATAATTTGATTGCCATTATTAAAAGAAAGTGTTATTGCTCTTTCCCTCCTTTACCCCACTTTTTTTTTTGCATGGAGGAGACCCTTCTTCACTATCATTTTATGCTTAGTTTATCCTTCTTTTTAATGTTTGTTTTTGTAGGTGACTTTTGAGTTTCACTTCTCTAAAAAGAGTGGCTAATAAATGTAATAATAAATAACAATAACTAATCACAGCATATCCTAGGATACAGAACCTGAAACGACATGCATGCAGATCCAGAATCAGTTATTATCTTCCCCCCATGTGCCCCCCCAACACTTATAATCAGGGATGCAAGAAAGTAGAAAAATCATATCCACGTTCTTTTAAATCATCAGCTGAGTCGCAAAAAAACCCAAACTGATCCCCACACTAGTTCTAGGTTTCCAGTTTGACCGTCTATGAACAAAGGAAGGGATAAAAAATAGATCAATGAGGTACAATCATTTATTATGTATACATTTTCTAGGAAAAATCCTATTCTGCTCCTGTATTGTCCTCGATCATCTAAATTCTCAAATGGAAACAATAAGGGATACAGGGCACCTCAGGGAGATGGGACACCAGAAGACATCAACAGAATCCCCCCATCCCCAAAATGGATTTGAGCTGCACATAAGAATAAAGTGCCAAGGACTACCTATGTGTATTATGTGTTCACAGAAGCTCAGAAGGACAAGCAAAATTCAAAACGCTATGGGGCAGCCAATGTGGTATCCTCTATCATCAGATGTTGTAGGACTCCAAATCCCATCAGTCCTAGCCAGCTTGATGATGGTAGGAGCTGTAGCTCAACAACATCTAGAAAGCACCACATTGGCTGGTAGATTTGTTTGTCAAGTCAGCAAGCGAACAAGGAAAGCAGCCTACCATCTTCCTACTCTGACTTCCGAGTATGGTGTCATATGGATCCACAAGAGCAAAACACATATATTGGAAATCATTAGTGTAACAGTGACCAAGAACCTCTTCTACAACCTGATCCTAGGTACCACAGGGCCAGCAATTACTTGTGCCAATGCAAACACAAGAAGACCCAAGCCAGTGAAATACCACAATATGTAACATGAGCTAATCCAGATCACTGCAACAACACAGTTGTGTACAACAAAACCGTTATGTAGCACTGATAGTAATTATGGTGGCATGAATGGAGACAATGCAACAAAGATTTATGGTTTCGTATTTAATGATCTGTACTAGACATCTTATTGTCAGCCACCTTGAGTACAGTTCGGTGTAGAAAGGCAGGACAGAGTTATTAACGTAATGACACCCATCCCAAAAGACCTTGCGGCTAACAAATAATGTGTTTAAGCAGGAAATTTTAGAACTACCCAGTGGTGTATGATTGTGCATGAATTATAAAGTGTGCACCACTACAACACACCTTTGCATTTTCCTCATGTGCATACTGTACATGCCGTCTCACTTAAGAGTCACATTCCATGACATTTAGAAGCCTACACAAACTGAGAGAAAATCCTCAGAACTGGAAATTTGACAGCACTAATGCAGAAGAGGGTTGTATTTCCTTCCTATCAGAAACATTGATACATACACTGTGGAGACTGCGGTGAGTGTCTTTGGCACAGGGGAAGAGAAAGGGGTGTGCTTGATCACGGTCTGGAGTTCTACAGGAGTCTAGACTACTTAATTTACTTTTAACATTTTTACTTTTTACATCACCTTAACAAAATTTCAAAATTTGAATTTTTGAGTTGTCCATGTGTTCTTTTTCAACCACCCAGTTTTGAACTGCCCACTAAAAAAAGCCCTGTGTCTAAGCAGCATGCTGGGTAGGTTGTTATCACACGAATGGAACCAAGAGGCTACAAAGCAGGGAAGACAAGTTCATACAAAATGGTGCTATGGTATAGCCATATCAGAGTGAGCCAGTATTTTACTCACTTGTAGTTCTGCTTACATAAATGACTGAGATTTATAATTGGGAATGGGTAGAAAGATATAATGTAAGGCTGTTTTCTATTACAAGTAAATTCAACTGCCTCAGTTCTGATACAAAGCCTTTCCCCAAGTACTTCTCACAAGCTTGTGTTGTTGGTGACAAGCTGAACATTACAAGAACCATTTCCTCATTACTAAGAGTACTAACAGTTTAATACAGAAGCCACAGCATTCTTTTAGAGTCAAGATAAGAGGCAATAAAAATCTGTTCAAGAATAAGGCGATTGTCGAACACCCTCGCTTGGAACAGAATCAAAATCTTTCAGGAAGCACCACGAAAAACTGTTTCACATAGATCCTACAAGAAGTTAACATTTGAACAACAAAATTTCATCTTTTGAGTAACACACATTCCTGTTTCATGATATATGACTGGTAACAGGTTGCACAATATGCACATGTGGTTAAATGAATATATTTGGCCACATACGGGAAGCATATCACCAAATAGAAGGCAAAAACATATAGAATCATTTGTGAAGTGAAAAATTCAAAGAATTTTTAACATTCCAACAGCTTCTCAACAGTATTTCCTAAGCAACTCTTGATCGCTTAGTGTGAACACCCCTAGTATTAAACAATATTTTTCCTTTTAAAAAAAAACTATCCTCACATTTCACATGCCCACAGGAGCTACACAATCTTTTACAGTGGTTCCCAATTTGTTTTTTCCCCACAGACCACTTGAAAATTGCTGATGGTCTTGGTGTACCACTTAAGATTTTTCTGCCTTTTGTACTAATTGTGATGTGCTCTGCTGGTTCAATGTGCTTTTAAATTGTAAATGTATTGCTTCTTTTATTTTCTTATATTGCACTTCGTTGTATTGCAATTTGCATTCCCTATGAATATTTCATGGGCACATGCTGCAGACCACCTGAATGAAGCTCACGGACCACAGTTTGGGAACCTCTGGTCTATCACAACGAAAAAATATGGTAGTGCCACATGCGCTTGCCTTTCTAATCACCAGAAAACATATAAATTCTTGCTAAAAAAAATTAGCAAGTAGAAAATTAGATCCTCCCATCATAGTTTCCAATTATTTCCTCTCCAAAACCCACGAGGATTTAGCATCCCAGCACAACAGTTTTTGTATGAATTTCTCCACTTTTTTTCTGTGTGTACAAAAAGTATTACATCCTATCACCCAGAAATTGAAGGCATTCCTCCAACAAAGCAACATTTGTCCATGCCAATCCTAAAACTCTTCCAATACTGTCAAAAGGCCAAAAACAAAGCAAACCACCTAAAAATCTTACATGCCCACGGCTGCCACCTTATTTTTTGTTGCTGTTTTTTCCCTAGCAGGACTTCTGCATTTTTTGACTAGCTGAAAGAGAAGCAGAATTATTTCTGCAGGTTACAGCGTTCCATAGAGATGTAGTGATGGGGAGAATGCTCCACCTGTTGAACTGTTAGCGTCCGACAGCTATTTCAAAGCGACGAAGCTGTGTCGTGGATTAAAAAATTGTGTCAACCTTGCCCGGGATTACTTTTGCTTTTAAAATGCTCACTCCAAAGCACACCTCAGCCCCTTCTCGATGTCTCCACGACATACACCCGTAGCTCCTCGCGCCCCTCAGGGATGCTACTGAATGGCAGCCCGCGACAAAAGTCACTTTCCACGCAGCTGGAGAAAGGGGACAGCTTCCCAAAGTCCGGAATGGCGCGGATGCGTCCACCACTCCCGCCAGCAAAGCCCTCCCCCTTCTCCTCCTCACCCACCAGAACGCGCTGCGCGAGCTTCGGGGCAGGCTTGCGCATCACAACAGGGCTACGGGGTTCACAAGCGACACCCCTGTGCCGGTCGCGTCCCCGCGCCTTTGTCAACTCCAAATCTTTACGGCGCGGCTACTGCCCCCTCTAGAAGGGGAGGGGGAGGGGCACGGGCGTCGCCTCGCCCCGCCCACATGCCACACCCACCGCCGTGAAGGAGGGTGGAGGGAGGGGCGACGGCGCTTCACCGGTCGTTTCATTCAAATCAGGTCCCTACCATTCGCCGTCTGGAGGGGAGAAATAGAGCGCGGTTCACTTTTGTTGAACTCACAAATCTGAACCTGCTCTCGGACCTCTGAATGCACCTGCTTTTTCTGGGTCTGTGATCTACACTTTTTCTTTCTCTGCACCTTCATTTCCGCACACCCTCTTTACGTAGTGGTATGATCCCTGTTTCGCCTATTTGGTACAGTCCAGTGATGTTCTTCCTTATAGCAGCAGCCGGGCAGGTTCTGAGAGACGGGGTTGACCGTTTGCTGTTCTCTCCATTGGAGACCAGACGAGGGTTGGGCTCGACGCAAGGCGGCGGTTTTAGCGGGGCTGAGAGCCAATCATAGTAAAGTAGTACCAAGTGTCACTGAGGCGTTTGACTCCCCAAAAGCAAGGCTATTTCTTAACAGTAGGACGTGCGAGGAGCCCAGCTGACTGGATGTGACCAAAGACGTATCTAGTCTCGCATTTCGCTATCGGACCTACGCAGCCAGGTGTCTCTGGGAAGCCCACACGCAGGACCTGAGTTCACTAGCCCTCTCCACCTAGGGTTGTCATATTCCAGTCCCACAAATCTGGGTATGCTAATTTGCATATTCTGTAAATTATTTGCTAATTATGCAAATTAAGCATGTTAATAGTTGCATTAAGATCCTCCGTGGCGCAGAGTGGTAAGTGGCGGTAACGCAGCCGAAGCTCTGCTCACGGCCGGAGGAAGTCGAATTTCTGCTCTGCTCTGCTCTGCTCTGCTCTCGAAAGGAGGACGAATTTCCGTTATTTCCGGTAAAAGGGGTCGAGGTCCACTCAGCCTTCCATCCATCCGTGGTCGGTAAAATGAGTACCCGGCATATGCTGGGGGGTAAAGAAAGGCCGGGGACAGAACTGGCAATCCCACCCCATATATATGGTCTGCCTAGTAAACGTCACAAGACGTCACCCTAAGAGTCGGAAACGACTCGCGGTACAAGTGTGGGGACACCTTTACCTTTTAATAGTTGCATTATCCAGTTGATTTGTTTTTATACCTAGTGTGGCTAAGGTGTTGGACTACGACCTGGGAGACCACGGTTCGATTCCCTACACAGCCATGAAACTCACTGGGTGACCTTAGGCCAGTCACTGCCTCTCAGCCTCATGAAAACCCTATTCATAGGGTCGCCATAAGTCGGAATCAACTTGAAGGTAGTACATTTACATTTTTTTAATTACCAACAAAAACTGAAGGAAGATGTGAGAAATCTTTTTTTAATGTACATTTTCAGCCTTAAATGACTATGCTCTAGTTTCCAACACTGAAAAATGGAAATGGACTGCCTTCAAGTCAATTTCATGGAGACCCTATGAATAGGGTTTTCATGGTAAGTAGTATTCAGAGGGGGTTTACCATTGCCTTCCACTGATGCTAAGAGGCAGTGACTGGCCCAAGGTCACCCAGTGAGCTTCATGGCTGTGTGGGGATTTGAACCCTGTTCTCCCAGGTTGTAGTCCAACACTCTCTAACCACTACACCACACTGACTCTCAGTTTCCAGCACTATGAAATATACAGTACAATATATTTTTGTATTAAGAATATTTATATCCTCCCCTTCCACTGTTAAAAACCCAGCTCTGGGCAGCTTATAAATGTAATAAAAACAATAAAAGTTAATTTTCAAGAAAAGTTTGGGAACCCCTGGTGTAAAGCATCTGCCTATGTTCCTATGCTGCTCTCACCCCTCATTTAGGTACCTGGTATGCATACATGTAGATATACTTCTTTACAGTTATGGAAAGTGATTATTAATAATGTGTTATCTGCTCTAGGTCTCCAGACATAAGGTTGCATAGGAGTTTATGGACATGGCCATAAAATATTCTTTAAGTCTATATGACATCATGTAATAAATGTGCTTAGGATCACACCAATGGCATTTCTAAATATGTACTTTCACACAGACTTTGGTTTTCCGTAACACAGTGTGTCCACACTTTCTCACTTGTGGGGGCACTACTTGCACACCCCTTCCATAAGCACATCAAGGTTGGATACCTTAACCAAGACACAGACAACAGAGCACTCAAAACAAAACAAAAAAAGTGTGTTTTTATTTTCTGAGGAGGCAGCTCTTCCTTGGGAAAGTATTATTATTATTAGCATTAGCATTAGCAATAGCAATTAGCACTAGCATTTAAATCCCACCTTATCTCCAAGGAGCTCTTGGTGGAGTACACAGTTCTGGCCCTTCTCATTTAATCGCCACAACAACCCTGTGAGATTGGTTAGGCAGAAGGGCAGCGACTGGCCCAGGATCACCCAGCAAGTTTCATGGCTGAGTCTTCCAGGTCTTTGTCCAACATTCTTAAGTGCTATGCCACACTGGCCCTCAACTTTGAAAACTCACCCCCCCGATTTCAAAGAAAGCAAGACCTGCAGACAACAGGTGACCCATTTACAGGTCTGAGCTGGCCAAGTCCCCCTCCCACGCTTCCAAATTCTGCCTTCACCCAAGACACAAAGAGACACATTATTACCACCACCAGCCTCCTGGGAAGAGCGAGGCACTCAAATCAGGCATAGGGGAGGAACAGGAGAAGAAGGGAAACCATGCCTCCAACTTGCGTGGCAGGCCAGAGGAAGAGGAAGGTGGGCGGAAGCTGCAGACACTTTAAAGCAAAGGAGCAGGAAGAAGGGCAGGTTGCTGTTACTGCTGCAGCTTTGCTCTGGAGGGACTCCTCCTTCCCCGGTTGCTTGGTTGGGGACAGCGGTCTGCCAAGGCACGGAGCTTAGTGCGTACCTGCACACACACACACAGTGTCAGCCGGAGGGGCGCACCGAATGGGCAGCTGCACCAGAGAAACGTTACTGCTGCTCCTGCTGGATGCCCCCTCCCCCGTGCTGCATGCTTGGGGAGGGGGGTGACTGTATGCAGGCACAGAAGTTCCCTCTCTGCTGCTCAGCGCCTGCCCAGAAGATCCAGGCCACCGAATGGACTAAGCAGGCGCTGGGTAGCAGGGCTATAATCTGGGTAAAACCTAGCTAACTGGGCAATATGGCAACCCTATCTCCACCATTACCTTCATTTATGTTTCCTGAATCTATTACCTGTTTATTTCCTCAGATGGTCTTGAGTTCTATTATAATTTTATTTTATTAAAAAATGTATAGACATTTTTTGAAACAGAATGCTTCCCAAAGCAACTTACAAAAATGTAAACTGGTTTATGAGAAAGGGAGAAAAACGTATCTTTTCCCATGCTGTGCATGCTTTTGTAATCTTGTTACCATTCTTTACTTTTTAAAAAAACTAAAAAGCCACAGACATAGCCCTTCCTCACATTTGAGGCCTTTCCTCAATTTGTTTTCTAGCTGTACAAGAACCTTTTTTTAAAAAAAAAATAGGGTGCCCAGAACTGTACACAGTATTTCAAATGTGGCTGTACTATAAATGTGTGTGAGCACATTACTGGATTTTTTAAATTTTCTACCCTTTCCTAATAATTCTTGGCATGGAATTTGCCTTTTTCAGAACTACTGCCCACTGAGTTGATGGTCTAATTGAGTTATCCACCATGACCCCAAGTTCCATTTCCTGGTTAGATCTGACCTCATCAGTACATGGAGTCAGGTAGTCAGGATTTTTTGCTTCAATCTGCATTAAATGTAAATGTACTGCCTTCAAGTAAATTCCAACTTATGGCGACCCTATGAATAGGGTTTTCACGAGGCTGAGAGGTAGTGACTGACCCAAGGTCACCCAGTGAGCTTCATGGCTATGTGGGGATTCGAACCCTGGTCTCCCAGGTCGTAGTCCAACACCTTAACCACTACACCACTCTGCATTACTTTACACTTATGTTGATCCTCATTTGCCATTCCATTGCCCATTTATTCATTTCACTCAGATTCTTTTGGAACTCATCATGGCCTCATTGGGATTTGCTTCACGGACCTGGGTACATGGGTGCCATTTGCAAACTTGGCCATTTCACTGCTCACTTGTGACCTCAGATCACTGATGAATAAATTAAGAAGCTTAAATAGACCAAGTCCCAGTTCTGATTTTAGGATGCCACTGCTTTCCTCCATTGTGAAAGCTACTCTGCTCTTCCCATTGTTAAACTAATCCATAAGACCTGTCCTTGTATCCTATGACTGCTGAGTTTAAGGGACTTTATCAAAAGCTTTATATATATATAAATATCTTCTACCTTGGTAACAGCATTTGATTGTTAGCAGCTGTCGAAGGCAGAAGCTGAAACATTTTGGTATTACAATAAAAACCTGTATATATTGTATATAATGCCTATGACAGGGATGGGGAATCTGTTGGATCAATCCCAGTGAGCATGACCAAGGGCTGTCCATACTGGGTCTGCCCAATTGCCCCTAACCACATGATGCTTGTCACTCTCTTATGCATGCTCTTCACCAAGGCTGCTTTTAAATTCTACCTTGCATTTACTCTGCTTTTTTCCTACTCCACCTGTTAAGGAATTCTTGCCTTGGGACATACTGTGACATAATAGATCATCCTACTCCAGCACACTATTACATGTGCATTGACCAGACAGTGATGTGCATCGTTCCAGAAAAAATTCTTATATGGATAGCATTTCTGTGGAAGAAAACCATGTGCATACATAATATGTGGACTAGCTGAAATAGATGTGCTTATCACTTGATGGCTACAGTGTCAAGTGGTGAGGTGTGTGAGAGTGATACCACACAGTAAAAGTACCATGGATAGAAAGTTCAACTTGCCTTGCATTGTCTCAGGCATTATACCTTTTTACCTGAATCAGTTCATACATCCAGCGGCAAATCATCAAGTGCTGAGTCATCAAGTTATGTATATATATGTATGAACCGGCCTGTATGTTATATTGTACCACATATTATGTGTTTTAGTATACATGTCAACCAGGATGGTGAGGGGTCTGAAGAACAGTTGAAAGAGCTGGGTCTGTTTAGCCTGGAGAAGAGGAGATTAAGGGAAGACATGACCATGGTCTCTAAATATCTGAAATGCTGTCATGCAGAAGATGGAGAAGACTTCGTCTCTGTTGCGCCAAAGGAGAGGACTAGAACCGATTGCAAATTCCAGAGAAGGTGACTTCAACTAAATATCATGAGAAACATCTTCATGGTAAGACCTGCTTAGCAGTGGAACAGACTTCCCTGGGAGGTGGTAAGCTCCCTTTCACTGTCTGGAGGTATTCAAGCAGAGGCTGGACAGCCATCTGTCAGTAATACTAGTTGCATCCTGCACTGCAGAATCTTCAGTGATCAAATGGATTGACCTCCAAGGTCCTTCCAACTCTTATTAATATGTTGCAATAATATCTATGTAGGAAATTTTCTTCCCTGAAGGACAGCAGTTGTATGAAGCAATGCCAAGAGCAAGAAAAGTACCAAGTTGCATAAGATTTGACAGATCTTTCCTCTCCCCTGTGTGATGAGAAGAGAGGAAGCAGAAGCACCAGGGTTTTAGCATTGCTACTATCTGGCTTAGGGGTATGTACTTGGTTACTTCTTCTTGCCAGAGCTTGGGAAAGTTACTTTTTTGAACTACAACTCCCATCAGCCCAATCCAGTGGCCATGCTGGCTGGGGCTGGTGGGAGTTGTAGTTTTAAAAAGTAACTTTTCCAAGCTCTGTTCTTGGCGATCACTTGTGACCAAGTAAGATTGTCTTCCAAAATATAGTCTTTAACAATGGATCCGTCTGAATCTGTATCCACCGCCAATGTACCAGTCCATGACTAAGGGCTTCTGGATTTCACAGTCCTGCCCCCGTCGCCATTTACCGATTTTCATGGGACTTTTGTTATGGAAGACGCCTGCGCGTGAATATGTTTTATGTGGGGAGATCAGCGCACCACGATCAACACACATTATTGACAGAAAAAGGCTTTGATCAAATGGCATGGGTACCACGACGATTGGAAGTCCTTTATCTGCTGCAGCCTTCATCCACCTTCACAACCGTTGTAACATACACATTGTTATCCTCCGCCTGTTCTGCTGTTGAGGACTTTCTTGGATCGTTCTTTGGTTCCTCTCCCTTGACCTTACCGCCATGGGTGACCCTGCTGGGAGTACATGACTCCCGATGGCATCGCTCACAGGGTTCATTGGAACATGCAAGCCCACTCACCACTACAAGGTGATGATCCAGCGAGGGGTCTTGGTTACTAACTTACTATGTGACTGTACTTGAGTTGAATAATACATATAGGTGGGTATTATTATTAAGTCAGTATGTAAAGACATCAGCCTGTGCTTCACTATGTCCCCTCTGCATACTTTCACTGCTCTCTAAAACCATGTGCATGATTATCACATTCAGGGGTGGGGAGGAAGGTGACAACTCTGATAATATAATTTTAACATTGGTTGAAACAAAAAAGAATTAATGTAATTTGTGATTTAATTTAGCATGAGAAGCCAAAGAAGTATGCTAGAAATATGGATTTGACTGTGCCTGTTTTCGTCAGAGCATTTAAACAACTTCATAATGAAAACTGCACTCCATTCCAAGCATTAACCTCAAAAAGATATCCAAAACGTAGACAGAATTTAGAAGAAGAGCAATACCAGCAAGGGGAGGCGATTTAAAAGAAAAATAAACGGGAGATGTAATGGTTCACCAGGGTGATGATCATGAGTTTTCTTGACACTAGAGATTTCTGTTTTAACAATACAAAATTCCATTTTGGAAGCCAGAAAAGCTTTTAGAACAGTTATGTCAAACTTTAATGTCCTTTGTTTAACTTTCTAAGTCATACACAGTGAATGGCTTGTCACTAAGACAAATGTCACACCTTTTCCCTGATTAAACTCTCCCATGAAACTATATTTTATTTATTTATTTATTTATTTATATGCCACCTTTCCTCCAGGGAGCTCAAGGTGGCATACATAGTTATCCTCCCTCTCCATTTTATCCTCACAATAGCCCTGTGAGGTAGATTAGGCTAAAGGTGGTACAAGGTTACCCAGCAAGCTTCATGGCTTAGTGGGATTTGAATCCTGGTCTCCCAGGTTCTAGTACAACACTCTAACTACTATACCACACTGGATCTCCATATACTAGTTGTATATACTGTGTGTCAGTATGCCAGCCTAGTATTCTGTTATTATATTCTTCAATAAGAAGTAAACCACACAAAAAGAGAAGATTTCTTAAGGCTGCAATCCTAAACACACCTGGGAGTACTATTTATGGACCATCTGCTCTGAGCGGTTCATCATCTCTTAAATTATTGGAAGAAATACTTGGATCTTCACAGAAAGCGAAACTCATAACTATTGTTTAAAAATCTTTATTGGAATCTTGTAAAGTAGAAGTTCAGGAGCTTAGAGAGGAATGGAACGGGGAGTTAGAATGTGCTATACAATCTAAACAATGGGGAATTGCTTTAGAATCAATATGGAACATGTCCTTAGATTTAAAAATGAGATTGACTCAGCAAAAAAATGATATTTTAAGTATACTGGACTTCACAATGTCTTTATAGGAAGGCATTGTCTAAATCAGATAGATACTGGAAGTGTGATGCTGCAAATGCCTCGCTGAGGCATATGGTGTGGGCATGTCCAGTGATATTTTATTTCTGGTCTGAAGTGTTGTCTTCATCAATGTTGTATTGGCAAAATCCCTGATATTTGCAGATGTTAATATACTTCTAAATTATATTCCTGTGGTATGGGAATTAATGGCAGGACAACAAAAATGGATTTTGTGAGCTCTTATGAGTTTGTGAGATCTTATCATAACTAAGAGACTTATACTCCAATCCAGGGTTCAGATCCCCACTCAGCCATGAAGCCTGCTGGGTGACCTTGGCCCAATCACAGTCTCTCAGCCTAACCTACCTCATAGGGCTGTTGTGAGGATAAAATGGAGAGGGAGGAGAACCATGTATGCTACCTTGAGCTATCTTGAACTCCTTGGAGGAAAGGTGGGATATTAATGTAATAAATGAATAAATAAATACCCGCCATCTATTATGCAATGGTTTGAAGACCTTAACACCCTTGCTACATTTGAATGTACTTTTTATAAACACCAGTTTCACTTGAATACCTAGTTGGCTGAAAATCTGGAAATAACTATGTTTCAGAAAATAATGGATGAGATTGAGATAATGAAAATTGAATTGAGTAAAATGAAGCAGGAGATTAAAGATATAAGGGTCCCTGTGAGAGAGGTGACCCTGGAAGGGGTCCCTGTGAGAGAGGAGACCCCGGAGATTGGAACAGGGGTCCCTGTGAGAGAGGTGACCCTGGAGACTGGAATAGGGGTCCCTGTGAGAGAGGAGATCCCGGAGATTGGAACCAACGTGGAACAGGAACAAGATTTGGAGTCTATGGACTTTAGAAATAAAATCTATTGTTTGGAACTCAATGTTATCTCTGAAGAAATGAATGAAGATTCTAGAGATAAAGTTATCAATGGCATGGATAATCTTCTGGACTGGAATGATGTGATGGAGCCCAATATAGAGAAAATCTATGGAATTAACTGCAGCCATGTGACAATGGAAAAACTTTTAAGAGATGACCCAGTGTATTTTGAAAAAAAGAACAGAGATATGATTTTACAGCAGTATTTCAGCAACCTATTCAGAATGGATGGCAAGAAAATATTTGGGATAGAGGTAATCCCCATCAGACTCTTACTATATGACTATGGCTTTGACAGCAAGATTATTATGGAATACTGATAATGGAAGATTGGATATTGAAATTACTGGACTTAACAAGACTACTGAAGATGGAAGATGGAAAATGGAACTAATAGAGATAATAGAACAATGGCTACTGAAATTATTGAACCTAACAGATTCTGATGTGATGGATTAATTGAAATGTTTATTTTGACTATGGTTATGACAATAAGATTATCATAATTAGTAATGAGATGGATTAATCGATATGCTTATCTGGAAAAAAAAAATTGATAGATATATTTCTTAAAGAATTGAAACCTCTCTTTGACTTTTTGTGGAAAGAATAAAGTAATGTTTATGAGATTTGATGATTAAGTAAGATAACTACTGGAGGAAAGTGATTTTATAATATGACTTAAGAGACAGGATTGTTATATATTATAGACTTATAACTGATTTGATCTTTGACAAATGGGAAGTCAATATTTTACTCTTTATTTTTTATTTTTGTTTTTTTTTTTCTTTTTTTCTTTTTGTTTTAACTATTTTTGATTTTGTTTTTTGTCTTTGAATGTTTTATGATTTTGTCTTGTATGTTTTATGAAAATCTGAATAAAAATTATTGAAAAAAAAAAAATACCTAGTTGGACATTTGGATGGCATATGTTGAGCTCTATAAATAGACTGTGATGGATAAAGCGATGGTTATTGTATTGTAATGCTAATGTAAGTTGAAAGGGAGTTTGTTCTGTTTTGTTTTGCTGGTATTCCCTCTTTTTTTATTCTTCCCCCCCTCCATTTCTTTCCTTTAATACATTTGCATAAAAAAGCAATTTTTAAAAAATTAACAGAATAAAAGCAGCCCACTAAGACAGCATAACAACAATACAGCCTCAATTAAAATAATAGCATTCCCGAAAAAGACAAGATTATGGGTGCTTCCAAACAGGCTTTTTATTGTGGGATGGGTGCTCCTCATGCATACAGGTGTGTGTGTGTGAGAGAGAGAGGAGGGGGGCAAGAAGATGCCAGCATGGTTAATGAGCAAAGTCAGGGAAGCTCTTAGAGGCAAAAAGTCTTCCTTCAGAAAATGGAAGTCTTGTCCGAATGAAGAAAATAAAAAGGAACACAAACTCTGGCAAAAGAAATGCAAGCAGACAATAATGGGTGCTAAAAAAGAATTTGAGGAGCACATTGCTAAGAACATAAAAACCAACAACAAAAAATTCTATAAATACAGTCAAAGCAGGAGACCATCTAGGGAGGCGATTGGACCCTTGGATGATAAGGGAGTCAAAGGTGTACTAAAGAACGATAAGGAGATTGCAGAGAAGCTCAATGAATTTTTTGCATCTGTCTTCACAGTGGAAGATATAGGGCAGATCCCTGAACCTGAACTAACATTTGCAGGAAGGGATTCTGAGGAACTGAGACAAATAGTGGTAACGAGAGAGGAAGTTCTAGGCTTAATAGACAATGTAAAAACTGACAAATCACCAGGCCCGGATGACATCCACCTGAGAGTTCTCAAAAAACTCAAATGTGAAATTGCTGATCTGCTAACTAAAATATGTAACTTGTCCCTCAGGTCCTCCTCCATGCCTGAGGACTGGAAAGTGGTATATGTAACGCCAATCTTCAAAAAGGGATCCAGGGGGGATCCCGGAAATTACAGGCCAGTTAGCTTAACTTCTGTCCCTGGAAAACTGGTAGAAAGTATTATTAAAGCTAGATTAACTAAGCACATAGAAGAACAAGCCTTGCTGAAGCACAGCCAGCATGGCTTCTGTAAGGGAAAGTCCTGTCTCAGTAACCTATTAGAATTCTTTGAGAGTGTCAACAAGCATATAGATAAAGGTGATCCAGTGGTGAGGTACCTCACCAAAGACTTCTGAGGAAGCTTAGCAGTCATGGAATAAGAGGAGAGGTCCTCTTGTGGATAAGGAATTGGTTAAGAAGCAGAAAGCAGAGAGTAGGAATAAATGGACTGTTCTCCCAATGGACGACTGTAGACAGTGGAGTCCCTCAAGGATCGGTATTGGGACCTGTACTTTTCAACTTGTTCATTAATGACCTAGAATTAGGAGTGAGCAGTGGCCAAGTTTGCTGATGATACTAAATTATTCAGGGTTGTTAAAACAAAAAGGGATTGTGAAGAGCTCCAAAAAGACCTCTCCAAACTGAGTGAATGAGCGGGAAAATGGCAAATGCAATTCAATATAAACAAGTGTAAAGTTATGCATATTGGAGCAAAAAATATTAATTTCACATTTCAGCTCATGGGGTCTGAACTGGCGGTGACTGACCAGGAGAGAGACCTCGGGGTTGTAGTGGACAGCATGATGAAAATGTCGACCCAGTGTGCGGCAGCTGTGAAAAAGGCAAATTCCATGCTAGGGATAATTGGGAAAGGTATTGAAAATAAAACAGCCGATATCATAATGCTGTTGTATAAATCTATGGTGCGGCCGCATTTGGAATACTGTGTACAGTTCTGGTCGCCTCATCTCAAAAAAGATATTACAGAGTTGGAAAAGGTTCAGAAGAGGGCAACCAGAATGATCAAGGGGATGGAGCGACTCCCTTATGAGGAAAGGTTGCAGCATTTGGGGCTTTTTAGTTTAGAGAAAAGGCGGGTCAGAGGAGACATGATAGAAGTGTATAAAATTATGCATGGCATTGAGAAAGTGGATAGAGAAAAGTGTTTCTCCCTCTCTCATAATACTAGAAGTCGTGGACATTCAAAGAAGCTGAATGTTGGAAGATTCAGGACAGACAAAAGGAAGTACTTCTTTACTCAGCGCATAGTCAAACTATGGAATTTGCTCCCACAAGATGCAGTAATGGCCACCAGCTTGGATGGCTTTAAAAGAAGATTAGACAAATTCATGGAGGACAGGGCTATCAATGGCTACTAGCCATGATGGCTGTGCTCTGCCACCCTAGTCAGAGGCAGCATGCTTCTGAAAACCAGTTGCCGGAAGCCTCAGGAGGGGAGAGTGTTCTTGCACTCGGGTCCTGCTTGCGGGCTTCCCCCAGGCACCTGGTTGGCCACTGTGAGAACAGGATGCTGGACTAGATGGGCCGCTGGCCTGATGCAGCAGGCTCTTCTTATGTTCTTATGAGAGAGAGAGTTGCAGCATCTGCACAACATCACTGATATCAAAATGCCAGCCTCTGTTTCCCCCCATTTAATCTGGATTTATATTTTCCAATTGAGGAAAACTTCTTGCCAACAATATTCTAGCTCCTGATGATATTTATAGTTTAAGTGAAGCAACTGGAGATGTCTTGTGGTTTTATATTTTAAAGTTTTTATATTATATTGTATATTTTGTTTTAATGTCTGCATGTTTTGTTCTCATTGGGAAATCACAAGATTAGACAGTGGTAAGTTATTGATTATTTCATTTAAAGATTTTGAACAGATGTGCCAGTCCTCCAGAGCAGATCTACATAGTTTTCACATGCCATGCATTTTTCATATGCCATTCCATCTACAATACCTGTAGGACAGTCATCCAGTTGAATTTAGCCCGCTTCTTACAGCAGCAGGCAAGCTGGGCTTCCAGTTCAATGCAGCCTGGTCATTCATCTTGGCAAATGTTATGTTTGAAATCTCCTGGCAAATAGATTTCTTTTCATAACATTGGAGCCGTCGAACTGAGCTGGATGGATCATTTGGGTGACAAACTACGGCACTTTTAGTTGATGTAAATCGACAGGAACTGACACAGTGACAAAACAATCCCTTCAGTGTCCAATTTGTGCAACCTATTTGTTGTCAAATCCCAGTAGCCAATTCCCTCTTACAAAAGGCTTTTCATAGCTTAGTAATGCCAAGGACCTTGTGTCACACTGTGCCAGAGAGATTAGCCACATTGAAAAAAGACCTAGTAAATAATTTATGAGAGCCAGTGTGGTGTAGTGGTTAAGGTGTTGGACTACGACCTGGGAGACCAGGGTTCAAATCCCCACACAGCCATGAAGCTCACTGGGTGACCTTAGGCCAGTCACTGCCTCTCAGCCTCAGAGAAACGAAGCTCCGCTCGCCACGCAGCTGACGAGTGGGGCATGATTGCAGGTGGGGGTGAAGACGCTGCCCCCATCTGTTAATGGGGCAATGTCGCGCGTCGCGCCCGTGACGTCAGCGCGATGTGCAACGTAAGGGGCGGGGTCTATAGGACTATTTGAGTCCAGCCGCCCCTTCCACCTTCCCCTTCTGCTGCTCGACGCACGTGGGCCTCCGGAGGCTTTCTGAGGCCAGGCTGACTGTGCGGCGGCGAGGCCCCCCCCCTGCCTCATTGGGAGACAGGGAGGCAGTGGCAGCGAGGTGGCGCATGGCGAGGCTTGGTGGCTGGCACCAAGGCCTACGTGGCGAGGCTCCTGGCCTTGGGAGGCCCTGCGGCGGCAGCGGCAGTGCAGTCACTACGAGGCGGCAGCTCAGGATCGGAGCCAGCATCGGCGAGGACCACAGGCGAGACGGCCTTTGGCCGGCAATTTTTAAATTTTAATTTTAATTAACATGGGGGTAGGTGGTGCACGACCCCAACCATCAATCCTTGCCGCGTTCAGGCCAATTAGGCTCCCCCCCCTGGATAATTGGGTGCCGGGAGGGGGTATAGAATAAGCAGGCGGGCCCCTTCACAACGTTTTGAAATCACGTCGTTTTGTAAGCGGGGCCCCAATCTCCCTCTCTAGACAGGGTTGGGCCAGGGAGCCCCAAATCAGCTAGATATGCCACCCAAGAAAGGACAAGGGGGGCCAAAAGGGAAAGGAAAGGCCCCCAAAGCGGGGGGGAGATGCCCACCCCCAGCGGTGGTGGGGGCAAGGAGCGGGGAGGGGCCACCATGGGCGGCCATAAGTAGCGAGTGGCAGAGGCGCCATCCAGGGCGACAGAGTGGGTATAACAGGAGCCCTGCTGGATCAGGCCAGAGGCCTACCTAGTCCAGGGCTCTGTTCTCAAAATGGCCAACCAAATGCCCAGTATGGGAAGCTCGCAAGCAGGTCGTGAGCCATGGGCGTCCCCAACGGAGAGGCCAAGGGGGCACTTGTTCCTTCCTGGGTGAATAATGCTCCCAGCTTTCATTTAAAAAATAAAAATAAAAATAGTACATTTCTAGCATTTGTAGAACCTGAGACAAAACGTACAAGGGAAAACAAGTGAACAGGCAGAGGCTGATCTCTGGCAGCAGCATAGGCCCTAGTCCTCAGCATGTGCTGTCTGGGGTTATACTCTTTTCCCCTGCCTCCTTTCTCTCTAGATGCCCCTTTGTTCCAAGTTCTCTTTGTCATGCCAACTAGAGGGGGGGGCAGAGGCAAGAGCAGTTGCCACCTCCTCCTCATTTGCATTGTCTCCCGTGGCAGTTCAGTGCTCCTCATCCTTGCTGTTACACAGCCAGGCCTAGAGCAAGAGGGCAGGCGTGGCACTGGAGGCAGTGGCAACTGCTCCTTGCAACACTACTCACTTTCTGAGGCGCGAGAGCAGCAATTGCCCTGTGCCACCGGACTTCTGAGAAGGAGGTGTTGCTGTGCATGGCACAAAGTGGGGGGGAGGCATAGCAGACAACCACCCACCCACGCAATGGGGCTTGTAACTCCAAGGAGCTGCTGCTCCCAAGTAGTGTCTGTGAGTTTAGCTGAGGCAGTGAGATCTTAGCAGCTGCCTTACAGTGCCAATCCCTGGAAAAAAGGGTTGATGCTAGCACCATAGAATCATAGAGTTGGAAGGGGCCTTGTAGGCCATCGAGTCCAACCCCCTGCTCACAGCAGGAAATCCACAGCTGGAGCATCTCCTGCAGATGGCTGTCCAGCCTCTGCTTGAAGACATCCAGCGAAGGGGATCCCACCACCTCCCTAGGCAGTCGGTTCCATTGCCGAACTGCCTTTACTGTCATGAAGTTCCTTCTACTGTCCAATCTGAATCTACGCTCCTGCAACTTAAAACCATTAGACCTAGCCCTACCCTCTGGGGCAGCAGAGAACAAATCTGTACCCTCCTCTGTGTGACAGCCCTTCGGGTACTTGGGGAGTGCAATCATGTCACCCCCTCAGCCTTCTCTTCACCAGACTGAACATGCCAAGTTCCTTCAACCTTTCCTCATAAGACTTGTTCTCCATACCGGCTATCATCCTCGTTGCCCTCTTCTGAGCCCGCTCTAACTTGTCTATATCTTTCTTAAAGTGAGGCGCCCAGAGCTGAGCGCAGTATTCCAGATGAGGCCTGACTAATGCAGAATATAGTGGGACTATTACTTCCCTCGACCTGGAAACTGTGGCTCTGTTTATGCAGCCCAAAACCGCGTTTGCCCTTTTTGCTGCAGCATCACACTGCTGGGTCATGTTCAACAGATATGTGCAACAGGGAGATAGGAGGCAACAGGCCTTCAAAACGGTAAGAAGGAGCCACCGGCTGCTTAGGGACAGGTGTCCCTTCCCCAGTTAGACTCCGGGTACTATGAACTTGGTTAGCAGGCCACCCGGTTTAAGGGTAGGTTTGTTATGTTATGGTGTTTGCCTTTTGTTTCCCAGTCTCATACCCCAACTCCTGGCTGGCCTTCATGGCCTCCAACTCACAGCTGGCCCTCATGGCCTACAATCTTCACCCCGTTTAGTCATGGCAATAACGGCTGTGGTCAGAATGTACAGAAGTACACTTGGTCACGCCAGTCTTATTCAAAGGGGCAGGCAGTGAGGGGTCCACACTAGTTAGTCTAGGATCAGTGAGCTGCACTCCATCATCATAGTGTGCGCATATGCCTTATGCATTTGTAGTGGCAGAACATTACCTACAGAATGCTATAATTCTCGCATGGAGTGCTTCAGAGCCTTCCATGAGGGGGCAGTCAGGAGACAAGTGGGCTCCTAAGCAGTGGGGCACTATCTGTCTGAGTGGATGTTCATAGGTATGGCAGCTTGTGGGAGGCATGTTAGCACCTGAGGTTTCAGCTTATAGTATGAAGGATCCTGCCCCGGTGTTCACATTTCTATAACAAGATTGACTCTTGCCCAGGGCTGAAAGCTGCACAGGGGCAAGCTTGAACCGTCCCAGATGAGATCCTGGATTGGGACCATGAAGTGTTTCCTTTCGGCCCTCTTGATGTTAGGGGTCTTTTAATGGGGTTATTATGCTATGATGGGGCTTGAACACCCATACTACGAATTCAGGGTTATGGCTGCCTTATGCACCGACCTGGCCGTGTGGTTCCCTTTCCTGCGGTTGCAAGCCTGGATTCGGGAAGGGGTTTTAACTATGAATGTTACCTTTCATTAACTCTTTTCCAGGGTTGGAAGGCGACTTTTGGACAGAAGAGCTCATGGCCTGGGGTCGGGTCTCATAACTCTCTTATAATTAGGAACACTAGAATTCATGGCCCTTGCCTGTCCCGTTGTTCTGGGAGAAGTTTATGCAGGGAGTCAGAGAAGGCCATAAGCCTATCTATTGCCCTAGCATGATCACCAGCTATCAGAATGCAGAATAGGGCAGCAGGGGCAGTGTGAAGGGGGGCTAATCCCGTGAGCTGCGCGCTGGAATTCCCTTGGATTCAATGGGTTACATTGCCCCCAGCATGCTCGCCAGCTTCCAGAAACAGGTATTCAGGAATTCTGGGCTGGCAAGGGCTATATGCCAGAGTGGCCTTTCCGGTGACTCACCTGCTGATATTCCTGATAGACAGCACGGCAGGAGAAGGGGCATGGCAGTGGGAACACTTAGAGGTAAGCTTTCTTAGCCAGGCTGGCGGTTTTTTCCCTATCCCCATCGACCCTTCTCGCTGGACATTTTATGGGTGTAGTGGACCAGTGGGAAACGGTCTGTTCCTTCAGTGAAGACCCAAGCTATTCCAGGCAGTGGCTCATACACTGTTTTGAGGCTTTCAGGAGAAAAGAGGTGGTGGCTGGCTCTACGTGAGACCTCTCTCGACATGCCCTCCAGTTTTGATGTTTCCAGGGAGGGGGGGTTATGCTTGCTCAACGTGGAAGGTCTAGAACGGACCAGAGGTGTAAGGGAAGGCACATACGGTTGACCTTGCCTCAGCGCCCAACCTCTGCCGAAGGATATTTATTCACCCAGGCTAATCTGGACCCCCTAGCTATAGGCCATATATGCCTGTCTGGGTCAACAATACCAGTTTTGGCGTTAACAAAACAAGCATTGCAGGGGCTGGGGTATGACCCCTTCCAGTCTGGAACCTATTCAATTAAAATGGGAGCTGCTTCTATGGCAGCAGGTTTTTGGTTTCCTCCCGGCACTGGTACAGGACGTGGGACTTTGGGCCTCTGATGCATATAATGGCTATATTCCCCCCTTTTAGAGGGCAGGGGGATGCGGCAGCCTCACAAACGAGCATTGTAGGGGCTGGGGTACGACACCTTACAGTTGGAACCTATTCATCTCGAATTGGGGCTGCTTTTACAGCAGCAGGTTTTAGTTTCCCACAGGCACTGGTACAGGGCGTGGGACTTTGGTCCTCTGATGCGTACAAGGGCTATATTCCCCACTTTTAGAGGGCAAGGGAATGTAGCGGCCTCACAATCTTCATTGTTTTCACAGGTTGCTGGACAGGGATGGAGCAGATGCACATCCTAATATGCGGCCACAGCATGGTCTTCCGGGCACCCTGGAGGGCAGCGAATTCGAGCATTAGAGGGGCTGTTGTGCAGTGGCTGGACCGGCAAGGAATGCATGGGGAGTGGCTCCTACCCGCTCTGTTCCAGCAAGGTGTGGTGCAGATATTTCTGCAGGCGATGGTCATCCACCTCGAAAGGCAATGGTAAACCCCCTCTGAATACTGCTTACCATGAAAACTCTATTCATAGGGTTGCCATAAGTTGGGATCGACTTGAAGGCAGGCCACTTCCACAAATAATTTATTATAAGCTAACAATCAAATTTCATATAATTAAAGGCAAGTGTTTAAAGATCCCAGTGCTTTAGAAATAGCACTCCCCCTGCTGCCAACGTTGTATTTTTCAGCAGCTGAACTTAACTCTGATTGCTCTTGTCATCAGTCTAATTTGAGACATCTTCTTTGCTTAACTGTAATACAAGCTACAAAATTAGCATACAAACAAAAGGAGTAACAGTGAATTTGTAACAACAAAATCTTGTCAGTGACATCTAGAGTCGTCAATGACATCTCTCACTCATTGTTCAGTAGTAACACATTTATGTACCTCTACAGTTCAAACCATTTATTGTAAATGAAGAGCTGGAATTAAAATTGACAGATTTTTTCCTACTGTGTCAAATTTTAATTATTTATCAGTTTAACAATTTTATGTCTCATTTTGGAGACTTTTGAACTGTATATTTTCATGTTTCTCTTTCTGTTTTGAAAACAGAAATGACTTGCAGACCTGAGTCAAATGGTATTATTGTATTCCCAAATAAATATGAATACAAGTTTGATGTTGTTTTTTTCCCTGCATGAAAAATATGTATTAGAATACCAAAAAAACATACATGAGGCAATGTAAGGATAGCCATAGAAGGATATATCTTGATCCTCTAATCCAACATTTACCAACCTGGTGACCTTCAGATGTTTTGAGCTATAACTTCTGTTAGCCCCAACCAACACAGACAATGGTCAGGGATTATTGATTTCTGTATTTGGGTTTAGGAAAGAAATTTATCTCAGATCAGCTTTGCACAACTATGTGCCCTGCAGATGTTTTGGGCTTACTCCATCATCCCTGAACACTGGCCATGCTACCTGGAGCTGATGGGACTTGTAGTCCAAAACATCTGGAGGGCACCAGGTTGGCGAAGGCTGCCCTAATCTGTTCAGGAAGGAATATATGAAAATGAAGTGTGTGGTTTTTTTTACAGAGCCCAACAAAAATATTTAGTCAAACTTCCTCTTGGAATTGTGAACCTACACACAAAACATGTGTAAAACTCTCTATGGAGAGTCACCTAGAGAGAGCTGCTTAAAATCTGGAAAGATATTCAAGTGACTTTTTTAAATGTAAGAAATACAAAATGTTCCAGAACTTTCTTGGCTTCTTCTCACCACCTTCCCCATACACACACATTTCCCAAACTTGAGGATAAACCAACTTTGCTTGCCGGTATTTTTAGCCTAATGTGAGCCCTGGCCAGACAGCTTTGCCTCGCAGGAGGGTAGGTCTCACGTAGTTTTAGTTTCAGAACCAGTCCTATCATTAGGCAAATTGAGGCAGCCACTTCAGGCAACAAATGCTGAGGTCAGGAAGAGATGATGAGGTGTTGGTAGGGATGGGGCAGAAATTATGTTCAATTTGCATTTAAAAGCAAATGTACCTCACTTGCACTTTCCAGAACGATACGAGAACTGAAACATAGCCATCCTTTGAAATTCTCACTTTGAACTTTCCATTGCAATTCTCCAGCCAAATAATGTTTACAAACATGCATTTCCTAGAGCAAAAAGTGCAGCAAAAAATCATATATTAGGGGAAATAACATACAAAATTGCATTATATTAGGGAAATTGATCTGCAAAAATCAGAGCTTGGAAAACTTACTTTTTTGAACTACAACTCCCATCAGCCCCAGCCAGCATGGCCACTGGATTGGGCTGATGGGAGTTATAGTTCAAAAAAGTAACTTTTCCAAGCTCTGGCAAAAATGTGTATATTAGGCAAAATTGCATACAATAATGTGTATGTTAGGAGAAATCTGCACTAAAATGCTAATTTTCATGAGGACTTTTAAAAAAAAAACTTGTGGATATGTGGAGAACAGAACTTAAAGAATAAAAAAACGAGAAACTGAGAGAAACCAAAACTGATAGATTCCCTCATCCCTACGTGTTGGAGGTCAAAAGGGAATGTGCCAGTCAACCTGCTCTGCACCCCTATGCTAGCTTGCTGCCCTTGGATTTGACTACCCTGTCACCACTACTGAAATAAGATCCAGCTGCTCATGGTCAGCTGGCTGGAGGGTGGGGGCTGTTGTCTTCCATCAAAGCCAGGAAAACCTCTTGGGCCAGCCCCGTCTGCTTCTTACTGGTTTGGGACCTCTTCTCCACCGTAACCATCCCTGGGAGAGACCACTCAGAGTTCATGATCCTGGACATCATCCCTCCAGTTCTTATAGCTCACCTCTCCCTCCTTTCACAACAAGCCAGAGACAGATGAAGAGCTCTGCTTCCCTCTCTTCCCACATTGGTTACAGTTACTGATAGAGGGAGAACAGGCTTGGCATTTATTTCCGTTAATGAAATTCTAGAGCAGGGTGGCCAACCAGTGGCCTGCAGGGTACATCCGGTCCCCGTAGAGGCTTTTTCTGGTCCCAAAAGACCACAAATTTGTCATTTTTAAAATTAAAAATGTTTTTTTAAAGTGTAGTTTTTTAAAAATTGCTGCTTCTATGGGTCTGCTGTTGTGATGCCATGATGCCAAAAGGGTGTTTTGTGCCTCCCAAGACCCCCCTTCTCTCATTTAATTTTTTAAACGAAATCTTACTGACTGCTCATGGGACTCCCACTGTGATGCCAAATGTTTTTTGTGGCTCTTCAAGCCACCCCAATCTGTCCATTTTTATATATAAAAACAGGTCTTTTAAATGGGCTTGAGATGGATACAAAGCAAAAGGGAAAACTGGGAGTGGTGGCCTCCACACAAAGGGGACAACTCGTTGTTTGGTTTGCATAAGCCCTGCCTTTAGAGTGGCAGTGTCTCTGTCCCTCTTAATGTTGCTAGACTCCAACTCCCATAATCCCTGACCATTGGCTATGCTGGCTGGGGCTGATGAGAGCTGGAATCCAATAAAAACTGAAGGGCCAGAGGTTCCCATAGTCCCTGAAATAGATTAAATATATGGTAGAAAATTCAGAATAAAATGCTTGCAAATTATGTATGTCACTTATATACTGCTTTTACAGTGACTATCCTATGGTCCACCCTGTGTTTATTTACTGAGAAGTAAGCCCCAGTGAGATCCATGGACTCCTTCCAAAGTGCAAATGGCCAGGATTGCAGCATTGGGTCACATGGAATGAGTCTAGTGCCGCATTCTCCAATTTTGTGCGGGAAGCGAGGAGGAGCCTCAACCATTATAATAACAAGACTTCAAACTTCTCCCTTCTCATTATCTGAAAGGTGCCTTCCAGGCTCACAATATTATTTGGCACACCTTAAATTTCATAATTCAGGCCAAGGGAGCAATTTTAATCTCAGAGTAATGTATTAGATATCAGCTTTGACATCATATTCTGGTGTCTTTATGTGCTTAGGAGAGTTCCCACCAATGGAAAGAGGTTAATGTCAATGGGAATGCTGCTCCCATATGTAAAACAAGATATCCAAGCTCTCCGGGGGGGGGAGGGGGCTGATCTTATTGCTTCCAGTTGCAACTGAAGATGCTTAGGAACACAAGAAGCTGTCTTATCCTGAGTCAGACGACTGGTCCATCTAGCTCAGAATTGTCTGTAGCATACTGACCCCAAGGATCTTCTTTCCCTACCTGGAGATGCCAGGGAATTGAACCTGGAACCTTCTGCATGCAAATGTGCTCTTCCACTGACCTACTCCGCCCCTCAGTAAATCAGCAATCAATAACTGGCGGCCTAAGGTCACATCCAGCCCCCTGAAATGTTTCATATACACTTCATATCCAATATGAATGTTTCATATCCAACCCAGAGGCCAGCAGCTTGAATGGAGGGAGTGGCAATCGTGGCAACAACTTGCTTGCAGTCCACTTGAGCGCTCCCATTAAATTAACTGCTGACCAGAGCTTAGGAACTGGTCTCTAGGCAGAACTCCTACTGAGGTGGTAAACCTGCATCTAGACTGTATCATGTGAGAATGCTCTTACGATCTAATATTCCTCCACACACACACAAATCCCTTCACATAAAAAATTAATGGGAGTGAGAAGGATTCAAGCCAAGCCTCCTTCCTGACATGCTAGTTTTCTATATATATGTTGAGTCCCAGCTCCCCCAAGTAGACCAGGGAGAGATGTCAGAGGAGGATGAGGCTTTTGAGGGCACTGAGGGAGAGGGAGATGCCGACAGCCCACAGGTTCCCACAGACAGCCCTCCCGTCGACGCGGATCCCACTCCGTCTGCAAGCACTCCAACAGAGCCATTGGGAAGCGACCCCGTGTGCGCACCAACTCCACCCCCTGGGATTCCCCGCCTGGCACTTCAAACGCTTCCCCACCAACCTGCTCCCCGCCCCTTGAGGTCAAGTCGGCACCTAGCAAGTCTGTGCTGTCAGATGTACAGCCAGAGGATCATCCCTCCCTCACCCTGCGTGGGACGGTCAGAAGGTGGTACTTCGCAGGAGTCAGAGATTACGAGCGAAGACCTTTCCTATTTAAGGTGGCACCCTCCTGATTGGGGTGCTGAGTCAACTTACTCCACACACTGCAGAGCATGCCTAAATATCTCAGGTAGAGTCAGTAGTGAGTTAGCATAGGCAGGTCTATGAAGCACACTGCTTTTGATGTAAACTTTACTCTAATAAACCAAGAATTAATTCCAGCCTTGCCTCCATCTCGTGTCTTATGCTCTGGGCAGGGCAATATAGGGTTTAGGGTTTTGAATGGAGCATGGAAGATCAGGCAAAAAGGAGTGTTGTCTGACTGACTGATAAATTCTATATGCTTCAGATTAATTACTAGGTTTCAGATTTATTTATTTTTATTAAGGTGTGCATATGATTATAATAAACTCATTCTAACAATACTGCACGTGGCTACTTGCTTACTTGCTTATTAAATGAGATATTAAAAAAACATGAAAAATGGACAACATTCATCATGTCTAGATTGCCTTGAGCCCCTAAACACACATTTTATTAGCAGATTATATAGAAAATAGCTGCACTTCCAAGTACAGATGTGTAGGTTCTGATTTTAATCCTGCAAATCTACAATCCTCTAGCTTTGTGCTGCAGTTGTACTATTGTGGAACAGAGTAACTAACAAGCAAGGAAACTCAAGTGGAAAGTTTTTTAGCCAGGTTGTGACGCTGATGAACTTCCAGACTATAGAAAGCCAATGTAAATTAGCCCTATTCCAATTGCCAAGCCTGGCAGAGGGAAAATTAGCCTTTAAAACAGAGTTTGACTTACACCACCTTTTTTGCCCATGTTGCTTCTGCTGGATTGCTGGGTCATATGACCAAGCTGAACAGAGTTGGCCCCCACCACACCCAAGCCACTCCCCTTGGACACACTTTTTTCAGGACTTACTCTGGCTTCAGTTGGCATATCTCTGGCTGAGCTGGGATGAGAAACTTCAGCCATCTGAGCTCTGTCTGTTCCAAACTCAGCTCATCATCTTGGGTTTGATTGCGCCCTATATCAGGGAGTGAAAAAGATTCCACCAGGTTGTGAAACTGACTAGATCCTATTTTGAAATCGACTAGACTTTCTAGATTTTGAAACTGAGCAGAAATTCTCTGTAAACTACAGAGGTGTGTCTAACACCTTCACTGCAGGTTTTTTGGCAAATGCTGAAGACGCACTTCTTCACCCTGACCATTAACACTTGAGATGTGTGTTTTCAGGACCCTATTCCTGTGGTCGTAATTTGTTTCAATTGTTTTTAATATTAATTTTAAACTGTTGTAACCCACCCTGATATCTACTGTTAAAAAGCCAGTAATACATTTAACAACAACCTTGCTTAACTGCAGTTTTCTTGCCTTGTACTGCAGGCACTCTTTTGCTGCAGGCACCCTTTTTGAAAAACAGCTATTTATTTATTTATTTATTTTGCAGGTGTGCTGCTTCAAAAGCTAAAAACACACACATAGGCACGCACAAAATGGAATGCTAAAATGATACCCACTTAAAAATGTTTGGAGAAGAGGGTGTGTGTCTGACCCTGGTACACTGAAACAGCATATTATTTATTTATTAAATTTATATCCAGCCTTTCCTCCCAGAAGGAGCCCAGGGCACCAAATAAAAACACTAAAAGCACTTTAAAACATCCTAGAAACAAAACACTTTAAAACATATTGAAACAAAACATCTTTAAAATATCATAAATAAAAACTTTTAAACTACCTTAAAAAGCAATTCCATCACAGACACAGACTGGGATAAGGTCTCTACTTAAAAGGCTTGTTGAAAGAGGAAGGTCTTCAGTAGCTGCCGAAAATATAATAGAGATGGCGCCTGTCTAATATTTAAGGGGAGGGAATTCCACAGGGTAGGTGCCACAACACTAAAGGTCTACTTCCTATGTTGTGTGGAACAGACATCCTGATAAGAAATCTGGATGAGGGAGGAGATCCCGGAAGACTTTAGGGATGCCATAATTATCACTCTTTTCAAGAAGGGTGATAGAACAGATTGTGGGAACTACTGAGGCATCTCTCTTCTTGCTACCACAGGTAAAATCCTTGCAAGAATCCTCACAAATTGCCTCCTACCTATCTCAGAAGACATCCTCCCTGAATCCCAAAATGGTTTCCGCCATTCCAGGGGGACAGTGGACATGATCTTCACTGCACAACAGCTTCAAGAAAAATGCAGGGAGCAAAACCGACCTCTGTATATGGCGTTTATTGATCTGACTAAGGCCTTTGATACTGTAAATCAAACTGCTCTCTGGACCATCCTTCTGAAAATTGGATGCCCTGATAAATTTGTGAATATTTTGTGACTCCTCCATGACAACATGATGGTGACAATTTTGGATAACAATGGCTCTCAAAGTGATCCCTTCAAAGAGGGATCAAGTGTCAAACAGGGATGTGTCATTGCTCTGACCTTATTTGCTACTTTCATCTCCATGATTCTATACCTTGTTGAGGGGAAACTTCCCATTGGTGTGGAAATCACATATCGAACAGATGGAAAGCTTTTTAATCTCAGTAGGCTGAAAGCAAAAAGTAAGATCCTCTGTCATAGAACTTCAATATGCCGATGATAATGTAGTCTCCGCACATTCAGAGGAAGATCTTCGAACTATCCTAAATGTCTTTGCAGAAGCATATGAAAAGCTTGGCCTCTCACTTAACATAAAAAAATCCAAAGTGCTTCATCAGCAAGTGCGAACCAATCCCTCTGTAGCACCATCAATCCAGCTTAATGGTGCGATGCTGGAGAATGTCGATCAGTTTTCTTATCTTGGCAGCCATCTCTCTGTAAAAGCTGACATTGACACTGAAATTCAGCATCGTCTGAGCTCTGCGAGTGCCACGTTCTCCCGAATGAAGAGTAGAGTGTTTGAGGATCGGGATATTCGCAGGGAGACCAAAATGCTTATTTACAAAGCCATTGTACTACTGACCTTACTGTACACCTGTGAAACATGGACCATCTATAAACGCCACTACCAACGTCTTGAAAGATTCCACCAACGCTGACTCCGGAAAATTCTGCAAATTACTTGGGAAGATAGCGGACTAATGTTAGCGTATTGGAAGAAGCAAAGACCACCAGTGTTGAAACAATGATCCTCCAACATCTTTGCTGGACCGTCCATGTTGTTCGAATGCCTGATCACAGTCTTCCAAAGCAGCTACTTTACTTCCAACTTAAGGATGGAAAACGGAATATTGGTGGACAGCAAAAGAGGTTTAAAGATGTTCTCAAGCTAATCTAAAAAAATATAAGCATCAAGAACTGGGAAGCCTTGGCCCATGAGCATCCCAATTGGAGGTCAGCCATTATCAAAAGTGCTATGGACTTTGAAGAAGCATGAGTACAGGGCGAAAGGGACAAACGAGCTAAGCAGAAGGCACGTCAAGCAAATCCTCAGCGTGACCATCTTCCATCTGGAAACTTATGTCCTCACTGTGGAAGGCTGTGTGGATCCAGAACTGGCCTCCACAGTCACTTACGGACCCACTGTGATCGCCAATGATGAATGATGAATGAATGCAGGAGGCCCTCGCCTGAAGAGTGCAGTGATTGACTGGGTATATAAGGGGTAAGATGGTCTTTCAGTTATTTCTTCTTGATTGCTTATGGAGCTATTTTCAAGGCCAGGGTAGCTAGTTCCTCTACCATTTTTTAAGGTTTTCTCACTCCATAAAGATTTACACCATGGATATTATTCATGATATTGCACAGGTAATATCCCAGTATCAGGATATTGCCCAAGATATGGCAAAATCCTGACTGATGTTAACAAGTGATTGGTTGCAAATTAGATTTATTCTCTACATCTCAGTTTGTTATCCACAGAGGATCATAATTAGTAAGTTGTGAGGGAGAGTGGCTTTTAAAAAAGTGAAGCCAAGCTGAAAAGACTTTTAGGCAACAGTGATGTTATTGGGGCAGCAGCATCAAGAAACCTCTGCAAAGGGTAAAGGATGTCTACCCTGAAGAGGCAGAGGATAATGGCATGTGAATACCCACATTACTCTTTGCAAAGGCACCAGATGGAACCTCTAAAGTTTGGAAAACCATTATTTGCAGTGGTAGAAAAATTCCAGACATTCCACTAAAATCAGTCCCTGAATTCAAGCATTTTCTATTCTGAGTTCTCCCTATGACATCCAATTTTTCCTCAACATCTTCTGTTAATCTGATATCAAATAGTCTACCAAGTAGTCAAGATGTTTCATTAATTGACATCCAATATATGGATAATATGGATGACTAGGGGTTAAGATATTTGGTATTTAAATATCTGACACTGTGGGATTTCATGTTTGACTTTCAATTTTTGAAGGGTTTTTTGCCATTCTACAAATAATATTCACTGTTCAATGCTTGATACACACACACACACACACACACATTTTATCTCAATACCAATAGCTGGCCCTGCCTAATTTCCAAAAAGAAAGATGTTTGTGATGGACTTGTCTGCTTGCCCCCTAAAATGGAAGTCCTAATCCCTATTTATTGTCTCTTTTATTTATTATGTTTTACACCAGTCTTCTTCTGGCAAAGCTTAGAGCAGCTAACATGTTCTGAGGCTATCTTCCATTTGGTCACCTAACAGGGCCAGTCTTGCTTAGCTTTATAAAGGTTCATCATTTGCCTTTAAACTATTTTCTAGCCAACTGGGCTAATCCAAGATCCAAAAAGATGGTTGTAATTTTAGTTCAAACATGCACTGCACGTGCTCAGAGTGGTAAGCAGCGGTAATGCAGCCAAAGCTCTGCTCACAGCCGGAGTTCGATTCCAACGGAAGGAGGAAGTCGAATCTCCGGTAAAAGGGGTCGAGGTCCACTCAGCCTTCCATCCATCCGTGGTCGGTAAAATGAGTACCCGGCATATGCTGGGGGGGTAAAGAAAGGCCGGGGAAGGAACTGGCAATCCCACCCCATATATACGGTCTGCCTAGTAAACGTCGCAAGACGTCACCCTAAGAGTCGGAAACGACTCGCACTATAAGTGCGGGGACACCTTTACCTTTTACCTACTTATAAATTCATTTGCACTAGGATTGAGCTACAAAATTTAAAATAGGTTCCAAGGTTCCAATAGGGTGAGGGTGCTACCCCCCTTCTATTACTTTTTCCTTTTTTTTTCTTTTTCTTTTTTCTTTTAATTTGTTTTCTGTTAAACCAATCTAGAGGAGATTGGTGGTGGGGAGGGCATGTGGTGCATGTGTAGTTCCTGCACAGGGTGAGAGCCTGTGCAATGAACTGAATGATAGGAGAAAGTCACCAGATGCCTTCAGAGTGAGAGTCTGTAACTGGCAGAAGGCTGGCCCTCCCAGGGTGTGAGATGAAGGGGAGTAGATGTGCCCTGTGTGAAAAGGTTTGAATGGGTATGACTGTTCCCAATTCTTGCAGAGGCCTACTGGAATAATTGGCTCCAGCAGGTTTTGTTGGTGGGCTCGTGTTGGGTCCATATTAGGTGTTTAGGGTGAGTCTTAATATGGGGGAACATGGATGATGCCACCCCAATTTCAGTGATCACAGGTAAAGGGAAATGAAGCCATGGGGATGTGGTGAATTACCATAGAAAATGAGGGCAAGGCTATCTGCGCCTTGTTCCTTGCTGCCACTCCTCTCATGGATGGGTTCCTCATTGCTCATCTGCTGTGCCCACTGGCCTGTGTGTGTTGCTGTTTAACGCCAAATCAGTACACAATAAGATCACTGTCATCCATGATTTGATTGTGGATGAAGGTGCCAATTTGGTGTGCATTACCGAGACCTGGGTGGATGAGCTGGGAAGAGTTGATCTGACCCAGCTTTGCCCATCTGGATACTCGGTGCAGCACCAGCACAGGCTGCAGGGAAGGGGAGGAGGAGCTGCTGTGGTCTATAGAACTTCCATCTCTGTCACCAGGAAACCACTCTGTCTTGGAGCTGGCTGTGAGGGCCTGCACCTGGTGTTGGACCGAGGAGACAGTAAACTAGGGTTGCTGCTGGTGTACCGTCCACTCTGCTGCCCGGCAGTTTCTCTGTCCAAAGTGGCAGAGGCTGTCTCGGCTGTGGTGTTGGAGGAGCCCAGAACGACAGTGTTGGGTGATTTCAATGTCCATGCGGAGGCTGCCTCTAGTGTTCTGGCGAAATATGTGCTGTGAGACTGATCAGGCATGAGTAAAACATCATAACCGTGCCTACTGTGTGGTGGTGAGGGCGGCGAAGAAGGCCCACTTCTCTGCCTCCATCGCATCCTCAAGTAGCCGTCCAGTGGAGCTTTTCCTTATTGTCAGGGGTCTGTTGACATCAACTCCAGGAAATGGAGTTTTAGACCCTTTGGAGGCCCACTGTGAATTGTTTGCAAAGCACTTTAAGGGTAAAGTTGCTTGCCTCAGTAGCAGTCTTGATGTATAAATCAAATAATAAATAAATAAAAATAAGGTTTAATCCTTCAGAACCACATCTTAAATTACAATTATTGTTAACCTCAATTTGACATTTATATTTAGAATTGACATTGGTTTTACCCCACATGAATTTGTTAGCTGACATTCTACATTTTTAATCACATTATTTAAAAATGAAACTAGATTTGGTTGCTAGGAAAGGCACTAGTTTAAACCAGCAAGGTCAGTCTAAACTGATGACCTGTTTTGTTCAGTGTCTCTAGGACTTGTGGTCCTTAGAAGTTCACACCACCTGATTTCCCACCCCTGACCCCACATCTCCAAGCAGCAGATAAATCTTATTTCCACAAAAGTAACCTTCATTTCATTGTTCTCTAGAAAAAGTATTTCCTTATATCTAGAAGTGTTTCCAATCTGTGTTACATATGAGGGCCCTTTCTACATAAACCCCACTGAAATAAAACATTTTGCAAGATCCATATGTCAGTTGCTTCCAATGCAGAATCAATCCACTCTCAGAGGAACCTGTCTTTCTGCACAAGTCCTTGCTCTGCACTTGGTTTCTTCACTTGTCACAGTGCTGTGCAGCAACACAGAGAGTGGTCTCCTCTGAGGGCAGAATTCTATCTATTTCAGGTGCCAGAGTGAAGCTTCCCTCCAGTTATTCAATAAACACACATGTCTCAGCTATCAGCTGCTTGAGAAACTGTACTAAGGGTACATCTATTACATTCTCTTATTTCAATTTTTTTTTAATGGCAGTGCCATCCCAGTAGAACAGAGACCTGTGGCCCTCCAGATGTTGTTGCATTACATCTCCCATCATCCCTGCCTATTAGGTATGCCAGCTGTGGCTGGTGGGAGTTGGAGTACAGCAACCTCTGGGGGGCCACACAGGTTCCCCATCCATGCAGTAGAAGATGCAAGAACAATCCAAGTGCCCACGGAGTTAAAGCTGTATTTATGCAAAGTTAAGATTGGGCTCATTTGCTATTTTGCTTTTATAATTCATGTACTTTCAAACAAGGAGCCAGTCCCATGGAAAGCAGAACACTCAGTGGAACAGAATTGTACTGTTTCAAGTCAGAACAATACTATAGCAAGAAAGTAGTTCTCACTATTCATCGTCTTGCTATTGTGGTCAATAACTGTTGACTGCCACCTGCTGGAAAACTGGTGATGGTTTCCCCCTGCCTGTGTTAAAATCTGTGGCATCCATATCGTTAGTCATTCTAATCTTAAATCTATTTGCTTTTCAAGAATTCCCCCTATGCCAGGGGTTACACTAGGGTAATTATTTTGTTGTGTTTGCAGCTTTGACTAGTCATCCTTTGATAAGACTGACTAGGCTTTGGGGAAGGGCAAAAGCTTCACATTGGGTCTCCGGGTAGGATTGGGATATACCCCTACCTGAAGCCCTGGAGAGCCACTGCAAGTCAGTGTAGAGACTACTGAGCTAGATGGACCAATGGTCTTACCCAGTATAAAGCAGCTTCTTATGTTTGTTCCTAAGACTTTAAAGGGACACATACGTATAAGAGCCAGTGTGATGTTTGTCCAATGTGTTTGGCACAGCCGGCCTAGGTTCAAATTCCTGTTTACAACAGAACTTTGCATTATATACAGATACATGTAACAAAATCCTGATGGTCTTTTGTATTAGGCAAAAGCAGCTTTGGAAGGGGATAAAGCCCACCACCTTTTTTTCAAATTCTGATGTGTCTGAAACACTGGCCTGGTTTGCAAATAATGCTAAACCAAACCATGGCTTGGTGTGAATAAGAAAAAGGTGCAGGCTCCTAGAGAGGAGGTTGTGACACTTTGGTCCTCCTCCAATTCTGTTGCTCTGCTGAACTAAACCATGGTGTGGTGTAGCACGTTGTCTGACGCTCGGTTTGTGGCTTAATTCTCTCCAGACAAACTATGAGCTGTAGCCAAGGTTTGTCCTGTGAATTACATCTCATGGTTTGTCTGGGAGAGCTAAACCATGAGCCTGGGTTCAGATAATACGCTAAGCCAAACCATAGCTTAGCACAGCACAGCACAGCAGCAGCATGATTAGAAGAGGAGCAAAGCAGCTGTAACCTTTGATCTACAAGCCTGCACATTTGCTCATTCATATTAAGCCATGGTTTGGCATACTTGTGCATGCAAATGTGAGGAATGTGGGAAGTGTTGTTAAAAGCCCTTTATGTGGTAAACACAAGTGAAAAATGAATTGTACTTGACCTGAGAAAATAACACCGCCACCTTTTTTCTGACAGGGCTCCAGTGCCTTTAACCTCTGCATGGTAGGTAGACCCCAGATGTACCACACAGCAGACCAAGGAGGGAGATGGAAAAAAGATCAGGAAAATGAACAGGGAAAGCTGCAAATTTAATAAGAAAGAAAGAAAGAAAGAAAGAAAGAAAGAAAGAAAGAAAGAAAGAAAGAAAGAAAGAAAGAAAGAAAGAAAGAAGCATCCTGAAGTTGCCCATCTCTGAAATGGCTCCCCAATTATCACCATAATGCAGGAATAATAAAGTAACAACAGGTTTCTCTCATGTGTACTAAACTGCTGATGTCAACAGAGAATTTACTTTCTGTTTATTATAGTGGATAGTACTGCTCTGAGTGCTCTTGACATCTGTACATTAGTGTGCAATGAATGGGAGCTTGATCCTATGCATGCATTGCTTACTGAGTTCAATAGAAATTGTTTCCAAATTAATTGGGAATTGCAGCCTGATGGTTTAATTTCCCCCCCAGTTGTGTCTATCTTTATTTGTTTATTTACAGATACAGCATTTGCCACCTCAGCATGCAAAATGGTTCTGAAGTTACACATCACCTGACTGCTTTCTTGGTAAATCATTTCATCACCCATGCCAATAATTATTTAAGGAACCTCTTTATGGGACTTTAAGCTGAGCAGTTTGCTTTGAAAACATCTGATGCCAGATGAAGAATAGAGAGGCTGAAATTCTGTACTGAAAATGAATAGTGTTATTATGTCATCATTGGGTAAACAGCACAGGGAGAAAAGCCACTTCTGTGCATTCTGCTGGGAAGAGAGGAAAGCAAACAGCGGAAACTTTGGTGTCAATTACAAGCTCCACTGAATTCAGTAGGACTTCTGAATAGAAATTGTTAGGATTGCGCTCTTTGTGAATGATGTTTTCTTCCACACATGCAAATTAATGTGTGTGCATACGTGCATGCTTGCATACAATTAAGTAGTCCCATTAGGGATGTATAAGTTGTAACCCAGAGGTTGCAGTCTACGGGGAAAATCCCTGATGAAGAGGAAGATCAGGCAGTTGTCACCCATTCTTTCCTTCCCTGGTTCTTTGGTCTGCCTGCTGCAACAAGCAGGGCTCTTGGTAAGCTCCATAGCCACCAGGGGAGAGGCAGTGACAAGGTCCCCAGGAAAAGAACAAGCAGGTGAGAGGGATCAGCCAGCCTCTCCCTTTGTTCTGTGTCACACAAGGGGTGAGATTTGTCCCTCTCCTCACCTCTACCACCCTGCCACTCACTTCTGCCTTTCCAATGTGCTCGGATCATTGCTCATAGCTCCTCCCGGTGTCTTGTGGGCCAGGTGGCCTGCTGTCAACTGCAGGATCCCAGCTGGCCATGCTGCAGTTGGAGAGCCTTTTCAGTCCTCAAGACTCTGGGAGTGATGAGCAAGCATAGGGTCGCCATATTCCAGTTCCACAAATCCAGGCCATGCTATTTTGCATGTTATTTGTTTATTTATTTATTGCATTTATATACCACCCCATAGCCGAAGCTCTCTGTGCAAATTATTGGCTAATTATGCAAATTAATCATGTTAATAGTTGCATTGTCCAGTCGTTTTGTTTTTGTGCCTAGTAATTACCACCAAAAACTGGGGGAGGATGTGATGAACTAAAAAAAACCTTACATTTTCAGCCTTAAAAGCCTACTCTCTGTTCCACCACTATGGAATATTTATTTATTTATTACAAGGATTTATATCTTGCCCTTCCACTGTTAAAAACAGAGCTCAGGGCAGCTTACAAACATAATAAAAACAATAAAAATACACAATCAATATAAAAACATAATAAAAACACAAAATAGAAACAAGCATAAAGCAAGTCAGGGCAGCAGTATAAAAATCCAGCATAAACCAAAAAGGCAGCAAAACATCAATTAAAAGCTGTGTTGTGACCGAAAAGTTGTCTGTACCAACACTTAGGAAATATAAAATGAACACACCACAACTTGTAATGCAGATAGAAATCAAAATTTCAATATTATCAGTTCAGTCAATAATCTTATCTAATTAGCTTCAAAGCAAGCAGTGCTGTCATACACTCCTTTCCAACATCAGACTATACTCCTGCCCCTCCATCAACTTTGAAGGTATCCAAGCAGTAAATAGAAAACTGAGCAGTAAACTGAAGATCAGCAAGTAAATAAGAATTGTCTTCTATTTTTAGAGTATTTAATGTGCCGCTAGTAAGAACAGAATCTTGATGTGCACCAAAGTTTGCCTGAACTTCAGAGTATTTTGAGCATACAGTGTATATAGTGCCTACAAAAAGTAGTAGGAGTAGCAGTAAAAATATTTATATACTGCTTTTCAACAAAAAGTTCCCAAAGTGGTGTACATACCAAATATATAATGTTTGAAATTTGGCTATTTAAAAGAAGATAGCTACAAACCAATCATTTTCATTTCATTTTTTAAATAAGGGAAATTCTCTCTAGTCCTTGCAAATACAAAAATTGGGCTTCAAATATGTTAAATAGCAATAAAGAAAATTGATCCTCTAAATACGTGCTGAGTGCATTCTTCACCACTAACTTCTAAGATTCACTCACTCACACACACACATAGAGAGAGAGACAGACTGGGAAGGAAATGAAGTAGGGTGATCTTTGGTGGGGAGATGCAAGCAGGTCATGTTGACGAAGGATATGTATTAAAAAATACTTTTTAGCCTTTTCTGAATTGCTGAATAGAGGCTCTGCTGGGCAACAGGGTGACCAAGGCTGCATTCCAATGCAACTTTACTTGAGAGTAAGCACCATTTAACCAGGGTGGAGCATGAAAAATGCAACCGCTAATACATCGGCCTTTGCTACAGAGAGGTTTGGTTTTATATTTATTTATTTATTTATTTATTATTTGATTTATATCCCGCCCTTCCCCCCAGCAGGAGCCCAGGGCGGCAAACAGAAGCGCTAAAACACATCAAAACATCATA
Organism: Rhineura floridana; assembly: GCF_030035675.1. Classification (NCBI taxonomy): domain Eukaryota; kingdom Metazoa; phylum Chordata; class Lepidosauria; order Squamata; family Rhineuridae; genus Rhineura; species Rhineura floridana. The sequence continues at coordinate 25,298,690 of NC_084488.1, read as the reverse complement.
AAAACAAACCCTAAAATACACCAAAACAAAACAACTTTAAAAACATTTTTTTAAAGAAAGCTTTTAAAACATCTTTTTAAAAGGGTTAAAAAAACATATTCCTTTTAAAAAAACATATTAAAAAGCAATTCCAACACAGATGCAGACTGAGATAAGGTCCCAACTTAAAAGGCTTGTTGAAAGAGGAAAGTCTTCAAAAGGCACCGAAAAGATAACAGAGATGGCGCCTGCCTAATATTTAAGGGGAGGGAATTCCACAGGGTAGGTGCCACCACACTAAAGGTACCTTTCCTATGTTGTGCACAACAGACCTCCTGATAAGATGGTATCTGCAGGAGGCCCTCACCTGCAGAGTGCAATGATCGACTGGGTATATAAGGGGTAAGACTGTCTTTCAGGTATCCTGGTCCCAAGCTGTATACGGCTTTGTACACCAAAACTAGAACCTTGAACTTGGCCCGGTAGCAAATGGGCAGCCAGTGCAACTCTTTCAGTAGCGGGGTGACATGTTGGCGATACCCTGCCCCAGTGAGCAGTCTCGCCACCGCATTTTGCACCAGCTGCAGCTTCCGGACCAACCTCAAGGGTAGCCCCACATAGAGCACATTACAGTAATCCAACCTGGAGGTTACCAGTGCGTGGACAACAGTGGTCAGGCTATCCCAGTACAGAAACGGCTGCAGCTGTCTTACCAGCTGAAGCTAGTAAAAGGCACTCCTAACCATGGAGGTCACCTGGGCCTCTAGAGATAAAGATAGATGCAGGAGCACCCCAGACTATGGATCTGCTCTTTCAGAGGGAGTACGATCCCATCCAAAACAGGCAACTGACAAATTATCCAAACTCTGGAACCACCAACCCACAGTGCCTCCATCTTGCTAGGATTCAGCCTCAGTTTATTGGCCTTCATCCAGCCCGCTACCAAGTCGAGGCAACAGTCCAGGGCTGGCACGGCCTCTCCTGATTCAGATGTTACAGAGAAATAGAGCTGGTATTGTCAGCATACTGCTGACACCTCACCCCAAAGCTCCTGATGACCACTCCCAAGGGCTTCATATAGATGTTAAACAGCATGGGGGACAAGATGGTATGCTGCGGCACCCCACGCACAACTGCCAAGGGGCCAAAAGACAGTCACCCAATGCTATTCTCTGAGAGCGACCCTGGAGATAGGATCAGAACCACTGTAAAACAGTGCCTCCAATACCCATCTCACCAAGTCGGCCCAGAAGGATACCATGGTCAATGGTATCAAAAGCCGCTGAGAGATCAAGTAAGAATAACAGGGTCACATTCTCCCTGTCCTTCTCCCGATAAAGGTCATCCATCAGGGCGACCAAGGCCGATTCACTCCCATAACAAGGCCTGAACCCAGATGATGGCAGGCACACACTCCCATTGCATTCACCACTTAAAGACACATACACTAAGACAAAGAGGCAATTGAGATGAAAGCTGCTTCTGCTTGCTGACTGAACCAAAAAATGAGCTACAGTCTCTGGATAAGGGGTGGAGCTGCATGTGTTGATCAAGTCAGCATGTGCAGTTTTCTAAACTGCCTAGATTCTGCATATGCAGCAGGCAGGCAAGCTGAATTTCTTGATTTATTGGCTAAGAACAATGGAAGGTGGGAATAGGCTGAATTGTCACAAAATGATTGGACACAAAACTGCTTCTACATTTTGCCTTATATTTCTGGATCCGCAAGGGCTAGAGACTTGCTTTTTTAAAAAAATGAAAGCTGGGAATCTGGCCCACCTAATTTTATTATTAATTATTATTATTATTAATATTAATATTAATATTAATATTAATATTAATTTATATCCTACCCTTCCTCCCAGCAGGAGAACGATGGACACCAGGTTGCATGGCTAGAATCTGGGTACAATCCGGCTAACCAAGCAATATGGCAATCCTAAGCAAGCAGCTCATAGCAGAATCAAGACAAGAGGCCATGTGAGCAGAAGCAGCCGGAGAACAACACCCTTAGCAGCCAAGCCAACTTGTAGGTGACTGTTGGGGCCATGTGGCTACCTGGATGGGTCCAGACTCCAGTCTAAATATGGGCCTGGAGAAGCTGTCACTGCCTTTATTCCCCCACTACCTACATACATTTACTTATTGATTTAAAACCTCTCCAAGCCACCAGTCCATAACTTCAAGGCAGCTTACAAGAAGTTAAATAATACCACACAAGAAAAAATGGTGTGAACAGCAAAGAGATGAAGAAACACAAAACAAGCCAATAGCCTCCTGAAAGAAAATTCCAGCCCAAGCCCATTTGTCACATGCATAACTGCCTTTAACCAAAAGGGCCAAAACCCTATTTAAAAAGACTTACAGTACCTCCTAAAAGCTAAGAAAGGGACACATCCTCTCAGCTTGAAGGTCATATGGCACTCTGAGGGCCTTTGCTGTAAAAGCCCTGCTTCTTTCTAGCTGTGTAAAATCTTACCTCATGAAGTGAAGAAATACAGAGCAGAGCTTGATTTACAGAGGGAGTTACAGGAAATTTTTATCAGATCTGAAAGGTAAATCTCTGGACTGTGGCAACCGGAGGTCCTTACGCCGTCATGGTTATACAGAGGGGACTGGAAAAATGTAGTCCAGGCTAGGGCAACACTGACTACACAACAGCAGAGGAAGTACTAAGTAGCACCAAAAGGATGAATGCATGAAGAATGCCAAAAAGCAAACTGTACTTGGAGGCAAGCATGATTTTTCTCGGCCTTATACAAACTTGGAACTCATCACTACCCCTAAATCCCTTGACTGTTTTGAAAAAAGTGGAGGATGGTTTGGGTCTTTGAGTTTCATTTAGTTCCCTTTGCTTGAAGCTCCTTGGATTTTGGGGCTTCCTCATTTGTATCCACAGGCAGATATGGCACCATGGCATGCATGTCTATGAATTATACATCTGTTTATGACATTTATAACCCCTTTTTCCTCCAAGGAGCTCAAGGGAGCGTACAAGGACCTCCTCAATTTATATTGTGAATAGCACTGTGAGGTGGGTTAGGCTAAGAGACAGTGGCAGGCCCAGGGTTACTCTGTGTTCTTCATGACTGAGTGGGGATTTGAACCCTGGTCTCCCAGGTCCTAGTTCAAAACTCTAACCACTACACCACACTGAATTCACTACACACATAACCAATATATATATATATATATATATTTTGTTGTACACCGCCCTGAGAGCTTTCTGCTATAGGGCGGTCTAGAAATGTAATTAAATAAAATAAATAAATAAAATAATAAATATCCTTTCCCACCCCTGATTTCAAGTGACATGGTATCTAGTCTCAGTTCCTCTGTGAATAAATGAAAGACCAAATGGATGCTACTACCAAGGGTCTCCAACCTTTTGGGGCCAATGGGCACATTTGGAATGTTGAGAAAATACCATGGGTGCCAGTTACAAAATGGCTGCCATTGGAGTGCGGCATAGCACAAAATGGCTGTCATGGAGATATAGCATAACCCAGCAATGGCTGATGTAGGTGCCTTTTTTTTGTGGACCACAAAATGGTGCAGGCAGGACCCTCCACCGTCTCCCCTGTGGAAAAAGGCAACTACATCAGCCATTGCTGTGCTTGCTCACAGAAAGAACCTCTTTTTGTAGTTCTCCTCTATTCAGAATAGAAGGGAGGGTGGGTGTCCAATCCTGGCATTCAATGAAATGTATGCATGTTGAAAGGGGTGTGTTCAGTGTAGGAGAGGTCAAGCCCGTGCAAACAGAAACTGAACAGGAAGAGCAAGCAGTCTCCCATGCATTGTGATTTACTGAGACATTCTGAGAACATCATAGGAGATACTGGTGGGCACACTGGCACCTACGAGTCCCACACTGGCAACTCTGTCCTAGGCAAAGGCTGTCTAAGAAGAGACATCATTAAGCTTTAAATCGGCCCTTGTGGGAAAGAAAAAAAGAGAAACAGCAATAACCTCTGCATGCCTTGTCCTTCCTACCTCTGGAAGGTGGCCATAGACATGGGCAGTGGCGCTTAGTGGCAAGAGCAGTGAGGAGGAAATGGGCTCTCTGAGTGTTGTTTACCTGGAATAGTGGAGTGCAGTACTCTAATTATACTGCTTTACAACAGAATATTTATATAGATGCCTACCGAGAGCATCTTAACTCAAAAACTTCCCCAAACCTCAAACAGGCATTCTTTTCAACAACCTGGCATGTTTATCCATTCCTTGCTGGACCTGCTACTTTTTTCATTTCTTGTTTTATTGTAATATAGTGTTGCGCGCCTCCCCAATCTCCAAGCGGTGAGGTTTCAGGGGTCCCTGCGCTCCTCCAGGGTTTGGTTTCCTTTGGGAAGAAGGTCAGCGGAGACTGCGGTGTCTTTATGAAATATGGTTTATTTATTTACACACATTCCAACCTGAGCTTAGGATGGAGGGGGTTCAAGGCATCAGCAGTCCAATATCTAGTTTTTCCATCTGTGTTACAGGAGGCATCCTATAGCCATGATGCAGAGAGCCAGCCTCTCTGCCTGCCTCCAGTCTCCAAGCATTCTCTGGAGCAACTAAAACTACAAGCCTCTGCTGGGCTCCGGGGGGGGGGGATGCTCTCCAGAAGAGTTTCAATGACAAAAGGGTCTTTCTGGCCCATTCACCAGTTGCTGGGCAACCGATAATCCCATTATCCTACCTGGCTACTCTATTTGTTTAACAAAGGAGAGACTCATCTGACCAGCAGAGTGAGTTCCTCATTCCAAGGCATAGGACTCCAAATCAGGTGCTGGAAAGGGAACTCACAGGGATCATCCATTCCAACTCCCATGCTCATAACAATATTATTTTCTTAATGCTGTTGGCTGTCTTGGATGCCCAGATTTAAGCTTCCTTCCATAACACCCCCCCCAAAAAAACCCTTTGAAACATTGCTCGAGGTGATGGCTAGGTGTGGCTTCATGATTGCCACAACAGCTAGCCAATCAGAACTCTGCATTGCCAGCTTCTACTAGAATCTGGAAGAACCGATTGCCTCTGAGCTTGATTCTCTGAGGAATGTTGTCTGATCCAAATGGTGTGAGTGTGGTTCCACAACAGGCTCACCAGAATAAATGTTGCCTAATATGACCCAATGCCTGTGAAAAGAATGGCATTATATACATTGTCATTCATCACAAAAGTTTTGACAAATTTCCTCCCCCAAAAAAACACTGAATAGCTTCCTTAAAAGCCAACATTTCACAAAGAACCATTGTCAATGATACAGAAAGAGAGCGATAAACAATATTTTTCCATTCCAGTGTTGCATATATCTGGAAAAGGACCAAATTTCTACTAAGTCTTTAGCTGTCAGTCATCTAGCTAGGAAGCTAAAATGTGTTCTCAAGGACACAGGTATATAAAACAGTTTCCCTCTACTAAAGTTATTATTTATGTAATTTGTCTCAGGACATATTTCCAGGATTTGTGTCTGAAACTAACTCTGCTCTTTCTTCCATACACAAATGCAAATGTACATTTTTGTTGCTATTCAGTAAAAAGCTCTGTTTTATTTTCTTTAGTGTTGGTTACCTGGAACAGTGGAGTGAAGAATTCTGAATTAATACTTCTTTACAACATGTTTATATGTCTCTCCATTTAAGAGAGGAGTAGGGAACTTATGACTCTCCAGATGTTGCTGGACTACAACTCCCATCAGCCCTGACCATTGGTTGCCTTAAGAAAAGAGATATTTTCCTTCTCATAATGCAATTCTATATATTTATAAAAGTTCTTAACAGAAATACAGGGTTAAGAAAGTATGTTATGCTATGTTAATCTTCAGAGCTTGGAAAAGTTACTTTTTTAAACTCCAACTCCCATCAGCCGCAGCCAGCATGGCCACTAGATTGGGCTGATGGGAGTTGTAGTTCAAAAAAGTAACTTTTCCAAGCTCTGTTAATCTTTATGTATATTTTTCCTGACAGGAATTTCCCAAAGACTGAAGTACATGACTCTTTAGGCCCTTGATGATATATCTAGTTCAGTGGTTTTCAAACTTCTTATTTCCTGCCTTCAGCTAAGCCTTTTAACCTGTGATGTTTCCCCAATGTTATGGCATTATTGGCATCTTGAGGGTTACTCTTACGCTATAGCACAAACAAAAGCAGGACAACCAAAAACTCAATGGAAAACATTCGTGGATCCAAAGTTACAGGATTTCAGCAGGAAGCTAGGGGACATGGAAATGAAACAGTATGTCTACCCCAAAACATTTGCAGGTGCAAACATAATGAAAGCATATCATTGTGGGCAAAAAGCATAATGAATGTACAATAAAAAGGATGGCTGGAGGAGAACTGAGTAGTTTTCAAGGGTTTATTTCCCTGCAGCTGGGCTCCAAAGAGGAAATAAACCCCGCTGGAGGAAAAAAAATGCACAGTGAGTCATTTGCAGAGGAGGTTCAGCAGGCAAGGGAAGAATTAGCCATTCCTCCCTCCTGCCTGATGACCGCCCCCTCTAACTGCCCGTCCTGCCCATACATTCCTATTATCAACAAATGAGGGGGTGATATGACATATTTGTCAAGGTAACTATCATCTCATTTTGCCCAAATAATGGCTTCACTCTCTCAGTCAAAATTTAGTCATGCTTGTAAAGTTAGGATGAAGATGTTCCTGTAAGCTGACTTAACACTAAGGCTATCAACCAATGCGCCAAAGGAATTCATAGGTGCATCACTGAGTAACTTGGAATGTGTCCAGTTTTCACCAGTAATTCGTTTTCTGGGTTTAGGTGCATAGGGCGGTGGGGACGGAAGGTAGGGGAGAAATTTACAGAACTCCCTGTTCTCTTGTCACAGTTTGCAACAATGGCATTCATGACAACTACCAACTTCATTTTAATGCAGCCACTCAGTGATACATATGTAAAGCTAAGCCAAATCATCGCTTAGGCAAAACCAACACACAAGTATGGGAATCCACACAGAGGAGACTGTGGCCACTTTGCTCCTCTTTCAGTCCTGCTGCTGAGCTGCTGTGAGCTAAGCATGGTTTGGCTTATCGTATCATCTGAACCCAGGCTCGAGATTTGTCTCCTCCAGACAAACCAGGAGCTGTAAACCACAAACAAACCATGATTACAGCACATGGTTTATCTGGAGCTAAACAAACCACGGGACCAGTTTGGGACGGACATGCTAAACCAAACAATGGCTTAGGTCATAGCACAGCAGCAGCGGGACTGGAGGAGAAGCAAAGCGGCCGTGATCTCTTTGGGAACCTGCACACTCAGACATGGACACTAAGCTAATAACATCATCCCAAGACTTTTGCTTGGTCTTGTCATTTCAAAGACACGCGCAAAACTAGGAGGAAAGTTTCAGAAAGATCAAGGAAAGGAAATGATAATCCTAATCTGACCACTTTCTGTAGCATCAGGCTTGCACATCAGGGGACAGCTCAAAAGCTAGAGAACAGGATCCATATCCAATGTACTGATGCTGCAGTGACAGCAGAGCAGAAGGTGGACAGCTCATCCCCCATGTTTACCGCCTGATTACCAATCCTCTTCATGCTGGTTCCAGAGCTTGGAAAAATTACTTTTTGAAACTACAAGTCCCATCAGCCCAAACCAGTGGCCATGATGGCTGGGGCTGATGGGAGTTGTAGTTCAAAAAAGTAACTTTTCCAAGTTCTGTACTTGACCTTCTTGCATGTTTACTTGTCTCATGGACTTGAATAGGATTACTCCTGTTCCTCCCAAGTAATTGTGTTTAGTATTGCTAGGCTAATCACCTGCAAAGGTAGAAAAGGCTCCCACACCTTCCTCTGTTGTACAGAAGAGGGAATTTTGCCAGATAAAGCTTCTGATATAAGAGGAAGAAAATCCGCCCTACTTAAATTCCTCTTTTTACATATCCCTTAAAGGTACAGAAACCTTACCTCCATTTGCATGTAGTTATCCTAGGAATTGCAGCCTAGGGCTGCCAACATTTTTACTAGCCCTGCTATCTGCATCTTTAACAAGTTAGTTGAGGTGCTCTGAACAACTTTAGTCCAGGTTAACATAGGGACCACCTGAGCTCTTATATTCAAGCCTGATCACTGAAATCACCCAAACACTGAGATCAGTGTTAGTTGTCCCTGTGTTGCAGGGGCCTTACTGGCCTCAACCAGAAGTTGGGCATTTAGTGTCACCCCAGTTCCATACTGTGGGACACAGTTTCAGCAGAGATTTGGCAGGCATCCTTGCTTTTGACGGTCAGGTGTCTCTTGAATACTTTTTTTATGCTGACAGCCTGCGCCGTTGTTTAAAATGTTCTTGAGTAGCCAATCATTTTCTTGATTGTTCTGTACTTGTTGCTGTACACCACTCTGATGTCTTGCAAGGGGCGGTATCTAAATGCTTTTTATAAAAATAAATAAATAAATAGTCTAATGTACAGAAATTTAAACATAAATAGTGTGACATGCAGAAAGTTTCTAGCATGGATATAAAGTAACAAGAAGATCTTGTCCAGTTACATTTCTGAGTGTCAGGCTGTTTGCAAAGGTGTAGTACATCCTAATATGGAGAATTTAGGGCATGCTTGTTATTAACAGGTAAACCAATAATTAGATTAAGATGTATATTAAGATTATAATAGGGGAAGGATAAGGCAAGCAGGGTATAGGAATGAGTGAAATTAAGTTAACGTATTTGTGATATAGATCTGTACTGTGTCTTTGAATAGGGCCTTTGAGACTGGTGTCTTGTTATGGGTATATTCTGTAACATGTTCCTGACACAATTATAATGCATCAGTAGTGGATTCATCCTGCTTTAGTTTGTTCTGCAATGCTTCCCCAATTCTATCACATTATTGCTGTCCGAAGAGAGCAACAAAAGCAGGTCAAAAATAAAACAGGCCATTTGTGGTTTTAAAAGTGATGGGATTTCAGTGCGAGGTGACAGGATATGCACTGATTGGAAAGGAAGCAATGTGAGCACCCCAAAACTTTAGCAGGTGCAGACAGTAATTGAAAGCAGGATTGCGTATGACTGCCCCGGTAGCATCATGAGCACAAATCATCCTGAATGTGCAACAAAAAGGGTACCTGGAGGGGCCCTTAGTAAGATACCTTTCCAAGATTGTGGTCTTTTCCCCTGATGTCGTGCTCTTAGTATCCATTTATGAGGAGGAAATAAATTATGCAAAAGCATGTATCCAAATATATCAAGATGTATCCAAATATATACGAATGTGACTAAAAATACCTGTTGTATTTGTATTTGTAAATGCAATATTTACAAATATTCCAAATAGTCTGAGGGCAGATGAGGCAGGGGCCATGCTTACCGTAAGTTTGTCTGGCTCTGGTTAATGCCTGGGTGGAAAGCCACTTGGGAACCTCAGTGGAAGCCACCTTGAGTTCCATGAAGGAAGAAAGGCAGAATATAAATTTACAAAATTTAAAAAAATGAAATATTATACCTGCAATCAGTATTCAGTTCTATTCTCACCAACAAGCTGTTAACTGCCTCAGGTACAGGTTCAGGCTGGAATTCTAGGCACACTTACCTGAGAATAAGTCCCATTTAATTCAGTGGCACTGACTTATGAGTAGACAGACATACTCTGGCACTATTAAACACTAGCCCTATGGAGCAGTCTTATTGGTCTCTACCCATTATGATCTACTCCAGAGGTGCAGAAGCTGTGAGCGTCCATATACAGGCATACCCCGCTTAAAGTAGCTTCACTTAAAGTAGCCTCGCTATAAAGTACATGCTCCGTGCTCCACCATACCCTGCTTAAAGTACGTGCGCTTTGCAACAATGGACACTTTATTGGCATGACGCTGCTGCCATCTAGTGGTGATTGCATGCAGTACAAGTGAAGATAATTGCTTCACTTTAAGTACATTTTCACTTAAAGTACACTCTCCGGTCCCATTGCGTACGTTAAAGCGGGGTATGCCTGTATTCTTGGACTTCAGGCTCGTATAGCACGGCCAATGGCCAAACATGATGGGGGTTGCAGTTCAGCAACTATAGGTTTACCTGTGATCTTTTAAATGGAGGTTGCCAACAATTTGACTAGGGGTTCTCTACACAGAAGACATAGGCACCATCCCTGAGCTATGGACTTTCCCCTTCTTTCCACACTCTTATGGATCAGAATGTAGACACAACCAACATGTTGATTTTATTGTTTTCACTTTTTTTTAGTTTAACTTCATTTCTCTTACACTGGACATATTCGCATGTGAAATGTCTCTCTTCTCAGTTGTAGCCACAAATGTCTATTGTCTTATGTAGCAAATAATTACCAGCATTGTTTCGTATGAAGCAGATCAAGCAGTAAGCTGGTAGAATCAGGCCATATTCTCATGTTAATTTTAGATAAGGGAAAATAATCACAAGGTTATATTCTCCCATCATTTTTGCCTCGTGATCTTTTCTTCTGAGTGCTCCCTCTTGTGGTGAGATCTGGTATTTTTCATGCCAGATTAAAAATTAAGGGCACAATCCTGCAAGGAGTCCCAACTGCTCTTGTTTTCTTTGTGTGATCCACCTGAAAGTCCCTCATTGTGTTATATCCTGTCTCAGTATAGACTGGGAGAACGCCTTGCTGCAAAGGAGAATAGCTATGTTGCTGAGTTCCTTAAAGCAATATTTAAAAAGTACCTAAGGTGATAGCACACCCCAGTGGCAACATAACTGTTTAGGTGATGTTCTCAGGAGTTACACAGGAAGAAAAACAAAGAGAGGAGGAAAAAGAGAGTGGAGAAGGAGAAAAATAGAGGAATAGGCTGAAAAAGTTGGACTTCTGCCCTAAAGGGAACTGTATCAATTTCACTTGTATAATCAAAAGAGAGGAAATTGACTAAGATTTTGAAAGTTAATAAATCCAGCGACATGTGCAGTGTAGTGCACAAAACCATAGCTTTCAAAATACACAACCTAACAAAGCACCCAAAATAAATACTAAATGTTCATGAAACAGCAGGGGTGTTGCTGCTGCAGGATGGCATAATCTTGTTGGTGTGTGCCACTTTAATGTATTATTTATTATTATTACATTTATATCCCACCTTTCCTCCAGGGAGTTCCTTCCTCTCCATTTCATCCTCACAACAACCCAGTGAAATAGGTTCAGTTGAGTGACTGTGACTGGCCCAGGGTCACCCAGCAATAGGGTTGCCAGGAGGCTGGGCCTGGCAACCAAGAGGTCTTCTGTATCTTTACAAGTTGTGCAGGGGGAAGGGAGAATTCCACCTTGTGGTTTTCCCCGTTACAGTGTTGCAAGAACACCTGCACTTGGCTGATTTTCTCTTCTCCTAAGGATCAGTCTCAGGCCCTGAACTTGGCAACCCTACCCAGCAAGCTTCATGGCTGAGTCAGGATTTGAACCCTTTCAATTTAAAGACACATCATGCTTTTAAATTCTCACTTTAAAAATATAATATTTTGGGTATGGAATGAAGGAGTCATGTTATCCACCATTAATAATGTCACAGGAAGTTATCTGGTGATTCCCAAACTACATGCTAGGGCATATTTATGGTGCCATGACAGGGGCAAAGAGTGAAATACATGTGGCACTATATTATTGTGCAAATTCTTCATATTGTCCTGAAGTGTTATCTCAACTTCCACTGTGAGCCATTTCACATTAACACCACAGCATGGGTATGTTATAAGCACTGAATGTATAGAAAGGTGGTCATTTTACTGGTTCACAATATACCCATATCCTACACAGCTCTTATGAAACTGAACTTAGTTGTAGTGTGGTAAAGAGCCATTTCATGCCAGACTTGGTACTGCATGCCATACCCCCAGTTACTCATATTCTACTCATAGTTACTCACGTATCAAGACTTGTGCATAACAGCTTCTAATTTCAGAAGAAATTAAGACCATAGTCCTAAACAACACACCAACTAAGGAGTAAGCCCCATTGAGCTCAGTGCGACATACTTTTCAGTAGACACTGTAAGGGGCTGTCATTATTAGAACAGATCATAGTATGCTATCTACTTAATTTCTCTTTTCAGTGGACAAAATCCAGTGCAAATATCCCACTTATGTAATGGTTTTTGATCCAGTGGAAGAGGAGGTGAGGCTATTTGCAGTATTGGATTTCACCCAGAAATTAAAAATGTCAGGTTGAATGCTGTGTTCTTGCAACACTGTGATGGGAAAAACCACAAGGTGAAATTCTCCCTTCCCCCTGCACAACTTTTAAAGATACAGCAGACCTCTTGGAGGCCGGGCCTGGCAACCAAGAGGTCTTCTGTATCTTTACACATTGTGGTTTTCCCCATTACAGTGTTGCAAGAACATCTGCACTTGGCTGACTTTCTGTTTTCCTAAAGATACAGGATCAGTCTCAGGCCCTGAGCCTGGCAACCCTAAACTTGAGTACCCTTTTGAAAATGGCAATTTCTAGAAAACAAACCTATCCTGGGATATCAATTTGTTAGGCACCTTTTCTAGCTTACGTGACTGATAAATAGGTGTGGCTGATAGTTTGGAGCTCCTCATGGCCTGCAGCCAGTGTGTATTAACCGGGAACTCTGTAAGCTAATGACTCCTTCTTAGCCTAAAGAAGTGGAAAAACAGCATCTTGTGGCAAAGATATATGCTGCCTCCTTAGCTCTGGAGGAAACCAAAGAGTAGTATTTCTGATTTAACAATAGTCTCCCTGACAGTAGTCCTAGGAAAAAAACATTGGTTGTTGCATTGCCAAATAATAACAATAACTAAATAAACTATTATAAGGGGTGTATGTATTTTTACATCCCCAGTGTGTTTGTGTATGGAATCTTTCCAACAACCCTGTGAGGTAAGATTTGAAACCAAGGCAGCTGACAACAAGAAATAAATCTCTTTAAAATCCAATAACCATAAAACAAGTATAAAACAGTTGCAAAACAGCCTAAAGTGGCATGATTCTGAATTTTGGGTTGGGTGAGTGAAGTTCCTTATCACTGAATTGCAGTCCTGTGCATGCTTCCCTGTCTGAGTAAGCCCCATTGACTACATTGGGACTTGCTTCTGAGTAAACATGAATAGGATTGCACTATAAATATTTTACAGGTTGTGTAAATAAGAAACATCTTTGACATTCATGCTTATATAAATATTTATTCATACTGTATCTTGATAGGTATCTGATTTCACACTTTGGTTGTAAATTATTATTTACAAATTATTATTTCCTCCATATTTTAAGTGTGCCCTTCTTCCTTGGGGTGGTCATGGTCCCCCTCTGTTTGCATCCTGAGGGGCAGATTAGGCTGAGAGATGGTGCATAGCCCATGGTCACCCAGTGAACTTTGTAGCTTATTTCCATTTTAAAAATTAATTAAAATGACTTATATGCAGGCAAAGTTTATGAAGTAAGGCAGATCCACATAATACATTTAAAGCACATCCAACTCACATTTAAAGCACATGACTTTCCCCAAAGAATCCTGGGAAGTGTCATTTCCCCCTCATAGTTATAGTTCCCACCGCCCTTAACAAACTACAGTACCCATGATTCTGTAGTGGGATTCATGTGCTTCAAATGTATGTTGAATGTGCTTTAAATGCATGGTGTGGATCTGCCCTAGTATGGTGTGCATTCATTAGTGAATTGAAAAGAACAATTTCAAAATATACATTTTTAAAGGGCTGTAGCTCAGTGGTAGGGCACATGCTTTGCATGCAAAGGTCCAAAATTCAATCTCTGGAAGAGACTATTGCCTGGAATACTGGACAGCCAATGCTAGTCCATGTCATCAGCACTGAGCTAGATGATACCAAATGGCCTGACTCGGTAAAAGGAGAAAAGAGACCCAAGAGCCACAGTGAGTCCAAAATTTATTTATGTATTTTATTTACAACATTTATATACTGCTTTATTGTAAAAAACCTCAAAGTGGTTTACAGAAGGAATTAAAACAATAAAATTATTGGAAAAACAGTTAAAGACAGGTATTTAAAAACATTCAAAATAATAAAACCAACAATGAGTTAAAAACAGGGGGGGAACGATAGCTTCTAAATGCCTGGGTAGGCTTGTCTAAGCAAAAATGCTTTTAACAGGTGCCAAAATGAGTACAATGAAGACACATGCCTAATGTAAATAGGCAGGAAGTTCCAAAGCGTTGGTGCTGCCACACTGAAGGATCGATTTCTTACAAGAGCAGAACAAGTACTATGTGGAACCCATGATATGGAAAGCACATCTTGAACTTGGCCTGGTAGCAAATTGGCAACCAGTGCAGATTTCAGAGCAAGAGGTTATTGTGTGCTGATAGGGTCTCACTCATGTCAGCAATTGTATCACAGCATTCTGCACTAACTGCAGCCCCCGGGCAGGTTGTGCTGCATGGGGATTTCTGTGACCTTGGCTGACTGGCTGCCAGCATTTTTTTAGTTTTGGTTAGGGACGCTGACTGGTTGTGGGATGCTGAGCTTTCTGTCTTACTCACAGGAATCTTGTTGTGGTTGGTATGGTATTGCATTTAGGAAATCATCACTGTCTTGTTTTTCTTTTTCTATTTGCATTTCATTTACCTCTGACCTGACTCCCTTACATCCATAGAAGCAACAACAGTGGTTCCATGTGGTCAGCTCAACCCCCTTAAACCCACTGATGATGCACCTTGTTATTTGCATGATGGTTTGTTTCTTGCCCAACAGGGGTAAAAGAGAATTCACATACTGGGAAGTGTGGCTTAAACTGCTGTTGTTCCCAATCTACTGCCTGTGAAGGTAGACCAAACCATGTGTGTTTTCTCTCTGTCGGTTATTACTCACTAGAATTGGGTTGGCTGTCAAAGTGAGTTTATAGCAGCCCACAGAGTCGGCAGGAAAGAGTAGAGGATTTTCTTAACTCTTACTTATTTCTCAAACCTTTCTCTGCAGTGAAGGGTCAAGTCTGTAAAGAGGTTTGGAGCAGCCATGTTAAAAGGCAGGCAGGGCATTCCAGGAAGGGGATTGCTAACCCTCTTTGATATTGATATCGTTTCAGAGGATCTCTAGTCAAGCCTTACCTGTTGGAAGTGGGGTAACAGCAATTCCTGTTTGAGTTTTCATTTGTATTCCAGAAGAAAGATAGTTAGGGTCCTCCAGCTGGCTAGGTTTGCTTACCTTTACCTGTGCTGTTCTCTACCTAACTTCCTTCCATTGTAAACTGATATGGTTAGGGAAGCTGACCTGCCCCTCCTTCCTTTGTCTTCTTCTTCAACTGTCTGAGGAGAGGAGACATCTTTGTCTTTGTTCTCTCTCCTGAACCATGAGGGCAATACCTAAGTCTGGACATTACACCTCCAACTTAGTTAGTTAGAACTAGGTATGCCTTTCCTATCTACTATGTATTTCTATAAATAAAGTAGCTTTTCTTATCTGACTAAGTCTTAAGTCTCACTGATCTAAGTGCAGGGTAAAAGCCTGTTTCTAAGGTAAATACACACACTGGCACACTCAGCTCAGATCTCTGAGTATCTCTGCATATATATATACATATTACCATAACATTACCAACAGCCCAATCCTAACAATATCTACTCAGAAGTAAGTCCTGTTGAGTTCTACAGGGCGTAGTCCCTTAGTAAGCCTTCAGGGGCATCCATATTTACTCCTGAGTGCTCCCATCTAACATCTCCACAACACAAGGCTTTCTTCCTACAATGGCCTTCTGGTGACTGGCCTGGCCTGAGGGCACTTAAACTCTTCTTGCCAGAAGCAAGTGGCTAGATTAAATGTTCCTTACCCAGGCTCTCTAAGGAGGTGAGAAGGAATGATCCCATCACTTCAGCTGGACTTGGAAACACCCTCATTTAGCTAAGATTTCTATTGTAATTTCCAATCAGAGAATTTTTTTTGTTTAAGTGGTATGCTCCAAGCAACTATGGTTGATGCTTAATATATTATGCTTAATGACATCACCAGGGCACACCACCACGACATCACTAGGAAACGCCCCTGAAATCTCAGCATTTGGGATGCTTCTGACCTGGCAACACTAGCCTAGAATACTTTAGCAAAAGTGCAGTTCCATGGTCCACCACATATGTAACAAGTGGACATTCAGTTCTTTACATTTCCAACATTTGTGTTAATTAACTGCAGAAACTTTATTCAGTATTGCTGGTGTTAAACACCATCTCAGTGATACTTTGTATTGTGCTTCTCTAACGGACAAACAGAGATGTTTTTCAGTGCCCACCCAGGCTGTGTTCCAAAGCTGTTCAGATACCTGAAAGATTGTCTTACCCCTTATATACCCAGCAGATCACTGCACTCTGCAGGTGAGGGCCTCCTGCAGATACCATCTTATCAGGAGATCCATTCCGCACAACATTGGAAGCGGACCTTAACTGTTATGGCACTGACACTTTGGAATTCCCTCCTCTTAAGTATTAGACAGGTGCCTTCTCTGTTATATTTTATCTGTTATCCTACTGAAGACCTTCCTTTTTCAAAGAGCCTTTTAAGTAGAAACCTTATCCCAGTTAAGATGTTTAACAAAAAAAATTTTAAAGATGCTTTTAAGATGTTTTATTTTCAAGAAGTTTTCAAGATATTTTTGTTTTTAAAATGTTTTAGAGAGTTGTCCCTTATTTACCACCCTGGGCTCCTTCTGGGAGAAAGGGCAGGATAGAAATTTATAATTATAATAATAATAATAAACAATGAAATGGACTGCCTTCAAGTCGATTCCGACTTCTGGCGACCCTATGAATAGGGTTTTCATGGTAAACAGTATTCAGAGGTGGTGTTCCACTGCCTTTGTCTGAGACTGAGAGGCAGTGACTGGCCCAAGGCCACCCAGTGAGCTTCATGGCTGTGTGGGGATACGAACCCTGGTCTCCCAGGTCCTAGTCCAACACTCTAACCACTATACCACACTGGCTATCATCATCATCATGTTTCCAAACTCATTTCTCTTTCCCACCAAAGATGGCATTCTCATCCTTGACATAAAGATTTTGCCCTTCCCTGCTGCTTTACCCAGAATCTGGTACTCAGAGGCATATTTCCTTTGAACATCTATAAAGTGTACAGCCTTTTCCCCTCTCTTGTATGAGGTTATCTGCAGATCCACACCCTACCTTTAAAGCACACCCAACACATATGTGTTATTATTATATTTATGTATTTATTAGATTTATATCTCACACTTCCTCCCAGTAGAAACCCAAGGCATATGACTTCCTCCAAAGAATCCTGGGAACAGTGGTTTCCCTCTCACAGAGCTACACATTCCAGCACCCTGAACAAACTACAGTTCCCATGATTATTTGGGGGAAGTCACATGCTTTAAATGTGCGTTGGATGTGCTATAGTGTATGGTGTTACTGCTTGTGGTTTCATGCAATAGGTGGCAATGGCTAGACAGTGCTTGATGTTGCTCCAGAACCTCCTTTCCCATTGCTGGCCCTACAAATGTCACACATCCACATATGAGCAGCAGGCACATAAAATAAAAGTGGTTGTCACACAAACACCAATAATGGAGAGAGACAGGTCTGTGGAGCAGATTGTGTCATCTTGCTGTGTGTCAACAACACAGTACAATAGTGGGGATTGTGTGGAACTGCTGTGCTGTATCATGAAGCCAATGTGAAAATAGCCTGCAGATTTATACCTGGGCAGTTACAGCCTGCTGTTAGCCATTCTGTCCACGTAATGTTTCCCTCCCCCAGGCTGTGTACGGAAAGCTTCCGTTCTCTCTCTCTCTCAGCTTACTCTGGAAACCAACATAAACCTATTTACAGTCAAATACTCGGGCTCCTCTATGATTATATTGAGGTGTAAGATTTGTCTCAAAACATCCCTTCTGTTGTGACTTTTTGAAATGCTGACTCCAGGTGACTTCCACACAGACCTGAATGGGTTTAGACAGCTTAACATTCTACCAGCAAGAGGCAGTCATTCCAAGAAGCTAAATCAAATCCTGAAAGGTTCATTAGCAACCCCCCCAAACCACCTGAAAATGTATAAAAGAGGAATCAGTGCGTAAAGGAACTCTTGAAGGGGAGCTACTTTCTGTACCGACTGAGACTTTAATTGGTGTCCGTTTCTTCAAACTTAACAGTGGATGTTGCAAGTCAACACTTTCTATAATACTGACAAAGTATGAAGTGCAGACAGTGAGATTAGAGTTCGATTAAAATTTATTAATCCATTTTTTAATCCTCCCCTTCCTCTCAAGACAGCCCAGGGCGGCTAACAATCACAATAAATCTTGAAATCACGGATAAAATTACAAATTAATAATAAATACACCACAGCCACTAACAAAATTATACAAATTCCATCAACTTTCACTATATTCAGAAGGTCTTAAGTAAAAAAAAATATTCTTGACTGGAGCTGGAACTTAATTGATTTGGGGGACAACTGGATCACTACAGAGGGAGAGTTCTGTAACTATAGAATGCCATTGAAAAGACCCTACTTAGTGTGGTAATCCCACAAACTACACTCAACAATGACACTCACCATTAGTTTAGCTTCTGCTATGTAACATTCATGTCATAGATGAGAAGAAAAGGAGAACCACAATCCATTCCTTCTTTGTCTCCCCCTCACCTGTGGGCAATACATAGGATGGGTTTATTTTGTGTAGCATGTATTTGGGGTATGGGAGAGGGTGAATGCATGGCAAACATAGGTCTTGTGCATTTGGGGTGCCCAGTGTGAGAGACTGAGGTGTCTCAGAAAGTTCATAACCCCTGAGTATGACACAGGGGTAGAGAGATGACTGATTATGGCCCAGGTGAGAGCTGGGGTAAAATGCCTGAATAATGTATTGTATTTTTTCTTCTTCCTTAGCTGGAAGGTGGAGCATATTTATGGTGGGCCATATTATACAGCCACAAGAGTGGCTGTATACTATAGTCAACATGGATTTTTCGCATTCTGCAATGTTATATTGAAAATACCCCCATACCATTCTGCTGCTTCTCGTACATTCTTTTAAAAACAAAACCTGACAAAACCTATAGTCCTGAACTCAGAAGGGCTTGCTTAACAACCCTCTAAGTTTTCATGGGGATACACAAAATACTCAGAGAGAATTGAGAGTTCGAAGCGTAAAACGGGGGGGGACAGACCCTTTTGGACTTTTTTCTGTCAGAGTTCTTATAATTTGTTGATATTAATTAAAAATCAGCCATGTTCACAGAGTACCTGTAATGCTATTACTGACCTTGCCCCATACTCTGACCTTCATCTTCTGTAGTTTAAAAGTTAAAAAAATGCATGGCAGGTTTTTAATTAATTTAAGAAATTTAATATTGAAATCTATTATAACATTGGGCATGCTCAGTAAGAACCAACTGTCAGTGTTCTAAAAGTCAGACTCACAGCTGTTTGACTTGGCTAATCAGGGGGCCACCACCATGCCAGACATTTATTTCACTTTAGACAGTAATATTTAAAGTGACTATATCAACTGTCATAATATTGTTGCTTCCTCTCTGCTTAAACAAGATCAGCACAGCACATGTCTTCTTTCTATTATTTGGGCTGATCACATGTGTTGCCACCACTCACCTTATGTTCAGAGGCACATGTTACCAAATTCCTCCAAGCTACACAGGAAGTGGATTGGACTGTGAAAGACCAACCCAAATTGTGTTTGCATTTTTACAAATTTGATGGGCAGTACAATATCTCAGAAAGGAGGTCAAGTCTCTTGCTCCGCTGGTGCATTCACTATAGCTACCCAATTTTCCTGCTTTTTAAAGTTTGATAGAAATATCTGTTGGCTATAGGTATGTTCTTAAACCACAAGGGGTTTTTGTCTGTCACTGAATATGATCTTACTGTTGCAGATTGATGTCTGTGAGGTCCAGGCAGAATGTGTGCTGATGTTTTCTGGCAGAATGTTCTATGTACAGGATGTGTCTCGGGGAAGAATATTGGAGGAGGGAGCCGTTGGACAACCTATCTCAGTGATTGAGGGGAGGGCTAAGCACGGTAGAAGGAGATGACAGAGGAATGATGATAGGTGCTTGCGCCTATTATCCCCCGAGCTCACTCCTGTCACTGGTTCTAATGGTACTAACTAAATAATCAAACCACTTTTTATTATATAGCTGCAGCTCTGTTAACAATTAATTAAATAAATAAAATACTAGTGACTTGCAACAAAATGTTACAGTAACTTCCCAGCCCCTCAGGGGAGTGCTTGTGCTCATGGCTCCAGTCAGCCTGGATCTATAGCACTGCTTGAGACTGTCAGCCCTGAACCTGAATCTTTTATTATCTTGTATGGAACAAAGTGGAATTTTTTAATCTCATGGTATGCGCTCCCCGCTCGACTCTTTTCAGCAGGTTCACGTGGACCAAGTCCCTCTCTCCCCCTCCTTGTTTTTGCCACTTTAACTTATATCTCCAACTGCCTGCAACCCTACACTTAATTTCTAGACACACATAAACAAGTCAACTTCAAGTTCCTTTATACTCTTCCCCTCCACTCCATCCCTCCACCCCACCCCAGGGTGGAAGTGAGATCTCACCATAAAGAAATGTTGAAATAAAGTTTTTAGTATAGCTGTGATGGGGCAGCAAGTGCCTTGCCCTCCGAGTGAAAAGGCAGCAGCAAAGACAGGACTCTTTGCCTTGAAGCTGAATGTGAACCTGGAGGTTCCCTCTCCCCAGGCAATGGAATGAGGCAATGAAACTAGTATTTTCTTGCAGGGGACATTTAGAGATTTTGGGAAGTGGGTGAATTCTTACAGTTGGGGGGGGGAATATTGTCTTTAAAGGCAAAGTGACCAAGGGCCTTTTTCTCTATTTAACATTTTAATCTACGTGAAAATGCCTTGGTGCCATTTCAAACTGTGGCTTGGCTGCTCACAGCAACCCAGCCACGTTCTTAGGACAAATTGTCCCTGGCATAACCATGCTAAAGGAAAGGAAAGCCACTTCATACTTAAAGACGAAACTGCCTCTCCTTGAAAATTGTAAGAATCTGACCGCCCAAAAATTAATACAGTCTTCGGGAGCGTTTTCACCACCTCCTCACAAAACTGTAACTTCTAAGTAGGTACAGTTAGACAGCATGATTCTGTAATCAGCTCTGCTTTAAGTTAGAAGTTTACAAATGTCAGAGGAAAACCGGTTTTTATATTAGGTACAATGACTCTGTCAGGAGCTATTCAAGACGACCTTGGTAACACTAATAACAAGCTTCTAATTATGATGTTTAATGCTGTGCAATAAAACAAAACATTACAAGTCTTATAAAACGTACCCTATTATTCTGTTTGCAAGCAGCAAAGCTTAAAAATAAGAAACCATAAGGATACATACATGTTTTTTATCTGCAGCTGGGAGCACACTAGTCACCTACAGCAAAGTGTTTCCATTAAACTGGAGGGGAAATGGGTTGATCTGCGATCAGTTGCAAAATCTCTTTGAAGCAAATTTTTAAAAAACCCACTTGAGCTGATCTCACCAGGTTTTGCAATAAAAAGGGGCAGGGTTTGACTAGCATTGTATGCCCATTTTCAGAAAAGAGGGGTGGAGACACACAGGAACAAGCAGAACAGTAGGTGTGTCTCTACCCTAAAGCTCAGTGGTGGGACATCTGGGTTCCAGATTCAAGCCCTGGCATCTCCAAGTAGGCTGTGGGCACAGCCAGAATGGTTTTCAAAAGAGCCAGAATAGTTTTTCTGGCTGCATTTTCAAGTGACTCTGCCCTCTGCTGGCCACACCTCCCTTCCCCACTGCTGACTTCAGACCTTTCAGGACTGCCCATTACAAAGCATAATTGGGCCAGTCACCGTCTCTGCTTGAGCCTGAAGCAAAGCATTTCCATTGGCCACACCTGGAAGGCAAAGGGATAAAATCTACCAATCAGTTGCGAAACCTCCCTGAAGGTGAATTCCCCTGAAGGGAACTACAGACCAGTCAGCCTAACATCAATCCCTGGAAAAACTCTGGAGCAGATTATAAATTTATTTATATTATTTCTTAAACTTATATACCACCCGACTAGCAATAGCTCTCTGGGCGGTTAACATAAAATACAATAAAATTACAGAATCTGATACAACAAGCATATAAAAACTACACAATCTAAAACCAAGTTACAAACATTTAACTAAGATTAAAATGCCTCAGAGAAGAGAAAGGTTTTAACTTGGCACCGAAAAGATGATAGTGTCAGCGCCAAGCATACCTCCTCGGGGAGACTGTTCCACAATTCGGGGGCCGCCACTGAGAAGGCCCTAGATCTCGTCACCACCCTCCGGGCCTCCCTATGCGTCGGGACCCGGAGGAGGGCCTTCGTAGTAGACCGTAGTGTACGAACCGGTTCGTATCGGGAGAGGCGTTCCGACAAATATCGTGGTCCCGCGCCGTATAAGGCTTTATAGGTTAACACCAACACTTTGAATCTGTCCCGGAAGCGTATTGGAAGCCAGTGCAGGCGAGCCAGCACAGTGTTATATGCTCAGACAGCTTAGTTCTTGTTAGCAGTCTGGCCGCCGCATTTTGCACTAGCTGTAGCTTCCGAACCGTCTTCAAAGGTAGCCCTACGTAAAGCGCGTTGCAGTAGTCCAAACGCGAGGTTACCAGAGCATGTACTACTGATGTAAGGTCCTCCTTACTCAGGTAGGGACGTAGCTGGGCTACCAACCGAAGTTGGTAGAACGCATTCCGTGCCACCGAGGCTACATGAGCCTCAAGTGAGAGGGAAGAGTCTAAAACGACTCCCAGACTACGAACCTGTTCCTTTAGGGGGAGTGTAACCCCATCCAGGACAGGGTATATATCCACCATCTGATCGGAGAAACCATCCACCAACAGCATCTCAGTCTTATCAGGATTGAGTCTCAGCTTGTTAGTTCTCATCCAGTCCATTGTCGCGGCCAGGCAACAGTTCAACACATCGACCGCCTCACCTGAAGAAGATGAAAAGGAGAAGTAGAGCTGCGTGTCATCAGCGTACTGATGACAACGCACTCCAAAACTCCTGATGACCGCACCCAACGGCTTCATATAGATGTTAAAGAGCATGGGAGACAAAACCGAACCCTGCGGGACCCCACATTGGAGAACCCACGGTGTCGAGCAATGTTCCCCAAGCACTATCTTCTGGAGGTGACCCGCTAAGTAGGAGCGGAGCCACTGCCAAGCAGTGCCTCCAACACCCAACTCCGCAAGCCTCTCCAGAAGGATACCATGGTCGATGGTATCAAAAGCCGCTGAGAGATCAAGGAGAATCAACAGAGTTACACTCCCTCTGTCTCTCTCCCGACATAGGTCATCAAACAGGGCGACCAAGGCCATCTCAGTGCCGAAACCGGGCCTGAAACCCGATTGAAATGGATCTAGATAATCGGTTTCATCCAAAAGCGTCTGGAGCTGGTCGGCAACCACTCGTTCCAAGATCTTGCCCAGGAATGGAACGTTCGCTACTGATCTGTAGCTGCTGAAATCTTCTGGGTCCAAGGAAGGTTTTTTCAGAAGTGGTCTCACAGCTGCCTCTTTCAGACAGCCGGGGACCACTCCCTCTCGCAAGGAGGCATTTATCTGTCAATCTGTAAGCACCTTGAAAACAATGCAGTGATTACTAGGAGCCAACATGGATTTGGGAAGAACAAATTCTCCCAAACTAATCTTATCTCTCTTTTTTTGATCGGGTAACCTCCCTTGTAGACTGTGGGAATGCTATGGACATAATATATCTTGACTTCAGCAAAGCTTTTGACAAAGTGCCCCATGATATTCTGATTAGCAAACGAGCTAAATGTGGGCTGGATGGAACAACTATCAGGTGGATCCACAGTTGGCTCCAGAATCGTACTCAAAAAGTGCTTATCAATGGTTCCTTCGCAAACTGGGCGGAAGTAATGAGTTGGGTACCACAGGGCTTAGTCCTGGGCCCAGTGCTCTTCAACATTTTTATTAACGACTTGGATGAGGAGGTACAGAGCATGCTTATCAAATTTGCAGATGCTACAAAATTGGGGGGCACACCTAATAGCATGGAAGACGGAAACAAAATTCAAAGGGACCTTGACAGTCTGGAGCATTGGGCTGAAAACAACAGAATGAAATTCAACACAGATAAATGCGAAGTACTACACTTAGGAAAAAGAAACCAAATGCACAGTTGTAAGATGGGGGATACTTGGTTCACCAATACTACATGTGAGAAGGATCTTGGAATTGTCGTTGATCACAAGCTGAATATGAGTCAACAATGTGATGTGGCTGTAAGAAAGGCAAATGCTATATTAGCCTGCATCAACAGAAGTATAGTTTCCAAATCGTCTGAAGTATTAGTTCCCCTCTATTCAGCACTGGTTAGACCTCATTTTGAGTACTATGTCCAGTTCTGGACTCCGCACTTCAAGAAGGATGTGGACAAACTGGAACAGGTCCAGAGGAGGGCAACAAAGATGATCAGGGGACTGGAAACAAAGCACTAGGAGGAGAGACTGAAAGAACTGGGCATGTTTAGCCTGGAGAAGACTGAGGGGAGATATGATAGCACTCTTCAAGTACATGAAAGGTTGTCACACAAAGGAGGGACGAGATCTTTTTTCGATCGTCCCAGAGTGCAGGACACAGAATAATGGGCTCAAGTTGCAGGAATCCAGATTTTGACTGAACATCAGGAAAAACTTCCTAACTGTTAGAGCCATACAACAATGGAACCAATTACCTAGGGAGGTAGTGGGCTCTCCGACACTGGAGGCATTCAAGAGGCAGCCGGACAGCCATCTGTCGGGAATGCTTTGATTTGGATTCCTGCATTGAGCAGGGGGTTGGACATGATGGTCTAATAGGCCCCTTCCAACTCTACTATTCTATTATTCTAAAAAACAATAACACTGGAGCTGATCCGACAATGTTTTAAGAGTAAAAACGGGAGGAGTTTGAATAGTATTGTGTGCCCCCATTTTCAGAGAAGAGAGGTAGAGATGCACTGGAACATATGCCCCAAGGTGATACTATATGCCCTGCCATCCAAATAGGGTGACCTTTAGAAAAGCAAATGTAGAGTGCTTGGAAATGCAGGCAAGGGTTTTATACTAATCACAACCCATTTGGGAAAAGAGTCCCCTGAACAGCAATATTTAATGAGTACTGTATCCTTTCTGAGACACCTCTGTGAATATTGTTTCCTAGGAGCCACTTTTTAGTAGCTCCAGTTAGTAGCTGCAGATGACACAAAGGCATGCCTCATAACATTTGAACAAATGTTCAGTACCAACAAGAACACCTGCATAGGACTAATATGTAACTGCAATCCCAGCATTGTTGGTGCCTGACCTCCCTGGCCCAGTCCGGCTGGGGAAGAGATTTCCCTTACTGGACATCCTTGATGGTACCAATGGCAGGAAAGAATCATGCTGAACAGTCAACCACAACTTGGAACAACCCCAACTTGCAACTAGTATACGCTTTAATAATGCACCAGATCAAGGTCCCTTCCACACACAGATCAATGGACTCTAGCCTAGACCCCACATGCTAATAGTGGAGGAAATCAACCATATTACAGGTTGCAAGAAAAGCCAAGGAGGTAAGTGACAGCCAGTGGAGACATATGAAGAGAGCCAGATACCCAGTTGATTCTATGGTACAAGTCTTGATCAACTTAATTTCCACATGGAGTTCCCAAGAGAAATGGTTACAAATCAAGGCTGGAGCTTTATATCCCATTTGATACAGCAGCTATCTCAGCCACTGTACACTCATTTGAAGACACCAGTGTATCACCCACGGACAGAAAGCCTGGTGGATAAGATTTCACCAGACATTAAAGAGCAAGCTATGCTGATTTACCATTGAACATCCGGCCCACCATCATGATCCCCTAATGTTAGCCATCCATGACCACCAGGCATCACTACTAGAGTCACCAAGTTTCTGTGGAAAAAAGCAAAGGCAACCGTGGTCATAAAGTGAGAGATGCGGGGGCTTTCAAATACTACATCTTGCAGAACAACTTTGTTCTGGTTACAGATCATGCCGTCCTCTGGTGGCTGTGTTTGACCAAGAAGTACAATGCCTGGGTCCAGTGGTAGGTCTTGGCCCTCCAAATATTGTTGGACTCCCTGAGCCCTAGAGAGCATTGCCAGTGGCCAGGGATGATGAAGGTTGGAGCCCAACAACATCTCAGGTTCCTCACATTCACTGTAAAGGTTTATTATGATATATTGTAATACTGATTTCATTATGGGAAGCTCAGCCTGGCTTCATCAGATATGACTGGAAGGAAAATGGTGTGTTGAAAGTTGTGCGGTGAGGTGCCACCTGTAGAATGTAGGATGCCCATGCAGGATCTGAAATAACAGTCAGAAGTGCTCCGGTTCAGCTGGAGCAGGGGAACAGTAACCTGACAGGGCTTCTCACCACTTATTAAGTGGCAATCAGCAGAAGCCTGGGGCAGAAATGGAGCTGAACACTGTGGGCATATTTACACTATGGAATCAAAATATTTACAGCACAATCCTTAGGTTGCAATTCTATGCAGGAGAGCCTGGCTGGGAGTCCAGAGTCTGTGAGTTCAAATCCCTGCTCGTGTCTCCTGGGTGTCAAGGGCCAGCTAAAGATCACCCCCACAGTGATTATGTGCCCTGCCACAGGGGTTACGTGCCCTGCCACCTGTGCAGCCTTGGGCAAGCTGCAGAGTCCCAAGGAGCCCAGTTGCCCCCCAGCTGGCAGTTGTGGACAAGGAAGGGGCTGGCTTGTGCAGCTGTGCCAAGCTGAGCAGGCCCTAGCCAGCTGGGTAGGACTAGCCTCAGAGGAAGGCCAAGGTAACCCCCCTCTGAATACCGCTTACCATGAAATCCTTATTCATAGGGTAGCCATAAGGCGGAATCGACTTGAAGGCAGTCCATTTCCATTTTGTTAGGCTGCAATCCAGCAGGATTTACTTCTGTGTAGAATTGCATAGGATTACATTGTTGTCATTTGATCCACACACACCCCAGGAAACCTGTGAGGGCATCTAGGGATCTTGAACAGAAGAGTCTCAGTATTGTCACCCATCTGTAGTTCCAGAGCTTGGAAGTAACTAGTTACAAATAACAAATTACTTGTAATTTATTACTTTTTTGAGTAATGAGTGGGCATTACATTTTGCTGGTAATAGAACAAGTAGTAACTTCATTACTTTTGAGGAGTAATTGTAATGTTTCCAGCATTACTTTTGCACATTACTTGGGGGGGGGGTGAAACAGGGGAAGTCTTCTGCTGCTCTGATTTGTGAATAAAAATCATGTGCTTCAAATTGGGTTTCTGTGCAGCGTTGTTCTTCCTTCATGCTCTATGGGTGCTTAGGAGGCGACGAGGGAGGAGGTGGAGAGCGAGACGGGGTGGAGAAAACAATTGTTTAAGAATTGACAGGAGTGGAAGGAGAAAAGAGCTGGAGGCAATATATATATACAAAAATATGTATGTTGGGGTATCATCATTGCTGGGGGTGGGGTGAGGGGGTGTGAGATTCTCTTATGCCATTCTGTTAATCTTATGCCATTCTGTTAATCTTCTACTACCCCCTGTGTGTGCGTGCTTATTTTTAATGATGTTTTAGGCTACTTAGATGTGCAGCAGCCAAGGCCAGCACCTTGCAGGCAATTTTTTTAAGTAACTAAAACGTAATTGTAGCAATTACTTTTGAGTAAAAGTAAAGTAATCAGTTACTTTCAGAGCCATTGTAATTGTAACGGTAATTACTGCTTTTTGGGGGCCATGTAACTGTAACTGTAATTTACTTTTTAAAAGTAATCTTCCAAGCTCTGTATAGTTCCCAGGATACTAGGGGCAAGTCTGGGCAGTTAAGCTGTCTGAAATTGACATAATTTTACTGTGGCTATATCCTGTCATTGTTTGGGTCAGGGACAGAATCACAACTATGGTGTACTTTGTAGTTTTGGCTCATGGTGGGGACAGAGGGCAGTTTGAGGACAGGTCAGATAGTTATATTGCTTCCTCCTCATTACATATATATTCATATTAATGATACCCTCCAATGTTAGCCAATAGCCAGCTTTAGATATGCATAAATTAGGGACCTAGTTACATTTACTCCAATGGTGAGGAAGTCAGTTCCTCATAAAATGACCCCATGATCCTCCAGGGATATGTATATAGAAGGGAGAGTGACATTTGCTTAGGAGGGAAGGAACCATATATTGCTATTACCCATGTGGTTTTAAGACTATCACTTTTGTTACTGGCCTTGCTCCTGTATTCGCCAGTGCTAGGGTTGCCAGGTTCTTGGCCTGAGACTGATCCTGTATCTTTAGGAGAAGAAAAAGTCAGCCAAGTGCAGGTGTTCTTGCAACCCTGTAATGGGAAAAACCACAAGGTGGAATTCTCCCTTCCTCATGCACAACTTTTAAAGATACAGAAGACCTCTTGGTTGCCAGGCCCAAGTCTCAGGCCATGGACCTGGCAACCCTATTCACCAGGGCTGGTTCTAAAGGGTGGCATGGTTGGGCACTGGCCCGAGGGCCCCGGAACTACAGGAGCCCCTGAGGGGCCCTCCGTTCCCCTTCCGTGATCCGTGCCCCCCCCACTTACCTGTCAGCCGGCTTTTTAGCATTGCCCTTAATGAAGATGGCAGCCGCAGCTTCCCTAAGGTACTGAAGCTGCCACCGCCATCTTAGTTGATGGCAGAGATGTGCACGTGTAGCAAGCACGTGTGCCATCAACAAAGATGGCAGGGGAGGCTTCATTCCCCTTAGGGAAACTGTGGCCGCCATCTTCATTAAGAGCAATGGTAAAAGACTAGACAGGTAGGGAGGACGTGGGGGGCGCACGCATATGCACGCACTCACACCGGGGCCCAGGGCAAGCTGATGCCCAAGGGCCCCCGCATGCCTGGAGCCAGCCCTGCTATTCACCACCACTTATTTTGATGCTAGGAAGAACTCCATTTGCCCCATTTCTGAGCTCTCTAATTGAAAACAAGGAAGTGGCTTAAAGCTGCTTGTTACTTCTTTAAGAGGGTTTAGAATATCTTTGTCTTCCTCCAATGAAAGCACAGCAAATTTGTAACTTCAAACTTTACTAGGGCCTATTTCCAACAAAATTATAGCCAGCTTTAACATGTAACATTGTAATCCTATTTGTGTATATTTTAGACCCACAGAGTTCAATGGGACATACTCATTTGCTTGCCATAGCTGTCCCTGGGGCCTGCAAGAGGATTTGAACCCAATGGAACAAAAAATATGTATCTGGAGGCTTTCCCCATATGCTCTTCAGGCTCAGAACACTTTTTCAAAATTCCACGTGTGACCACAGACTCAAAAAGGCTGCGGACTGCTGATGTACAGGACTGCAGTCTACAGCAATGCTTCTGTTGCACTTTGTCTCAGTTTCACTTCCCTATCAGAATAAATTATTCTAGAGGAGTTGCTGAATGCAGATGAGTATAAAGTCCATATTTCCCCCTTTGCACACACCAAACCTCTAAATGTGCTCCATTAATTTCAATAGCAGTACTGTTCCACATGTGCAGATGAAAACTTTCATAAGTTGTCTCCTCTATAGGAGTAAATGGGAAGTTCTAGTGCACAAAGATTGCCAGGATGAGTCTGAGAGTGTTGGGTTTTGCCCCCAGGAAAAATGATAAACCTTGCTGAAATATGACCAAACTGATTATAGAAATGTTAGTCTGCAGATCTCAGTTTGTAATAAAATCTTCACAGAATATAATGGAATATCATATGCAAATGTGATCTTATTTACACTCATTTGCTCTCAAATCTACTTCTACTTCAAGGAAACTAGATGTTAAGAAAAATCCTTGATTTACTTTGGTTTCAACTGGCATCCCCCCCCCCCTGTTAATAATAAGTAGCTTATTGGGGGACAATTTGTACTGGAATGTTGGCTTCACTTTTAGTAACCTTCGTCTTTACTAAAGAATTATTAAATCCTAAACATATAATTCCAATTATATTCCTAGTCAAAATAGAAAAGAAGTAAAGAAGCCAGGGGTTGCTTCAGACCTCTTTGTTGCACAAATATACTTTGCCCTTGCAGAAAACCTATTCCACGATTTCTAGTCTTTTACAGAGATAAAGGCTGTAATCTACAAACTACCAGACGCTTATCTACACTACAAATTTAAACTGGTTTAACAGCTATGCCCTCTCCCCAGGGAAGTGTAGCTCTGAGCTGAGAGGCTAGAGATCTCCCTAACAATGAACTCGTCTCTCACTACCCCCACCAGCTACAGCTCCCAGGATTCTTTGGGGAAAGTCATGACAATTATCCTGGTATTTTTGCAGACTGTAGAAGTTTGCAGTATATTGCTTATGCCCCTTAGTTTTAGAGCTGTGCTCAGACTAATAATAAAGCAGTCCCTTGTATCTCTGCTCACTTAGAAAAGTCCAGTGGGGATTATTCCCAGGTAAGAGCAATTTTATAGGTTTGTTGTAGGGATTACTGATCTGAAGATCCTTGAACACTCCAAAGTGCAACCCTATGTCTGCCCAGAAGTAATCTCCATTACCTCCAATGGGACTTACTCCTAGCTAATTATGTGTAGGAATGCAACATCTTCTCCCTCATTATTATTATTGGGTTGTATTTAACTAAATCCAATTTAGAGTAAACCCACTGAAATGAATGAACCTGTTACCCATGTCCATTAACTTCAGTGGGTCTTCTCTGAGTAGGACTAGCATTTAATACCTATAACAACAGTTCAGATTGGGAAAAGATGGTCATGTCCCCTAATGACAGCAGCAACATTATTTTGCAGAAAACAACACTTTCTTACACCAAATCCTTATGTCAACATGAAGGGCAGGGAAATAAGACCAAGTCCACATTCACCCACACATTTATTCCACTATTATCAGTCATGGCTCCCCCCAAAGAATCTTGGGAAGGGTAGTTTGTGAAGAGAGTTGTTAGGAGACTTCTTTCCCCCTCAACTATAATGGACTGCCTTCAAGTGGATTCCAACTTATGGCGACCCTATGAATAGGGTTTTCATGGTAAGCGGTATTCAGAGGGGGTTTACCATTGCCTTCCTCTGGCTGAGAGGTAGTGACTGGTCCAAGGTCACCCAGTAAGGTTCATGGCTGTGTGGGGATTCGAACCCTGGTTTCCCAGGCTGTAGTCCAGCACCTTAACCACTATGCCACACTGGCTGTCACGTTCCCCTCACAGAGCGACAATTGTCAAAGTTCTCTGGGAGGAGGGACTGACTGTTAAACCACTCTGACAATTGTACCCCTGTGAGAAAAATAGGCGGCTCCTGACAACTCTCAGCACCTTTCACAAACTACCCTTCGCAGGATTGTGGAACAATGTGTGAATGTGGCCCAAGGCTGGAATCTAAACAACGAAAGGAGTTCTATTCTCTTAAGGATGCTTTTGAGCCCGTTTCCGGAACACCGCCGCTCCCTCCTTGAACTTTCCTTGCAAAACCCCACGGCGAACTCTGAGGAACTTTCAAAAGCACTTTGTTGATATGGTCGGAGAGGGGGTGTGTGTCTGCTGTCCAAAGGGGGTGGGCGGAGTCAAAAGTCCCAGTAGGCGTGTCCAGGCTTTTGGATGCACTTCCAGCAGCTCTTTCCATCTCTGCCAATGGAACCAGTCATTCACAAGAAAGAAGTCGCAACATTCCACCACCACCCCGTTGCATAATAACGCAAGCAGGAATTTCAACTTTCAAAAGAAATTTCTGATGGTGGTTTGCTTCCTCTTCCCTAGCTATGTTTTTAGTCACAAGTTCTGAATAAGGTGCTGGATCGCCTGTGGTGTGAACAGGTTTTGGGCTCTGCATAAATTCATCAGGTCGGATCAGCCTTGAAACAGAGGGGTGGGTAATGTATGATGGGCGGAGCAAGCTGATTTCTTAACTCTCATTGCTTTGTTTGGAGGGCTCAAAGCAACTGTCAAGAGAGGTTAAAATAACGTTTATTATTTCTAAGCTAGTTTCTACCTTTTTGTTTCTTTTCCAAAAACTGGAAGTAGCATTAGGTTGGCCGGGGGGAGGGGAATCTGTTTTCCAGGTAATCTGTTGAAAGTGGACAGAAATTATCAAATTGACACCCCCCCTATGGCACATATTATTGCAATAATTCTGGGTATATTATGACCAGTGGCGGACTGGGTCTAAAAATATTGATTGCCAGGAGACAAAGGGGGCCCACCGACAACTATAAGGCTATCATTTAATTTTTTATAAGAAATAAATAAAATTTTCAAAAAATACATAAGTGGAAAAAAGGCACAATTAATTTTTTTGCAAAATAAATGTATATTTTTAAGTAATTACAGTGTACATATATTGTACATATTACTGGCAGTATACAGTAGATACTAAATGTATATACAGGTTGTTATAATTGAATTTTTAAATTATTATTTTTTTAATTTTAAATAAATGGTGGATATTTTTAAATAGTTTGCTTGTACTGAACATTTTACACATTAACAGATAGTTCAAAAGCATATTTCATGCAGTCCACTATATTAAGAGCAATCGTTTGAATTCACTAGATGATTGTGCGAATCTGTCAATAATTGCTTCTGCATCCAATTCATCTAACAATTCCTTTTCACTGGATAGCAACATGTATGATTCCAAGTTCTCCTCAGACAGTGAATTTCTTAGCCTTGTCTTTATGATCTTTAGCTTTGAAAATGTCCTCTCACATTGGACTTGAGTAACTGATCGTGTGCAGATGACTTTATAAAGTTCATAAAGGTTATCATATGCCTTGTCATGAAGTCTGTTGGATGCCAGAATTTTTAGTACACACGATGGGCAAGTGCTACAAATTTTACACTTGTTGCAACTGGAATCCATATTCTCACCATCATTAAGCAATAGCTTTAATACATCAAAGTTTGAAGCAAAAGAAAACAATTCCAATATTACTTGATCTTTGCTGATTTGTGGAGACAGCTTAATAATACCTTCCAATGCTTTGTCTTCAAGGCCCTTCTCTGCAATAGTTTTAAACTTTGCTGGGTCCAAGCAGGATAAATCTTTATACAACTGTTTGTGTTGTACAAAGCATGAATCTAGTGACTGGACAATGTGGTCCATTATTAGGTTAAACACATTTACTCGAAAATCAGCTAGACAATCTGAGGAATTTCCTTCATCATCTATAAGCTCATCTGCCATTCTTTTCTTCTTCCTCTGCCTCTTAACTGGCAATGCTGTTTCCAAAGAGTCAATTTCCAATGTTTGATTTTCATCCATATTCAACTGTGAAATCTTGTCATTACATTTATTTACAAATTCCAATGCCTTGCTGTGAACATTATCAAATGTTCTTGTCTGTTCCTTCAACTTTGTTGTAGCTGAATCTACTAAACTCCATGCAGTAAACATATCTAAACCACTTGTCTGTAAATAACTTGATAACAGGGCTGTAGTTTCAAATATATACAAGTAAGTAAATGCTGTCAATATTGTTTCAAACTTTAGAAGACTTTGAAGTAAAACATTTGCTTCTTGTTTTGTTTTTGCATCAAACTTTGTCTGAATCTTGTATCATTGATAAGCATGTCAATAGATTTACAAAAGTAGTAACAGTAATACAACGTAAATTTTAGTTGCATACAGTAATAATATTGGAACTTCTATTATATTTTCAAGCTACTAAAAGATCATTAACATTTTTAACATATTGTCTAATGTTTAAGGGGGCCCACTTCATCAGGGGCCCACAGGGCCCACTTGCCATCGGGCAAGCTGACACCCTGACCAGTCCACCACTGATTATGACCAGGTGAATACCACGGACACTTTTTTCTTTATAAATGGAATTTATGCTGGTGGATACTCCAGATTGCAAAAAGTGGGTGCCCCACTTACTTAGCAAGGGGTCCCATTGAACTCGTGTGACCTGCTTCTGAGGTAACTTGCACCAAGACCTGACTGTTTGAACTACTCTACCATCCTCACAGTAAGGATGGCTGAAGAGTAACAAATGGTGGACTTTTCTCTAAGCACACAGTGAGTAGGTTAGTGAGTGAGGTATAGATTCTCAATCTGGAACAAGGGAATGGTACTTATGTTGGGTTGGTCATTCCAAAGCAAAAAGGCATTACTGACCCTGATCCAGTAATTTTACCATTACCTTGAATTAATGGTGGCTGGTCACCAGCTCAATGTCAGTGGGGCAGCTGTCTTGGACAGGTCCTTGAAAGTTTGGACTAAAACCCGGAGCGGATTCCACTGCCCCTCTGACATGGAGACACCAGCCGCCACTGCCTTGAATGCCATCTACAATTTTTCTGCGGTGGGGGGTGGTGTTCTTGACTGTTGATCAGCTTACAGATGTCCATATGGTGAGGATCTGGAGGAAGTCCTTTACCATTGGGCATTCATGTGAAATGCTGTCCTTATTAAGATTTGGAGGGCACCAACGCTGGGGTGTTTCTTCCACCACCAACTAAAAACATATATGTTCACTTCACCCTGCCTTCTCCTGACTGCTATTCCCGGTTCCTGTTGCCTTTGGTTCCTTGTGATGTTGTTACTAATACTTCTGACTGAATTTGGTGAATGATATGAACTGCTGTGGTATTTTCTGGAAAACGAACAGTGGTATAAAATTGTTTTAATAAAGAAATGAAATAATGCTTGGGGGACCGAGATGTCTGAAGGGCTGCTAACTTCCACAAGAACCTCCCATAATACTAAGGTCATCTCCCGAGGATCTTTTCCGAATGACACGGCTTTAAGGACAGACTTCCCCAACCTGGTGCCCTCCAGATGCTTTGGACTACAGCTCTTATCATCCTTGACCATTGGCCATGCTGCCTGGGAAATTAGGTGTGTGTCAATTGGAAGTCTTGGTTGTGGAGCTTGTCTGAGGAGTATTGTCCCTCAAGAAATGCCAGATGCTGAATCTAATGTCTTTCTGGTGCCATGCAAAGACCTTTTTATTTACACTTTTTTATTGCAGTTAGATTTGCTCTGGTGGTCTGCTCTTCTAATTTGTTTTGATATTTTTTCTTGCTATCTAAAGGCAGGGTACTAAACATTTGAAACAAATTAAAGCACAGCCCAAAATGCAGACACTTTGCAGGTGAAGTTTTCCTAGTAATTTCTGTGCCAGGAAAGGCTTCACTTGCTAAATTTGTAATTCAGGCTGCTGTTAAAGAGACATGAACAGAGCAGAAAATAAACTGGCAACTTTATGTACAAATATGATGAGGAAGATTTAATTAAAATTATTATTCAACATCTGGATTTTATAGTCACACTAACAGTTTGCAAAAATTAAGCGAGTGAGTCAACAAATCTGTACATAGAGGGTTAGTTTTTTTTTTTAAACCCACTAATGCCATATTCTTGTAGGAAAAGACAGAATAGAGGACAAAAATTCTGATTGGTATTTCAACTTTCTCTTTTGTTCCTGAACGCTGTGCATCTCGGCAGATTCTGGAATGATAATACATATTTTTTAAAAGCAAGGTTATCTACCTTGCTAAAACAACAAGAATGTTTAACTGGCCTTCAGCCAGGAAAGGCTCGCTGAACAGGATAAAATTTCAGTTAGATTTATGGGAAGTTGTTGTTAGTAAAAAATCTGGTTTGGTGAGTTTGAAGGCTGGGAGTAGACAAGAGACAACCTTGCTACTGTGAAGAAAGAGAACTGGGGGGGGACTGAGGGAGAGACAGCATTTTGCCTCAGAGTCACAGTTGCAAGCATAAGACCCTCCCTGCCCCCTGTCAGGAGGCAGAAAACTGAAGTTCTGGAAGCGGAATAGCTTAACTTTAATGCTTTATGTCTAGTCAGGAATTTAGTCTAACTGATTAGCACTCATTTTAGCACTTTTGGAATGTGCAGTTTAGGCCAATGAGAGGTGAGGATTTTTGCTCAGCTGGTTCCACTAATTGCAAGTTTTTCGCTGGGCACATTTTTCATCTCCAGAAAACTCCCAAAGGCCAAAACTGAAACGTGGGGGTTAAGACGGAAAGATCTGTTGCAGCGAGTGGCACTGTAGAGAGTTGCTCAACACTTCTCATTTGAACAGGCCACTGCAAAAAAAGAAGAAGAAGAAGCAAGAAGATGCATTAGCTTGCTGCCTAGAAAGTCTTCCTTATTCCTGTGAATACTGCTACACTGACTTCAGACTCGCAATCCAGGTAGGCAAACTTTTTACTGCTGCTGCTGTGTATACTTTGTGTTCTTCTTAAAGTTACATTCTTGGGATTGTAATTAAAAGCAGAATCAGGTGTCCCATGTAACGCAAGTGTCAATACTCCCTAAGTGAATAAATCCATATTTGTGTCACCCTCATGAGTAAAGAAGGCTGTGTGTGTATATATATGTATATATATATATCATTAAAATCAGTACTAACCCCATTATTAAATCAACACTGAAATAAAATAATAAGAGTGCTTGCTGTGTTAACATGATAATGGGTATCCTTTCTGTCTTCACAAAAGACTTGTTTTGTAGGAAAAAATACTGCTGAGGCTTATAAAAATTTAAATGCCATATACAATACATTTATAAGAAGTTTATAACTGATCATGAACTGCAGTTTAGAACTTCAGGTCCTATTTCATGTGTAACTTGAACTGAGGAAAAGTTTTTTTTCTACATTCATTCTGATCCTATGCATGTTTACTGGAAAGTTCTGTGGGACTTCATTTGCCAGTAAGTACCACAGGGTTATGGACAAAGTTATCCTAACTCCACTTACCTGGGAGTAAGTCCTGCTGAATTCAATAGGATTGCATCTGAGTAGATGTGGTTAGGATTGTGCTGCAATTTTTTAAAAAATTAAATGTGGATTGTTTTAAACAGGAGACTTGCAGTAACTGATCATTCAGTTCAAAATGACTTTGTCTGCAATCCTGCACATAGTTAGACTGCAATATTACCATACTATGCATGCTTATCATGAAGCAAATAGGATGGGGGTTTTAAATCTTAGCGACTCCAATGGAAACGGAACAGCTTTTTTGTGAGTAGTTGTGGGGTGCATTGTTGGAATCAGCTCACATTTGTTTAGAGATGTTGTGTCATTTATTTCCCATTTCAGAATTAAAAATTCTAACTGGGGGAGGCTAACAATTAAATAATGAACATTACCATACTTAATCTCAAATTGTGGCCTTAATTCTACCCCATGCCATTTGTTTTGTTAGTTGAGGTCATATAAGTGGCATGGGTGGCCCTCACTAGAGAACTTAGCTCTAGAAACGTTTTGAAACTAAGGGCAGTGTCTCTGTTTTGTTCTTTCTTTCATGTTATATTGGAGAGCCATGCAGCATGTGCTTTTTCCAAAAGAGAAGAAGCCTGACCCTGAGTGTACATGACTTTAAGGGGAAACATAACTATTTGGGCTGTTGCAACAGATATGTAGCACGTTGCTCTGCATTATGAGTCCTGTCCAGAGTCTCTGCAAACTTCTTTTTCTCTGTATGCACGTGGGGGATGCAGGTGCCAGATTGCAAAGGTGAAAGATCATTTATGTATGAAGCAGGAGCTTGAAAACTGAATATGCTGCAAAAGAGGAAAACAAGATAAGAGCAGAAATGTGCTGTTTATTGGGATTATTTTTTTGCCAGAAAAGCTTTACAGGCAAGACTAAATTGCTGTCTAAATATAAATGGAAGAGGAAATGTTCCTTTGTGTTTCTGATTCTCTCTCCCAACCACTACTTTTGTTTTCCATTCTTGCACGTTAACACAGATGTAGAACTGGTAGCCCAATCTGCAAATGATTTGTGTGGGATAATTTTTATTTCACCCCATTTCATATTTTTTATTTGAAATGAAAAACTCATGCATTCCCATTTAAATGAATTGGAATAGCTTTGAGGGACTGGCTCCTGGTAAATATCTGCATGTGAATTGTGAAAGCCTATGCATATGATTGATTTGCCACCACAAGATGACTTTGGACAGTCAGTCTTGTGAACCAAATAGGCCCCAAAGTTGTGTTGTGGAGTACATGGTGGAAGGCTGTACAGTGAAGCTCTATTTGGGTCTCTGTGACCTTCTGGGTGTGAGACCTGGTCCTTGGAAATAAACCCTCTGTGAGTCCGCTCAGTCTGAGCACCAAGTCAAACATGACATTTGAAAAATGACATGCAGGAGACTGAAGAATGAGATGCCTAGATTCCCAAGTTCCATGTAAAAGGACATTTCCTTTAAAGTATTCTAAATTGTGTTTTACAAAGGGCTGGTTTGTAACTAATTCTGCCATTTTTTTCTTCTGCAAAATATTTTGCTGAAAAACTATTTTTTGAATGTTGCATCCCTTCCCCCCACTGGACATCTAATAGGTAAACATTTGATAATATATACACTAGTTTCATGTACCTGTGCTTCCCACATGTTTAATGTTGCATGCTTGCATGTGTTTTTTCCAAACCCCACTAACTTGTAGAGGCAAATTACTACCCGGTCCCCCTTTTTCCAGGAGATTTTTCAACAGCAGATTGACCTAAGACCTTGTTCTGCTGTGACCTGAGCATCTTGGGAAGGCACAGTGTAGTTGTTAAGATGTATTCACAGGAGTTAGTTTCACTGACTTTGGGTTTTTCAGTATTTCATAGTCAAATGTATACTACCCTATTGGTGCAAACCCATTAATCAGTTACAGCTCGACATTATAAAATATGTGATTTTAATTATACTAATGCTGAAATTCTAGCCTCACTTATCTGAGAGTAAGCCCTATAGGACTACTTCTAAGTAGATGTGGTTACATTTGTACTATAAGCCTGCAATCCTGTGCCCTATTCAATATAGTGGAACTTAGTAAACATATGTAAAATTGCAGTCCACATTAAAATGAAATAAATGGAACTTAACTTGATTAAAATATAGTTTAATATTGGATTGTGTGTCCCTCTGTGTTGAAAACTTCTATACATTTATAGCATTATCAATATGTGATTTTTATGTAGAAATGAGGCTGGAATCCTAAACATACATATTAGGAAACAAATCCCCCTAATCACAGTGAAGCTTACTTCCAAGTAAGCATGCTTAGATCAATGTGTAAGTCTGACAGTCCTTTAGCAGAGAATGAATGACCTTTTTGAAATAAGTTAGACTTGCATTTTATATGATGGGAGTCTGTATCTTTGTATATGGACACTTGCACTGTATTTTTCCATATAGCCCATGGAAAGAGTGATTTTTTCCATATAGTCTATGGAAAGAGTCCTCGCTCCCCGGTAAACAGGACTTCAAGAATATTTTTCTTGGGTTTTGTTCCCTCCCTTAATAACATGGTTTGTGGTACGCCTAGCCCCTGCCAAGATCAGGCACATCTTCTCAGTATCTTTGTCAAGACAAAGTCAGCTTTGTGTAGTTGGAACCTAAAGAGTTTTGGTGACACAACATATTCATGCAAGCACAATAGCTTCTTATTAATTACAAGGACAGCAGACATGCTAATATCTGAAGGTAGAGTACAGTAAGCTCTCTCATTCAGTTTTCTTGATTATCTTAATTGATAGTGCCTTACTGTATATATTTAAAATCTAAACTATATCTCATACTGATGGATTCCATCCTATAATAATAATAATAATACATCATAAAACATCATATCAGCATCACACATCCTTCATAATAATAAAAATGAGAGGTGATAAAACTATGAATAAGGCAGAAGCTGTTTTATCTGATAAACTGGATTGGTCAGGGGTGAATGAAAGATCACTGGCCAATTCTCAATTTATCATCAAAAGTTGCTGGGATTTTTGTTAATAATTTTAGATTGATCCAGCAAGGTCGTTCTTATTTTCTTAAGCAAGTGGACATACCCTCCCAGGATTACTTAACACACGTTAGTTATGCCTTAAACAGTTTAGAGATTCTATGTTTTGTAAACATAAAGCATATCAGTGCACCACTGGGGATTCTAGAAAATAATTAGACCATACAAGATTTAATTTATTTATTTTTTAAAAAAAATTCTATCCCACACACACACACACACACACACACACACACACACACACACACATATATATATATATATATATATATATATATATATATATATATATATATATATATAAGGATTGGTACTAAAGGGACTACAAAGGTAAAATTTAACATAGAAGGCATAAAATCAGTGTCAGGCTCTACATTCAGTCCCTCCCAAAGGCTCTCCAGAACAAGATCGTTGTCAGAAGTCTCCAGAAAACCAACAGGGAGGGAGCAGAGCGAACTTCTTGGGGTAGAGTATTCCAAAGCTTGGGGGTCACAGCTGAAAAAGCTCTCTCCCGCATGCCTGTCATTCTAACATCTTTCATTCCAGGCACATAGAGGAGACCAGAGGCAGATGATAACATAATATGTTTTTAAATAATGTTTTAACCCTTTTAAAAATGTTTTTAACTCTTTGTCTTAATGTATTTTACAATTTGTTTTTATGATGTTTTAAAGTGTTTTTAGTGCCTTGTTTGCCGTCCTGGGCTCCTGCTGGGAGGAAGGGCAGGATACAAATTAAATAAATAAATAAATAAATAAATAAAAATAATCTTAAATCCTGGGCAGGTACATATGGGCGTAAGCAATCCCTCAGGTACATTGGTCCAAAGCCGTTTAGTGCTTTAAAGGTCAGAACCAGCACTTTGAATTGGGCCCGGAAACAAATTGGGAGCCAGTGGAGTTGATAAAGCACAGGAGTAATATACTCCCTGCACCGTGCTCCAGTTAACATTCTGGCTACTGCATTTTGAACCAACTGCAATTTCTGAACCATTTTCAAAGGCAGCCCCACATAGAGTGTGTTACAGTAATCAAGCCTCGATGTCATCAATGCATGTGTCACTGTGGCCATGTCAACTGCCTCCAGGAACAGACGCAACTGGTAGACCAGTTTGAATTGGCCAAAAGCACTCCTGGCTACCGCAACCACCTGATATACCAGCAGCAGGGCAGGATCCAGGAGGACTCCCAAACTGCGGACCTGCTTCTTCAAGGGGAGTGCAACCCCATCCAGAACAGGTTGCAACCCCATCCCTGATGCAGTTTTTCCCTTGACCAGCAGTACTTCCGTCTTGTCTGGATTAAGTTTCAGTTTGTTAGCCCACATCCAGCCCTTCACAGCCTCCAGGTACTGGTTTAAGATCAGCACTCCTGCAATCAGGTGGTAGGGAGAGATAGAGCTGAGTGTCATGAGCATATTGATGACATTGTACTCCAAATCTCCTGATGACCTCTCCCAGTGGTTTCATATAAATGTTAAAGAGCATGGGAGATAGAATGGAACCTTGCGGTACCCCACAGGCCAAAGGCCAGGGGGTCGAGCAGTAGTCTTCCAGCACCTCTTTCTGGGTCCTGTCTGTCAGGTAGGACCGGAGCCACCATAAAACAGTGCCTCCCAATTCCATCCCAGCTAGACGGTCCAGAAGGATACCATGGTCGATTGTATCGAAGGCCGCCGAGAGGTCCAGCAGCACCAACAGGGATGCACTCCCCCTGTCTGATGCCCGGCGTAGGTCATCAAGCAGTGCGACCAAGGCAGTCTCTGTCCCATGGCCAGGCCTGAAGCCTGATTGAAAAAGGTCTCGATAGTTCGATTCATTCAGGAAAACTTGGAGCTGAGCAGCCACTACCCTCTCAATCACCTTGCCCAGAAAGGGGAGATTAGAGACTGGGCGGAAGTTGTTAGGATCCGCAGGGTCTAAAGAAGGCTTTTTTTAAAAATGTATTATCACAGCCTCCTTCAACAATGTTGGCATAGAACCTTCCCTTAGGGAGGTGTTAATATGCCAACCAGTCAGCCACTCCCCGTCTGGCAGATTTGATTAACCAGGATGGGCAAGGGTCAAGGGAAAAAGTAGTGGCCCTCGATTCTCCCAGAATCCTGTCCACACCCTCAGGCTTTACAAGCTAAAAGGTATCCATAGAAAAATGACAAGAGGAAGCTTCGGGGACATCTGGATTGAAATCAACCCACCTGTGGTGGTTTTCCATTATTCTGCAAACATCTTATCAGTATAGTTATTTGTTTACTTACATTTTTATTTGTAATCTATAATCAGTGATGGACTTGACAGTGATTGCTGGATGAGAAAACTATTAAGCAGCTCTCCTGTTTATCCATATAATTTGCATGTCTCATTCTCCTACCCCTCTCCCCTTACTTCAGTTCTGTGGATAGAAGTAGTTGTATGTCTTGCAGTGGGGATTGTTACCTTTGATCCTGGTGGCTGGGTGGCATGTTAAAATTGCTCCATCTCTGCTGGAGGCAGAAGAAAACGGATAAATTCCTCCAGATTGCCCTGTTCTCAGACTACAATGCAACCATCAGATAACAACTCCCTTAAATCTACTCCCTTTCAGTTGTAATTGCAAGCCGGAGGTAGAAAGGTCTAGATCCTATTTACCAAACCCAGCAGCATTCCAAAGAAGGCTTACCTTGCCAAATCAGCACCCAAGTTTTAAATTATATTATAACAGAAGGACTGAGATTCCTTTCACAGACTGTGGAGTGCATAAAGTTAAAATACAATGTTAGTACTCCTCACCATACACAAACAATACTGGTTTAAGCTTGCTTGTATTACTTTGAGCAACAGAGGATCCTGCATAAGAACTGGAGTACAGAGCCATGTCAACCAGATCTTGCTTCATTTTATCAGGTTTTGTATATTCTGTGTAAATTTTATCTATTCTGCCTTTGGCACATTGAGCTAATGTACAGACAAATTGAATTCCATCTGATGTTACTACATTTTATGTACAATCAGAGTTTGTACTTGACCTGTATACATATGTTAGCACAAGAGCTGTTGGAAAGCTTCTCCAGAATCTCTTTGGTTCCAGGCTGAAAATTCTTACCCTGAATGAGGGTTGCTGCATCTTGTTTGTGCAACATAATGTGCACATTCAGTTTAAGATCAAATAACCTAATTTAGCTCTGTTTCTTATTATGTGTGCCATAACTTATTACCTCTATGTCATCGACAGTGGGGAAAGAGCAAACGAGACTCTTCCGTGTTATTTAATATTTCTATTCCAGGGAAATCTCATACCAATCCTCTTAACACTTCATCTGGGAACGTCTGCCCTAATACCAGTAGTCTGTTTTGAACCACAGTCACTCCTTATCCATTTGCCGCCTCTACTTCTTCAGATTAATAGAGGTAGAAAAAAGTAATTTAACATTTCAAGCAGACTGCAAAATATAATTGTCAAAATATAATTGGCAATCTATATTTTTTTAAAAAACAAATCATAACCCAACACTGTAAAAGAAGTGAAAGCTAGGAGGGAACCCTTCATTCCCATCAGAGAAGAGGGATTGTGCAAGGAGGGTGAGAAAGAGCTGTTGGTTTTCTGTTTCATGGCCTCTAAATGAACTGTCCAGAGTGCATCATGTGAGCGACTGCTGCAACAGGGCTGGGGGTGTGTAGGGAAAATACAAAATGAATTCCGATACATGTGCAGATGGTGTGCATTCTTCTGGATAGTGGCTTTCTTCCTGCTCTA
This sequence comes from Rhineura floridana, assembly GCF_030035675.1. NCBI lineage: Eukaryota > Metazoa > Chordata > Lepidosauria > Squamata > Rhineuridae > Rhineura > Rhineura floridana. The sequence continues at coordinate 25,255,306 of NC_084488.1, read as the reverse complement.
GTGCTCCAAGCTGGGTGGGATCCCACCAATCCCACCCCATGTCTTTTCAGGAGGACCTTACTGAGTCTGTCCTAATCATCTCTCTTTTTTCACCTCCCACTTTGAAACCATCACACTCCCCGCCCCCACTCCCACTGGTGATTGATCTATTCTGGTAGATTAAATCAGGTCTGAGTTCTGGTTAATGCTCATTCAGAACAACTCTTAGAGCCTTATAAGATAGAAACCTTTGCTCCAAGTAAGTATAGATCACTGTGTAATTAAGAAAACAGCAAACCCTCTTGACCGCTAACCCTATAAACACTTATCTAGGATTAAATCCCATTCAACTCCATCAGGTTTACTTCTGCGTAGACATGTATAGGATTGCTCTGCAAGGGTATGCTTACTATTATACGATAAAATATTGCCCTCTCAAAGAATTTCAAACAGTTGTCATGCCAGGACTTTTGCATGGGCTGCAGAATCTGCATTTAGAGTTGATGTAGTTTTATAGCAAGTGCCCATTCCTTGCAGAAGGGGCTCACTGGGTAGGGCAGAGCTACTATGTGAGCTTCCTGGCAGGTGAGTTGGTGTTGCTTACTGAGAGGAGGTCAGCAGACTGACACACAGACGGAGACAATCTGGTGCTCCTGCTAGAGCATTTGCACTGCGTTGACCTCTCCACTGCTTTGCCCTTCGCACTGATCCACCTACCAAGTAGCTATCATAGTGGCTCCACCCCACCTGGTGATGGGCCACTTCTGATTCCTTTCTTGATATACTGGAGTTCCAGAAGCACAATGATTTGTGGATCCTGCTCCTTCTTTTATAGACTTTTGTGCTGCATTATTTTGGTACTTAACTATGGTATTCCTATCAGCTTAACTCAGAGATCACTTGTCATTGTAGGCTCTTCCTTATAAAACTTGCAATTCATAACCTGGTGAGTGGTGACCCATCTATCAGACTGCCACATCCCTGGTCCACTGTGATGGCAGGCAAGTGCTATGATTCAGTATAATACTGAAAAATAGCATGAGATAAACATTTGTTTAATACTGGTACATTTAAAAAGTTGGTTTTCTGTTTCTGATTGCTGGAGTGACAGCTAGTCAGACACTTTGAAAGACAGCTTAAATGTGTTGCATACCTTCCCAAGGTATTTTTCCATGTAGACTCCCATCTTTATTCTCTGGCAGATAATAGGAAGTTTAAATGGTATCAAAATGGAGAATAGCTTCCTTTTCCGCCCACACATTAAACAATGGGGTTGTTGAGCCATTAGCCTGTGCAAAGTTAACTGTTCTCTCTATGAAATCCAAGTTTTTATTTTGTCAGCTTGAGAGAGAGCTCTACTTTATATATTGCAAAGAGTCTGAAGTTTCCTGTATTATTTAATTTGTATCTAGCCCCAACTCCCATGGACGTTGGACTCTAAATAGTGGGGGAATGGTTTCCAGAAATGTTTTGAAATGCATTAGTTTCTCAACTTCCCTCTGAAAGCTGAACCATTTGACTGAAGCAAAGAAAGGCCAGCTCAAATCGTTGATCACTTAACCACTTTAAGAAACAAAAGCAAAAATTGTTCCCTCTTACTCACGGATTCCTATCCAAGGGACAGTTGAGTCCACAGCTTAGGAGCTTCAGTAATAAAGTAATGGGTGTGCCCAGATTACTCACTGGCTCAGTGATACTGGGCGCTTCCGGGTGATCTGTTTGTTTATTTATTTATATATTTATTTATTACATTTATTGAGCACTCATCCTGGTTTATTTGCAGGGATTAGACCAGGTGGGCTATTTAATGAGCATTCATTCTGATTTAGATGGAGTGGCATCAAAGCAAGTGTTATCCCACCCTTTCCAGCGCATTTTCCTGACACTTTCCTTATTGCAAAAAAGTCCAATCTTTTGGAGAAGCAGGTTTCTTCTGCAAGACTTCCCAATCAACTGTAATTGTGCAACCTGTATTTGCTGGAATTTGACTGAATCCCACCTGAAAATAGGGACAGTCTTGAAGCACCCACTTTGTTTTGCTTTGATCTCATAGGAACATAGGAAGCTACCTTACATTGAGCCAGACCATTGGTTCATCTAACTCAGTATTGTCTACACTGACAGGCAGCAGCTCTCCAGGATTCCAGACTGGGTACATTCTCAGCGCTATCTGGAGATGCCGGGGATTGAACCTCAGACCTTCTGCATACAAAGCATATACTCTACCACTGAACTTTGGCCCTTGCCCACAATTCACAGCTCATACAGCAAGATGAGAGAGGCAAAATAAATGTGGAGGTAGAATTCCTACTGGAACACAGAAACATAATTTTTCCCTGGACCAATTTACAATGTAAGCAATTAAAAACATTCCATAATAGTTATTCTACAACAGACCTAAGGTAAATCTTATTCTCCATAATGCCTTTGTAGTACACAACAAAAATCCCTCTAGACATTCATTCACAAGTGAGGTATGATTTTACCTGAAATGGACTTCTGTTTTGCTATTGCTTGAGGTGTGGAGAACAAGATGGTGGAGTTGTGCTCCAATTTAAAAATCTTAAGCATCACACTGATGTAGTGATTGTCTTGGCAGGGTAATGATTATGTCAGAATTGATAGTACTCAAAGTTGTCCTTAACTGTGTTAATTTGCAACCTTTCTCAGTATGTATAAGACTAACAAATGGGGGAGGGGAATCAGAATTAAATTCAGAATAACAACAACAAATAAATATCTCTGTATAATGAGAATCTTAAAAAGATTGTCCAAACAGGAAGTATGTTATATTCCTTGCCTTCTGTACACAGCAACAAATTGTTTAGACTTTGGAGCCTTGGGATACTTTGTTTTGCCTCATTAACAGTGTAACTTTGGAGTTTGCTCCAACCCTAGAGGGGAACATATGGGTATTTGTCTGGGTCTTACATTGAGTACATTTGCTGGTATTTACACTAGTGTTAACGCTCATGACAGCTTAGGTCAAGGTACAGAATAAGTTATCTGCTGAATGACTTCGAATTCCCTCTATGGGGTATGTTGCATTTGGATGTACCGAACCCTAAAATGGGTGGAGGAAGAAGGCAGGAGTGGGTCCCTGCTTTCAGAGGGAGGACCCCTCATGTACACAGAAAATCTTCAGCATGGTGGGTGTGTTTTCCAAGTTAGGAAAAAGGCTTGATTTGTTTATATGTATTTTGAGGGACGTGAAATGGTGGCTGAGGACAGTGCCTATGAGCAAGAAGAAGGAGTGCAGCTGGGCTGGGATGCAGCGATGAATGTGAGCAAAATGAGCATTCTGCTTGGCTACAGAAGAAGATGAGGAAAGAGGGGAGGTTGGGTGAGTGGCATGCTAACAAAGCTTGGGCAGGGTGATAAGGAATAAGGTGATATTTTAAGTACATGGACACCAGGTTGTTTAGGCTTTATATCAGCCTTTCCCAACTGGTGTGCCTCCAGATGTTGTTGGACCCACAACTCCCATCAGCCTCAGCCATTGACAATGCTGGCTGAGGCTGATGGGAGTTGTGGTCCAACAACATCTGGAGGCACACTGGTTGGGAAAGGCTGCTTTATATACTAACGGGAAGACCTTGAAGATAGCTCCGTGGCATACTGGCAACCAGTGCAGCTCCCTTAACACAGGTGTTGTAAGTTGTCAATGTGAAGATAACAATCATCATCCTAATTATATAATATATACAAATTCCATACTTTAACTATGTGGTATGTGAAAAAGTACCTCCTTTTGTCTGTCCTGAATCTTTCAACATTGGGTGATCCTGGGTTCTAGTATTATGTGACAGGAAGAAAAATCAGGCTATGGTCTGAAGGCACATATGGCAAGCTCCTTGCTGAAGCTAAGCAGGGTCAGGTGTGGTCAGTGCCTGGATGGGAGACCGCCTGGGAACCATACATAAGCCAACTTGGGTTTCTATCAGGAAAAGAAAGGGTGGGGTATAAATGTAATAGATAAGCAATATTTCTTCACCTTTATTATGTGTTCCCTTTCTAACTAACCTGTTTTCTAAACTAAAAGGTTGTGGAGCAATGCTGGTGGGACCAGTGGTGTTACTGTTGTTGGACTAGTAGTAGTTACTGTTGTTGCTGGCTTTAGAAGTATCTGCATTATTCCTAATACATTCAAAGATTCTAGTAATATATTCAAAGATTCTAAGAATTTTTGTGAACATCTGACCCTTTAGCAACAGCAGATAATGCAGGATTTGTATTCTGTATTTTTTGTAAGTAAGTTATATCCCAGGCTCTGTTCATGTAGTTTAATGTGTGTCGTCTTATCACTATGTTTAAAAAAAAGTCAGTAGATCCATTGCACTGCTATGCTTTCTTTATTGTCTGAATTGCACAGACTTTTAATAAAGAGGTTTTTTTATAACTCTGAGTAAATCAGTTGTCCTTTGCTAATTCTGAACTGAAGGAGTTAAATGAAAATACTTCTAATCTCTTTATCCTTGTCACACCACTCTGCTATGCTGTAATACACCAAAGAATTTCCAGAAAGCAAAGGTTGGGGACGTGGAATTGTTCTCTCCATGGCTAAGGGGAGAACAAAAATATGGAGCAAACTCATGTCTGATTTCAGCACTGTGCTGTAAAATATGTCAGGCTTACAAGGTTAGGCAGAAAAGGGATGTTAGCTTCTCAAAAACATCAGCAACTGATTACTGACTCTGCATCAACAGGTTTTAAAAGATAAAACTTGTAAGACACTTTAGGGAAACTAGTAACAGCTTCTTGCTAATACGTGGCAGAGCAGTAAACCTGTACAAACAACTGGTGCATGTACTTGAAGTAATTCATTGGATGGTGCTTTTCAGTTTTCTTATGCAATACCTGCAGACACACAGTGACACGTAGCACAGAAACACTGCTTTCAATATAGGTTTGTTCTTGCTCCCATAAAAAGTCACAGAGAAATTATTTAGTTGTGTAAATGGCGACAGAGCCATGTTTTATGATTGGATGGCTTCCAAATCCAGCCAATGCTTTATTCTAGAACAGAGTTGGCTAAGAATTCCTGAAACCATTTTATTTGGGCCTTTGGTGGCCTTAACCAAATGATAATGATAGTTTGGGGGTAAAAATGCCTTACAGTTTTACTTGCGCCTGAGTGCATCCTGTGAACCTCTTACTGCAAGGTGGCGCCCATTTGTTCTGGAGCACAACTGGAAAAATTTTTGGGGAACCCCCTTTTCTTAATTTTTCCAGTTTTCTTCAAAACATTGGGGGGAAATGGGGGGGGAAACAGTTTCCCCCCTAATTTTACTGTTTTTTGGCGAGGACATCACACCTGTCGTCCTACTCTCTAGAGAATAGTGGGCCCAGAAACCGAGGAAGCTGATCATCCCCTGTTCTATAATTCAATCCACACTACACCAATAATAGTGAATTTGGGTGGTGAGTTTTGGCAGGACTGGAGCCAAAACAAGACCAATGAGAAACAAGAAGGAGTTTTTAAAGTTTGCTTAGGGTAACCCCAAGATTTACAGAGGTACAACATGAGGTGTCCCCCCTCCTTCCCATGAGTCCAGTGAGGACTGCACAGACTCAGTAGCTACAGAATACTGAGGGTCAGTTGTGTGTGGGGGGGGGGAAGGAACGGGAAAATGGATGGATGTGGTGTGGAAGACTGGAATACAGTATCCTAAATGAGAGCATGGCTGGCAAGAACCCTGAACAGGAGTACTCCTGCTAGGAGCAGAGGAAAGGATATAGTGCAGCATTTTCTTCTCTGTCCCACTTCCCCACTCTAAACTCAGAGTTCACTGCTTTAGAACGCCTCTCTTCTGTAAGTTGCACTGATAGATTTTGATTTCAAAATCTGTTGAAGAAGTTTTTTAACTGTCAATTCAGAAGAGTGGGCAGGGAAAAGGAACTAAAGCTGGCAATGTGCAGACATTTTGTCTCCTATTGTGAACTCTCTTTGGGTTTTGTTTGTTTTGGAATCTTTTAGTACCCCAATCCAGGCTTTTTACCTAACTTGGTGTATGCTAGAGTTTACTGCTTTCTAGTCCTTGGAAAGCAGCCTGTATCCCTTAAAGCAGATTTGGGTGAAACAGCAAGAACCCTGGACCGATTGTGTGTGAATGAAAAAACAAGCAGCCTTCAGTTCTTTGATTTTTCAGGTCCAGTTTTGCATGCTTTGGCTGCTGCAAAATATGCATACGGCTGTCCTGGGACTCCTTAGATTATAAACTCTTTGGGGCAAGTACCTGTGTATTGACTGTTGAAATTGTTTTGTATTTGTACTGCACAGTGGAACCACAATGTACATTGATGATGCATAAAGAATTGATTCTAGATATGGATATGCAGAGAAGTCTTGATTATGTAATGACTGTGTGCATTTCTGATGCACTAAAAATGGTAGTTGAGTGAACCTGTTTCTGCCACTAAATGGCAAATCAAATCTTTCAAAAATGTTAGCTAAAAAATTGCACCATGATTTAAATGAAAATCTTTTTCATATAAAGAGGTGTTCTGATTAAAGTATGAAACAAGAGCTTGTCATAATTAGTTCCACATCTCCAAAAAGCCTCTTTGTAAAGTTCCGGTTGTGGTGGATGACTAAGATTTCTCAGTCTTCTCAGCTATAGCTTTATTTGGAGCAAAGAATTTTTTTTTTTCTGAGTATTTGGGGGTGTGTCTTTGCTAGACCGTTAAAAGGCAATTCTGGTGCTCTGTCCTCTTCCCTTCTTTAATCTATGGAGGTATCATCCAAACATGTGGTTGCTGAAATATGTTTTTCTTTTGACTTAAACTGGAGTCACACTTTACTCTGAAAATAAAAGGCTGGCATTTTAGGGTGTGTAGATAAAATTGCCCTAACCCTGTTTTGTGTGTGAGTCACTTCTTCAGGCCTACCTCTTTTGAGGGCAGGTTATTGTAATGTATCTCAGCTTTGGGGAGTGACAGATCCAACTGCACTTGGTGCAGAGTAGGCAGAAGTATCCACCCCAGCAGACATGGACTGGAAGGAGGCAAGAGTAAATCCCAGTAGAATACAGTGCCAGCCTCCTTCATGGAGTGGGTAGTTTGGGCACACAGGAGATGGATTTCTTTAAAAGAATGTGTTTCTCACAAAGCTCTATCCAGTCTCTCACTAAATGCAGTTGTGCCAGACCCAAATTTTTGGAGTGACTGGCCTAGGGCTTGAGTTTGCCAGCCTTTTAAAACCTTGATTGTTTTTGTTTTCTTTTGATCTGGGTGAGATTTTTTTTTTTGTAGTGGCTCATGTGAACCTCACTAAATAATTTATCTGCAGAGTTAAAACACTCTCCTCTCCACTGCCATGCCTAAATCTCTCATGTTTCTGTTGTCATGGTCAAGTCCAAACTGCCTATTGGACAATGCCAGCCATAGAGGTTCTCCTGGGGTGCATTTCTCACTTCTGCAATATGCAAACACACACCACGTATAAAGATTATCATAGTCAGTAAAGTCATGTGGATATCTGAGAATTTTCTTGCATGAGATCTAAGACACCCTTGTGCTACCCAGCTGAGTTGGACAGGGAGAAGCAGAGTAGTTGGTAGACCTAATTGTCTCTTGCCTAAAGGCTCATCAAAACCCAGAGCCAGCCCTGAATAACTCTTTGAGGATGTTGTACTGCAGCAGGTCTAGAGAGGTGCGGCGGTATGTGCAGCAGATGGATACAGCTGACTGGCCTGGTTAAGCTGAGGAAGCTTTATGGAAAAGGGGGCCAAAACATTACACAACTTCCCAGGAACTACAGAATTCCCAGAAACAATGAGGTCCCCCTCTATAGACATCATCCATGCAGTTGCTATGAAAGGGATTAGCTCAGTTAAGAGAAGGAGTGATAGTGGACATAATCCCATTTAGGTAGCCACTCCTCCCCTGATGCATTCAAAAGCTTACTTTAATTCTCCGAGGTCTCTCCCTCCCCCAATCCTTTATCTTATAATATAGGGAAACAATAGGAAGTGGAAATAACTCTGAGTGGGAAGTGCCATTGCAGTAATATTGTAATAAAACGTGTGCTATTTTGGCTTTGTTAGTCATTGTCTGCAAAAAATTAATCACCACTTGAGATTTTATCACTGCTGAAATGCCTGCTAATTGTTTGCTTGATTCTTGCTCTTTGTTTGGAAGTGAGGAAGCTTATTATAGAAATTAGAAGATCTTATCTTAGCAGTTGGGGTGCTCATGTACAGCAATCCTATGTATGTTTACTCAGAAGCAAGTCTTGCTATGTTCAGTGCGACCAATTATTCCCAGGTAAATATGCGTAGCCTTGTAGCTTTCTTAGTATCTGCTGAGTCAGCTTTTAAAAACATTGTTTAAAAATGCATCCATCTGTATACATAATAGTTTCTCCTACTTTAGTATGATCAAGTCACAGAACCCAGGGCAAGTCTACGCGGATAGAGAGGCATGCTTGACTCTTAGGGCACGAAGGGCAGGGAACATAAGTAATCCATCATCCTGTGATATCTGTATGTCCCACTCACATATGTGAGTGGCTACCATTCACTCCTCTTAGAAAAGTAAAACACTGTACTTGGGTGATGGTGTTGCAGTGAGGACAAGCTACTATCTATCCTTTATACTGGATGACCCAGTTCTTAGAGAAAGGTATCTCATGGGGCATGCAGTATATTCCTGTGCACAGAATATGAAAACCTGCAGCAATCATGTTCACAGCATTCCCACAGGGGTACAAAAATTTCTTTTTCTGGTTTACAGATGGGGGTAGGGAAGTCATTGGGCTGATAGCCTGCAGTCCTCAGAGCTCTTGCCCTAGTGTAGTCTCACTCAAATGTACATTGCCAATAGAGTGAGTGACTAATCCAAAATTGCTTGTACAGCTCTGGAATGCTTCTGAGAATGAACCTTGTACGTTTTGTATGGAAGTGTGTGATATCAGAAGTATTCACTTGTAAGGAAATAGCTCTGTTTGAAGAAATATACTACTTGATTTAGATGTTAGCTGTGAAACAAGGGTGATCTAGAATTCTGTAGTGACAGCTTAATTAATTTTCAGCAACGATATTTTCTTGACGTTGCTGTTTTGGAATTGAAAAGTAATTGTGTTCTAATCCCAGGTACAACTAGTTTAATTAAATGTTGAAATACATAATCCTGGTTACAACTTCCCAAAACAAGTGTTTTTTCCCCCTAAGAAACTGATATAGGCAGTCACATAAAATACTTACTTTTAAGAACACAGAGAGAAACTTGTAGGACATCATTATCACTTGGATCCATATTGTGGCGTTTACTTTTATGACACTTAAGTTGCGGGCTGCAGAACTGGAATAGTGGAGAGCTATAAACGCTAACCCAGTTTTTCCTGATAAGTGGGTAACATTTTTTAGAGGTGTTGGGGCTATTCAATATGAATAAATCTTCTGGCATTTCTTTTTCAATTCCATTCCCCTTAGGTGCCTCTTTGTTAGCAGGAATAGACAGACAACTGAAGGCGAGGTTGAAACTTATTTGTTAGTGTTACCCAAATGTGCATGTAGACCACAGAAATTGATGTTTGTCAGTTCACACCTGCTGTCTTTACTCATTAGTAATGGATATTTTGTAACAGTAATGGTCACACTTTTTTAAAAAAGCGGGTTCTGGAAATACAGATCATAAGTTAGAATCATGATTATGCCAAACAGCAACTAACCTGCTTTATTTATTTATTTGTTTGTTTGTTTGTTTATTTATTTATTAGTCGCCCATCTGGCTGGTTGTCCAGCCACTCTGGGTGATGTACAGAATAAAAGCATACAAGCAGCTAAGTTATTTTGCTGCCTTTCCCCACTCATGGGCAACTGAGGCTGTTATGCTGTTGTACAAGACTAGAATCCACACTTCAGACATCAAATATTCCAACTCCCTGCCCCCCAAATGCGATAGCTTGTTTTCTACCATTGAAAAAGGCAAGATATACTATTATGAAATATAAATCGTGGAAATGTCTTTGATGCACACAGGAAAAAGATGTATCGAACGGCTTCACACATCATGGGGTAGCTGTGGGCATGTGTTGAAAATTCAAATGTGTTTTTTCTCAATATATGAACTAGATTGAAGTGTGTTATGTCTATTCCACTTGTTTTTAGCAAGGGAAGAGGACTTAACAGAAGTACTGATTTGACAAGCATGATTCAAACCCATGATGAGTTCTTTCTAGAATATGCGCAACAATCATTATTGATGTTACAAACTGGTATGTTTTTAGGGAGCAGGAAAATCTTTGTCTCAAAACACTTTGGGAGGATATTGACACATGATCTCTATGACAATGGCTGTGCACTTAAAATGCTGTGTCATAAAACATGAATTATGCATGTCTTTTTCATAACTTATTTGGGTTTTGCAAGTAATTGGGAGAGAGAATACAACATTTCACAAATGAAAACTGGGGCATGTATGTGTTCGTAGCATTTTATTCTTACACCAAAGATAACTATCAGAGTCTCCTCCTCCTCCTGATTAGTAAAGGCTTTTCTTTGCCTGATATATGTGTATTAATTTACCACCACACCTGTTGAGAAGTGAGTACAGTACAGTTTGTTGCAGAGATACCTCCAGACTGTTAGTATTTTGCCAGAATGATTCAGACACATACTGGAACTTTAGGTTTGTACAATAAAAGTGGATTAAAGGGCTCTGTCACACTAGCACAACAAACCATGTTAAAAAAAGAATTGGACATTTGGTGGTGTGGAAAGTGCCAGAGAAATGCATTGAAAAGTGTGGGATCCAAAGACTTGTAAACATCCCACAAGCAAATCAGAACCAATGCTCAATAAAAGCAAGATATAATGAATTATTATTATTATTATTATTATTATTATTATTACCCGCCCTTCACCTGGAAGTCCCAGGGTGGGTTACAACAATTTAAAAATATGGCATTAAAAACAATTAAAAACAGCAAAATGTAACTTCTGTGTAGTCTTTGTGCAAGAAAATCTGGGTGAATGCTTAATAAATAGGTTGTCTGGAGGCGCCCTGACCACAAGACCATCCTTTAAAAGAAATTCATAATGGATCTTGTATAACTTATTACAGGATGTCTCAAAACACATTCAGCAACGTTTGCTATCTGGACAGTCAGAGTGGCAATAGAAGAAAGTAATTCATTGGCAGTTTGTGTTCATGTTCTTCACTTTACATGCTTAAGCAGCAGAGTCATCATGAAGCATCCACCTCCTCTCTTTGATCTAGGCTGTGAACACACTAGTCTCCAGCGCAAAGTGTTTCCATTGGCCACACCTGGAGGGGGAATGGGTTGATCTGCCAATCAGTTGCAAAATCTCTTTGAAGCTGAATTAAAAAGCACACATTCAAGCTGCTCCCACCAGGTTTTATGTAAAAAGGAGTGGGGTTTGACTAGCATAGCGTGCCCCCATTTTCAGAAGAAAGAGACTGGAACTGATGGAAGAGTGAGTGTGTTTCTGCCTCTAATTTCTAAGGGAGAGGGCTGAAACCTGAAGAAGTTGAGTGCATGTGTGTTTTATGCTAATCAAAAATTTAAAAGGTACCCCCAACATTTCACCAAAAGGCAAAATAAGGGAATATCTTAAGACAGATCAAAGTACAGGGTGTGCCCAACTCTTGGGTAAATAGAGCATGTTTACAATTTACAGCTTTTTAAACTTAAAAAGTAAATGAAGTTGTATTGACCCATAAGAAAAATTCCAATAATGCGTAAGGTTTTCTGTTTTCCAGAACTCTTCATAAGGCTAGATGGTAAACAAGGGGGTGCAGGGGGAGTCGGTTTGTGATAAAGCTATGTATGCATCTTGGAAGGGCTTATCCAAATGGAGTGGGATAATCCACGGTTTCTATATTCGGTTTGTCATCTGATAGTCCGCACTTTGCCTTTTAGTTCGCTCTTTCCCAATTAAAAAAAATGCTTTTTTGCACCCGCACACGCAATGGTAAAACCCCTACATTCTTTTTGCTTTTTCCAAGCGCAGCCTCTAAAACCTCCCCCTATCAACCAGTTGGTCAGCAAAAAAATGACATATGCTCCTCTCCCCCTTTGCAACGAAGCACAATATGGCTGTAAAGGAGTTCTCGCTGCAGAAGGAAAGGGAGAAGGAGGGGAGTGGTCAGTTTCAGCCTGACTCTGGAAAGCTTTGTCAATTTCATTCTACTCGCTGGGGTTTTTGCTTCAAATCATTTTGCAGCGGGAAGGAAAGGGAGAAGGAGGGGGGGTGACACGTTTCTTGCTTTTTTGGAGAAATAAGTGCAATTGCCAGCATGTGTATCTCCTTAAATATCCATAAAGGCAGAAAAGCATACATTTGTTTAAGCGTAATATTGCAAATACAAACAAGAAAGGGGCTGCTGGTTGGTTTCATGCCTGCCTCTGGAAAGCTTTGTCAATTTCATTCACACACCCCTCCTTCTCCCTTTCCTTCCCTCAGTGAAATGATTTGAAACAAAAACCCCAGTGAGTAGAATGAAATTGACAAAGCTTTCGGAGGCAGGCGTGAAACCGACCAGCAGCCCGTTTCTCGCTTGCTGTGCACTGCAGATCTCACCCAGAGCAGCCGCCCAGTTTGCAGGCTGGCAAAAAATAAAATGCATCTGCGCAGTAGTTGCAGACCCCCCCCCAACACCCCACCATTGCGATGATTGGTTCAATTTTCCCGGGCTTATTCTCACACATGCGCAAAAGAGCAGATACGTGATTGGCTGGAATTAGGAGAAGGGGCAAGGGAAAACACCCAAGAACCACCCATCAGCTGTAAAGTCCGCGGTATTGCATCCTACCTCCTGAAGGCACAGCGGATGATTCCCGATTTTAAACAGCAAATCGCATTTTTGCCGGTATTGCAAGGAGCGGATTTAACCTGCGAAAATGCGTAACAGCACGAGACGTCATTTGAACGACCAAAAAATAATGAACACACATAGCGGGCATGTCACACATTTTGCAGTCATCTGGATGAGCCCGTAGAGTCTTAAGCTGGAATGTGGGAGGAGACAGCAGACATTCAAATGAGGATTTTTCCTGTTTTCATCTGCCAAAGAATCTGTGTATTTCATCTGAGGATGGAGACAGATTGGTCTGTATATTTCCAGAGACGGGGAATCAACCATTGTGTGTTTCTCCTGCCCAAAAGGCACTGCTGTAACTTGAAACCTTAGCGGTACCTACAGAGTTTTATTTGAATGTCTGTTACCTCCTTTCACTTTCTGGCCCCATCTCCACTATACATCTAAAGCAGTATCATGCCACCTTTAAGTCATGGGTTCTCCCAAAGAATCCTGGGAACTGTAGCTTGTTAAAGGGTGCTGATAGTTGTTAGGAGATCTCTATTCCTCTCACAGAGTTACAATTCTCAGAGTGGTTTAACAATCAGTTCTTTCCAGGGAACTCCAGGAATGGTAGCTCTGTGAGTCTCCTAACATCTCTCAGCACCCTTAACAAGATACAGTTCCTAGGATTTTGAATGGGAAGCCATGCCTGTTTTTAAAGTGGTGTGATACTGCTTGAAATGTATTATGCAGACAGGGTCTCCATCTTAAACAACAAAGAGTCTTGTGATTCCTGGGTTCTATCCAATGTTAGCCCTACTCAGAGTAGACCCATTGAAATTCATAGACATATTTAATTAGTTCCACTGATTTCATGGGGTCCACTCTGAGTAACTTATTTGGATACAACTCTAACAAATTTATTATTTTGGTAGCTACCAATATGCTTCCGGGCCAGATTCAAAGTGTTGGTATTAACCTATAAAGCCTTATACGGCACGGGACCACAATACCTGTTGGAACGCCTCTCCCGATATGAACCGGCCCGTACATTACGTTCTGCTACGAAGGCCCTCCTCTGGGTTCCGACTCATAGAGAAGCCCGGAGGATGGTGACAAGATCTAGGGCCTTCTCAGTGGTGGCCCCCGAACTGTGGAACAGTCTCCTCGAGGAGGTGCGCCTAGCGCCGACATTGTTATCCTTTCGGCGCCAGGTTAAAACCTTCCTCTTTTCCAAAGCATTTTAATTTAAGTTAACCTGATTTTCATATCTGTTGTACTGTTTTTAGATTGTTCTTATTTTATATGTTCTTACTGTATTATATTGTGTATTTTATTGTATTTCCTGTGTTCACCGCCCAGAGAGCTATTGCTAGTCGGGCAGTATAAAAGTTTAATAAATAATAATAATAATAATATGGCATAAGCTTTCATAGGCTACAGCCCACTTCATCAGATGCAAGAAGTGTTAGCCTGAGTGTCAGGTACATATGTATAAGGGAGAGGAAACTGGAAACAGTGAGGTAAGAAAGAAACAAAATGCAGAAAAACAGAGATGCTGCTAAATATTAAACAGTGACCATTCATACCTTAAAAAGCCATTAATAACACAGACATCCTGGCATTAGTAAGCCAATCAACACATGTAGTGTGATAAACATCTGTTGTGCTGATTTTAGTCCACAAGTGATACTATCAAGAGGTTCAGTGCTATCACTTGTGAATTGAATTGGCACAATGGATTTTTTTTTATCACACTACATGTGTTAATTGGCTTACCAATGCCAGGATGTCTTGTGTTATCAGTGACTTTTTTGTGTGAATGATCACTGTTAATAAGGTAATGATAGCTTTTTGTGCGTGTGCTTTCTGTATTTCATTTCCTTCTCATCTCACTATTTACCCCACCATATATATATATCAGGATAATGCTTCATGCATCTGATGAAGTAGACTATAGTCTATGAATGTTTATGCCATAATATTTTGTTTTTTTTGTAAAAGACTACAAGAATCTTTGTTAGTCTGTTGCAGAAAACAAATGAACACAGCTACCCCTCTGGAAATTCCTTCTTAAGAATCTTACAGAATACAAACTCATGGCTTTACAATAATCTACAATAATCATTACCCTAACCCCACCCAGGCACCCTTGCTTTGTTTAAACTCTAACCTAAATGGCAGTCATGCCTCTAGCTAGTTCAGAAAAAAGCTTGAAGTCTTTTGAACTTGTTGCTAAAATGCGAAGATCTCCAGGAAGGTGAGTTTGAACCCAATATTACACCCAGCACTTTTTCCATGCTCTGAAACTCTGAAAGAGTTGCAGCACTTGCAAAGCCCTGTAGCTCCTCACAAATGCAAAAAGTAACTTTATGAAACACTACATTAGCAGCTAGCATGTTCTCAGTACAACTCTCCAGCGATCCTCTCAAAAGCTGGTGTGGTTTCCCCTGACTTTGTTTTTTTTATATCTGAAAATTCAAATGTGTACCAAGGCTGTGTATCAAAACTTGCTAATGCATGAAGCATAAGTATAACAATTGAAGGAACATTCTTAGGATATAATCCATTAAATTAGGGAGCACTACAAAACCAATTTAACATACATCATGAGGAAAGTTAAACAAATTGTGAGAGCTGGGATGTGGTACTAGAACTGATACTAAAATTAACTCAAGATCTATAACTCAAGCCCTAAAGATATACTCTGTGTAAACTCAAGCAGATATAACATAATAAAAGCAAGTCTCTGTGTGAGTTAGTAAAGTAAGAATTGCTGTGCAGTTACCAAAAACAGTTGACAGTGGTGATGGGGAGCACAATCCTAAGTGGTGAAGGATGGGGAGTGTAGTCGCTACAAGCCATGATATCTGTGCTCAACCTCTCCTTTCAGCGGCAATATGCCTCTGTATATCAGCTGATAGGAACTGCAAGTGCGGAGAGTGCTCTTGCACTCATATCCTGCTTGTGGGCTTCCCACATGCATCTGGTAAACCACTGTGAGAACAGGATGCCGGACCAGATGGACCTTTGGTCTGATCCAGCAGAGCTCTTATGGCGCACAACCCCTTCGAGATTGTACTGGCCAGGACAGGAGGTGAGGGGTGGACTTACCTTCTTTTGCCCCACAGGCAGCTGTGTTTTTCTCCCCTTCAATCTCTCTCCTGCAATAGCAATTTGTCAGCAGAGGAGCTCTTCAATCGTAGCAACCTCCTTAGGATTTCTCACTGTGTCTCTCCCACACACACGCACACACACACACACACACACACACACACACACACACACACATTAGCTCTCATTGATCAGTTTTCTTTGTTACTAAGTGGAAGAGCTAGTTAGGAGAAAGCTTTGATGCAAAACTTCAGATAGCAGACAGGCTTCTAAATCTTGAATAGGGAGCAGATCCCCTTCCCTTTTTCTGCATTGCAGTTATATGGGATAATTGGAAAGCTTTAGATTGTAGGTATGCTTTGCATTTAAATGAACTCCAGGGTACTTTGTCCAAAATATTAAGAGTGTTAGACTGGGACCTGGGAGATCAGGTTCAAATCTCCACTCAGCCATGAAGCTTCCTTGTTGACCTTGGTCAAATCACCTTCTCATAGCCTAATCTACCTCACAGGGTTGTTGTGAGGATAAAGTGGAGAGGGAGAAGAACCATATAGGTCACCTTAAGCTCTTTGGAGGAAAGACGGGATATAAATATCATAAATAAAATAAATCTCATGCTATTTACTCAGAGTGATTATGATTGACAGTTAAAAGCCCAGGGACCAATTAAGGGAAGTCCATTTAGGCTGTAGGAAAAGGTCATTGACACTGGGGTTTACCTTGAGAAGGTGAGAATTGGCAAGGACACAGCTGACCTTTTCCTATCTCAGACAGCCTAGTGGATTAATAGGAGGAGGCAGAGTACATGAAATGGGACTTCTGTTCCAGCCAGCTATATGGGAGATTTAAGATGTCAGGCTTGGGGATTCTTGATAGAGGGGTTGAGACATGTCTCCCCAAACAGTACCTACATTTTGAAATGAAGTCATATGTATCATATGAAATACATTCAGGTTTTCCATCTAGAAGGATCCTTGGTCAACATGTGGCTCTATCTAAAGAACTGTTGTGCATACTGAAGTGTCAGTTGCCCCTTCCTGAGGGGGAGTGAATAGTTTGCTAAAAGGGTCGAGGTCCTAAGCACAAGGCAGAGTGAACTGGCTGCCCCAGGCAATGGTTTTGATGTCTTATTAAGACCAACAGAATGAAGAACAGACTCATCTGGGACGTTTTCCTATGCAAGCTCCATTGAAATGAAAGAGATATGTGTAAAACATCCATTTGATATGTGCCTCTCCATTAAATGTATCTCGACTTTTTTTTTTATTACTGCAAAAAATGGAGGCAAGTAGGAGCATTTATGAGGCATCCTGTTTTCCCATTTGCAACATTGTTCCTGCATGCGATCGGTAATGCAGTGTGATAACACTTCCTGACTTGTAAGCAATGTGATCTTTTGTTTAGTCCTGGCTGTCTTCAAAACAGCTGTTCTATAATGTAGCTCTCTAATTGTGACATCTTCCCATAAGTCAAGGTTAAAATGGGTTGGGAAATTGCATTGCTGCCTCCTTTTGTGTTATGAAACTTAAAGGTAAACCGATGTGTCCTCCTCTTATTTTAAAGAATAAGCAAAATGTAGTACCAAGTTATGTCTGTCTGCTGGGGAAACAGGAAACTTTATTTCTGAAAGGCTTATGATTAAAAACAATATGCTTAATATCTGTTGTCAGGCCAGACGACTGCCTTAGATTAGTATTAAATTCTTACACAGGCACATTTGGAAAGGACATGGAGGATAAAATTTGACATACATTCACACAAGTCTTTCACCATGGAATAGCTAGTTAGGGTTCCCAAGCAAGCAGAAAGTTCTAGGACAGGTCAGAATTTTACCCCCTTGGCCAGCTATCAGATCTAGAAGGCACAAATCAAAAAAGTTTCCAGCCATGTTTCCATGTACATACTTTGATATGGGCAAAGATGTCACATGTGAAATTGCCTGCTTAAAACATAAAAGTTAGCTTGAAATGGCCTTGTAAATAAATCCCAAAATGTTACTGACCCACTGTGGACTAGCAGACGAGGGATGGACAGTTCTCTGTCTTGCAGCATCCCAAGCTGCATTTCTCAGGTGGGTGTGCAGCCCAGACAGAACAGTCCGGCCCGTTCTCCACCAGTCCACACACTCACTGCATGGAATTCATCTGTCAGCTGCTCCTTCTTGTCTATGGCTACAAGGCTAGTGCTTAAAGACAAAGCTGTTTGTCTAGTGACGCTCGTTACTGAGTGTGCTATCCACAGCTGATAACAGCTCTGATTGGCCAGCAGAGGAGACGGAAGAGATTCCAAGGAGGCTGTGAGCACACTGGTCACCTACAGTATAGCGTTTCCATTGGCCATGCTTGGAGGGGTAACGAGTTGATCAGTAGCTGAGAAATCTGTCTGAAGTGAATTTTTTTTAAAAACACAACTCATGCTGATCCCACCAGGTTTTAGGATAAAAAGGGATGGGGTTTGACTAGTGTTGTGTGACCCCATTTTCAGAAAAGAGAGGTAGTTCTGGAACCAGCAGAACAGTAAATGTGTCTCTATCCAGAGTCTCTGAATGATACGTAATTTGTGAATATAACTGTAGGGGACACAGTCTACACCTTTAGATTTTGAAGTGCAGAAAAAAACTGGTGTGGCTCTCCCAGGGCTGTGGAGTCGGAGTTGTGGAGTCAGAGTCGGGAGCAATTTTGGGTGGAGTCGGAGTCAGTAGAAATGTTCCGACTCTGACTCCGACTCCAACTCCTTCATAAATGGCAAATGTATATTAACTAGTAATAACAAATTTACTGTGGTAAAATGGTAGCACAAGGCATTTCATCACCACCACATGAATCCAGAGCTTGGAAAAGTTACTTTTTTAAACTACAACTCTCATCAGCCCCAGGGATTGGGCTCGTGGCAGATGTAGTTCAAAAAAGTAACTTTTCCAAGCTCTGGATTCACGTGGTGGTGATGAAATGCCTTGTGCTACCATTTTACTACAGTAAATTTGTTATTACTAGTTAATATACATTTGCCATTTATGAAGGAGTCGGAGTCGGAGTTGAAGGTCTGGCGTACCGACTCCACAGGCGTAAGGGACTCCTCTCCCTTACTTTGCCCTAGTGACCAGCCTCTGATGGGGATGGACCAGTGAACCTATTTCTCTGTGTCACTTTTGACTGTGTTTGTCCTAAGTCTATTCTGTTCCATTTCTGCATTAATCTGTATATTTGAATCTATTTTCTCTCAGAAAAAATGGAAATGCATTTTGAAAGTTTTTTGAGCTTAGAACTGCATCACAACATTTGGAGAATTGCAAAATTCAAAGGAAAATTATGTACTGACTTGCCTGTCATAGTGGAATTCACAAAGATCAAATTCTCAGCCATCCCTACCACCGGTTGTCATATTCGGAAGTACAAGCAGGCAGGTAGCTGTGGTTTTGTCTTTCAAGTGTTTATTTTCAGTGGGGAGAAAGGACCAAAGCTCAGTGGTAAAACCATACGACTTGTATACAGGTTCCAGGTTCAGGCCCTAAAGACTCCTGTGAGAAGTCTTGGAGAATTGCTGTCAGTCAGTGTAGAAAATAGTGAACTAGATGGCCCAATGGTCTCTCTCTCTCTCTCTCTCTCTCTCTCTCTGTATTGAGCAGCTTTCCTGTGTTCCCTCTGTACATTCTCAGAAGCACTTCATTGCAGGTGTCACTTTTGAAACCAAAAATTTGCAACCTTAGGCTCTGTCCTTTTTTTTTAAAAAAAAGAACATCACGTTAAATTACTCTAAGTGACGACTCAGAAGTGCAAATGATACCTTGGGTTTCTTTGTATAGAATTAAGAACCAGTTTTGTAGCATATTATATAAGCACATGTGATATACCCTCTTACAGGATGCTTTTATTGGTCTGCAACTTTCCCTTTTACATAGAAAGTTTTTAATAAGGTTGCTCTGGACAGAGTCCCTTTTAATAAACAGTAAAAAGAGTCCACATTGTTCTTAGGGAGAAAACTCCCTTTTACTTAAGTGAAGAAACAAAGAATGTTTTAGTCTCTTCTGAGCAGTCAGAGTTGTCCAATATAAGGCCTAGGAACCTCATCAGGCCGTCTTAGGAGTTTCGCTATGGCAATCGGACTATACTCCATACAAATTACTGAACCATCTTCAGAGATGGGAAACCACTGTCCTTAGTAGGGATTGAGTTGCCAGAATGGCAGCTACTCTCTCCATAGTATCAACCTCTCACCAAGCCCAATATTATCTAAAGTTGTACAATACAGTGCAAATGTCAAGAATGTTGAGTGCAGACCATTGGACTGGAATAGTGTGTAGGATTGGCAGACGGTCTGCATTTGTAATTGGGAGAAGGAAGGAATGTTGATGACAAGGTATTGGGGCTGGCACAAATTTGGCATAGCTATTTTGGTAGAAGTGAACATTTGAATGACTATGGAAATGCACAGTGAATCTATACCAGTTCAGGATGTTATGTTATGTTCTCAGCTATAGAGGGTGACCCAGTTGGTGGTGGTTATAATGTTGCTGTGTTTTTGTTTTGTTTTTTTAAAATAAAAAATAAAAAAGAAGAAGTGGTGGCATATGGGAAGGGGGCTTAGTTGATGAAGACTTGGAAGTGGTGCTGGTGCTCACAATTGTGGTTAATGAGAGAAGGGTCAGCAGTGGTGAAAGGCAAGAGAGATGAGTGAAGTTGGCAGTGAGAGAGTGATCAGATGGCAAAAGTCATTTTAAGCTAGTCAAAGTGTTGTAGCAAAAAAATAGATCTGGTGATTTAATACCCGTCTTACCTTCCAATTCCCATGCAGCCAAAGCGCCAGACTACACATAGGAACATAGGAAGCTGCTGTATACTGAGTCAGACCGTTGGTCTATCTTGCTCGGTACTGTTGACACTGACTGGCAGTAGTTGCCCAGGATTTCAGACAGGGCTCTCTCCTATTTCTACCTGGAGATGCTGGGGATTGAACCTGGGACCTTCTGCAGATGCTGTACCACTGAGCTAAATGCCATCACAGTCTTCTCTCTGTGTGTTTTAATTAGCCAGTATGGGGAGAGCCTAATCAAGACTGAGACCATGGTACACAAGCAAAGGGATTTAACCCTTCCCCCAGCACCACAATCCTGATGATAATTGCTATTTGCTGCGGAAGAGGAGATGCTATCGGTGTCAATAGCAGCTTCCAGCTTGTGGCAAACAGCAGTTCAAGTGTCCGTACTGCCATGAAGGGAAACAATCAATTCTTCCAATGTGGCATGGTCCCAACTGGGTCCCCTTGCAGCTGCTGTCTGTGTGTGTGCGTGCACTTAAGGCACATTCAATTTTAATCACACTTCTAACATCATGTATAGATTGGTGGTTTTAAAATGAAAGAGATGCACTGTACCTGCAAGGAGTTAGACTTCGTGAATGCACTGTAGAAGGATCTATGCTTGTACTTACGCATACAACCCCATGCAGCCAAGGGCTTGCTGTGACCTCTTCATACAGCCTTCTAGCCTGCATACATGAAGATGCGGATGACTGAAGAGTTTACAAGTCAAGCATCTAGATGCCAGTCAGGCCTTAAGATAGGTCAGGCGTGCCAGTTGAGTACAGTGCTGATTTCCTGTTGTGCATAGCTTTTGCACAGTCAGAATTTTCTGTAACCTGCCCATTATAAATATTTGCTCCTTAGCTGCTTTTGGTCACACGGAGTCCTCTCTCATGAGGACTGCTACCTAAATACTCCATCTGATGACTCTCCCCTCTTGTCAAGGCAGTGCCTTCTTCCTTCAGCTGCCCATCTCTTGATACTTGCAGTCCTTGGCTTTGCCACCCTTCAGCTGACCAAATCTTTTAAAGATTCTACTGTAGCAGCACAACCTCTGCATTCCCTTCCTCTGGAGACAGGATGGTGCAGCTGAAGCTTTCCTACATCCTTGCAAAATATACAGGCACACATGCTCTGCCCCCTAAGGCTTTAGCCTGCAACATAGAAATATCTCTTCTATCCGGTGGTTAGACTAAAGTAAAGTAAAGTGATTAGACTAAAGTAATGACAACAGAAGATTTATGCAACTTTACAGTGGACAATGAGGACATTGAACTTGTCAAGGTTTATCAATACCTTGGCACAATCATTAACCAAAATGGAGACAATAGTCAAGAAATCAGAAGAAGGCTAGGACTGGGGAGGGCAGCTGTGAGAGAACTAGAAAAGGTCCTCAAATGTAAAGATGTATCACTGAACACCAAAGTCAGGATCATTCATACCATGGTATTCCCGATCTCTGTGTATGGATGTGAAAGTTGGAAAGTGAAAAAAGCAGATAAGAGAAAAATCAACGCATTTGAAATGTGGTGTTAGAGGAGAGCTTTGCGGATACCATGGACTGCAAAAAAGACAAATAATTGGGTGTTAGAACAAATTAAACCAGAACTATCACTAGAAGCTAAAATGATGAAACTGAGGTTATCATACTTTGGACACATAATGAGAAGACATGATTCATTAGAAAAGATAATAATGCTTGGAAAAACAGAAGGAAGTAGAAAAAGAGGAAGGCCAAACAAGAGATGGATTGATTCCATCAAGGAAGCCACAGACCTGACCTTACAAGATCTGAATAGGGTGGTTCATGACAGATGCTCTTGGAGGTCACTGATTCATAGGGTCGCCATAAGTCGTAGTCGACTTGGAGGCACATAACAACAATATCCGGTGGTTAAGTTACGACAACTAACTGCACTTGCTGAGGCAGGCAGCAAGTTGTGGTATGAGAGAATTAGAAATGTACAACAAATATCAATTAGCATTTCACCTTTAGGAAGCTAATGAATTTGCTGTTTCCAGGAAACACTCTCTAAATTGGAATGGTCCAAACAGTTTCTACACATTGGGATATCAAAATTAAATGGAGTCATATCCAGACTGGCAGCACAATCCTAGCCAGGTGTACTCAGAAGTCTATTTAAATCAGTGGACTTACTCTCAGGTAAATGGAGTTAGGATTACAGCTCACCAGCTCATATAGACACGAGAAACGGCTTTTAAATAGAGCTTGTTTTAGCATTGTTAATGTTTGTATTTTATTGATATTCGGTTGTCTTGATGATTTGTATTTGTATGCTGGTCTTTGACTGTAATAAATTTATTCATTCATTCATTCACAGCCTAAAGCCAGGCTGGGGTGTGTGTGTTGAATTAAGCAAAGGCATCCCTCTGTTTGCTTTAACTGGCTCAGTTGGCCTTCCACTGCACAGCGCATATCTCCTCCATTTGTCCACCAAATGTGCAGGCAGGCAGCTTGCTGGTGGTATCCCTCATAGAAGCCCCCACCCCAAAATGGGATGTTCTGAGGGTGGGGGAGGGATGGGATGCTGAGCTGGCCCAGGTTCCACTGGATCCCAAGCCATTCTCACAGCTGGCACTGGCCAGCAGATGACCTGATCCAGGCCTGATTGCTTCACCAGCCTGTAGTTGGCCCAAGATACCGCTGTGACCATGAGTAGCTGAGCTGTAGATGTGGTGGTAACTCTGAAGAGCCTCATTGACAACAGGTTAAAATTGTTCTGTCTATTTGTTGTACTTAGGCCCCACTGGAGTGAATGGGATAAGTTAATCGTGACTCAAGAAGTCCTATTTAATTGGGAACTGAATGCTGCTAACTGGCTTTATAAAGTTTGAATGCACAGAGTGTATAGAAACTTTACTTGATGAATAAAAATATATTACTTGGATCCATACCAATCGGGTTTCAGGACTGGTCACGGAACTGAAACAGCCTTGGTCGCTCTGGTAGATGATATGAGGAGGGCATTAGATAGGGGAGAATTCACCTTTCTTGTCCTCCTCGATCTCTCAGCGGCTTTTGATACTGTCGACCACAGTATCCTCTTACATCGCCTGGAGGGATTGGGAATTGGAGGTACTGTATTGCAGTGGTTCCGTTCCTTTCTCTCCGATAGGTGCCAACAGGTAGCATTGGGGGAGGAGGTTTCAGACCCTTGGCCTCTCAATTGTGGTGTGCCACAGGGTTCTATCCTCTCTCCCATGCTATTTAACATTTACATGAAGCCGCTAGGGACAATCATTAGGAGATTTGGGCTGCAGTGTCACCAATATGCAGATGACACTCAGCTCTATCTCTCGTTTAAATCTTCACCAGAGTTGGCTGTGGAGACCTTGTCCAAGTGCCTGGAATCCGTGAGTGGATGGATGGGAAGGAACAGGCTGAAGCTGAACCCCGATAAGACCGAGGTGCTGCTTGTGGGGGACAAGAGAAGGTTGGGAGATGTTGACCTGAAGTTCAACGGGGTGAGTCTTCCCCTGAAGGACCAGGTCCGCAGCCTTAGGGTGGTACTTGACTCCAGGCTGTCCATGGAGGCTCAGATTTCGGCAGTGAGCCGGGCAGCCTGGTATCAACTACACCTCATACGAAGGCTGAAACCCTACCTTCCTGCTCATCAGCTCCCACTGGTAATACATGCCCTGGTCACCTCTCGTTTGGATTACTGTAATGCGCTCTACGTGGGGTTACCCTTGAAAACGGTCCGGAAACTACAACTTATACAAAACGCGGCAGCTAGACTACTTACGAATAGTCGCCGCCGGGATCACATCACACCAGTGTTGTTCGATCTACACTGGCTTCCTGTTGTTTTCCGGGCCCAATTCAAGGTGTTGGTATTAACCTTTAAATCCCTATACGGTTTCGGCCCAGTTTATCTAAAGGAGCGCCTTCAATGCCACCAATTATGCCGCCCGACTCGATCAGCCACACAGGGCCTTCTCTCAATCCCGCCAACAAAAACAGCTAGATTGGCGGGAACTAGAGAGAGAGCTTTCTCAGTGGTGGCCCCCACCTTCTGGAACTCCCTCCCACAAGATCTACGGCACACCTCTTCCCTAAATGTCTTCCGAAAAGCCTTAAAGACCTGGCTCTTTCAACAGGCCTTCGGGATTTCCGGGGAGGGCTAAATGCTATGATTAAATGCCTCATGCCCTGTATTATTATTGCTTTTGCTGTCGCACTGTTCTATTTTGTATTTTGTATTATTGTATTGTGTTTTAATTTTTCACATGTAAGTCGCCTAGAGTGGCCATTGGTCAGATAGGCGACGCATAAATTAAATTTATTATTATTGTTGTTGTTGTTGTTGTTATTATTATTATTATTTATATATTATTTCCTCCTTGCCTTTGCTGGCTCCAGGTTGCATAAATTCCTTTCTTCTAGAGGCAGTTTCTTTATGTTCAGAATGAGATAGGTTGATGCCCAACTTCCTTTCTTTTAAATGATCTGTAACAAAGAAGAGTTTGAGAAAATAAAATAATTCCAGTCTGAGATGTCTCAAAGTCCAGAAATTAATTTTGAGGTGCTGTCTAATCCTAGTCATAGGCTGCTTTCACACTGCACTTTATTCCATTATTCTGATGATTTCTTACCTGGTAATTTGCGCATTATATTTGCTCTTTCACACGACACACAAGCTAGCTCCAGAATTCTAGAGGAATGTAGCGGAAGTTTAGCGCTAATTTCCGTGATAAATGATACCAGAAATAATCCATTAGCAAGGCTGGGAACCCGGAAGGTCGCAGGAGCTTTTCACTAGCTGCAGCCGCTCATGTGACAGGCATCTCAGCATGCAGTGCGTTCCCGCCTTTTAGTCGCGCGGGGGTTTTTTTTTGCCTGACGAACATTGTATTCCGGCATCGGCACAGATAGCAGCAGCATTCCCCCCCCCATCCCTGTCTTGATACAACTAAAACAATTTAAAAAGTCATATCCTAAAGGGGGAGGGCTTGCATAGCGATGGGATGAGATCTTAGACCTCCTACACAGTGGGGAACAGTGAGCATGGGTGAGGGACGAAAACAAGCCGTGTGAAAGACAGTTGCGTGAAATGCTGGTATATCAGCTGAAAAAGCTGCTGTTCCTTAATGCAACAGGTACTGCAGTGTGAAAGGGATTTTAGAAATCAGGACAGAAGCGCTACCTTTTCAATCCGTTAAACTAACGTAATCAGTCCCATGTGTGAAAACAGCCATAGAATCAAAGATTCGTAGAGTTGGAAGGCCATTCCTGACAGGTGGCTGTCCAGCTGCCTCTTGAATGCCTCCAGTGTTGGAGAGCCCACCACCTCCCTAGGTAATTGGTTCCATTGTCATATCGCTCTAATAGGAAGTTTTTCCTGATATTCAGTTGAAATCTGGCTTCCTGCAACTTGAGCCCATTATTCTGTGTCCCGCACTCTGGGATGATCAAGAAGAGATCCTGGACTTCCTCTGTGTGGCAACCTTTCAAGTACTTGAAGAGTGCTCTCATATCTCCCCTCAATCTTCTCTTCTCCAGGCTAAACATGCCCAGTTCTTTCAGACTCCCCTCATAGGGCTTTGTTTCTAGTCCCCTGATCGTCCTTGTTGCCCTCTGTTCAACCTGTTATAAGTTGCCTGTATCCTTCTTAAAGTGCGGTGTACAGAACTGGATGTAGTACTCAAGATGAGGCCTAACCAGTGCCGAATAGAGGGGAACTAATACTTCACGTGATTTGGAAGCTATACTTCTGTTAATGCAGCCTAACATAGCATTTGCCTTTTTTTGTCGCCACATCACACTGTTGGCTCATATTAAGCTTGTGATCAAGAACAATCCCAAGATCCTTCTCGCATGTAGTGTTGCTGAGCTAAGTATTCCCATCTTATAACTGTGCATTTGGTTTCTTTTTCCTAGGTGTAGAATCTTGCACTTACCCCTGTTAAATTTCATTCTGTTGTTTTCAGCCCAATGCTCCAGACTATCAAGATCCCTTTCAGTTTTGTTTCTGTCTTTGAGGGTATTAGCTATCCCTCTCAATTTTGTATTACCTGCAAATTTTATAAGCATTCCTTGCACCTCCTCATCGAAGTCATTAATAAAAATGTTGAAGAGGACTGGGCCCAGGATCAAGCCTTGTGATACCCTGTTCTTTACCTCCCTGCAGTTTGAGAAGAACCGTTGATAAACACTCTTTCAGTACGATTCTGTAGCCAACTGTGAATCCACCTGATAGTTGTTCCATCCAGTCCATATTTAGCGAGTTTGCTAATCAGAATATCATGGGGCACTTTGTTAAAAGCTTTGCTGAAGTTGAGATATATTATGTCCACAGCATCCCCATAGTCTATCAGGGAGGTTACCCAATCAAAAAATTGGATTAGATTAGTCTGGCAGTCCTCCATCGCGCAGAGTGGTAAGCGGCGGTAACACGGCTGGAGTTCGATTCCAACGGAAGGAGGAAGTCGAATCTCTGGTAAAAGGGGTCGAGGTCCACTCAGCCTTCCATCCATCCGTGGTCGGTAAAATGAGTACCCGGCATATGCTGGGGTGTAAAGAAAGGCTGAGGAAGGAACTGGCAATCCCACCCCATATATACGGTCTGCCTAGTAAATGTCGCAAGACGTCACCCTAAGAGTCGGAAACGACTCGCACTACAAGTGTGGGGACACCTTTACCTTTACCTTTTTTAGTCTGGCAGGATTTGCTCTTGATCAATCCATGTTGGCTTCCGGTAATCTCTGCATTGTTTCAAGGTACTTACAGACTGACCTCTTTGTAATCTGCTCCAGAATTTTCCCAGGGATTGATGTCAGGCTGACTGGTGTATAATTCCCAGGTTCCTCCTTTTTGCTGTGTTTGAAGATATGGACAACATTACCCCTACTCCAGTCATCCGGCACTTCACCCATCCAGCCAGTTCCTTCAACATTCTAGGATGCAGTTCATTGGGCCCTGCAAATTTGAACTTGTTCAAAGTGATTAGGTATTCCTTGAACATGTGCTTGTCAATGTCAAGCTGCAATCCTTCCCCTTCAACTTCATGTTTACCAGGAGAATCATAGACCCTCTTTTGGAAGAAGAGTGAGCCAAAGTAGGAAATGAGCACTTCTGCCTTTTCTTTGTCATCTGTTATCATTTTGACATCCTCATTGAGTAGCTGTACCACAATTTCTTTTCTCTGTGTTTTACTCTGGATGTATCTGAAGAAAGCTTTTTTGTTACTTTTGGCATCTCTTGTTAATTCTCAACTTTAGCCTTCCTGATGCCATCCTTGCAATTCTGTGCTACCTGTCCGAACTCTTCTTTTGTGGTCTGCCTTCCTTCCACTTACTTTATGTGTCCTTTTTTGTTTTCAGGTCATCTCAAAGCTTTCTGTGAAGCCATATTCTGCTGTCTTCCACCTTTTTCCCTTGATGGAATTGTTTGCCATTGTGCCTTTAGAATTTCCTCTTTTAGAAACTCCCACCCATCTTGAACTCCTTTTCTCATTAGGGTCGCTTGCCATGGAAACTTATGTACCATGGTTCTGAGTTTATTAAAATTGGCTTTCCTGAAGTCCAGGGTACATGTATGGCTACTCTCAACTTTTACTTCCTTTAAAATCAAGAACTCAAGTATAGCGTGGTCACTTTCCCCTAGAGTTCCCGTAACTGCCACTTCATCCACCAAGTCATCTCTGTTGGTTACTTATTTCCATTTTCCAGAAATATATCCACAAAAAGAGCAAACTGAGGTTACTCTTTGAATTATATTTTTATTATTATTGTCCTTATTATTCAAATTTGAGTTGCTCATGCCAAAGTCTCTAGGTGACTTAAATTTAAAAATATCGAACATGCTGTGTGATTAGGTGTTGCATGTATGCATTTTATGTGACAATAATATGCAGACAGAATGGAAGAAAAACACCTAACATTATTGCATGTAGTGTCCTAGTAAGCATTAAAATACTGCAAGATAGGGTGACAATTCTGCACATCTTGCTTTCCCCCAGCATTTGTGCTAGAGTTTTAATATAGGTGCAGTATAAATTGACATACAATGGACATAGAATGCAACATCCACTGTTTGCTCCTCATACATTAGGATTAAGGGATATTTCAGAAGCTTCTTATCCTTTGGCCTTTTGAGTTCATCCTTTCATAGGCACAGTTATTCAACTGTGGTGCATTTCCCTTGACCACTTGTATCAGCTGATCAAATTCATTATTCCATTTGGGATGGGAGAGCCATCCTGTGGTCAGCTTATACAATGTACTCCCTGATCTCCAGGCCTCAGAACCATATCCTTGCCTGAACACACTGGGATCTAATCTATCCTCTCTGGTATCACATAGTGCCAGCACCCCATATCTCTGGTTGTGGTAATGGAAAATACAAGTGATCCAATGACGCTAATATCACAGGGTTTAATATTTCTGTTTCTGTCTAGAAGAATCACAGACAGTTTAACATCTCTGTGAATGATTTCCAGGTTTTCTTTTGAGTGGTTTAATGCTTTTGCAGCAGCTAAAGAGATTTTGCCTAGAATTCTGGAATTACATCATCTGATATACTGTGTGTATGTTTGTAAAAGCTATCAAACAAGGTAGAAGTGAGCTCTATAGAAGAGTGGTCTATAAAACTGAACAATATACTAGTTCTCATAACTACATCCACATCTATTAAAAACTGTTTTGTTTCTATTTCTTTTCATCGTTGACTGAATTCTTCTAATGGCCATAATTTGCCCACAATGAAACTTTAACAGAACAGTCAGGAGTCTTGGTATAAAATTGGTGCACTGTGGATAAGGCTATGGATAAAATTGTTGGAATGAATACTATAATGCTGGGGAAAGTGATTTTCTTCATGCCTGCACTGATTTCTGTCTGAACAACCTATATAATCTGGACTGAGAAAATCAGGAATTTTAGAAATTTACCGTTCTTTCTTTCTCCTTCTACCAGAAATCTTCCCAACAATTCATACATGCTCATTATGATTGTTCCTAAAGCAGAAACTATCAAACCATCTGCTTTCAGTCAGTTTCAGGACATCCTTCCCACTTTGATATATTTGCTTAGGAATCCCTGAATGTCTGCCATGGACACCTAGGGCGCTTCCAGATTGTTACTATTATCGGGTGGGATTCAATCACATACCAACAAATTCAGCTTGTGCAATTATGGTTGATTGGGAAGTCTTGGCAACAAACATGCTTCCCAGATCTAGGCTTTTAATGATAATGAAAGTGATGGGGGAAATGCACTGGAAAGTGTGGGATAACACTAGCTTTGATGCACCATTATCTAGCCTCCCCACAAACAGAGTGAATGCTCCGTAAATAGCCAGTGTTGCCTAATCTCCCAGCAAACAAAGCATGATGAATGCTCAATAAATGTGTTGTCTGAGGTATTACTAAATAAAAACTTAGTAACATTTTGCCTGTCCCCCAATGCTATCCCAGGTGCATCTCTGTCTTTCTCTCATGTAAGTGAGTGGCTTCC
Organism: Rhineura floridana; assembly: GCF_030035675.1. NCBI lineage: Eukaryota > Metazoa > Chordata > Lepidosauria > Squamata > Rhineuridae > Rhineura > Rhineura floridana. Next base: position 25,225,174 of record NC_084488.1, on the reverse strand, counting down.
ACTAACTGTAGAGAAAAAATGTAAAACATTTGGATAGGGGGGGAAACCTGATCAGTGTGTCTGCTAATGGAAGGTGTTGGGTAGGGTGCAACATGCCTCTGTATATAGTGGCCACAGACACCCAGGATCCCATCAGTGTAAGAACTGTCCTATGACCCCTGTCATTTGAACATTTCTCTAGAAGTGCAGTATTTATATGTGCTCAACAACTAGCATTGTCACCACATTGCAGAAGGGCACAGAGGCCAAGTGAGTGTCTTGACTAAAGCCATCCAGTAGGTTCAAATGTCCTAGTCTGCAGCATGTACTCTTAACAGGTATGGCGCACCAACTCCATATTTGGCTGCCCTGGGCTCCTACTAGGAGGAAGGGCGGGATATAAATCTAATAAACAAACAAACAAACAAACAAATAATAAATATTGATTGATGTGTAATCTAAGCATCATTTATAGATTCAAGCTCACAAATATGTGCTTGTGCATATAATCCCCTCATTTTCAAAAAAAAAAATCCATGTGCATCACAAAAAATGCAACAAACCAAAATCCTTATATTACCTGGGCAGTTTTTAAAGTGTTCACTTTTGTGAAAGCAGTTAGTTGAGTTTGTTACTATAATACCATCAAAACAAGAATGCAACACTTACCATGCTCTTAAAGTCTACAAAGAAGGTTATAAACGCTCCAGAAAACTGAAAGATGTTCTCCCACTCACCCACTCCCAAGTTCCTGGCCTTCCAGGATGGGTTCTGCCAGTGAGGTCCTGGAGATACTTTCCATGTGGCATGATAACGCAACATCACAGCACATGTAGGAACAGGTTGGACAGCCTCAAGGAAGGAGGCGTTATAAAATGACTTCTGCAGTCGCTAAATACAGTGTGTGGTTTCATACCTGTTCTTGAAGTTGAAACTGAGAGGAAGGAACTCTCAAGACAGCATTTGGACATCTGCATTAAATTCTGGGTCTTTCTTTTGAGTGTGGCTATTAAATGACCAGTAGCTACTAGTGGAGTGAATGCAAACATATTTTATGTTTCAAATAATCTGCCATGACAGGACTTTGAGTTCATTACCAGATAAATGAAGAGAGAAGGCAAACTTTTAACTTCTCTGGTCAGGTATGGGTTTAATTTTTCACCTTGGGTTTTCACAGTGTGCTGGACAGGATCTAATAATAGTGCAGATACCAAACTGGAGGCAAGAAGAGAGAATTACTACCAAAATCTTCTTGCCTATTTGCCATAATGCTTGTGGAACTTCAGAAGAGTCATCTACATCTACTCTGCTTTTTGCCGCTCTAATCTACCCGACTTTTCCTTGGTTTTCATGCACCCAGCCCTCAATGCAATCTCTCTTCTTGCCTTCACATCCAGATTTCAATTCACTCCCCAACCTTTCTACCTGTAGTTACTTATTTATGTTAAGTCAGTACAGTATCTTGTAAAAATGTTGCCCAAAGGCAACTGGCTTCTATTGATCAATGACTGGAGAAACTTGAAGTTGGTGAAATATTCCTGTCTGGGACTTGGCTGATCAGCTGGAAGGAACCAACTAACTGGGTATAGCCTGTCTCAGTCCCAAAAGCCCCGGGCAACTTCTGTAAACTTATAGGCAAGAGCTGCCCTTTTATCTGTGTCTGTGAAGGCAATTGATAGTAAGATGATCAAACAGCATGCAAGGGAGGATAAGAGTCGATGGCTTGGGGAACTCTGAATTGGGAAGCCTTCTATGGGGGGGGAAATGGCTTTGATAATGTTGGGGTAAAGACAAAAAGTTCAGAGCTAGTGTTGACCTGGAATGACCTGGGAAGATTGGCACTCAGTTAGAATCTGGAAGATTGTTGCATCAGCAAAGAGAGGATCTTTTTGGACTCTGGAGTCAAGCCCACAGAAATTCTGATCCTGGGACCTAAGGAATGTTTGGCAGGGATAGATACCAGGGATATAACCAAAGTATTCGACATGGCAATCTTTTATGCATATGGTTGGGCTGTAATTTTGTTTTCAATTTTAACCTCACTTATACTTACTGGAGAAACAACAAAACCTATACCTGTTCCATTAATGGTGGCTAGTTACAATGCCCCTGGAACAGTTTGCCCTGGAAATCCTCTCTCAGCATTAGACAGAGAAAATATTCCTATATTCTATTTTGAATGTGTTCCACATGAAATATTATGTATTGATTTAAGTGGTAGCCATACGGAGTAGTAGTTTTTAGGGGAGGTAAATATTACATCTGTTCCAGGATCCTGCAGTTGAGGAAAAATGCAGCATGATCATGATTCCTTTAAAAAGAGAAACATGCTTCTGAAGGTGATCCAGAGAAAGCTAACCAATTTTAATGTGCATTTCTACCCTATTAGACTTTGTTTCTGTTCCTTGCTTAGTCACTGTTCCTTATTAAGCTGCATTTAAGTCACTTCCATTAAATGTGGGAAGTTTTCAAAACTTCTCTCTCTCTCTCTCTTTCTCTCTTTTTGCTTGTTTCAAAATGATTCTGGGACTGTCAAGCTTTTAATACTAACCTATGCTGAGAGTGACTCAGCATCTATTCCCTTCTCAGCAGTTAGTAAACATTGCTGCTGTAGGTTGCCCTTGGAAAAAATCTGTGCACTATTGACAAAGGTTGGTCTCTGAGACTGTTGTTGTGTGGGTCAGAGTACTCTGCCAGTTCGAAAGCAGTCTGGCATCAATTTGAGTTCGTTCTTTATCTGCTAGCTTTTACCAATCCTTTTTTCCCCTCAGAAAATATATTGGCATTAATATCAATATTTTTAAAGGAAATATCAATATTTTGAAGGAAATATCAATATATTATTTAAAAATATTGATATTTTGAAGGAAGTATCTATTTTTAAAGGAAATATCAATAAATTATCACTCTTAAAATCAATGTTTTAGAGGCAGATTTTTTTTTAAGAAGTCAATTTTCAAAAATAGCCATGGAAATTCGCTACGTTAAAATCTGATCCTCAACTATTGAGAAAAAGTGACTTAATGGAAAATTCAGTAGCAAATTCAAATTGGGTGGAATTTTAGCACATCCCTACTCTCCACCTCTAGCATGTTAATAACAAAATTACCTTTTGGTTATTTGTGTCAGCATGATAATGGAGAACTTTGGAACATCCAGGGAGTGTCATTTTTCCTGGGAAACAATTTTCTCTCTTTAAATATGGCAACAGTCTCTCTGGAGAGAAGAGAAAATATATTTATGCAAAAGCTCAAAAGCAGCTGGGCAGACATTTGAAACACTTTAAAGTTTGTGATCTAAAGCTGCAGCCCTAAGTGTATTTGCTTAACAGTAAATCCCACTGAAATCCATTATCCTTCCAAGTAGGTATGGTCAAGACCGAGCTTCAGGACATATTTACCATAACATATCTTGTTGAAAGGCTTAACCTAGGCTTAGTTCTAATGTAATACTCCATATTTCTCTCTTTCTTCTAAGGATTAAACCTGTAGTGGGGTCATGTTTGCAGGATCTGCTTTACTGCATATGTGAGTATACCTGATTCATATATGAATGGCTCAATATCATTCCAGCTTATGGACGTGGTGATATCTGGAGTTGGTTGATTTCATTTGGGGTGTGGACATCCAACTACTTAATCAGAAGTTGACCAAAATACATTGGAATATAAAGCATGAAAACTGGTATTGATTTAACTCTGCTTACCTTTTTATTTATTTATTTTTGTTTGTTTGTTTGTTTTTATGGATGAAATTGAAAATGTGTATGCTGGAACTAGTTCTCTAGTCTGGAACAACAAACAACTTAAGAGAAGTTTCTGTTATCAGTGTTCATTTCAGTGCAAATTTTGCTCTGTTCTGTAGGCTCAGAGTGATTTCCAACATTTTTAATACGTCATTTCTATCAGGCGCTACTACCAATCCTCTACCCTTTTGAGACTGGGTTTGAGAGGATCCTGTACCATGTTTGAGAGGCCTTTCTCAGCCTTCTTGAAAATGGTTGCAATTTGAATTTGATTTTGAAAATTTATCATTTGTGTCCTGAATGCACACACCCAACTTCCATCCCAGCTTCTTTCTTCAGGGGAGATACTGCACTGTGATGTTTGAGCATCTTTCCAGGGCCCCTTGAAAATGGATTCAAGCTAGTGTTTATGCTTGAAATGTAGAATGTCGTACTGAATGTTCTGAAATCTCAGTCTTCAAAGAAGATGCTGCAGTGAACTACGCAGCAGTTTGCATTTTCTTTCCTTCCCATTTGAAAATTGGTGCATGGGTTGAGCTGACTGATATTTGAACTTGAGACAGTTCCCCTAAATGTGTTGTGTGTATAACATTTCATTCATATATGGAAATATTGTGGTGTTTTAAACAGCCCTAAATATAATGCTGAACAGACAATAGTTTATATCAAAGGTCTAACTAACTATGTTTGACCACTTGATCATGGCATGATATGAATATTTTGTTATTAGTTTTGTTTTTGACTGCCCGGAAACTGTATGATTTGCCTTTTATCAAGTATATTAGTTCCAAGCGCCACCCTGAGCAGATATAAATCACTGAAACAACTTTAGCATTCAATATTAGCATCTCCTCTTTGCACATGTACACCCTGTCAAACAAGCAAACAAGCAATTGCTGCACTCTGGCTGTCTTCACACCTCATAGATTTAGCTGTGGTAAATACTCAGGTAGGCTGTACATGTGTGATGATCCTGCATTCAGGTTTGTCACTAAAAAAACACAGAAATGTTTGCAGCAGAGTCTCTGAGGCTTGGATCTACCCTGGTGAGCTACCTGGGACTGTGTGTGCTCAAGCCTCAGAGCCTTAAGGGAAGAGAAGTCTGCAATATTGGCAAACAGCATGAAGCCTGGACAGTCTGGATTGACCAGTCTTGGTTCCTGGCCTTCTGACCGTACATGGTTAACTGAGCAGTACCATCTACCTATGGCATTTCAAGCCTTTCCTCTGGCTTTAGGTCCAGTGACAGGACTAGAGCTGGAGAACATACCCTCCAGTTTTGGATTTGGGCATGGCTACCTCTGACCTGGCCCTGACAGTGTGCTAGGAGGACATAGTATGCATATGTGAATGTCATGATCCGCATACACATTTATGTAATTTCCTATGTCTTTTTCTTGTTGTATTTCATTTCATTTCTGCTCCTCAGTGTTCTAATGCCTCTCTGTGTACTTGACAATTATTAATTTATGAGGAAATTGTTGTCCTTTTTTTTAATTTCCTTTTGTTAGCCTTTTGTACACATGGGGGCTTCTTTACTGTCTTGTGCAATCACTGGCTTAAAACATCTGCTCTCAGGTTAGTTCATTTTGGTAACTGCTGGTAATACCTTGTCAGTTCAAATGCTTTCAGTGTGTTAGTGCCAGTTTCTGCTCCCATCCTTTTGTAATTGTTAACTTGAATGGAATGCAAAAACTCTGGTTTGAGGCTAGTAGAACTTTAACTTTCCGTAGACGGTGAAAAGTGGGAATGGAGGGAGGTAGACTCTGTTACCTGAAAGGTGAGAGAGAAAGAGTTCATGTTGTAGTGAAAGTTGTTGTGGCTCTCTTCCCTACCCCTTTCTTTCTTCTCTTTTTAGTTTAATTTGCTATGTATTGCCTGCTTTTTTAAAAAATGCAGCTGTCTCAGTCCTATACTAAAGATTTATTTTGAAATCAAATACTGTTCTTTACTAACTGTTCCTTGTCAGTTTTTTCCAGTTAAACACGCCTAGGCTTGTGTACAGATTAGAAGTTAACAATAAGGGAAAAGGTTATCATGATTTATGCTTCACAATTACATGTGAATAGTCTGACTGATACGTTGAGTTCCCCCCCCCTTTCCCTCAAGCTGATTAAGTGTTGGGGTGAGTGTGTGTGTGGGGTGGAGACAGGCACTGGAGTTAAATCTTGAATCTGGTGCCCTTGTTTCATTTGTGTTACCTGCGTATTGCATGTAGGTGCTTTGTTACCATTATACTGTGTTCTGAATAGTGTTTGCATGGAGGGTGGGACAGAAGGTTGTTTAGTGTCTTGTAAAACATTTACCAAAAGCAGTCAGCCATAGTTTTGAAGGGCATTCCATTGCCAAGCTGACTGTGGGAGGAGAAAGAGAGGGAGAGAGAAAAGGTGCGTGAAAGAGAGTGAACACCAGGTACTTGCCAGGTACAGTTTAATATTTTTCATTTTCTTTTTTATCCAAGAGACTAAAGAGAGGGGGGTGTACAGTTTGCATGACTGGAACTGAAAATGAAACCAGTCCCAAATACTTCAGTTAAAAAAGAAAAATGTGTAATTCATTTCCAAATGTGACTTATGGAAGTGAACGTTCAATGATTGTTTGTGGATGGCTTTTGGCAGTGGTTTTTCACACACGCACACACACGCACACACAAATTGGAAAATGTTTTTTAATGTGACTCACTCAAACACCCATGACCTTAGGACTTGCAACATTAAAAATGTGCAATTCAGTGATATGCAGCATGGATGTGGTAAGTGACTGATTTTCTGTGCAAATATCTGCTAAATGGTAATTTTGTTTGTAAAACAGAAGCATTAGAAATATGCCTAGCTTACTTTTCATTGTGGCTTTTTATGCATTAATATGTTCTTGCACAAAGAGAGACAATAAGCCTTAGAGAGAGGTTAAAAATGGAGGGTTTCACTAGCGCTTAGAAGCTAACACAGTGTGGAATTAGAGGTGAATGATACAGATATCCCTAATCTCTCTTGCCCACAAACCTTCATATTTTGTGAATATTTTGAGAAGGTCACATACCAACTTCTCACATGTGGTGAATGCAAAGTGTATGGTTTGTAACTATCACCAGTGCCTCTTCATTGGCAACCATATTATTTTTTGCCCAACAGAATATGCACACTATGGAGAACAAAACAATATAAGAGAGGCTTTTTTTCCCCTGTGCATTGTTGCTTCATAGTATAAAGGTCCAGAATTTCTGTTGTTTAGTTATTGTGTTAACTTTCTCAAAGCAACCGATACTTTGATTAGTGTTGGTACTTAACTTGATGAGCCCATGTGCTATTCAATTTACATAGAATTGATAGTACCAAAATATAACAGTTCCTAAACTACATTAATATGAATATTCACCAAAGAATCCTAGTGTGCGATATAGAGATATTTATTTGCATCAGCCACTAGCCACTGCAATTTGTATAGCAAAGTATAAGCATATATTAATCATCCTTTTCAGGGAGTGGTTGGCTTCCTCATCCCTGTATCCAAAGACTGAAGATCAGCATGACTGTAATCCAATAATTCCATACCTGAACAGCTTTTAAAGCAAAGTTTTACCAAAAAGAGCAGTCTCTAGATTGTAGCTTTTGGAAACAGGGTTGCCTGTAGTATTTTAGCATTCTTCATGACAAATGTGTTTTAGGCTTCTTTCCATTTGTCTCTTAATTTATGTCTGTTTATACATTTTACAATATGTAGTACTTGAGTGTGCCTAAATGGTCAGTTTATTCTTATGGTCTTGGTGAGCAGAAGATAGATCAGGACCTATTCGTAGTTCTTTAAGTGAGTTGTGGCAGACTGGCAACAAGATGACTTTTCCCACCTAAATAAGGCAGAAGAAATTAAAAATGTGAACCAGGAAGGGACTTCTGTAGGAAAGGACTATGAGCTCAGTTCAGTTCTGGTTCCAAAAAACAAATTCCTGGGCTCAGAATATGCTCAGAGGAACATTGCTATTTAATTCTGTGTGTTCTACACCTGGCCCTGGTTGGTAGATCTTGTGGTTATACTAAAAAATAAAGTAGATGCAACAAGCCTGCATTTTATAGCTCTTATCTCTTGGGTCACAAGGGCCTCGATTTAAAACTAAAAGAGAGGGGACAATATTATCTGTTGTCCTGATATGACATTTTTGTAAAAAACTTATCACCTAAGAATCAGCAGATCAAGAGAGAAAGTATAAAGTGCAATCCTATGCGTTTTTACTTAGAAGCAAGTCCCATTGTATTCAATGAGGCTTATTCTCTAGTAAGTGTAATTGGCAGCCTCAGGCTATAATGCTACGCACACCTACATGGAAATAAGTCCGATTTTCTTCTGATTAGATGCAGGTTGTCTTTCATTCTAGTTTGCTCCATTCTAGTTTGCTCCAATATTTAGTAATATTGCCTGGGATTTCTTAAACTTGTTCCCAAATTAGATGGGCAGGGACAGAAAAAAAAATTCCCAACCTTGGTAGTAATCACAAAAGTAGTAGTCCATATGTTATGTGTTGAGTTTGGTGGCTGGAGTGGACTTAGGACCAGGAGATCTGAGTTCAAATGACTCCACTCAGACCATTAAGTTCAGTGGGTAACCTTGGGCCACTTGCCCTCTCAAAGCCTGATCAACGTAAGAGGGTTTTTGTAAGAATAAAATGGGGTGGTTTGGAACATATAAGCATCTCTTGAGTTCCTTGGGGGAAGAGAGGGATAATCATAACAACAGTAATAAAATAGCAAAGTGAACTTTCTGATTTAGGATGAGAATGTGTATGTTGACAAAGATGTTGTACATACAGTGTTCCAAAACTTCCAGTTTTAATTCTTAAGATGTTTTCCTCGCTTTCAAATAAGTGTGCAGCCTTAAAGCATTTGAAATCATAGGATAAAATAGATATGCTTGATATCATTAAAAAAACATTTTAATTATTTTAGTTTTTGAATTGCTGATTTAACTTAGAAGAATGGCAGAACAATATGCTGTGCAGTTTGCAGAATGATTGTAATCAACATCATTCACACAGAAGTGAGTGTCGGACATATTTTTCCAATATCTACCGAAAACAAAATGGACATTTCCGTAGACTAGATTCCCTAGACTTTCTGTTTTGGAAGGGAAACTGAATTTGGAAAGTGGACTAAGTAACTTGCTTATATTTTGTGTGGGAAATGTTTGTGCTTTTGGAGCCCTCTGAAGCCAAATCAGCTAAGGATACGAGTGAGGTGGATTTTATCCCATGTTAGTTATCATCTGCATCCTTGTTTACTAAGTTCCAGTCAGTTACACCTGTGCAAATACACTAAAAGTACAGGGTTAGCACACGTGTCTCGGAAAGAAAATTAACAGCAGGAACCTCTGTTGGAATGGGAAAGTTCGGGTGGCAAGAATCTTGGATCCAGTGTGTTTATTTGCAGAGCTCAGATCTTTTTATAAAATAATTGTGTATGGATATTTTGTATGCTGCCTGGTTATATATGCATGCACACACAAACACAAAGGAGCAAATGTAGCCAGAATATAGAAAAGCAAAAACATTTGTTTTACCTTAAATAGAGCTATTATTTTCAATGATGCAGAAAAAACGACACAGAGTGGGATCATGGATAGTGAACACTGAGGAGCACTAGTGCCTTACCCCTTTACCTCCAGGGGAGTTGCAGTGTATGGGAGATTTCTGTGATTTTTACAGTCTTAGAGTTTGCAAGCCTGCCTGGGTGGGTGCTGTTGGGATTCAAAGCTCAGTTTTCTTTGCAGGGCCCTGAGCAATTTGGGAGTACAGCATGCTGTCCTTGTCTTCCCTTCCATGTCCCTGTTCCTTATCTCCTCCTCTTTGAATGAGGACAGGGATATCAAGGATGATGTGTAAAGGCACCAGATCTTCAAGTAAGGTAGCTTGGCAGTGCTGTTTCAGGCTTGTCCTGGTAGATGTTCATACAGAAGCTGCTTTTTCTATTATTTGCCCCTCCAAACTAGGAGCTGCAGGTAACTATATAGGGTTATTAGTGCAGCGTTGCTACCAGTGTTGTTGCTGAGTGAGGAGGAAGACAGACAGTGTATGGAGGGATTCCTTCTCACCAAGAAAACTGCAAAGTAGACTTCTGAAATAGTTGTTTTTCCCCCACCCCCAGGCACACATGTGTTCTGCCTAGAGGTTCTTCATGGCCTTCTGCAGTCCAGTGAGCACAGCCTTAAAATAAGATCCCTGTCCTTAGAGAGCCAGTTGATTTTCTGGTCTGTTGGTCAAAAAATGCTCTCAACACACCAACTATTGTCTGCTCAACGTAACAGAGACAAACACGAAGAGCGGGGACTTGCGATGTGTATTGCAAAAAGATTAAACTTTGCACAAATAGTACCCCTGACACAATATTGAAATACACCAGAAAAAACATCTAAAATGTACATAATATTATCAATCCACTGTCACAATACGCTCTCAACAATATTGGCAGTATAAGAGAGTGCACCTAAATGAGTATAAACTGCCATGTATAACAAAAAGAAACATATCTGAGCAGTATTAATCATTCCATCTATTTAATGACATTCAGAAAATGCACAGTAAAATTCCCATTGCATTCTTCTTCTCCCTCCTCCTCATCTTCTTCAGGGACTACTGTTTAAATACAATTAAATATCACTGATTAATCTTCACTTAAACACTAATAAGAATAAAAATAAAAGCTAAGTGTTTATACCGTAATTACAAGCCCATAAAAACTACCCTTAATAAGCAGTCAGTGCATCCATAGCTGGAATCCCAACATGAACATTCCTATTCTTAAAAATCAGAAACTAAAACCATTCTGCAAATGCCTATAAACTTCTGTCTCTTTCATCTATAAGTAACAAGAAACATTAGCTTTACAATTCTAAAAACTTGGAAGCTGCCTAATTAAGAGCCACTTAATGCTTAGTTTCCAAATTTCTTCCCATGGAAACAGACTCTCATCCATGAGCGTACAGTATTTTAATACACTTACTGTGTCCATATGTATACCCATATTCCCATCCCTCTTTCATTCTAGTATATAACCTTAACACAAAGTTGTTTCTCACTGGTAAAAGCCTAGAGCCTTGTGACTTCAAGATGAATGCTAGGCCAGTAGATTCCTCCTTTCTTGGTCCACTTGACCTTTTTATGGGGTTGTATCAATACTGTTCCAGCGAGGTTCCACTGCCTCATGGGACTTCCATTTCCTCCCCTGCATCCCCCCCAAATCTGCTCTGAAGGGTCCCTCAGAGGTTGCAGGAGACACGAAAGTTAGTTCCATTTAGCACATGGAAGTCCCTCGTGCCAGCTGAGCTGCAGTACAGTCCTTGGAGCTCAAGGTCTCATGGAAGCACATGAGGAGACTGGGGACTTCTGGAGGGATAGACAAACCCATTAAAGCCCAGTCCTTCCAAGTTCTGCATGGGGAAGGGGCTACGTTTGTTCTGTCCTGTTTTTGTGTGGATTTTAAACAGAAAATCCACACTGAAATACGAATGTCAAAATGAAAATAAAAGTACTTACAAAGCATCTGAGGGCTGCAGCACTGCCTCCGTCTCATAGCATTTTTTATTTTCTTTTTAAAAGGTCAGTCATGCAGCCTCTCACAGCCTGCACCAGCTAGCGGACAGGGCTCCTTCCTGCAGCTTGTCTTGAGTAGAGCACAGAAAGTCCTCCTGCAAGCGATGGGGCTTGATGATGTTCTATTGCTTTTAGAGGCAATTGTATGGAAAAATCAGGGCTGCACCCATGTAGACATTAGTATTTCCCATCAATTTCAGTGGAACTTACTTCTGAGTAGACATGCACAGGATTGCTCTGTAAAGCTGCTTCACATGCTAACTCTCTGTCTCTAGTATTAGTATTTATTTCTGAGAAAAGCATATAAACTGTTAAGACTTCACATTTTTTGTCTCTCTACATGCATTAGGAAGCAGTCAGAATCCTGGGGGGGGGGATTTACTTCCTCGAAAATATATGTGGAAAATATGTAAAATAGTATTCTGATTTAGTTTAATGAGCTGTATGAGAATGAATGTAGAAAACAGGTTGTTTGTATTACATATTTGTAACTGGTGTGTGTGTATGTATGTATAAATACACACACACACAAGGCAATCCTGGCCAAGACAGCTGTTTTATCATGTCGGTCTCCTGCCTATAGAGTTCGTTAGACAGAATACATTTCTGGTTATTGGGGCCTGGTTCCCACAATATATTGGAAGAAAAAATATGAAAAATGCTAAGCCAGAATCTATATTAAATTATTATCCTTGGTAGTTTGTTTAGTCCTATTTAATTCTGTTGAACTAAAGGCTTAATTGTTCTCAGGAGGATGTTTCCTACCCTGTGGACTCAAGGAGTGTCAGACTTTTACATGGGAGATATGGCCGTGTAGAAGATCCTGAAGATAAATTCCATAAGAGCTAGAAGCTTACTTTTTTTTCTTAAGTGAAGACTGGGAATATCAGAATTCTTTTCAAGTTTCCTAACAGTAGTCTTCAACCTTTTCTGATCAAAGGCCCACCTTTATTCAAGCAAACATTTAGGGACCAATTTCTTATTTTTTTTTATCATATATTTATATGACAGTGCTGCTGCTGTTGCAACCCATCTCAGATCAGATTCTTGCCAGGTAGTGGGTCCCCCAACCCACTAACTGAAGACTGGTGGCCTAAGGGAACCAGGAGACATTATATCTGCATGTGTGGCATGGTGGCGTGTACCTAGGAATATGCTGTAGCAAGATTTCAGAAATGAGAGGCACTGTCTTATGGTCTACTTTCTCTATATTCAACTTTGTGAATGTAGAAGAGGTAATATTTCCAAGCCTGCCATTATAAAGGCTTGTTGCTTGTAATAAATTGACTGATTCCAAAGCTGCCCAGCAATTGACTAAAGCCAAGATTCAGTAAATAGACATTGATTGAGTTGATCAAGCACTTTAAATTGATTTCTCACATGCCAACATTAAAAGTTGTATGTGTTTGTACAACTGGAAGTTTTAAAAAAGTGTCTGTTATACAGTATATAATATACTTTAAAGGTATATACCAATTAAGATGAGAGCCTTAGTACATTTAAGGTCATAGCCCATCTTTACTAAGATGCCATGTCAAGTCTTAAAAAGTTGGCATTCTACTTAATGTTGGTGGTCTCTTTTGAAGACTATAATGATTATTAATACAATATCAAGCCAAATCAGTACAGCCAAATTATAAGATGCACTGAATCTTTTAATATACCACTGCCACATTCAGTTGTCTTTTAAATATCTTGTATCAGGTCCCCTTGCTGACTATCTGCTGCTGAACACTTCGCAGAGCTTGGAAAAGTTACTTTTTTGAACTACAACTCCCATCAGCCCCAGCCAGCATGGCCACTGGATTGAGCTGATGGGAGTTGTAGTTCAAAAAAGTAACTTTTCCAAGCTCTGCTTCTCAGGTATTATTGACCATGATTACCTAAACACAGCTGGTTTTCAGGTGACTCCCTTCTAGATAAAGCATGTAGCTCAGTGTTTCTTTTCAAAGTCATAAGGCTATTGGCAGTTTCAGCAACAATATAGTGAAGGATGAAAAGAACTGATACTTTTTTGGCCCTAAGGAGAGTTGATTAGTGCTGAGCCCAGACAGAACATGGTGTGTGTGAGAGAGCAATAAATATGGGGGGGGGGATAAGACAACCAATAGGGATGTGGGGTGTATATTTGTTGGATCAACCTGCAGAAATATACGGAAATGGAATGAGGAAGGACACTGTGAACAACAGCAGAAGGTCAATGAATGAAGAAAGGAGAAGGGAATATCAGAAAAACCCTGCTGATTGGGAGAAAGACCCATGTAGTCCAGCATCCTGTTCTCACAGTGGCCAACCACATGCTTATGGGAAGACTGCAAGTAAGACCTAAGGGCACCAGTAGGCTCTCCTCCTGCAGTTTCCAGCAACTGGAGACCAGCTGCAGTACAGGGGTGAGCTAACAGGAGGGCTGGGCTGTAGTGATGGGTAGGAGAGAGTGGGGAAAATGTGTGCATTTGTGCTGAATAATTGTGAAGTTGTATTGTAAGTGATTTGTGGTATGTGTACACCCAGTTGCATTTTCCTTTCTTACATATGCTGTCAGTATACATAGTGTACATACATGATGGTAATAGCAAAAGAGGTGCTATCTTTCATGAAAAATGTGGAGTTGAACCTGCCCATAGTAGCACAATAATGTGCTATTCCCCTGTTTCAGTATTTCCTGGTCTTGGTTAGAGCTGAATTGTTAGATTTACCCTGAATCTGCACTTCAGCACAAGGGTGTAAGTTAGCAAAATGTAAGTAACATTTTAGTAAAAAGGTTTTAATGTGTTTTGTAGAGGCTCTCGTAACTTCCTTCTCTGACAGTTTTTTTATGGGTTAAGTCAGGGGTAAATTAGAGAAGTGAAAGATACCATGTTTGCACTTCTCAGGCCCTGGAGGCTACCATACAGCAATGCAATTAGCAGACATGCAGTTTATTGTGCTGTTCTAAATCACACCTCCCCAGTGCTTAGACAGGTATGAGCACAGTGGTGGGTAAGGAAGAGAGTTTGCAAAATGGGTGAGGTTTCTAGAACCAGGGCACAGGTTTTCCATGGGCAGGGCTGGAGTTTTATCAGGATTTACAAGTGGGAGGTGGAGTAGTGGTTTAGGTTCTCAGTGTGATTATGATTATATGATACATATTATTTAGCAAACAGAGGGTTGGAGCAGATGGAGACCATGAGTGACTTGGCCAAGCCTGCAAACTGAATACACGAGAGGGCCCAACCCCTGCACAAAGCAGGATTCAACTCACTGCTCATCAGCAGATGTGTGCAGAGCTCAATCCTACTGGGCCAGTATCTTCCCCCACTCGCACCCAGGCAGCCCAACTTTGACAGGTGGGCAGGACCACCCATCTGTCAATCACCTGACAAAAATGTTGCTCGCCCTTCCAACGCATACTCAGTTCTTGGCAGAATGGAGGGATGAGATTTAAGTGGTGAGGGGGCGTGGAAGCAGTGGACACACATCCCAAATGGGAACCCCTAGTATGGAAGAGGAAACAGCAGATTTAAACTAAGGGAGGCAGGTGTGGACTCATGAACAAATCCAGACCAAATAAACCATGGGTTTTAACCACAACAGCACTCCTGTATGGATGAGCCCTATGATATTAATTTCAACCCCAACTGAAATTCACAAGGATCCTGCGGTCAGCTAACATCATGGGAATACTTTCTTCTGAAACCAATCTTGAAGTGATACCAAGTTACATATTGGTTTCCCCCAAGGGGTAAAAATCAACTTGGAAGAGGAATGACTTTTAGTTGGAGAAGCAAAAGGCTTAAAAGCATGTTGTCAGAAACCAATATTACTCCTGGCTCACTATGGTATATAGATACAGTTATAAAAAAAACCATTACTCTTCCTTTCCTTACATTGACATGGTATCAATGCAGGTGCTGCATGCAATCTGCAGTTGATTTAATAAGGTGCGAAGACTGTCTGAGGACGCTTCCAGACTGTTCCTGTTCTGTGGGTGGGATTTAATCACACACTGGCAAATTCAGCTTGCACAATTAACATAAAGTTGGCATTCTTTGTGCAACAAACCCAAGCCCACGTTTCCAATCTGATGAAAAAATTCTGCTTAAAGTAGCACAAGTGGAAAGAAATAACCTACATGTCTCGAAAGACAACATTTTAAAATATGTGTGTAGTATGAGTAATAGATCATTATATCTGTAAGCAATGTGAAATAAATTCCCTCTGCAGAACTTTCCATGAAAAGGATAAGGCCTGATAGATAGAGCTTAGGAAAGGCATTTTATTTAAAGAACACACTTGCAGAAACGGTATATGATAGGAGCGTAAACTCCTGCATTGAATGATGATGTTCAAGGGACCAATGATGAGATATAATCATTCAGACACATTCAGACTGATGGCTTACCTGGGACATTATTCTCCCACAAAGGGGGAAAAATTGAATGTGGGGTGTTTACATGTCTTCCTATTAGTAATTTGTGCATCCCACATTTTTCAGTGTATTTCCCTGCCACTTTCCAAACAGCCATAAATCAGTTTTTTAATCCACTTTAAATGTGGACACTTAAAGTTCAAGTTTGCACTTGAATCCTTCCCGCAAGATAGTCTAGAGGCATCCACTGTGACACACTTTCCAAGGAGACACATTGAAGCAATAGGATTACAAGTGTGTATGAGCCTGCACTATAACAGAACCAGTAATGCAACTGAATGGGGGAGCATGGATGACTAACAACTGCCTGGGGGGGGGGGCTCTGTGACAAGATTTTAGGTTGACTGCCTTATTCAGACTTAATATCTCTAAAAAGAGATGAAGCTACATTTTACAGGGCCACGCAGTAAACACTTGGATAGATAGGTCTTCTGTGCAGACTGATTCCCCAACATCTCAGGCAGAGGTCTTCTCCAGTCCAGTTACACAAGAAATGTTTTTAGAGAGGAATTGAATTGGTGACGTTATGCATGCAGAGTGTTCCGTTACTGAAATATGGGTTTTGCCCCATCAAAATGGCTAGTTGGGGCAAGTTATGGCTTGGCGGGAGGCGGCAGAGGTTGTGTGTTTTGCCTTCACCCAGCAATGTATTGGCATAGTTTATTCACTTGATTTCATCTAGAACCGTCTCTTCATTAAGTTGCATTTTTGTTTCCAGAGTGCTGTTTGGGGATCAAAGTAGATGTGATAAAAGGAGCCCAGGAACAGAATATTTTCCATTTTAAAGAAAGTGTTAATTGCAGCTGCAGGGCCCATGAGATGTTAATTCCCTGCACCATTTTTCTGATACAAACTGGCCATTCCCAAATTGCTGTATATCACACTGGTACCTACAGTGCCTTGCAAAAGTAATCAGACCCCCTGACCAATGCTCTCATATTACTGAATTACAAATGGTACATACATTGTAATTTCGTTCTGTATGATATTTTATTTTGCAGCACTGAAACTTAAAATCAGTTACAGGTAGCTCACGCTTATATGGCAGGTCTGTTCTGGACTGCTGCCGAAAAGTGGAAACCGCCGGAAAGCGGAACCCATTGACGATAATCGTGTGCATTGCGCGAAAATGATGCAAAAATGGCGCGCAACGAGCAAAAACTGCCGTAAAAGCGGAACAAGCGCCTTAAGCGGGGACTTTCCCTAATTGAAAGTTGCCACATTAGTGGAACGCCGAAAGGTGAAGCACCGTAAAGTGGGGCCAGCCTGTATTGCAAGGTGACATTGGTTTTATCTTGGGAAATGTTTGTAAGAAACATAAAAAACCAAAACATGTTGCTTGCATAAGTATTCAACCCCCACACATTAATATTTGGTAGAGCCACCTTTTGCTACAATAACAGCTTTAAATCTTTTGGGGTCGGAATGCACCAGCTTTGCCACAGTGTCGGAAGGATTTTGGCCCATTCTTCTAGGCAGATTCACTTCAAACATATCTAAAAAGCCCATTTTGTTGCTCTTGGTATGCTGGGTGAGAAGAAGATGAGAAGAGCTTGTCTCCCAGTACATATGTGGTGGGCAAGTGTTCTTTTTCCTACTGGACAGCCAGGTAGGGCTGCACAGAAAAGTATCCAACAGCTGAGCTGTTGCTGGCACATTGGCACTGCACAGATTGAAGCCTTAATGCCCACCCATAGGGAAGGAAATGACTTTGTTTCTGTTTCCTTTCCAGAGAAATGTGTATGGAGAAAGAAATGATTTGTGAGCATGATCTGGGTGTGGGTGGTAAATTAATTGGGGGCAAAGTAAATAAATAAGAACTAATCTTGGGGTGCAAACTAAAGAATTTTCCCAGGCTGATTCTGATGGGAAAATAATTCTCTTGCCTCCTGTGAAACTTAAATTCTAGAAATTATCTTTCAGATTGCATATATACATATACATTAGCACAGGAGGATTATATGGTTCCTTTTTTATACTTTTTTTTGGTGCATATTCTCTCCTTGAGCAATGTATAAATGGCCACCCTAAGTAGATACTGTATCACGATAGATGGAGTCCCATTACTCCTAATTCTTACTTCCCTGAAACATCTGGCACAGGCGCAAAGGAAGCTGCCTTACACTTGATCTATCTAGCTCAGTAGTGTCTACCATGACTTATAGTGGCTCTCCAGGGTTTCAGGCAGGGGATTTTTCCTAGCCCTACCTGGAGATGTTGGGGACTGAACCTGGGATCTTCTGCATGCAAAGCAGATGCTTTACCACTGAGCTACGGCCCTTCCTCAAGAAACAGAGCAGTGATCCTCTCCTTGGAATGGCAGTCTGTAGGAGACTCCAACTGCAATGCTGTGTTTATATCTGTCTCCATTTATCCTTACCCTGATGCCCTCCACAGGGCTACTTTGTTCAGTCACTTCAGTTTCAGTGCAAGTGTACACATTTTTGTAGATGGGCTCATTCTAAGGATATAAAAATGTGTGAACATTGTCTCTCCCATTGATATTTGAGTTTTCTGCTCTAAAACTTGTATGTATCTCTTTCCACTGCTAGGCTTGTTCACCTGTCTTTCCTGTTCCCCTAGGCAAGTGGAAGCTCTTTTCTTGTGCTCATCCTTTAACACTAGCACCATTTCGTGTATCTCCTCCATTTCCTTAGTGTTCTAGGTGAACCTTGCACTTTCCCCTCCCAGAGCTATTGCTGTGGGATCTCTAGCCTCTCTTTGCCAATTGAATCAGCGATGAAGTAGTAGAGTGAGAGGTGAAACTTGACTGAATTTGCTTGTTCCATTGAGAGGATCAAAGTCTACCTTCATATGTAGTCTGGCTGGTGCTGAAAATTCATATATGTCGAAGAGGCCCCAGTTGGCCGCCATAAGTCCAGAGCTTGGAAAAGTTACTTTTCCAAGCTCTGATAACATATGTAATGAGTTCACCCCCAGGACTGTCACTGTCAGGTAGAAAAGCTTCAATGCTGACTCCTGCAGATGCTGCAAGGAAGGTGTACATTGTTGTAGGGATGTACTGTTAAGAATTGCAGTGCTGGGTATGACAGTAGGCCCCTTCAGATGTTCTAACATTGGGGTCCCCAACTCAGTTCCCATGGGCACGATGACATCCTCAGACATTTCTCGTGATGCCCTCCAATTTAAAAAAATATTTTAATTAAAACTTGGGGGAGTATTTTGGTTGTTTGGGGGGTTTCCTGGTTTCAGAAGAGTTTTGCTTGCCTTTCCATCTGTTTTATTTGTTTTGGAGTGTTTTGCCCGTTGTTGAGGGGGTTCTGGGTATTGCCAGATTTTGTTCTATGAAATGGGTATTTTTGTGGTGTCTACAACAATTTCTTAGATTTCCAAATGTGTCTTGAGACTCAAAAAGATTGGGGGCCCTGTTCTAATGAATGCACATGGGGACTCAGCAAAATCATAACAGCAGACTCGATCCATACACATTAATTATAATGTTTCTAGAGATTGCTTAGCGTATATAGCTATAACTCCTGATTTTCCAGGATTCTTGGATACTTGCATATGCAAATGTAATAATGAACACATTGATCAGGTCAGAGCCTGGTGCCATGATCTCTCATATGTGTTATTAGAACATCTAAAAAGGGCATCTGTCTGAGCTCTTTGGGGACCCTTGGTTACATTTTATGGCCTTCATTGTGGGAAGCAGAGAGATTTGTGTTAGTTGGTCTTATCAAAATCACTCTGTCTTTACTGAGTAAATGCAACTTAATATAATTGTGGCACGTCTCTTCAACTGAAAAAATTACAGGAATTCAACTGGTGGAGCTTTTCCCCATTACTGCATCTACATGTAGGAAAAACCCACCCTTGCTGAATTTCTGTCATTCACACAGCTGTTAAAAGGCACAGAAGCCCTGCTAGGAAAGCTGAGAAACTGTACCACACAATCTGTTTAATGCACCTCCTTCTGATACATTCTCTAAGCCTCTGTGTATTTTGTCAGCTAAATGTTAAGCAAGAGGTGACCTCAAAGGTCCTGAGAAGATTAGCAAGAGGTTCTCCTCCACTAAGATCAGTGTTCCTCATGATTTAGTAAGTTATTTGTCAGCTGATCAGTCAGCTGACAAACTGCAGAAATGAGAACATGACCTTGTAAGCATCTGATATTTCATTCTGATCTCATTAGGAGGCTCTTTCTTCTTACTCCTTCCTTAGAATATAAATTGTGCTTATACTTACTAAGAAATGCATATGCTTCAATATAAATAATTCTAGGCACAAGGCTGGAAATATCCTAGGCACCTCATTACCTAATCGTGTGATATGATACCTAAGATTATGAAACATTTGTTTTCAGCCTTTCAAGGCTGTGTATCGGGGCAACTTTTTAAAGAGTATCTATATTGTGTTTTGATTGGTGTATGTGAATGATGGTACAGATAGCTAGCTCAGAGAGGGAGAAAGATATTACAAACATTTATTGATTCTGGTGGTGACACTCCACTTAACTGACATTCTCTTAATACTGTCGTTCTTGCATTATACTTCCATGTGTTCTTTTGATGAGATGTGATGTTCAGTGGATACACATCTCTAAACTACAACAAGCAAAGTGACTTGGGGCATAGATGCAATCAGTGCCATCAGCCAACAGTGCAAGAAACATCAACTGTTGGCTGATGTTGCTTCTTAGTAATATCCAAAGAGTAATTCTGGGTAGCAAAATTGTGTAGACTGCAAAATAATTTATGATAAACTGCATGATTAATAAATGATAGATTTACCATAAATATATTTTATGAGCCAAAATCCACTTGATGTTTTGTTTACCTGCAAGAAAAGTTTCCACTTTTAATCCAAATACTTACCTAAGTAGCGGACAGCACACTGATATTTCAGCAAGCAGTGAAGCTGCTAAAGCAATACGTGCCTGAGCCAAAAATAAGTGGTCTCTGTACTTTTTGAGAAATGTTCTGCATACAATCCTGAGCCTGTTAAGCAAAGAGGGCCAAACTACAAGTTACGTTAATCATTTGGTTTGCGCTTAAATGCAGAATTTTTCTTTCACAAATAGTCAACACAGGGGAGCTGATTACTGATCAGAAATCTAGCTTGGCGTGTAGGGGGGCTTTAACTCTTTGCTTCTTGTTGCAGTCTCAGTTTGGATTGATGGCTCCACACATGGTATTTGCTTGGCAGGAAGCTTCCATAAACGGAACAAAAAAAAATGAGACTGACCCAAAGGGATAGGCAAGTAGTAGAAAGTGCAGACTACAAAGCACACATAGCACAGATGGTGTAGTTGCCAGCCAAATGTGTAGTGCTTTCCTCTCAGGCTGAAGAGATAATATACTACCAAACGAAGAGCATCCTAGCTGGCCTTATCAACTGCAAATGCTGCTGCTCCTCTGGAATATTCTAATAATGGTCCTTTTGCCTCTAGATTAGTACTTGCGTGTAGACTACAGTAGATATAAAATTATATGTTTGTGTTGGATTGACCTCCTGCAAAATATGTGTTTGTGCTATCCCTGATTCCGTACAATGCTGCCTTCTAGTCTCATTTCCCTTTGGCATATCAAAAGTGGCTGCTGTTTACTTTGCCTTTTGAAGTCTTAGGATGGCTCGGTGATCCTCTAAGTAGTTTTGAAGGCGACAAGCCTCATTTGACTTCTGAGAGAACAGTCGAGAAGCGGGTGTTGTGCCAGTCTTAGTGCCAGTCTTCCACTTTCATTTGCTTGGTTTTTTATTAGCAAACTAAATACTTCTCCAAATGTGAATTATTAATGATGTGAAAGGATTTCCAGTTTGTCAGTAGGTACTCTAGTTCTTTACTTTATATATATTTAAGTGAAAAGAGAGCTGAATCTCACCTAAGCCTAAGAAAGTGATCTTCAAATATTTGAGTCCTGTTGTTTCTTATGGGTGCTGAGTATTGAAGCTCTGTGAGGGGTAAGCTACAGTTCCCAGGATTCTTTGGGAGGAACAATGTGCTTTCAGTGTATGATGTGTACTCAGCCTGAGATGGATGCCTTAGCTGCATAATAAGCTCATTTTAATTATTCTGAAAAGAGAAAGAATATTCAGTTTTAAACTGAATTTACACACACACACACACAGAGGTGTCATATTTAAAAGCTTGGCAAATATAACCACAAAATCAGAGAGGTTATCTTAGAAGGGAAAAAAGCTCCACTTATAGCCATAAAACTCCAGAGGATGAAGATAACTCTTCAGATAATCTCATCAGAACGTGATATATATGCTATATTTGTATGAAATGTGATTTTAAAAGGCTGATGTGTTTTTCATAAAAACAAGTTACTGAGTGGGATATGTTTTTATGTTACTGTTTTTTGTAGAAACCTGTTCCTAAAATTGGTGGTAGAATTTTCAGATTCCTTTTGAATTCTAAGAATAGTATTGGGGCTGGGGGAGGTACTGTGAGCAAACACCAAAAGTGCAGAATGTGGCACTGAGCATGCAACTTAGAATCTTGCCTTTGAAAACAAACAGTTTGTCCTTATGGCTCTGAAGCTAGTTTCAAGGAAAATTGATATGTGCTGAAATCTCATAAAACAGAAGGAATTCTGTGAGTTGCTAGGTGGGATTTCATTGTCTTGCATAGCTCCTTGCATGCCTCTCGTGAAGTACAATAAAGTATACAGATACAGCATATTTGCATACTATTGATTATTTTGAATGGTTTGCATAATTGATACAGGTTGCAGAATTCAGCTTTTCTTCATATACCGTTTGGATTATTTTGGCCACACACTTTCCCATAATGCAGAAGTGGGCAACCTGCGTTCCCTGTCCTAATTTTAAAAGCTCTCTGCAAGCTATTAGTTCAGACCTCTGACAAGTGTGATCTGTCCTACCCCCTGCATCCCGGTGGGCAAGGAGGAAAAGAGAGATGACAGAGAGAAAAGGAGGGGCGGCAAGAGAGAGAGAAGAGGTGGACCTGTCAGTGGCTCCTCCCACCATCGGCACATGGCCTCCAACAAATTACCACTGAAGGAATTCAGTCCTCAATAGTTGCCTGCCATAATGGGTGTAATCTACATCAGACTGAAGTCAGTGGCAAACCTCAGCTGGTGTGTTTAGGATCAGAGTAAAGATAAATTATGTGGGGGTGAATATGAAAGCTGCAGAAACATGATGCTTTGGGATATTTGTGGAATTTAACTCCAGTGCCTTCTGGTAGTTTCTACCAGAATCTTTAAAATCCCACTGTCATCACGTATTTTGCAAATGCATCACCACTTCATTGTGTTACATTATCACATAGACTTGGCAGATCTCCCAGAAGGAAGAAAAAGTGTATGCAATTACAAATTACAAAGAGCATGAGGTTTGGAGGGGGGAAACTTTGGACCACACAGCAAACAGCTTCACTTGAGCGTATTAGCTATCATACTGAAATCTTCCTCCTTATCCCACCACAATAACCTAGCTGCTTCTCCTAAGCCATCTTGCACTTCTTTTGGTGAAAACCTAGAAGTTTTTAAACATCTAGGCCTGAGATCTCCAGTTCTAGCTTTGTGTATCTGGGGCACAAAAGTTCTATGCTATTGCTTTTAGAATAATTTGAAAAATTAATTTAAAAGGACCAGTCACACAGTTCTTAAGAGTATAGGCGCAACAGTAAGGAATTATTCACATTAGACACAGCAAATGCCTTGCCTTGTGTACTGGTGCTAGCATTGCTAAATACCATAAAGTCTGAAGGGGGCATGCATGTCTCCCGACATTTGGGAAGCATGCCAGGGAACTATTGCAAGCCTCTGGCACATGCCACGATCGATAGAGTTTGGAGACCAGCATTTTTCCTCTCACACTTCACAGTGTTTCACGGCATACATACTTGCCATGCACAGTCTGCCAGCAATAAAGTGTGAAATGCCCCTAAAGACACGGAAGATACATCTTTATCCTTGTTCTATATTCAGTTAATTGTTATGCTATTTTACTTCTCCTACGTTTGGAATAAATATATACTGTAACAAAATGAAATACATAGTAGTATTACAGTACATTTCAAGAGTACATGTTCTTTCATTTACACTTTATCTGTAACCTTTAAATCTACAGAGCAGGCCGATACGATAATCCTCATAGAAAGCGCTGGCGTGGAGACAATATTGTTCGTTAGTTAGCCTTTTGAATAATTAGCTATTGCAGTCAAATAGAGGCAAACAATGTGGATTTCTTTCTGGGAAGAATTGTTACTTCCTCATAGTAGAGGGAGGTCAAATTGTCATTCTACTGTGTTCACTTTTAACCTTGTGTAGGAGGACACAGAATCTCTGACAATTTATCACATCCTGGAACGAGCCTTTTCTCCCTCCTGCTTGCTGTTTTTAGCTTGCTGAACTGGCAGATTTAACCACCAAAGAGCCTTTCAGTTTGGCTCTGTCTCTTAACTGCCTGAAAAGGTGTGGTGTTTGCTTTACCTAAGTGCATGTGGGGCCCAGTATTATGTACAAACCATATTTATGTCATGAATCATGTTTCACCCCTCCCCCTTGCTTTTTACTATGGATATATATATATATAACTTCCTAGTTGATTTACTAGAGAAATAACAAACACCTGGTACCTGGGCATGTGGAATTTTGCATTTCTTGGGGTCTTTTTCTTTTTTACTGTGCGTCTCTCGAATTGAAGAATTGCTGCTGGGTTTTTATTAATAATCAAAGTAGCCTGACAAGTAGCCTAAATTCTGGTGTAAAAATAGAGTTCACTGAAAAATAAAAACAAAAAAAGCCCTCCTGTCAAGCAAAATCTGCCCTTCCGCCTTATCTTATCTGTTTTGAGTCACACAAACTATTTGTACAACACCTTGTGCTGGGAAGAAGTTGTTTGTATATGATTCACTCCCTTTTTGCCAATTTCAGAGTCTGTGTTAAGTCTTTTTCTGTTTAAATTCCCACTACTTATGGAAAATGTCAGAGTGTGTGTCTCCTATTCTTTCTCTTAAGCTTCAAACTGGCCTCATAAAAATCCATTAGCTACAGATGGGGGTTTTCAATTAATTTTTTAAACCGCTAGGATAACCTCTCTGCACTGGGGCAGTCTCAGCATCTCCTTTCCTTTTGTGTCCCACCCATTCAGACACTTTCTAAGTGCCCTTAGCAAATTACTGCCGTGGAATTTAAATAGCCGAAGCTCATTGACCAATAAAATGATATGTGTACTGTATAACAAGTTACATAGACCTCGTGACTAGGAGGAAAGGTTATTCAAGCAAAGGTGCAAGTAGAACTAACCTGTTGCGATTGCAGGACTAGAAAGGTAAGAGGAAAACTTGCTTTTATGTATGATTTTATATTAAATAACTAAGGTTAAAAGTACAACTGTTTCTTGCTCTCCTCTGGACTGTCGGTGCTAAGAACCGAATGAAATAATTCTAAACGTAAGCTTTAGCAACCATAATGTAGGGCTGTCTTAAAGAAATTTCCTTTCAATCAATGCATGCAGATTTCATAGTTGTAGTAGAATTTGACATAGTCAAACGTATAAATTAAACCTAGCATTAAAAATGTGTTCTACAGTTTTAAGACTTAAAAACTGAGCGTGCAGAGAATTGCTATTATTTTAAATCAACCAAGCAAAACAAGATTAATTTGCCTTTGTATTTTTCTTGGATCCGATTTTGCCGACCTTGTGAAGTAGGTCGTTCTTCAGGTAGATATGATGAATTTGGCTTTGGGATCTGAAACAATGAAGCTGTAGTGTTTGGGCTTTCTTTGTACAATAAAAATAATTGCTGTTCCTCTGCACGAAAGTGTTGCTGTATTATGTAAAAATAATTTTAAGCAGAATGCCACCATATTAATTTATACAATGAATTTATAATGATTGGACTTTAAAAGGTAATTCGCACACCATTTTGTGTAGTGTTTTGTCGTATGCTACTTTTTTAAAGGCTTTGAAGGTGGTAATAAGAGGAGATGCAGTGTACTGGAAACTTCACATGGGAAAAACATGCTGACTTTGGGGGATTATGTTATTTATGCACATGTTTTGTTAAATCAAAGAGGGAAATGTTTAATTTTTGCAGGTTCAATCTTCCTCTTGTGTGTATGTGTGAGTTGAGTGTGTGTGTGTGTATGTGTGTGTGTGTCTGTGTCTGTCTGTGTGTGTGTGTGTGTGTGTGTGTGTGTGAGGGAGAGAGGGAGAGAGAGAGAGAGAGAGAGATTGGAAATACTGAAAACAGAATATGCAATCTTAGAATATGCAATATATTCCTGAACTATAGTCCTGAAACAGAAGGATGTGTTTCAGGTGCACAAAAGAGATTGCTTAGGTCCACTTCTTGTGGAGTTGGCATTAGTTCAAACAAGGGATGGCTTGTTTTTCGTGGTTGTCTTATATGGCTTCACATTTACAACAGTGGCATTTAAATGTTAAAGCAGATGAAGTGATGAATTCCAGTGTTATTGGGGAGAAAAATTACGACGAGTATTTTGGAACCGATATTACTCTCAGTACATGCTTGTGCTGAATAGACAGATAAAGTATAGATGTATTAAACTTTAAAAGTTTGGAGCAAATCCTATCTACTTTCCACAGTTGGCTTAAATATAGCAACACTGGTGGAATCCAATGAAAGGAGGATTTTCAACGTTTATGTCTCATTCCACTCACTGCAGCAAGTTGATAGAATATTACCTTCAAACAAATCAGGGGAATTTTCAGCCAGAATTAAACTTTGACCTGAGTGTAATTTGTTCTGATCCCCTCCTCCAAATACCTTAATACCCTTCGAAGGCCCCCTGTTCTAGTTAAACATTTTTTTAGAAAAAACATTATATTAACACTGGGCAGTGGTAACCTAGTCTGGCACTTGCTCAGCAAGGCTAGCAACGGTGTCTCTTAATTTTAGCAAGGGGTTCAAAGGTTTGTGCAGACTTCACAGTTCAGAGATCAGGCACAAATTGCTGCACTTTGCAGTTCAACACTGCAGATATGATAAATTTTCACAGCTGTTTTGATTGCTTTCCGTAACTTGGCCACCTCCCCTTCCACACAAAGGCAATGTCAGGCAGTTAATAGCATGATGTGTGCAAGTTGGTCATTGGCACTTGAGCTTAATGAATAACTAAATGATACCTAAAGTTTCATGGGTGCAAGGTGGATATTATGAAAGAGTCCAAACTGTGAACGGGGGATGGGATGGCACTCTTTTGTGTGTGTGTGTGTGTGTGTGTGTGTGTGTGTGTGAGAGAGAGAGAGAGAGAGAGAGAGAGAGAGACAGAGAGAGAGAGAGAGAGAGATTGAAACCCTAACATTCCTAACTATACTTAATTGGAAAAAAAGTTCCACTGAAATCAATGGGCCCTATGTCTAAGCAAAGAGATTAGGTGTAAATCAACCAGATATTTTAATTTCAGATTGATATTACTCATGCAATATTTTATCTGATACTTGAAAACTTCTGATCCACACAACCTAGGATGTTGCATTGTGTTAAAACTTTTACCTAAACAAGTTAATCCTGACTTTAGTCAGATTGGCAGTTTTGTTTTCCATCCCCACCACTGTAATTTTTCAAGTGCTAGCATGATAGTACAGGACTATGGGAGAGAGCTACATAGATAAGAATAAACACGGTAAAAGTTTATATGTAGATACAAAACAATATGTGCTTTTTAACCCAACAGGCAGGCTGCATCTTGACTGGTGTGTATATGTTGCATTTAAATTCAAAACCATTCTTCTTGGAAAGTAGCTCAAAAAATGGGTGTGACACTAAGAAATCTCTACCCCAAAGGTTCCCAACCTGCTTGAGCCCATAGACACATTTAGAAATGTAAGAAACTTGTGGACACCACAAAATACTCATTTCACACCAGAAAATCTAGAGATTCAAATCCCCCTCCCCCAACAACAGGCAAAATACTTACGCACCCCAAAACAAATAAAACACAGACAAAAAAAGCAGGCAATCCCAAACTCCAAACTGGCAACTCTCCAACCAAAGAAAAAAATTTTTTTTTGTGAATAGTGTTTTATTGAGATTTCTAGTAGATGTAACAACAAAGTAAAACAACAATCAAAGTACAATAAACATGTCACTCTGTATAAAATAGAAAAAGAGTACAGTAGGGCCCTGCTTTATGGCGCTTCACTAATGCAGCAGTCTCAATTAGATGCAATTAGACTAAAGCCCCACTCATATGGCGCTTGTTCCGCTTTTATGGCTGTTTTCAAGCATTGTGCGCCATTCTATTCAATGAACGTAACCCGTCTGGAACGTAACCCGCTGTATGAGTGGGGCCCTACTGTACATTCAGTAACAGAAGCTTTACATATAAAATATAATACCAGAAAGCAG
This sequence comes from Rhineura floridana, assembly GCF_030035675.1. Taxonomy (NCBI): domain Eukaryota; kingdom Metazoa; phylum Chordata; class Lepidosauria; order Squamata; family Rhineuridae; genus Rhineura; species Rhineura floridana. The sequence continues at coordinate 25,197,154 of NC_084488.1, read as the reverse complement.
AATAATGGAATTAAAAAGCAGGGTACACATCCCACCGAAAGGAAGCTAATGATAAGGGTGGTCTCACTTCTGCTCACTTCGATAGCATAACATAAAAAGGGATATCATATTGGAGTAAATTTATGGGAGGATGTCTCTCCCCATGCTTTTTTTTGTTCTTGAGTTAATTTTTCATCTAGTGCAAGTTGCCAAAGTCTGGTAAACCACTTTTTTATCAATAAATATTCTGCCTCCTTCCAATTTTTGACTACTTCAAGCCTTGCTGCAAGTAGGATTCTGGATAGGAGAGACATCTGAGTTTTAGGAACAATGGAACCCCCTTTAAGAAAAAGAAGTGCCAAGGTTGGATCTTGGATAATTGTAGCTTTAAGAACTTTACTAGCAATTTGAAAAACATCACTCCAATATTGTCTCACTTTATTACAGTCCCACCATAAATGAAGGAAAGAGCCACAGATTAGGAATCCCCTCCAGGACAGAGGGGAGAGAAAGGAGTTGATATGGTTCAGTTTGACTGGAGTGAGGTGCTACCAATGCATAACTTTCAAAGCATGCTGAGATGGCTCTTGAGTGTAGGCCTACCCATATATCACTCCATTCCTCTTCTGTGATTTCCTTCTCCAGATCTTTAGCCCAAGCTTTACATGCCAGTTTTTCTTTTCCATATTTAAACTATACCAGTTGACCCAGACAGACGTTGTTTTAATTGAGAAATTTGTAAAGGACATCCTCGATCAAACAGATTTCGCATCATTGTCAATCCCCTCTGCTCCCAGCCTTCAAATTGCCTATATTTGTCAGTGTCAAAAAATGTGGGGTGATCTAGGAATGAAAGAAGAGGGGATGGCCAAGGCACTAGTTTGAGGACCCACTGAGTCCAGATTTTCAAGATGATGTTCAAGAAAGGGTGTGCGATTGAGGAGAGAGCACATTTAGACAGTGGTAACAAAGGGAGTAATTGTGCTGGTGAGCATTTCACATCCGAAGTAATTTCCATTGAAATCCAAGGTATACTTAGATCAAAACAAATCATTAGAGCTAGTTGTCTAATCTGCAATGCTTCGTAATATAGTTGCAGATTTGGCATGCCAAAACCTCACTTATTGCTCGAGCGATACAGAATTGCTTTACTTAAATGTAAACATTTACAGCTGTTGCAGAGAGACTCAAGCATTTGTTGCCATTTCTGTAGGAGTGTCTCAGGGAGATAAATGGGGAGAGTTGGAAGAGGAAGAGGAATTTGGGCAGAATGGCCATTTTCACTGCAGCCACTCTACCAAGCCAAGAAAGGGAAAGGTTTTTCCAAGAATAAAACTCAGTTTTAATAGTTCATATTAATGGATCAAAGTTACCCTTTTTTAATTGTTTTAAGTCTTTGGTAATAGTTACCCCTAGATATTTAAAACCACCGAACACCAGCAGAAGACCAAATACATCACTCAAGTGAGCCTGTGCTTGTAAGGGAAAATTGATGCAAAAAAGCTCTGACTTTCTGTAGTTGATTTCTAACCCCTCCACTTCTTTAAAATTAGCTAAATGGGTTTGCAGCCATGGGAGCGCATCATGAGGTTCTTGTAAAAATAGGAGTACGTCATCCGCGAAAAGGTTGATAAGGTGCTCATGGCCATTAATAACCAAACCTTTAATATTTGGGCTGCTCTAAGCTTATTGGCCAGTACTTCTATGGCAATTGCAAATAATATAGCAGATAAAGGACATCCCTGCTTGGTGCCTCTTAAATTAATAAAAGGGGAATCAAATCCATTGAAACAAATTGTTGCTTGGGAACCAGAATAAAACTGATGAATGACATTAAGGAAGTAAGGACCAAAATTTAATTTAGTTAATAAGTGGAGTAGGAAAGGCCATTCAAGATGGTCAAAGGCTTTGAAAGCATCCAGGGAAAGTAGTGCAAGTTGAGCGCCTGTTCATGAACTGATGGACAATATTAAGAACCCATCTTACAGCATCTGAAAGTTGCCGCTTAGGAATAAAACCGGTCTGATCAGTGCAAATGTATCTAGAGATAAAGACATTTAGTCTCTGAGCCATTATCGAAGTAAATAGCTTAGCATCTTGATTCAGGAGACTGTTGGGTGATAGGACCCCAGGGAATATGGATCTTTATGAGGTTTAGGGATGACAACTATTCTAGCTTGTTTTCAGGTCTCTGGGATCCTGTCTCCCTTCATAATTCCATTCATCAGTGCTTGTAGATGAGGAAGAAGAATTTCACTAAATGTCTTATCAAATTCTGCACCAAAGCCATCAAAATATGGAGTCTTTCCATTTTTCAGATGTTTTATAGCGACTTCTATTTCTTCAGAAAGACTAGGACTGTTTAAGTATTCCCTATGCCGCAGGCTCAACAGGGGAATTTGAAGGTCTGTTAAAAATGTGTCAATAGAAAAATCTTCTGGTGAGTCTGTAACATACAGATTAGTGTAAAAATCAGCAAATGCAGAACTAACATCAGTCGTGGTGTATTTTTTGCCTTCGTGAGAGAGCACACTAGAAAGAACATTTATCTATTTCTGTTTGTACACTGCATTGGCTAACAGCTTAGAATTCTTGTTTCCGAATTCAAAGTATCGCTGTTTTGTATAAATGAGAGACTTATGAATAGTGTCTATGTCATAAGCCTGCAGCTCTGTACGTTTTGCTGTTAGCTTGCGGTATATCTTAAAGCCACCATTGCTTTTATGGGCTCTTTCAAGAGCAGAGGTTTCTGCAATTAGAGCTGTTCTAGCTGCTTCCCACTGTGTTTCTTTTTTTAGTATGGAAGCGTCTTTAATACACAAACCTCTCATTACTGATTTCATAGCATCCCACACTGTCACCTGGGTGTGATCAGGGGAGATGTCTCTTTAAAATATTAAGAGAGTGACTTTGTAAGTTTGCTAACCAATTCTCTTTGGTGTAGGAGGGATGTATTGAGTCTCCTGGTGACAGTGCGGGAGCCATTTTGACTCAAATCTACCACCAATGAGAGAAGGGCATGATTAGAGATTAGAATTGGACCAGTGTCTCTGCATCAACAACAGCAGGGAGCAGCGTTTTGGAGATCAGGAACATATCTATGTGTGAATAAACCTTATGCCTTTTTGAGTAAAAAGGGTAATTGTGTTCTGTTGGGTTACATTCCTGCCAAATGTCTATTAAAGCTAATTTATCTATTACATGGGGGAAATCTGAGTTAGGACAGGGAGCGGGGCAATTTGCTCCACTCCTATCTTTACTGTAGTGCAGAACATCATTAAAATTGCCTCCAACAATAATATCACCTTCAGCAAATGTTTCAAGACGAGTTAAGGTGTCAAGCAGGAAGGATGGTTGTTGAGTGTTTGGGCAGTAGATAGATCCCAGAGTTATTTTTGAGTCTCCTATAGACCCATGAAGCAATAGGTAGCATTCTTTGGGATCCAAAAGCAATTCTACCACATGGACAAGACATCTAGAAGCTATAATAATGGCAACTCCTCTGGATTTGGATGATCCACAAGCTGTGTAATAATCGCCCATCCATCAACCTTTATTAGAGGATACATCTTTTTAATGAGTTTTTTTGCAAAAAGGTGATATGAGGACCTGCCTTCCATAATAAAGTTCAGATTCTAGCATGCTTCACAGGAGTCCCCAGTCCATTGGGGAAACAGTTTTAGTCCAGACATTTCCTAAGTTTATTATAGCTGAAGGTTGGATTGGTGAGAATGTTAAGAATAATGTGACTTTGACAGGGCATGGAGTGACAAAAAACTTTTAAGAACACAACAAGACCTAAACAATTAGAACAACTGGTCAACCCATATCGTGGGGGAGACTTTGCAGCCTCACAATCTGGAAATACATCCCAGGATTGCCCATGGGTCAACTCTGCCAACATTGGGATAGTGGCAGAGAAAGAGAAAGAGTCCAAAGTTAAACAGCAACATTCCTCAGAATAGCAAACATATAGAAAGAATGGAGGTTGTCTGATAGAAAATTCAGTCGGGTTCAGAAGAGGAGCCAGCAGTTTGATCTGTAGAATGGCTAGGAGGTGTAGATTTAGAAGCGCCCCGCTTCTTTCGGCTATAGTATTCAGCTGAAGGTGAAAGTGTATTTCTGTTTTGTGGGGATTCAGACGGTAGGTTCAGGAACTCAAGTCTAAAATCATGTAATAAAACAGATGCTTGACCTATCGTTGAAGCTGTATAAAAATGGTCTCCTTGATGAACCATAAGCTTGAAAGGGTAACCCCAGCAGTAGGGGATGTTAGCTTTTTGCAGAATCTCAGTGAATGGCCTGAAACCTCTGTGGCGCAGCAGAGTATTGAGGCAGACATCTTGAAAAATCTGTAATTCAGCATTTTCATAGGAGATCCGTTTAAGCTTTTGCAGTGCAGTACAGGTTAATTCTCGCTTGCGAAATCACTCAAAGCGAATAACAATGTCCCTAGGGGGACCACCATCCTTTGATTTACGACACAAAGCATGGTGAGCCCTTTCAGTATCAGCTTCTGCTACAGGTTCTGTGAGGTGCAGTTGCGTAAGTAATCCAACAATATAAGCAATCATATCTCCTTTTTCAGTCCCATCTGGGACCGCACGTATGTGCACATTCTGCCTGTGATTACGGTCCTGCTGATCTTCCAGTTTAATTTGGAGATGTAGTACTCGTTCCATTAACTTTTCTGTTCTGATCTTTTGTCTTAGAGCCAGCTCAAAAGCTTTACCAGCAGTTGTAGTGATTTCTGCAACTGGGCTCCTGCTGGGAAGAAAGGCGGGATATAACAACAACAACAACAACAACTTGGGTGGTCAGATCCTTAAACGACTGTTCAAGGGGTTTGAGAGCAGCTTGCCAACTCTCCATAAGGTTAATTTGCATTTGTTGCATTTGTGCAACTAAATCTCCCAGAGAAAGTTCAGTAGGGGCCTTTGACAGTTTTCCTGCCTTAGCTTTGTTAGTTGCCACTTTGAGAGCGTCAGTTTCACCCACTCCCCCCCCCAGCTGTCAAAAGTTGCAATGTAACAGAACAGGGATGTTAAAAGCTAGGAGAACTAAAATTAGAGCATTTAAGATCTCCTCTAAGTCCCCCAACCAAAGCTACTCAAAGGCCATGAAAAGTACAGACAATCATCCATTCGCAGTACAAAAGAAATGAGGAATATCACCAAGATCCAGGGTTAAGCAGCCATCTTGTCAGTGGGCCAGCCACACCCCTTTTTTATTTAAATTAAAATTATGAGGGAGCAGGATGCCTTGGTAGACACCAGGGGGATATCTGATGGTGCGGTGGCACCCATGAGTGCCACATTGGGGATTCCAACTCTACACAATCCAATACAAAATTTCCTTGCACACTTGGATCCTACCAAATGCATTCTAAGAACCAGTGTTATAAAAGTCTGAGATGGTTCTCTATGGAGGGTCAGTGACTTGACCACTGTTAATACAGAAACTCTGACTGCAGCCAGGCTAGAAATCAATTGTTCCAAATCAAAGATGCTATGCTTCCACATGACTGAACAAGACAGGGAACGCCTTGCAAAGCTCTCAGGCTTTCGCTTATGCCCTGGAGGGTTCCGATACCTGGGGGGTCATCATAACAAGGGATCCTGCTCAACTCCGCTGCTGCAATTATTGCAGAGTAACTAAGGCCATAATCAAAGACTTGAATAGATGGAAACACCATCATGGTTGGGAAGGATAGCCACTGTTAAAATGGCTATCCTGCCCAAGCTTCTATTTCTCTTTCAGGTGCTCCCCATTGCAATTCCCAAGCAATGGTTTCAAAAATGGCAAAAAAATAATAATAATTGGGAAATTTATCACTAATGGTAAGCACAGCGGGATAAGTTCCTTAGTAGGTTTTAGACCCAGAAGCAAGGGAGGCCTTGGTGTCCCCAGTTTAAGGAATTACTGTGACTCAATTCAACTCAAACAACTGCTCCATATTATTCACAATACTAAAGATATAAACGGATAGCAATGGAGACAGAAAAATCTTCCCCAATGATTTGGGCATTGCCCTTCTTAACAGTGTCGTGGTCAAAGCTCAAGCAGAAAATTCATTTCTCCAAATAACCGTCCTAGTCTGGAAATGATGGGAGAATATATTAGCTCCTTCACTCTCTCGTCTCACCCTTTTTCTAGACCTGCCAGAATTCAGAAATACAGACAAATATGCCTGACACAAGGGGTGGGTGGAGAAAGGCTAATATAGAATACAGGATCTATTTGTGAGAGGCCAGCCTATAATGGAACTGATGTTGCGAGACAAACTGGGGAATCTACCATTTAATTGGTTTCACTTGTCCAAGTACACTCCTTAGCCCACAAACTTAACAAAAATGAAGATGTCCATGGCTCCCTTACAGTATACGAACATATTTGCTCCCACCAAGATCTTAACTTGAAAGGCCTGGCAGCACTTCTCTATTGAGCATTAATCGCTGCTACCATGGGAGATGCCAGTGGTTTGAGAATGAAATGGGAAGATGAACTTGGGACAGAAATAGATATCCAGCAATGGCAGCAAATATGGTCAAAACCACCTCTTAAGACACCCTCGGCTAAGTTCCAAGAGGCAACTCTTAAAGTATACCTACAGCGGCACTGGACCTCTTTAAAATTATTTTGTATTAACCCATCCCTCTCACCACTGTATCGGAGAGGCTGTGATGCAGTAGGTTCATTTTGTCATACATGGTGGGATTGCGCATCAATCAGAAGATTTTGGTCCATGGTGTTTAGCACAATCTCAGACATCACTGGTCAATTAATTATTCCCACATCAACATTTGCCCTGATGTCACTTACGACCATTTTGACGAGCCATGAATCCATAAGAACTTAGTGGTTGTGCACTTGACAGCCGCTCATATGGAAATCACTTTTCAGTGGGAAAAAGCCAAGAACCTTACCATGAAATGGTGGCTGGACAGAGTATGGGACATAGCACTCTCTGAAAAATTAATGTACCACAGCTGCGCTATCGGAGACCAATCATGCAGAGATAAATTTGATGACACATGGCATCCCTTGTTGGCATATGTCAATAGAACTTTGCCCACCATCTCCCCACCCACTATCCATGTTTCCTTGTGGTGCCATTATGTATTCACGGCTGAGAACTAGATTTCTGTTACTATGAAGTTATGCGAGACAAAGAGGCATCATACATGGCTAACTGTGAGTACGTAGGAGAGTAAACCATAAACCTCCTAATATTTTGTAAACTTGTTAATTTTACTCTGTATCCTTGTTTCTGTTTGCTTACTTTTATTAAAAATTCAATAAAATATTATATAAATACATACATACATACACACACACACTCTGATAAATTCCTGGCTCTTGAAGAATATTCAAAACGAGAATCTGCCAACCTTAGTTGATAGCTAGTGCCAACCACAGGAAGTCTTTTGGCTTCCACTTGGTTCCTGAGCCACAGTTCTAATCCAAGATGTTTAGGATTACCCTTCTCTTATTTGTTCTCTCATGCCTTCAGGCAAAGACAAGATTGCTTCTCCTAAAAGTCAAGAGGTTAGCTTTTTAAACTACTTCTTGCATCCCACATCTTTATTTTTATGTACTTAATGGGCATAGAATTTTAACTACTGAAACTTGCTATAGCATGCAAAGACTGACAAATTTATTATGGCATACAGTTTTGTGGACTTGAATCCACTTTATCAGATGCATAATATATATATTCACTCTCTTAGCTACTTTCTACTTCTTAAATACTTTTAAGAATATGCTATCATACTTTTTCTAACTTCTTATCACCTTGAGGATTAGAATCCTATATAAATATTAGGGTAGCCAGGTGGCAATGAACCATGTTGGTCACAATGGGATTTATTTCTGAATAACCATGCATAAGATTGCATTGTTAGGATGCATTTCTAAGCATATTTAATAGGGAGTAAGTCCCACTGAATTCTGTGGAACTTACTTCTGTGTAAATACCCTTACACACTATCAATGAATACTGAAACTTTATATTTTTTAAAATCCAAACTGTCTGTCAATGGATTCCAGAGCTATGTTCCGTAAATGTGAATAGTATAGTATTCATGTGTTTATAAACAAACAGACCAAGCAATAACAACAAACTGAAAGGCAAAAACTGTAGAGCAGGACCTAACAATTTAAAATACCAGAACAAATAACAATGTCTTAACTGGTGCCAAAAAGAGTATAATGATGCTGTTGGTTGTACCAGAATCAGGGAACCACCACAGAGAAAGCCCTCTCTTTTCTGTATATATAGTGAACATTTGTTCTGGAAGGCACACAAAGAAGGGCCTTTAATTGAAACTTCCAGGTCCTCTTCAAAGGCAGCCCCATATATAGCACATTACAACAATCCAATTGAGAGGCCACCAGAACATGGATCATCATCAGAACTGGACTATCCCTAGCCAGAAATGGCTGCCACTGGTGAACCACCCAAAGCTGGTAAAAGGCATTCTGTGTCAAAGAAATCACCTGGATCTCAAGTGACAATGCTGGATCAAGGAGAACTCTCAAGCTGCTTATCTGCCCTTTTAAGGGGACCATAACCTTGTTGAACACCAGTCTCCCAAATTTAGGGACTACTAGCCACAGAGCCTCTGACTTGTTAGGATTCAGTTTAAGATTATTGGCCCACATCCAGCCCTGAATCCAGGCACTGATCAAGCACCATAGGACATGACCATAGCTCAATGGTAGAGCATTTGTTTTCCATGCAGAAGGTCCCAGGTTCAATCCCTGGCATCTCCAGGGAGGACTGGGAGAGACCCCCTTCCTGAAATCCTGGAGAACCACTACGTCAGTGTAGACAGTACTGAGCCAGATTTGACTCCATATAAGGCAAGCTTCATGTGCTCTTACATACCTGCACAGCCTCCCCTGACTCCGACGACACAGAGAAATACCGCTTGGTGTCATCAGCATATTGATCATGCATCACTCCAAACCCTCAGATATCACCCAGTGACTTCATAACAGATGTTTAAAAGCTTTAGGAATACAGATTGCCTATAAACCTTTACTTTTGTTGCTTTAACTCTTTTTCCTATAGAAAAAACTTTTTGTTTTATGGATATATAAAATAAGCTTGGCTTATTTTGTAAAGAAATGTGGGATATTTGATATGTTAGTTGGTTTAGATTATTTTATAATGAAAGGTGGGATGTAATTCTTTTTTTTTTAATTACTTTTTGGGATAAGTTTTGGTCTCTTGTTCCTTATTGTTTCAGTAATAAATACTTTTTATTTGCTGTAATGCTATGATAAATGTTTATACAGCATCTTGCAGCTGGTGCCAAGAGATAGGATAGTGTGTTCCTTTACTGAAGCTTCAAATCTTTACTCAGATCTTGTCCCTAATGTTTGAAGCTGAATTATACACAGTCAAACTGAGTGTATCTACTCTGACCGGCAGCAACTCTGTTTGGTTTCAGGCAATGGTATTTCCCATCTGAAATCCTGTTAACTGGAAATGAGAAGGGTTGAACCTGAGACATGCTGCATACAAAAAAGGAAGACATCTCTACCTCTGTATGCATTGGGAGGGGGGCATGACCAACAATTGGGGAGTTGAAGGGTTGCATTCTGCACCATAATCATGTTATACTTTGTTGTGAAGCAGGTGGGTGTCACATTATGAACTGAATGCCAAAATGTACGTGAACTGTCATTCCTGAGTATCAGGGTTGATTTCAAGTACATGTGGCTAGTAGTATTTGTACTCTCATTGTGGATACATGAAAAATCAAACTGCTATCACAGAAGTATACACCATTTTAAATGCATGGACTTGCAAAGATGGCTTTATTCTGCTTTTGTGGGAGAATATTCCAGAGGAGGTGCTCTTTTCTTGCCTTCGGTTTCCATTCATTAAGGAAAAAATTGCTACTACACCAAAGAAAAGGGTGATGGTGTCAGTGTTGTACTGAGTTGCCAAAAAACCTAAGCCCATCATTTGTAGCCACATCATCTCCTGGCTCCTCTTACTCTACCCAAAGCTTCACACTCCCTCACTGCTTGATTAATACATTCTGTCTGCTTTTTAAATACACCTAGGCCAAAACAGGTTTACAGCAGCCTGTTGTCGCAACAGCTGTCATTCAAGTTACACTCTGATATGGCAGCAACTTGTCAATCCTTGTGATTTTTACAACTGGGCTAGTACATGATTTTAATTGTTTAAAGCAGGCTGGGTTTTAACACCAACTAAAAGGTTGGGACAGCTATACGAAGGGAAAAAATACTAGCATAATCATTTAATGGTAAACCTTGGACTGGGGGTGCTTCCAGGTTGTCACTGTTTTCAGGTGGGATCCAATCACATCAAGGAAAAACTCAGATTATGCAGTGCAAATTGTTTTGTAGGTCTTCCACAACAAGCCTGCTTCCCCAAAAGATCAGTCTTTTTGCAGTAAGGAAAGTGGAATAACGCTTGCATGACACATTGTCTAACCTCCCCACAAACAAATCAGAGTGAATAAACAGGGCACCTGCAAACGAACATTGAACGTTTTTCACCATGCCCATGAAACATTCACACATATCATGCTTAGCATGGATGCAGCCATACTCAAACTGGTCTAGGCTGTGGCCAGTATATCACATTGTGGCCTTAGCGTACTACTGGTTCAAACGACAACTTTTCCTCCAACTTTGCTTTTCTTTTGCAAAAGCAAAGGAAAAGCACCTTTACCTGGTGGCCAACCTGGTGTTGCTCTTGGAATGTGTGAAACAGCTTAGAGGCTGTGCAAACTTGTCCCTGGTGCCTGCATTGTACAGCTTCAGCTACACTTGGGCCAAATTCCCTGAGGGCAAAGTGGACGGGGCTACATACACCACACGCTCCAGTTTGTCAGTTTGGATTTCTCACTGTGTGCTGAGAAAATAGCTGTCCGCCAATGCCCAGAAAGGAAATGCAATGCAGAAGAGATTCCCAAATGAGCTAGTGATGGAGGAGCGCTATCTTATTCCATGGCCAGTATGGAAGCCAATCAGGGTGGCGAAGGAGGGACAGAGCACTGTGCTTCATCAGCCCCTTATAGCTGACCATGGAAGAAAAGATTGCTCTCTTCTCCCATGGCCAGGTGGTTGCAGAACATGGCAGGTGAGGGGTGCACGAGAAGGGGAAGGGGACATGGCCTGAGTAGAGTTCCAGAGACCGCATTTGGAGACCTGGTGGGTCAGATTAGGACCAGAAGCTCCCTAGCCTGAGTTAAGCTATGAAGAGTAGGGCTCCTGCTGGGAGGAAGGGCGGGATAGAAATCAAATAATAAATAATAAATAAAAGGAAGACATATCACCATCAGTTTTGTATTTATCAAAACTTCAAATGTTTTGTAAAGCAATTGAATAAAAAATTGTACTTGCCCATTTCTGCAGTCCCATACTAAAATTAGGGGGGAACTGGTGAAGTTGAAGGACATGTGAAAAAGATATACAAGAAAGCTATGTTGTCTTAATGAGTATAATTAGTATTTTCCAAATTCCTTTCCAGTTATCATGGTAGTTCTTAATTGAAACCCTTCTGTGTTCTTAGGGGAACATTTTAGGACAGTTTATAACTTCCCACCTGCCACCCTTCAACTGCAGTTGTATTCAAATTCCCTGATGTGAAGTGTCATTGCTACTGTAGAGAAGTAATTTTAACTAAATAAAATGGGAATGCTGTAAATAAATGCTCCACGTTGTCAATATAATATTCTCTTTCTCTGCCTCTTTGTCAGTTGCCTTTTATTGACGCTCTGCAAAGCTGTGGCTGAAGATTTTGACTTTGTGTGTGTGTGCTGAACTTGTGGCTAAGATGCTCATGAAAGTTAATGACAATAGGTGATTACGTGAAATATGTTTCTGGCTTTAAGATCAAAATTACTGTGATCAAAATGACCTTGAGAAAATGGCAGTCTAATAAGACTTGTCCTGGGACATTGTAATATGTTTGTGTTGATGTATTAGATCATTAATCACTTTCTTTTTCCCACATTCTCAAATCATTTATTCTACTAATCTTATTTTCAAACAAGATATATAATTTTATTTTAAAATATGAAATTCACTCTCTAGGATCTGTCTACATTAACTAAATATTACCCAGTTAAACTGTGAATTGGCATATGCAAGGAAGCACACAGAAGGCATGCTTTCTTACATCAGGGCTGGGGTGTCCCTTACAATTTATGCTTTCTGGAGCTGATGGGAGTTGTAGTCCAAAACACCTGGAATGCACTACCTTGGGGAAGGCTGCTCTACAGTGAAGATCTGTATTGAAACTATTCCTGCAATGCATACCATGTTACCATTTTTATTGCCTTGCTAGGAAAACAATATCCATTTAGGCAGCAACTCTATAACCTTGCAGGCAAAAGGCAATAAGAGCTGACAAGTTTTCTAACTCCTGTTATTCCTTGTTAACCATTCCTAACAGTATTTGCAATGTTGTAACCGTTATGATTCTACCAACCTTCTCCCCACATCCTGCTCAAAAATAGGATGTTTTGAGAAGTGCACATTCGAATATCATGTTAAACCATGGTTTGGCCACACTAAATGGATGAAACTGAACAAGCCCAAACAAAGCATTTGGCTTACCTGCTCTCTCCTCTCTTCCTTCTGTGCAGCTGGGAGGAGGAATTTGGCAGAATTTCGTTTCGTTTTACATCAATTTCATAACAAAAGCCATATTTAAACCATGGGTTGTGGTTTGTTGAAAAGAGTTTGGCTTAAGCCATGACTACAAAAAATAAAAACGAAGCTAAATTCTGCCAAAATGTTCCTGTGGTTGCATAAGGAGTGGGGAGCACGCAAGCCCACCCTTACTTTGGGCTTAATGAGGCTCATCCATGTAGCCCAGGAGTGGCTAATCTGTGGCCCTCCAGATGTTTCTGGATTACATCTTCAATCATCCCTCACCACGAGCCATGCTGGCTGAGGTTGATGGAGTCTCTGGTTAGCCTCTCGTGAAGCAGCACTATGGTTTAGATTGCATACAAACATAGCCTTATGTGCATGGAGGGCTCTAGCTGAATCTTTGTATGAAATAGCTCTTTGTATGTTTGCCTCTTAGTAACCACAGTCCAGAGCTTGGAAAAGTTACTTTTTTGAACTACAACTCCCATCAGCCCCAGCCAGCATGGCCACTGGATTGGGCTGATGGGAGTTGTAGTTCAAAAAAGTAACTTTTCCAAGCTCTGCCACAGTCTCATCTCCCACCATAAACCACCAGATCTCTTGTTATAGAAATGTCACTGTATTGCTAATAGCATCTAATGTCATCCTTTCTATCCTCTTTGTTCAGGTACTTTGAATGATTAGGACATAATGACCGCTGAAGATTCCACTGCTAGGATGAGTAACGATTCCTCCAATATGCAAACAAATAAAGTTCCTGAAGGTGTGGCTGGTGCACCAAATGAAACTGCGCTATTACAACTAATAGAGCGCACTGGTTATACCATGGTACAAGAGAACGGGCAGCGCAAATATGGTGGACCACCACCAGACTGGGAAGGACTGCATCCCCCCCGTGGATGCGAAGTCTTTGTGGGCAAAATTCCTCGTGACGTCTATGAGGATGAGTTAGTCCCTGTCTTTGAAACTGCGGGACGGATCTATGAAATGCGCCTGATGATGGACTTCGATGGAAAAAACCGTGGCTATGCCTTTGTTATGTATACTCAAAAATACGAAGCCAAGCGTGCCGTCAAAGAACTGAACAACTATGAAATCCGTCCTGGGAGACTGTTAGGGGTGTGCTGCAGTGTAGATAACTGTAGACTGTTCATTGGAGGAATCCCCAAAATGAAAAAAAGAGAAGAAATTTTAGCAGAAATCTCCAAGGTGACAGAAGGTGTGCTAGATGTCATTGTGTATGCCAGTGCAGCAGATAAGATGAAAAACAGAGGATTTGCCTTTGTAGAGTATGAAAGCCACAGAGCAGCCGCTATGGCAAGGAGGAAACTGATGCCTGGGAGAATCCAGCTATGGGGTCACCAGATTGCTGTCGATTGGGCAGAGCCAGAAATAGATGTTGATGAAGATGTCATGGAGACCGTAAAAATCCTGTATGTGAGGAATTTGATGATTGAAACCACAGAGGATACAATTAAAAAAGTGTTTGGTCAGTTTAACCCTGGCTGTGTAGAACGAGTTAAAAAAATTCGAGATTACGCCTTTGTACACTTCTCAAGCCGGGAAGATGCCGTTCATGCCATGAACAACCTCAACAGCACTGACCTTGAAGGATCTTGTCTGGAAGTTACCTTAGCCAAGCCGGTAGACAAAGAGCAATATACCCGTTACCAGAAAGCGGCTAAAGGAGGAGGAGGAGGAGGAGGAGGAACAACTGAAGTCACTCAGCAGCCAAGCTATGTTTACTCATGTGATCCATATACCCTAGCATATTACGGATATCCATACAATGCTCTAATTGGTCCAAATCGAGAATATTTTGTGAAAGGTTAGTATACAGCTTTGGACACATTTTAGGAGCGATTATTGTAGCCATATTTGTAAGATAAACAGCTGGGGCCTGTCTGTCTTAAGTAAGTGTTAGGTTGCACAACTTGTTTTTACCCTAACCTTTACAAAACACTTTTTGTTTGAAAATATGTATGTCCTGCTTCTCAACTGTGACTTCTGAGGCAGTTTACAACGTGAATGACAAACAACAAATTGCCACAGTCCTTTTTTTCTTGATCGTTATGTCCTCTAACACTGAACTTGTGTATTCCCATGCCATTAGTTTGGAAACAAAATAGGGCTACCCAACAATAAGGTAACAGCTGGTATAGCACAGTGGGGAGGAGAGCCTGGCTGAGAGTCCAGAGTCTGTGAGTTCAAATCCCCGCTCGTGTCTCCTGGGTGTCAAGGGCCAGCTAAAGATCACCCCCACAGGGAGTGGCTCAGGGGTTATGTGCCCTGCCACCTGTGCAGCCTTGGGCAAGCTGCAGAGTCCCAAGGAGCCCAGTTGCCCCCCAGCTGGCAGTTGCGGACAAGGAAGGGGCTGGCTTGTGCAGCTGTGGCAAGCTGAGCAGGCCCTAGCCAGCTGGGGAGGACTAGCCTCAAAGGGAGGCAATGGTAAACCCCCTCTGAATACCGCTTACCATGAAATTCCTATTCATAGGGTCACCGTAAGATGGGATCGACCTGAAGGCATTTTATTTCCATTTTTCCAACAATAAGGTTGGAGTATTGTTTGTGCATGCTCATGTGACTCCTCAGGTGTGGAGAGAGAGATATGTTCGCAAATATAAAAGGGAAGTGGGGAAGAAAGTAGCCAGATGAGGATAACGCTCAGAGGACTCCAGGAGACACCAAATGTTGAGTGTGGTGATTGTTTTTTGTTTTTTTTAAAGGACAGAGGGTGGATGGAAAATTAGCTTGTTTGAGCCTTTAAAGGTTACAGCACCTGGAGGTAGAAATTGGAGTCGATGGGGATGTGTTCTATAAAGCTAAAAAAATGTCCCTATACTCTATGGAAAGACTTCAGGTAGAAGGAAAATGACACCTTTCCTGCTTTCTATAAATTTTATCTAATCTCCCACCCCACCCTCTTGTAATATATAACAATAATGCATTTACTTTTAGGTCTTGTCAATTTTAGGACTATATACTGGGGTGGAGGCTTCTAGTAAATTGGAAAGGTAATATTCCATTCCCCACTTTCTTAAAATATCTTCTCCCCTGTATCACCTGCATAAACACCAAAAAGCAGAACTGGTTGACTGCATTTTTATCCCACCTTTCCTCCAAGGGGGTCAAGGGGGTTTACATGGTTCTCTCCCCTTTCCTCCCCATTTGATTCTCACAGCAGCCCTATGAGGTAGGTTAGACTGAGAAATAGTGACTGGGCTGTATCGAACCTAGCACTAAGTCAGCGTCCTGGATTACTGCTAGCACAACAGGGCTTTCTCCACCCTCTCCTCCTGCACACCCTCTAAATCTATTATAGGGGTTCCCCAACCCTCCAGAGCAGATTTAGGGTGGGTGCTGAGTGTGTCTGGAGTGGGCAAGAGAGGGGAAAGTCCCATTAATCCTTGCACTGGTGGGACAAGTTGGTTGCATGCTGCCCACAGGCCAAAGGTCAACCCAGAGCTTTATGGTTCAGTGGAGATGACCATAATGGTTGAATTTTATTGTATTTTTATATTATGTAGATTTTAATGTATTGTGTGAACCACTCTGGTATCACTCAGTGAAGAACAATACAGAAATATCTTTTAAAAATAATCAGTTCTAATCCCAACACTTTAATCAAAGCTCCTGTTCCATGCTGATGGTAGCCCTGAACAGGAGCATTCTTGTTAGTGGCTGGGAATACACCGCAACTCCACTTATCTATGTTTTCATGGCAGTTTGCAGTATTCTGTCACCCTCTGACTAGGATTCTGCAGGAGGGTGCAGAGAATACAGAAATGAACTGCTGCACCCTCCAGAGGTCCTTGAAGAGAAGTCCTCCTTCCACACTGACCCTGCCCATTAAGAGTGAAGCAAATTTTGCTAGTCCTTCATATAAGCTTCCATTGTTATTTCCCTATGACTAATAGAATGTTCATCAAAAGACCCCAAAACCATTCATTTAATGTGTCTCAACAAGCTGATTCTTGAAAGACTGGCACAGAGTCAATATGTATGTGGTTCCATATTTAAAAGTTACACCTCTTTGTATTCTTGCATAGAAATGAATGAGTCCCTTTGATTTCTAAGACAGAACGTAAATACATTTATCTATTGGTTGTTTCACATTTCAGTTGATTACATGGACTGTAATTAATGGATTCATTTTGCATTTCTGATATTGTGGGTCTTTATAGTGACACAAGACTCTTTGTTGTTTTGCTGCAATGGACTAGCAGAGCTACCTCTCTGGATGCTATCACAGAAATAGCAGATGTTCTCAGAAATTATGGGCATAAATTCTTCTCTTTAAATTAAATGTGTTGTATGCAGTCAAAGAATTGTTTTTATTACATAGAACATAATAAATTTTATTGAAAACCAGAACCTTACCAAATATAATGGTTTACTATAATTATTGCAAGTCAATGCATTCAGTAATAACAAGTTAGACCTGCAACAAAATGTTGCACTTCAAAGTGTTCTGAGTATATTCAGTACAATAGGGCCCCACTCATACGGCAGGTTACGTTCCAGACCCCCGCTGTAAAGCTGAAACCGCTGTAAAGTGGGACTCATTGCATAGATTGGTGCGTGATGCCTGAAAACCGCTGTAAAAGCGGAACAAGCGTCATATGAGTGGGGCTTTAGTCTAATTGCGTCTAATTGAGACCGCTGTATTATCGAATCGCTGTAAAGCGGGGCCCTACTGTATTCATCAGGCTGTTTGGGCTTTTTTTTTCCCCCCCTAGGGCTTTCTTCATGAACCCCAGCCCCAAAAAGTCCTAACAAAATTAGACTTAAATGAGTATTTTAAACTACGAACCTTGCAGCATTGCAACTTCTCAATCTGAATAAAAAAACCCTTTAAAAAGATACACATATTTTGGAGGGTGGGAAAGAAGAAGGAAGCAGACTGCAACCACTAGCTTTTTACTTTTATCACACAGTAGAGAGAACTGCTATGGATGGCTTTCATCTTTATTTCTGTTAGTTGTGATGTTTGTACCCTACCTTTCCATAAAAAAATGCCAAAGGAGGCTTCCAATAAAATCAACAATAGAAAATCAACAATCTATATAATATGACACTATAACACAATGAAACCATTCAAAATCAGCTAAGAGCAGATAAAAAACAGTGACAGCCAGTTAAAAACATAATTATCTTACATGAAGATTAAAACACAGAGCAGCAAACAACAAATCAGCTTGGTATGCC
Source organism: Rhineura floridana (assembly GCF_030035675.1). NCBI lineage: Eukaryota > Metazoa > Chordata > Lepidosauria > Squamata > Rhineuridae > Rhineura > Rhineura floridana. The sequence goes on along the minus strand of NC_084488.1, from coordinate 25,179,319 downwards.
AAATACATATTTAAATAAAAAGAGTTTTGCCTGCTGTCAGAAGGCCATCAGCGAAGGGACTAGCCTAGCGCCCCTTGACAGAGGATCCCAAAGGCTGGATACAGTCACTTTGTGACTTTTTCAAGTTCCCATCAAATGCACATCAGATACGGCAGGACACAGAGAAGGGCCTCTTCATTACCATTTCAACACCCAGGCAAGCTCATATGGGAGAAAACTGCCTTTCATGTAGCCCAGCCTACCAAACCATTTAGGGCTTTATAGGTCATAACCGGCCCTTTGAATTGTGCCCAGAAATGGACTGGCAGTCATCATAGCTGTTGCGACCTAGAAGTTGCATGTTCCCCATTGACCCCAGCCAACAGCCTGGCTACAACATTCTGAACCAGCTGAAGTTTCCAAACAGTCTTCAAGGCAGCCCCACATAGAAATCACTGAAGTTATGAGATGTAACTGAGGCATGTGACACCCCTAGGAACTGGTGTAGTTGGCGCACCTGCCTTTGCAGCTTCAAGCTCCCTATAACTACCCATCATGGCTTCTTCTATCGCCCAACCCTCAGTGCTGCCCCATCCCCAGAACATACCCTGCCTTCTTCGATCAATAGCTTAGGACCAATATCTGAGACAACTAAAACAGTAGTGTTAGAAAGTATTCTCAAGGCTGGCCTTGGCATTCAACAGATGATACGAGAACCAGGGTGAATGCTCAAATAAACCTTAAACTAAAAAAATAAGTACAGAGCATATTAAATTATTACTGGGCTTTATGCTCAGCACCACAAATAATGCAAAAGGCTCTTGTAATCTTTCTTTTTTTTCCAGTATTAGATTATAGTTTCCAATCTCCTGCGTGCTGTTGCTGCCACTGAGTGTAGTTTATCAATTGTGTGTTTTTATTTTCTAAGCAGGCAGCGTTAGAGGCAGAGGACGAGGTGCAGCAGGCAACAGAGCCCCCGGCCCAAGAGGTTCGTACCTAGGGGGATATTCTGCAGGCCGTGGCATATATAGCAGATATCATGAAGGGAAAGGAAAACAGCAAGAAAAAGGCTATGAACTTGTACCCAATTTGGAACTGTCTACTGTCAGCCCAGTTGCCCTTAAACCTGGCACAGGTCAGTATGATTTTTTGAGGATGGGAAAAACATTGGCAGCGGGGTGTGTGTGTAAAGGCATTCTCCTTTTTTAGGATGCTTCTAGATACTAGTTTGTCCTGCAAGAGTAGCAGCAGCCTATAGAGTAGCTTATATCTCACTTCTGGAAGAAGTAGCTGTTATCAAAGCAGTCATTACTGCCATTTTTTATGTTCCCACCATGCTGATCCTGTTACTGTAATTTGGAATAGCAGTGATCGGCACAGAGATCAACACACATGTAAGTCCTCTGCTGCTATTAACAATAATAATAATAATAATAATAATAATAATAATAATAATAATAATAATAATAATAATAATAATTTATTTTTGTTGTCCACCTCTCACGCAGAATGTGGGTCCCAAGACAGATTACATAGATTTAAAAATACAAAGCATACATAAAACCATATAGAAATTTAAAAATACAGAAACACACAAAGAACCTTACATAAACAAATCCATAAAATCCTTAAAAACATCAATACGAAGGAGTAAAAATTTAGCCAAATGCTTGGATAAAAAGATGGATCTTCAGTAGGAGTCTAAAAATGGGAAGATTCCAGAATGATGACATATATGTGTGCTGGTTTCCCACAAAAGGGTGGCATCCAGTTGGTGCCCTTGTGCTCTTGGAAGGGCTTTTGGGCCAGTGGATGATTTTGCTAACAGAAAAGGAGGTGCAAGTTGTCCCAATTAGGGATGGGTGAACCTGTCAATTTTGGGTTGTCAGTTCTCATTTTTCCAATCTTAAGCACATTTTTACATCACTTTGCAAATGTTTTAAGTCCTCATGAAATTCATCAGTGTTTAAATGTGAATTTATCTTAATCTTCATATATTTGCATGCAATTTTGCCTTATATAACTTTTCAATGCAATTTTGTCTAAGGCAATGCATTTATGTATGTTATTTTCTCCACCATATGCATGTTTTGTGCACATTTTACCACTGTATATGCATGTTTGTACACATTACTAGGTTGGAGAACTACACTGCAAAATTCAGAAAAGTGCAAAATTCAAAGGACGGCTGATTTTGGGTTCTTATACTGTTTCAAAAAGGAGGTTCACCTTTAAATGTGAGCTGAATTGAAATTGTTCCCCCATCCCTAGTTCCAATTCTTCCTCTCCCCACAGCCCCCACAGTGCCTTCTGAAAATCAGTTCCAGAGAGAAGAATGAAAGGTGGTGTGAGGGGCTGCAGTGGACAATCAAAAACTGCTTTCCCTCCTTTTCTGTTAGTGGAGGCATTTGCTAGACTAGAGCAAAAGCCCTTCCATGTGCACGAGGGCATCAATTGCATTCCATCCTATGTCAGCTGGAAGAGCCGACACATTCTTGAAAAACAAAGGTACATGCTGAGTCATACTCATGTGAGAAAATATACACCAATCAGGGAGAGAACCAGCTTACATATGTTAATATCCCAGGAAAAGAATAAATTTTACAAGATTCCACAAAATGCTGTATAACCAGTTCTCCTTATGCTAGATTAAAGGCTGCAACAAGAAATGTAGACTAGAAGTGCCTGGGCGAACAGTATTATTGTTTCAAATATAGACTGAAAATATCTTGTTCTGCTCTGTTTCAGTGGCAATCCCAGCTATTGGCACCCAGTATTCCATGTTTCAAGCAGCACCAACAGCAAAGATGATAGAAGATGGAAAAATCCATGCGGTTGAGCATCTCATTAGCCCCATTGCTGTTCAGCAGGATCCAGCTAGTGTGGCGGCAGCTGCAGCAGCAGCAGCTGTAATACCTACAGTTTCAACCCCTCCTCCTTTTCAGGTACATTTTTATCAAGGAGCTCCTGCTAGGCTTTTCCTTGTATATATAAAGCCTGGCTGCTTACCATGCTGCTGTTGAGACACTGCTCTTGTTAAGAAAACCAGACCATATTGCTGTCTCCAAGCGGTGGGATTTATTTATTTACACTGCAGTTGATTTGCTGGGTTTGGGTGGGAGCATAATTGTGTGGGATAGCTGCCTGTGGACAGCTGTGCCCAACAAGTTTTCAGTATTCCGACCAAATATCATTCTCTTGATTGTGGGTGTAATCATGTGAAGAATACTATATAGCCATAATCAAAATATAAATTATTTCAAAAGTTTTCCTAGGCAAGTAATCGGAGTATGTCCATACTTCGAAAGCATCTCTTACAGTGAAGGACAAGGCACATACTACAAAATCCTCGTACCTTTCTAAATGTTATGAAACTCATTCAGGAACTTGTGCAAACAATTATGGTGGAAACTATATTCTCAGCGTGGGGCCCACAAAAGAAGATGTGATAGCTGCAATCTTCCAAGAGAGGCTCCTAGCCCTTGGGAAGTGGCTGGGCATTAATAGGGAGACCATTTATAAATTAAAGCCATGAAGAATACAAGAGGGGAATTGCACTTACAGCACATGGCGTGGCAAAAACTAATCCAAAAGGGTGTTCCTTCTTGGAGACAAGCTAAGTTTAGATGTGGCATTGTTTGCATAGAAACAAGAGATGACGCTAACTTGGATTCCTGCATTTATCTTGGATTCCTGCATCGAGCAGGGGGTTGAACTCCATGGCCTTATAGGCCCCTTCCAATTCTACTATTCTATGATTCTGTATTTGAGAGATGTACGTCTTTTCAACATTGGCATGGTAGAGGAGAAGATAGTATCTCAAAGAAACTAAAATCTCACTATGCCAAGAAAAAACGATGTGGCCTGGTTTCTAATGTATGTGTTAGTATGCAGAATATAAAATCTATTTTAAAATATGTTTGGTTTTGACATTCTACAATTGTTGTTTTCAGGGCCGGCCTATAACTCCCGTATATACGATGGCTCCAAACGTGCAGAGAATTCCAGCCGCAGGAATTTACGGTGCAAGTTACGTTCCATTTGCTGCCCCAGCTACAGCAACAGCAACGATAGCCACACTACAGAAGAATGCAGCTGCTGCTGCTGCTGCGGCTGCAGCTTATGGCGGATATGCTGGATATATCCCTCAGGCATTTCCAACTGCAACTATCCAGGTTCCAATCCATGATGTCTATCAAACCTATTGAGGCAGCTGGCCATTTTTGGGGGGTGGGGTGGGGTGGGGTAATGTTGAAGGAACATTTTACTATTTATGAAGAAAGAACCTACTACGGAAGAATATGTTTGGATGTCAGTAAACTGGTGATAAAACCTAGAAGTGAAGTTTATATCAAATGTATCATCATGTTTGAAATCTTTTATACATATGAAGTTTTTACTAACTTTTTAGGTTGTTTTTAAATTTTAAGATGCCTGTATTCCTACATTTCTAAAATGGCTTGTTTGTCAAGGTCCATTATTCTATACAGGTTTATATACAGTAGTAGGTTTTTAGCATTATTTTCACCATGTTTTTGGTATGAAGGTTATTTTTTAGTAAGTTCTGCACTCCAGAGATTTCTATTTTGTAGTGCCTTTAATAATATATCAACTAAATATTAAAAAGTGCACCTGAGCAGCTAGGGAAAAGTTTTTAAACAATATATTTTGAAGAATATATTCATATTTAAAGAATACATGCAATAGTTTTTTTTTTAAAAAAATATACAAACGTGTGTCTTATTTAAAAAAGTTAAACTGGAAAGTGCAATTTGAAAGTGACTAAGATCTCTGCATTATGTCCTGGCATTTGTATGGTTTCTTTGTTATCTAGAGCCACAACTAAACACCTATTTGTTTATATAAAGATGCTCTCATGAATTAGCTGATATTAAACTATGCTTAATGTTGAGAAGAACCTTTTGCTTTTTCCATAGAGCCATCTTTGCATATTTATCAGCATTCTTTAGTTTTTTCAGACTCAGAGCAGGAGCAGAAGCAAGTCATTTATATTTCATGAAACGATATTCTTCAGATTTGTTCATTTACTACAGAAACAAATTACCCTAGGATTAAAAAAAAAAGGGTTTCTGGAACGCTATGGCATAACTACATGTAAAACTCTGAAGTAGTATGTGGATTGCTCCAAACCCTATCTGCAGACTTCTCTCTTCAATGTTGTTCCTTCATTAGAAAATAAACATCCTGATGTTATTAAACCAAGGTTCTTCTCCTCCCATTGGAGGAGGAACTATTGTCAGTGGTAGAGCACATGCTTTGAATGCAGAAAATCTCAGGTTCAGGCCCTGGCATCTGCAGCAAGATGAATTGGGTAGCAAGTGATATGAAAGACCTCTGTCTGAGTCCCTAGGTACCAGTCAAGATTAGTCAATACTGGCTAGATGGACAAAAGCCTGATCTCATATCAGGCAACCTCCTTTGTAACTAGTATCTTGTGGCAACTGTGAAAATGGAAATGGACTGCCTTCAAGTCGATCCCAACTTATGGCAACCCGATGAATAGGGTTTTCATGGTAAGCGGCATTCAGAGGGGGTTTACCATTGCCTTCCACTGAAGCTGAGAGGCAGTGACTGGCCCAAGCTTATGGCTGTGTGGGGATTTGAACCCTGGTCTCTCACGTCATAGTCCAGCACCTTAACCACTACACCACACTGGCTCTTTTGTGGCAACTGTACCTTGGTTTTATTTGTACATCCACAGAATAATGGGCTGCTTAGCCCCACCCTTTCATGACTATCTTGATTAAACTGTCTGGTAGAGAGAATTTGTTGACACTTGAGAATCAGTGATAGTAGGTCTTGCATCCCAGGATGCAAATAGCAGTGTTTATTGTAGATACTCATATTCTGTGCCTTTTAACTTAACCCAACACTTAAACATTCTAAGACAGAATGAACTAAGGGGCTGTTTATCTAAGGATGTGAATGTTGGCAGTTGTGCCCGTGAGTCAAGAGGTCTTTCACTATCTACCCAAGGTCCTTTTTTCAGATTTTTTCAGATTTATTAGGCATGGAAGTAAAGGAGCCACATAACATCAAGGTGTTGACATGATGGTCTTCAGTGCCCACTTCCACAATATTCTCCGCTTGCAATAAACAAAGACTATTTTGGGTGACAAGACTATCAGTGTATTTATTTTTCTTTGTTTCATGTACTAACCAGCTTGACCTTGTTTGGGCTGACAACCACCAAGGCCCAACTAGAATATTATTCTCTTAGTAGTTGCCAGAAATGGTGGATGCAAAGCCAGAAAGAAAAAACTGGCTGAACCATTTGCAGTCATAGCGCGCACTCTAAGGTGTCAGTGTGAGGTGGTAAAAGTAGCTGTCAGTTATGAGCAAGGCTATGTGTACTCTGCATAAAAAGCAAACAAGTCAGAATTCTCTGATGAGGAAATATGAATTCTGCACCAATGCAAGTCACACTCCATGACCACTACTAATAATCTACTCCTCAGGAAGGTCAAGGAGCTATGCAGGACACTAAAGGTCCCCAGCCTCATCCCCACAACCACTGGAAGTCTTATTCAGCCACTTCTATGGCTTCAGAGAGATCATCAGGCATTGCCAACATACTTTAAAGCATCACACTTTATTTCCATAAGAACTAAAAAAAAAAAAAAATGGCCCCAGAACTCAGTTTTCTAAGATTCTTGGCTATTACTGCATTGTAAACCTTTTCTACATTTGCAAGGAATTATGGCATACGCACGGCCCTAATTATAAGGTTACCTAATGTTCATTGAAGATCAAGAGGTAAATGTGCAGATAGAGGGCATATGTTGGAGCTAGCTACATATGCCAGTCACTTGCCTGTGCAGAGGTACAAAGTGGAGAGTAAGTTCCCTTTTCATCCTGTGGGTTTTCTCATCTCCTGCCTTATGCTTACACGTGAATAACTTCTGTTAACTTCATAATGTGACCAAGCTCTGTGTCCCAGTATACAGCATAGTTTCAAATGTTAGTTCTTTTTCTAATTTAATGTTGTAAAGACAGAGAATGTATGCTAGTGTAGTCCAGGACCAAATATGCTCTTGTTCACAGTAAATATTGCTTGTTAAAGTAGCTGTCTCAAGTTTCATGCTGAGATAAGGGGGATAGAAATACAGTACTTAAGTGCGTTTTATTCTCTTGCCTTATTCTCCTTTCTACTCATAGTTCCCATTAATGGGAGCTGTGCATGCACATTGGAGAAGGAAGACATATGGACCACTATGAGTTGTTGTTTTTTAAGCCTGTATATATATTTGCAATACATTTTATTTTAAAAGTCATTTTATTTCTCTGTATTACATGGTTATGTTGCATTGCACATAGCCAATGTTTTATTTCAACATTATTAAAAAGAAGTTTAATATTATTGCAGTGTTTTGTGGCCTGTTTAAAGGCTTTATTTAGTAGTGCAGTGAATGTAAAATACAGTAAACTTTGCATTGAGTATGGTTCAATCTGCTTTATGTGGCATGCTCTGGTACCACCTAAACCTTTTTTCTTTCAAAGCGAGGTGTGCAATAGATTATATACTGAGTGGGATCCAAAGGGCCATGAAGGGAGCCCTTTCACACTCAGTCACACTAGTACTTCAACAGACCCTCTCACCCATTTGCCCAAAACAGATGCTTCCACAAGTCTGGGAACCTGCTGTTGCAGCATGAGAATCTGGAGCTGGAAGCAACCACAGATACCCTAGTGATTTCAGTAGGGGTGCTTGGATACATACACAGCACCTTGGGACCCCAAACTGTGCATTTAATGTACACAGATTCCTGAGTCAAAGGTTGAGTTCACAAGTTTAGATCATGTTTTTAAATAAGTAATAGCTTCATATCAGAGCTTGGAAAAGTTACTGTTTTGAACAACTCCCATCAGCCCAATCCAGTGGCCATGCTGGCTGGGGCTGATGGGAGTTGTAGTTTTAAAAAGTAACTTTTCCAAGCTCTGCTTTATATCCAGTTGTGTTTTATTTCGAAACTTGGCAGTCCTACTTAGCAAGCTTTCCCTGAATTTAAATTATAATGAAAATATTTTAAAAAGTATCTTTTTCATAATAAATGAGAACTGGAAAGCGCTTTACTATAGAAACAAGTAGCAGTAATTATTGTTTCAAAAGGGTGGTCTTTAAAAAAATTCCACTATTGCTAGATTTACTGCTATACCCTACCTCAAAGGGCCACCGTTACTACTGAATTTTTTTTTTAATGAGCTAGATTGCTTTAAGCTTGCAGTCCAAAAAGCCCTGTCGCTCTTGGAATACAAATTCCAAATATTTGCATCAAGACCTGAATCCTAACCATAGCCTATTTCTTCCTGAAACATTAAATCTGAATGTGGGCTGTGCTGCCATATTACAAGGTTTTCTATTGTATTGTACTCATACCCACATGTATTTTAATCTGTTTTTACCCTGTTGTACACCACCCTGAGAGCTTGTTGCTATAGGGCGGTCTAAAAATGTAATAAAATAAATAAATAAATAAATAATATAATATAATATAATATAATTGAATATTTCTCCATACAAATAGTAACCTGGCCTTCATATATAAAACTGGCATTTCAGAGGGCACGCTAGGCTAGAACCATTCTCCTGACACGTAGTGTTTTGGAGAGTTTTTGTTTGCTTGTTTTTGTTTTGTTCTGTTCTTTTTGTATGGGAGAACATATCAGACCTATTAGCCCTTATGGTACATTCTAAAGTAGTACAGTCCAGACATGGTTTTCCACCTCACTGAGAACTTAAGAACACAAGAAGAGCCCTGCTGGATCATGCCAAAGGTCCATGTAGTCCAGCATCCTGTTTTTCAAAGTGGCCTATTACATGCCTATGGGAAGCCCACAAGCAGGACATTAGGCCCCTTTCAGCAGCTACAGATGAGGGGAATACGACACGAGTTTTGTCAGTGCTTAGAGTGCCACCTTCTGAATCATCTTTAATTAACCCACGTGATCAAGCAGACTTTTTCTTATTATATCCCTTCCACGCTATCTTGTGTCCTGCAAGTCCTGGCAGAATGGCTATCAATGGCAAAAGGCACAAGTAGGTGCTGAAACTAAGCAGCGCTGTTTTTTATTTTAAATCTTATTTTTGATCTCCCATCAGACATATGAGACCTGAGCCTGTGTTTTAAAATCTTTACGCAAGCAAGATGGCTTGCAGCAATATACCCAGAGTCTTTAACAGGAGTGCCACTCTTACTGTATTTTACATATACATGAATAGTATCTGCAACGAATGTGGATCCCAAACAAATAACTGAGTGATGTTCTTTAAATGCTTTTGCTCATAGGAACTCTGTACAAGTGCAAAGGTACCAGCTTGGAACACCTGGTAGCAGTAGCATCAAGGCCTTTTAGGCATCAATGAACCACCACTCAGTGGTCTAACTATGTAAACAATTTCTGAACCATTTCATTTATACACTACTGAGGCAAGTTTATGACTTGAAATGTGAACTTTTCTTAGGTTAAGAACAAACTATAAAAAGATATATATATTTGCCTTATTTTCAAATGTGCTATTATTTTAGGTGTTTTGCTGTATCTCCTGTCCTTTTGTGTATGTTGGTATTGCTGCTGTTCCATTAAAAGTACTTTTCTAGGAGGTAGTAAATAAAACATTCTTTAAAACCTGATTCTTGTCTGAAATGGCTTTTATTAACCATATTGAAATGGCCCTTTTCTTTGAAGTTTCAGACAGTGGAGCCATCAGGGTGGGACTTTGGGGACAGGAACCCAGGGCCCCACTCAGCAGAATGAGCAGGAAGGCCTCCAAATGCAGAATGATTGGCTTGCCACATTTTGAAGTGATGTCTTACATAACGCCATCTATGAGAGGGCCCATAAGATCATTGAGCCCAGAGTCTACAGTTACGTAACTGCACTACTGTGCTCAGATTATGTTTCAGGCCAAAAATGGATACTATTATAAGTCACACTAAAACTGCTTGTCTATTTCCCTCCTCTCCCTAACGTCAAGTTAACTTACCTGTTTCCTGATTTCGTGGTATTAGAGCCTCTCCAGACTGGTGTGTTTTTATTTTTGTTTTGCAGATGTATTCAGCAACATGTTGTTGATGAAATAATAGTGTATTAGCGGTCATTTAGATTGGATCGTCCACTCTGTTGTTTTAATTGTTTTGCTTCTTTATTGTTCTGAGATGCTTCCCCAGTGTTACTGCACTATTGGCATCTGGATGAGGCACTTTTGCAGTATAGTGCAGCAAAAGCAGGACAAAAAAAACAACCCTGGGACATTTGTGGCATAAAAGCGTAAAGGATTTCAGCAGGATGTTGCAGGACATGCACTGATTGGGAACAAAGTAGTCTGTCCGCTCTGAGACTTTTGCAGGCACAAACAGTCTTGAAAGTGGGATTGCATATAACTGCCCTGATACCATCATGAGCACAAATAATCAGGAACGGACCATAAAAAGGGTGTCAGCCCTTTGTGCTGCCACTCCACGTCACTGGCTTCAATCGGTAGGGCACAGGGAAAAACACAGTGTTGGGAGAGGGTTGAGGGGGGGCTGTTTTTATAACGTCAGTGGTTATAAGTTGTACTAGACGTTAGAGAAGTGGGTTGTGGAACTATAGTGGTTCTTCATGCCAGCAGTGTACTTACTGGTTTAGCATGGTATTCAATACTAGTTCTAGTCAGAAGAGACCCAGAGGTTAATGGACATGACTAACTTAGGTTCACAAGTTGTGAATAGGACTTAGCTGAATACAACTCTTAGTCTCAGATTGTGCCCCAAAGAGCTGAAGTACTTGTGAGTTTAAGTACAAAATTAGACAAAATAAATTTATTCAAAGTCACAACATAGTGTAGAACATGTAATAAATACAGTGTTCTCAACTGATGTATGTACATTTACAGTAAAATATCTTTGGATGATTCGCCCATAGCTCTACTGATGCAGAAGTAATGAAACATATGTATCAGTTTACAGACCCTCAGATAAAATTCTCAGTGTGTTATATTGGATTTTGAGGGGTATATGCCAACTCTGGATGTGCTCTTCCTGCGTAAACAGCAGGGGTGAGGAAGCCCTAGCTCTGCTCCAGACAATGAGCTGGATCCCACAAAAGGACATCTGAAATGGACCCTTTTTATTACTTTAGAAAAGAAACCTTCCTAATTTGCATCCACCACAAATTTTGGACGAAATTAGGACAAAAAATATAGTCATCATAGTTTGATCTTGCTATCCACAGTGACATAAGCTACAACTTTACTACCCCAATAAAAGTCAGGCAAACAACTATTCATGAAGAAAAGATCACCTATCTGATGTACAGAGGAAGAGGGTTGCACCTCCCAAGCCTGCCCTTGATGCCTGCGCATTTTATTTATTTATTTTATTGTTTGATTTATATCCCGTCGTTCCTCCCAGCAGGAGCCCAACTTTTTGCACAACATTTGAAAAGAGGAGCCTACATATGTGCAGCTGCATGCACTTGGCTTTTCTTTTCAAATGCCACACTGGGAAGCACACAAGGAGGGCACAGAGTTTTTGTCTCTCAGCTGACTCACCGTGCCATATGATGTCATGTTTTGAAAGTTCCCTTAGGATGGTATTACAAGTTACAAGAAATACAGGGCTGCTACCCTCAGTGTTCCATGGTGAGTTCCTGCTTCCCCTTCTTCTGCGATATGTGGTAAGTTTATCAGATATCTTGATTTCATTATACCACTCCACAACATTAGCTGCCATCATTCTGAATGGAGAAACGTGAGTAATGACGGCAAAGCACCATGCAAGTTGCATTGGGAGGGGATGGGAAAAGGGAAAATTGACACATTGGCCAATTTCAGGGGGTGGGCACACTAAAAACATGTAGTTTTACATCAGTTTCTAAACCTGCCTGCTGTTTGGAAGTGCTATCTGAGAAGAACAAGTCTAAAAATCCTTGATCCCAGAACTAGTAATATCCATGGATACCCAACTTGGTGCCATCCAGATACTGTTGGACTCCAACTCTCATCATAGCTGACCATTGGCCATGCTGGCTGGGGCTGGTAGGAGTTGTAGTCCAACATTTGGAAGGCACCATGCTGGTTACAATGATAATATGTTAGTGTGGGAATATCAGCGACCAACATCTATTTCATATTAAATGGTTAATATGTTTTAAAAGATTGGTGGCAGTTTTAACCTGGAGCTGCATACGACATGTTCTTTATGTGGCCTCTCAGTTTGCATCTCTGTGGGTCCTATTTTGTTCTCATGATGTTCCTTTTGTGTTTGGGGTTTGAAAAAGAAATGGAAGGCTTTCGAAAGAGGATTTTATAGAACAGGAGTTGGTGCTGCTTTTAACTTTCTTTTTCAGTTAAATCCACTGTTCAAGGAATGCAAACTTCCTTGTTACTCTGTTGTGTCCTTGTAGCCAGTACACAGACCAGAATAAGGAAATGTACAGTAGTTGGCACATAGTCCTTCTTAAACTAGTTTTCCAACTTTTTGCAAGTAGCTCTAGTCATGTGATCTATAGGGAAAGAAACTGAGACTTATAATCATTTTTTCCACAAAGCAAGGTGCGTTTGGAAAATAATTGTGGCTGTTAGACTACTATAAATGTGGTGGTTTGACCACACACATAAAAGTTGATATAATTTTGTTATAAATCTTTTTTTAAAATTGCTTAGTGGGAACCTATTATTTTAAATTCTACTTTGACATTTAAATTCCCAGCACTGCCAATGGTGTAAAGTTCTTTTTAAGATTTTTCCAGGTTGACTGTCATTGACAGCTTATAGCCATGCAGTATATGCAACATGCATGGCAATAGTCCTGCTCAGGGGGTGGGTAGGATATGATGACTCCATGCTTGCATGCAATAGTGGCAGACAGGAAGGAGTATGCAGGACTGGCTAGCTCCTTCCTCTGCCCTCCATATCCCTGCACCTTGAAGAAAGCGAAGGCCATCATCATTCACCCACCCAGTTTCCATCCCATCTGGCTCTTTCTTGCCCAGCAGGACCAATCTGGAGGAAAAGGCTATGAGTAGCTACTAGCCATGATTCCTACGCTCTGCCTCCATAGGTGGAGGCAGTATGCTTTCAAATACCAGTTGCTGGGAACTGCGGAAGGGGAGAGTGTTCTTTGCACTTGGGTCCTGCTTGAGGGTTTTCCATGTGCTAGTTGGCCACTGTGAGAACAGGATGCTGGACTAGATGGGCCAATGGGCCTGATCCAGCAGGCTGTTATTTCTTATGTTCATCCCAAGTCATTTTCCACCTGGGGCAAAAAGTAGTGTTTCCACCCCCATTCCAGAAGCTGACTACACTGGCAGTTCAATCTTCTTTCAGCACTGGAGTTGGGATTGTGTCCTCCACCCCAAATGAGGACAGCAGGCTAGCCTGGGGGGTTCAGGGCACATTGATCTGTCCTCCAAGCCCTTGGCACCACTCTCCTCCAACTGTCCCAGCTCCCGCCCAAAACAAGTAACAGGTGGGCTTACTTGCAAGTAAATAAGAGAATGTTGAATATAGCAGTCTAATGGTACAAATTCAGCAGCTAGGAAAGAGCAGACTCTAGTTCAAGTGGTCTTACAAGGCAAAGGAATAGCATCAATAAGTCTGATCCAAGAGGAAGGACCAAGGTCCAGGAGTTCGAGATTAGCAGCAAAAATTCCAAGACTGCACTGGAAGTTGCTCCAACAATTTTCCTTGTCTACCCACCAAGCTTATAAGCAGAGGTGGAGAATGCCCTATCCCTGGAGGAATTCCTGGCCTTCAGGCAGGTGCTCCACCAAGAGGATCAGATCTCTTCTTTTCTCCCTGGGAGGCAACACCTGACCTGCCTTCCCCTCTGAATCCTCCCACTCTGTCAGAGCAGGTTGCACAACTGCACCCTCCTCATGCTCCATAGGCAAGGAAGGAGCAACCTCTGGGTCTCCCATCTCATCAGTAGTTCTGGGCACATCTAGAGGCAGGGGGCAGGAGCTTTGTCAAGAGGGCTCTGCTGCATAGATTCATCCCCCTTTCCTATTGGTCGAAGTCTTGGTCCACAAATGTCTCCCACTCCTGGTCTGAATCAGAGTGCTCAGAGGGAACCATGACATCCACCTAGAATCTGTCATCAGAGATGGCCATCTCACTCTGCCTAATGGTAGAGCTGGCACTATTGCCCAGCTTCCTACCCATCACTCTTCCTCTTGACAACAGCAAACAGCACTGCCAACAGCACTTAACTTACTATATGGAAGGTGCATGGCTGGGGACTGGGATGCTACATGCCCCAGTTGCTCTCCACACACAGAAAAAACTTACTTTTCAGAAGTATGCTACGCTTTAGAAGCAGTGGTGTGCATCAATAATTGTTCCATATCCTGCCATTTTAAAGCTCTGTGACAAGGAACCAAGTATCACATTGCAACTGTACAACAAGACAAAATCTGCTACTTACATTACAGTTTTAGGCTGTAAACACACTAGTCGTCAGAATAAAGCGTTTCCATTGGCCACACCTGGAGGGGGAACAGGTTGAACTGCCCATCAGTTGTGAAATCTCTTTAAAGCTGAATTTTAAAAAAACGCACTCAAGCTGCTCTGTTCAGGTTTTACAGTAAAAAAAGGGGTGGGGTTTGACTAGCGTTGTATGCCCCCTTTTCAGAAGAGAGAGGTGGAGATACACTGGAACTGGCAGAACAGTGAGTGTGTTTCTACCTTTAAAAGTTTCTTCTAAATGGCAGTTGTATATTTGAAGATCCACGCATATGTAATGTGAGAAATATCAACCACACGCACATCTCTGAGAGAGAACCCATGGATACCATAACTGGAAAAGCATGCTTGGAGTCTTTGGAGTTTTCTCCCATAGAAAACAGACGTGCAGTTTTGCTGTATGTGCACATGTCTTCAGAGCACACCTATTAAATAAGACTAAATGTAGCAGCTTCAGTAGAATGGCACAGATTAAATCCTGAAGCTGCATTAACCCTATATACTCTTAAAGAGGATTTGTGGTCGATTGTGCTTCCATTCTCATGGATATGTACTCTGAAAGATATTTCATAAAACCACCACAGTATAGATACTTTATTGTACACTTGTGCAAGAATGAAAGAAAATTCAAATATCTCGCATGGGAGTGAGACAGGGCCATCAGTGGGGATTTTCCTTAAAATGATGTTAGGGGTTTTCCAGGAGGTTTTATGTGCTTTGCTTTCAGTTCAATTAATCCCTCAGCCAATACTGCACTGGTTCCTATGGTAATGAAAATTAGCAAAATGAAATTAGTATATTGAAGCAGAATGGCAAAGAGGTAACTTTCGTTAACAGCATCCGCCTTAGCATGCAAACCTGTGCATGGGTATTGTGGAGTAAGCCCCATTGATTTTAATGGGGCTGATTCCAAAGTAAATGTGACTCCTAAAGCATTTCAAGCTGTGCTCATCTTTTGATCGGGAGAGATTTGAAACAGGACATAGGGAGCTGCCTTATACCGAATCAATCCATTGTGATCTGTATAGCTCCATATTGTCTGCACTACCTGGCAATGGCTCTCTGGGGTTTCAGATAGGGTTTTCTCCCAGCCTTTCCTGGAGATGCTGGGGACTGAACCTGGGATCTTCTGAATGGAAGGCAGATGCCCTGCCTCTGGGTTATGGCCTTTCCCCATAGTTTTTATAAGGTAGATGAATCTATGTCAAAACACACACTTACGAGTTAATATTTTGCTACAGGTTGTTCCATTTGGGCATTTACTACATTTTGTTAGTACTTTTGGGTATTTATTTTTTATTTTTGCATAAAGATATCCCATAAAACCCTGCTTGTGTTTACTTTTCTCCCAGTGAAGAGCTGAGTATCGCTTGAGAAGTGTTTGGCTTCCTGTTGTTTGGTGGTGGTGAGAACACACCTACCTCCAATGCTACTTTCATTTCACTTTTATCAACATGCTTCTTTCTAATGTAAATTAGCATATCTTTGCAAGGGATCATGCCTTTTAGCTCATCAGTCAAAGAACCTGATACCAAAATCATATAAGTAGCTGGAAAGTCTCATCTTGATTCTGTTAGTCTTTGGATTTGACCCTAAGGCATCATCAGCTTTGGAAACTAGTCATAAATGCTAGTGCAACTGGAAGAATAAAATAGTATGTGGCACATATGAAAAAGGTAAGGGCCACAAAAATGATGTGCAAGAAGTTAGAAAACTGAGAGAAGGAATAAACTCTAGCACCTTCATCTTTGGTCACATCCACACCATAAATTAAAAGCACATTTAAAACGCATGGCTTCCCCCAAAGAATCCTGGGAACTGCAGTTTATCCATCACAGAGCTACAATTCCCAGCACTCTTAGCCAACTGCAGTTCCTAGGATTCTTTGGGGGAAGCCATGTGCTTTAAATGTGTGATGTGGATGTGACCTTCATTGGTGTGTTACACCAGCAGTTCTATAACCTTCTTTTGGTGAGAAGGAAGATGACTGATTAATTAATTATTAATCTTGTCTTGCACATTGAGCCTTTTTTCAAATATAATGCATGTTCCAAAGGAAGACTGCATGTAGTATCAGAAGCTCACATGTATCCTCTGTGGCTTGGTTACCTTTAATGTATTTCCTCATTCAGTTCCTCCTTGGTATTTGCATAATTACACAATACCTAGAATGGCAATGCTTAGCTAATACCACACTGTTTCTTGTGAAGCACAGAGAGCACATTACAGGAATCAAACGTACCTGCATGGTTGGCTTTCCATTCTTTTCCTCAAGGTGGGGGGGAAACTACAGTGCTTTTGTCTTGTTCAAGTGTTTGCTTCACTTTTCCCTCAATACAGGGTGTTGTTAAAAAGACATATGACAACTAATCAAAGCCACCCTGTTTGTCATGATATCCTGCTATTTACTTTATATCAGAATCAGGGCTGGGCCCAGATATTGTACAACTCTGAAAAGAATCACACCTTTGTACCTATCAGTTTCTCATCACCTCTTACCAGATGTATCCCTTTAAACCAGAGCTGTGCTGAAAATGTTTTTTTTTTATGATTCGTTGGATGGGTGGGGGGCAAAAAAAACCAAACCTCCTGAAAGACTTATGTGGGGAATACATTTTTTCTGAAATATCCAGGGGAGGGGGGTGCCATTTATCTTCATTAAACTTACAAGATGGACAACAGTTTTCCATGTTTTCCTTTTTAAACTTGTTTTTTTAATTTCCTGTTCATATCCCTGCAAGCTGCACTTCCTGGACTGCTTTGGGAGTGACATCATCATCTCACAAGGCACTGCATTGCTCCCAAGTCATTCAAAGCAATATGGGCATTGGGAAGTGGTGACACAGCTTCCTGCCAGCCACACTTCCTTGTGGGACCCAGTAAGATCAGCAACAGCCCCTTCTCAAAACTTTCAGAGGTCAGGGTTCAAATCCCAGTGAGCTAAGAGGGGAATTTGGACCCTGATCTCTGAAGGCTTTGGGAGGGGCCTGTTGTTGATCTTACTGGAGCTTCAGGCTTGTCATATAGTTTAAAAGGAAGTGTCAAAGGGTATTATTGAAACTGGGAGGTGTGAGTTTACGGGATAATCCTTCTTTTCATTTATATAGTGCCTTTACGTGCACAATAGAATTAGCATATTCATTTACTTTACCACAGATTAAATAGAGAAAAAAGGAAGATGTTAAGACAAGATTTAGACAACATAGCAACGTGCCCGCATTGTTTGCTCTCTTTTTCTCAAACTGCTATATTGATGATAGGCAAAAGCAGCATGGCACTGTAAGACACTCTCAGGCTAAGAGAATCAACAAAATCTCAGCAAAATATTTGGGAGCAGCCCAGAGGATTGCGCTACAGCAAAGGGACCATTTGTGTCCAACAAACCATTTTTATTTTCTTGGCATGTTGTTCCAAGGTTTGTAGGCATCTTTTGTGCCCCCCCATCATGTAGCTGGCTGCCCTCCTGCATTCTCACAGCTGTTCTTCCTTATTGCAATCCAAAAACAAATCCAGTCTGTCAATATAACAAAAATAAGACTGGTGCTTTTTGTGGATGTATTCTGCAACATGTCATTGATGCAATAATGCTTTAGTAATGGAATTATACTGGCCTGTCCACACATCATTCCATTTTATTTGTTGTTCTGCCATGCTTTCCCAACGTTACTGCATTATTGCCATCTGGAGGGGCACTCTTGCAGTAGAGTGCAACAAAAGGGGAATGCGCATGCATGCACAAGCACACACACACACACACCCCTCTGGAACATTTGTGGTAGAAAAAGTTACAGGATTTCAGCAGGACATTATGGGACATGCATTGATTGGAAACAAAGCAATATGTCTGCCCCAAAACTTTTGCAACACAAACAGTATTGAAAGCAGGGTTACATATAACTGCACCGATACCACCATGAGTACAAATCATCATGAACGCACAATAAACAGGATGTTTGGAAGGGCTCACTGTTGGGCGTTATATTTCAATAGTGCTTTTGTGAGCATGATCATTCCACAATTAAATACTTTTAGCCTCACTGACTGAGTGTTAAGCACATGCTTAACAGCAAAATCCTTTGCATGCCCATGCAGAAGAAGCCCCACTGAGGTCTTTAGGGCTTACTCCCAAGTACCACAGAGGGTTGCAATGTCTCTCTCTCTCATTGAAATCAACAGTCCTAAATTGTATATTTCTGAATGTTGCTTTCGCTGGAAATGGTGTTATAAATAAATCATGTAGGTTAGGGAGTTTTAAAAAGCAACATTGACATCACTGGAAAGAAAATGTAATTTTGTGAGAATTGTGCTAGATGGAAGAACATGACTGGCTTGTATTGAACAGCTGAGTAAGCATTGCACATAAGCATGATCTGAGGACTCTACTTCTTTTACTACACCCAAGGAATTAGCGTCATCTAACAAACTGCAGGACTCCAATAAGCTCATGGAGCCCTAGAGCAGCAGAGGCTCCACATTCATTTAAGTAGCAGGGAATATCTAAATCTTACTGGATGCAAAGTGCACTTCTTAACATTGGCATAAATGGGGCAGCCAATTTAACTGAGCCTACATCCAGACTGCCATTATTTTGGAGAGAGATTCAATCACATACTGACAAATTCAGGTTGCACAATTGTAGTTGACTAGCATTCTCGTGCTTGCTGTTGCACAGGAATTCTAAGAAACCAACAAATCAGTGCAGTTTTAAAATCAGTGGTGAAAATCAGTGCAATGTTGAAAGATTCAGTCCACCATCTTAATTCAAAATGGTGCTCAATTGTATCTAAATATAGAAGAAACGCTGCTCCTTGATCTCAGGAACCATCTTGCAAGAACTGGTTCTGCTATCTTAAGAGGTGTTCAAATGCATAGTGAACAATTTTCCAAAATATATAGTAGACTGAGGGGTCTTGCACGACAAACCCACTTCTCTGAAAAGTCAGACTTTTTGTGATAGGGAAAATGTCAGGAAAATGCACTGGAAAGCATGGGGTAATATGTGCTTTGGTGAAACATCCTCTAGCCTTTCTCCAAACGAAGTGGAACAAATGCCCATTAAACAGCCAACTTCATCTAAGTTCCCTGCAACCAATTCAGGATGAATTCTTTATAAACAGTTCACCTGGAACTGCCATAACTGAACTGTCTAAACATTTTTTCTTGTATCTAGGTATGAATAACTGGGTCAGGTGGAGGGAGGAGAGAGGGAGCACAACCTAGGATCCTAAGTGCCTCTAGAACTAAAGCTTAATAATTTCCTCAGCAAGGAATTAAATGAATAAGAGGGGGGAAGTATTTTGTGGAAAAACTCAATGTAGGGTTTGAATGCCTCAAATATGTCACTCCAAAATAGGTTTGGAATGTCAAGGTCTGTTATAGTTCTTCAGTATGGACTCCTGGGAGGAATGGCAGAATATTAATATTAATATTAATAATAATATCCTATCAAGTGGTCTTGTACAGGAGGGCCCCACTTACCAGCGCTTCGCATTCCGGCATTCCACTAATGCGGTGGCTTTCAATTAGGGGAAATTCCCCGTTTTAAAGCCATTTTTGCACTTTTGCGGCATTTTCGTGGCATTTTTGCGCGATGCGTCCCATTATACTCAATGGGTTCCGCTTTATGGCGATTTCCACTTTACGGCGGCAGTCCGGAACGGAACCTGCCATATAAGCAGGGCACGCCTGTATTAATTCCTGAGACAAATGTCAGTTTCATTTATTCTCATGCCCAAGAACATATACACTCTCCAAAGGTTAAGAGGAATACAAGAGACACTAAGTGAATGAATAAAATTAAAACCATATTAAAAGGTGTTTGTATTAATGAAACCAGAAAGAAATAATATGGCACAGAGGAAACTGGAAAAACCTGCAAGGTGATCATTTAGTAAATGAAAGTAACAAAGGGCAGCTTTGTAGAGCCAGTAATGTCATTCTAGAAACCCAAGGAGCGTAACACAGTATGAAAACCGAGTCAGCTTAACAAAAAATCACAACAAAGGTCAGACCATGCTACAGGCAAACTGATGTAGAAAATTCCTCTCCCCAGGGACCTCTGGGAATTGTTAGAAGCCTGCATGTTTACCCTGCAGAGCAAATAGCAGCCCTTTCCCTGTAGGCAGTAGTGTGGGCTGTTCACAGAGGAGGAGGGCAAGGGAATGGGCAACAGCAACAGCAGTGAGGTAGAAAGAATCCCATTGAAGACATCTTGTGCTCCCTGCCCACCAAAATACTGAGCTGGCACTGGAAACTGGGAGCAGTTTCTTTTGCTACTTGGGGCCATATGAAGTGGTTTTGGAGGAAGGGCCGTTCCAGCTGGCAAGATGGCTGTCCCTGGCCTAAAGAAAGATACTCATAGCAGCTGTCATAACAACAAAGATAAACACTGGCAGATCTCGACAAGGACATTGTTCCAGGATCGACAGCCCTCTAAAAGTACTCTCCTACGACCTCACTGTCACCTCCCTCGTACAGGGAATCTTGAGGAGTGTTCCACCAGGAGACCTCAACAAGGAAGGAAGGGGAGAGCTATTGTAAAAAGAGAGGCAAACTCAGATATATGAAAGTCCCAGTTAACACAGGCATTTGCTACAAGGTAAGTAGAATGATTCTTCCGGAGAGACATGTGACAAGATCCTTCAGTACACAGTCATTGGCAAAACCTGTTCTGAGGCAAAAGTTAACATGCTTGAATTTAGAATCCAGGCATTTCCATGAGTGAATGTCAACGCTGACCTGTAAACCTGGGTGTGGGCTGTACCACTTCAGACTGCAGGGAGAGGCTCCCATGGTTCAATTCTCTGCCACACAAAACATTCCCTTGCATAGCTCAGCGGTAGAGCATCTGGCTTGCATGCAGAAGATCCCAGGTCAATCCCTGGTGTCTGCAGGAAAGGGTGGGCTATACTCCTTGTCTGAAATGCTGGTGAGCCGCTGCCTGTCAAAATAGACAATACTGAGCTAGATTGACCAACGGTCTGAATCAGAGTACAAGACAGCTCCCTGTGTTCCAATAATGAAAAAGTACCAAATCTAGGAGGAACGTCGGCTGACAGGAGTCTTGTTTTCAGGATGGAGGGAAAGTTGTGTGTAGAAAATCACAAGAGCCTCTGCCCGCAATCTGAAACGGTGTAGCCCAGACACAAGTATATTATTACCTGGGTGACAACAATACCTCTTTCTACGTGGCTTCAGGCAATGCATTAACGTATCGGGCATACTTGTCTCATCTATAACATGACAGCTCACATGCACCACAAACATTTAATATGTAAATGGTTACAAGGCCCTTTGAAGATAGGAAGTTCTATCTGAATGTTGAGGAGTATTGCATTCAGTCCATTATCAAGGTAATCGCGGTCTACTCCCTACCCTTTTCCCTGGCATGATGTACTTCAGTTGCTTCCCTCCCTTTTCATTACACAACTGGTTAGGTAGGTAATGTTTTTGTTTCACCGTTTATTGCCTCATCAAGCAAAGGTCATGACTGGAAACAGGCTATTAAACTATAAATTATTTGATCCAGTCACCAACAGATTCTACGACCCTACAATACTGTCACAGAGAGATGAAAAGTGAGCCCCAGAACTGCTAAAACAATAAATATGGAAAGGGAGATCTCTTATTTATCACATTTGCATCCAGTCCATCCTCCAAACTTAGGACAGTGGGGATCAAATTATCTTAACAAACGTCCTGTGAAGTAGGTTTGAAAGTGATGGCGACATTCTCACAGCTGCACAGTGAGGTTCATTGCTGAGCTTGGATTTAAGCCAAATCTTGCAGGACATTTGCTGTGTACATGAGATCACACTGGCTTTTTCTTTCTTTCGTTTGTTCATCTTCCCAGTTTAGATTTCACTGAAACAGCTGGAGAAGCAACAGGTATGGATGGATGGGCAACTATACCTTTCATGCATCCCTCAGTGGAGGGCAGTAGTATAGTGCCAAATTTAGAAGTGCAGGTTCCCTTGATGGTAGTCACAGCTACACTCCCTCCTCCCTTTTTTTGTTCATTTGAGAATGAGATCCTTGTTAAAGCCTTCTCCCACAACAACAGATGTTTCAAGAAGCCAATCATCATGAAAGGGGGGGAGTGTTAGCTACTGAGAAGAGTCTTTCATGGTGTTTGGCTCCAATCAAGAGGGAAGGACAAGGAAGCATGTTAGAAGATTCTTCTCAGTGGCTAATACACTCCCCTTTCACACTGATTGACTTGTAGGATGCTGGAGACATAAGGACCCTGGTCACAAAAATGTAAGGAGCTTAACCCCCCCCCCCGAGCCCAGACAACTACACCCCTGATAGAGGGGACATGTTACCTGTGAAGGACTTGTCTCATCTAAAGCTCCAAGACTTGAAAGGCTCAAGAAGCATGAAGCTAGACTTCACAAAGTCAACAAGGAAAGGAATATTAAATCTAATTCTCACCAACGGGTGTGATAACTTTCTGGGATGTACCACTTCAGACTGCAGATGGTGGCTGATATCACTGAATCCTCCTCAGTACCCCCCCCCAAAAAAGACCCTTCTGCATGTCAGGTACAAGATGGCCTCAAACACCCCCCACACACATATGTGCACACACATTGAAAGACTCTGATTGAACCAAGTCCCCCCCTCTTGCATGAAGGAGCTCTATGTGCATACATCGCACACTGGCTGAATATGTGGGCAATGGGGTAGGCATTCACTGCATGTCTTACTGCTGGGGAGCAGGATTAGCCTACATGGCTCCATGATCTCCCTCAATACATTGGGTGAGGGGCCATCTGAAACACCCTATGGTAAGCAATCAGCCTATATTCTACCCAGAAGAGAAGCTAAAAAATGGAATATTCAGTTTGGGGTGACAAATGAACAGTCCTGTGGGCTGAGGATGCAGAGTGTGTGTGAGGGTGTTTTACTGACGTATCTCTGGAGCCTGAAGTATACCTGCAGACAGTCTGGTTTGGATGGAGCCATTTGTCAAGTGAGCAAGGAGAGTCAAGGGTGCCATCTTTGGAGCCTTGGGCCTATCTCTTCGTAGCCAATAATTCACTGGGGAAAGCAGAAGACCAGCTGGCAAGCTTTTCGCTGCTTGAATGTAACCTGCAGTGCCCTGAATCTCTCATAAGAACGTAAGAGGAGCCCTGGTGGATTAGATCAAAAGGCTCATCTAGGCCAGCATTCTATTCTCACAGAATTTATTTATTAAGATCAATATATCGCTTAACTGTAAAAAAAACCCTCTAAGCAGTTTACAAAAGACATTAGAATTATCGACAAAACAGTTAAAGACAATTAAAACATTTTTCAAACAAATTAAAAACAGCAACAGACCAAATAAACACGTCAGCATCTATGCATCTGGATAGGCTTGCCTAAACAAAAAAGTTTTAAACAGGCACCAAAAAGAATACAGTGAAGGAGCCTGCCTGATGTCAATAGGCATGGAGTTCCAAAGCCGCCACACCAAAAGAATGATTTCTTACAAGTGTGGAAGAGATATCATGTGGCACCTGTAACAGTGCCTGTTCTGAAGATCAAAGTGCCTGAGAGGGCACATATGGAGTAAGCGGTCCTGCAAGTAAACTGGTCCCAAGCTGTTAAGGACTTTTATACCAATAGTAACACCTTGAACTTGACCCGGTAACACATCAGGAATCAGTGCAGATCTCTGAGCAGAGGTGTTATATGCTGACAGGGTCTCACTCCTGTCAGCAATCTGGCTGCAGCATTCTGCACTAATTAGAGTTTCCAGGTCAAGTGCAAGGGAAGCCCCCATAGACTGCACTGCATTAATCCAGTCTTGAAGTCACCAATGCTTGAACTACTGTGGTCAGGCTCTCCCAGTCCAGGAATGGTCATAGTTGTGTTACTAAGTGCAGTTGATAAAAAGCACTTCTAGCCACTTAGACTACTTGAGCCTCTAGTGATAGAGCCTCTAGTGATAGAGCTGGATCCAGAAGCACCCCCATCCAGGACAGGCAAATGACCAATCTCTCAGACATGGGAACCACTCACCCACAATGCTTCTGTCTTGACAGGATTCAAGCTCAGTTTATTTTCCTTCATCCATCCCACCACTGCGTCCAGGCACGAGCGTGTGCACAGTCTCTCCTGATTTGGATGTTATGGAGAAGTAGAACTGAGTGAGTGTCACCCAGCATACTAATGACACCTTGCCCCAAATCTCCTAATGACCGCTCCCAGAGGCTTCATATAGGTATTAAATAGTAGAACTTCCTATGGGAAGTTCACATGCAGGACCTGAGTGAGTCAGCTCAGCTGTAAACATTGGTACCAACTCTAGCCAAGGCTTGGAATAAAATAGATATTGTTTCCCCTTGCTTCATGGATTATAAATCTTGGCGGTGGTGCTTGTGGAAACTATATTTGCTTTGGATTCATATCCATCATAGATATTGGATCCCTTATGGATTGCCTTTTCCTCTTAATTTAAGGACCAGCTGCAAAGATTCAAGGATGCAGATATAAGTTATTAGATGTTAATATTATGTGAATTAATTGTGAGAAAACAATTTATTTTCAATCTTATTCTTAGAGTTATTAAAATATGTAAGATGATTCTAGTCTAAGGCTGCAATCATTGGTGGACTTATCTGGGTGTAAGACTTACTGAACTCAGGGACTTTCTTCTAAGTGTTACATTTCAGTGTCTGAAGTGTCTGGAGAAGACTCAAAAGCACTTTATTTATTTATTTATTACATTTATACCCCACCTTTCTTTTCATGATAGAAACCTAAGGCACTTTACATATGGTTCCCAGGCGGTCTCCCATCCAGGCACTGACCAGACCAGCAGACTGGTGGCTCAAGCTACATTTTAATCCCCATTTTCAGTCCTACCCATTTTGTTTCACAGCATCTTACCAGAAAACTAGGTGACACTAAGGAAGGTCCTAAGCTGCTCTTCTCCTTAGTTTTCTATGTGCACTGAGATCCTTTTTTTTGTATGGAGGAGTATGGAGCATTCAACTGTATAAGATTAACATGTCGTCCAAACCCTGGATTATGTTTAAGGTCTGTCCTCCTTAACCATGGCCTATAGCCAATTCTGGGCTACAGATCATGGTTAAGGAGAACAGACCTTAAACACAATCCTGGATTCAGATGACATGCTAAGCCAAACCTTGGCTTAGCTGTCTTCCTTCATGGATCTAAAAGGCCCAGGGAAGAGCAGAGCGGGTGCGAGCTCCTCTCTTGGTGCCAGCGCATTCACTTGGTCATGGTAGGCCACACTCTGGCTTACTGTGACATGAGAACCAGGCCACTGGTAGTTTACAAAATGATTCATACTGGAAAGGAGGACTGAAGCAAAATGAAAAGCAGCGTTAAATTCTGTGGCCAGGATTTAAAGAGTATTCTAACTGCACCATCAAAATGCAGTACTTCGTAAGAAACAACAGGATAGATACAGGACTGATATGGATTGTGGCTAACGTTGTGTGTACAACATTTCCCAGACCAGTGGTGTTAGCACACTAGATGCAGAGTAAACAGAGGTGTGGGGCGTGCGGTGTACATAGCCTGTGTGTGAGGAGACACAGCCAGTAAGTATAAAGCTAAATGGATCGATGTTCTGACTTCCTCTGCTTCTGATGAAGCATCTTCCTCTGCTTCTGAGTGGAAAAATTTAAAAAGCAGTTTGTGATATAGCATGGGGCAGGTGGGTGGGGAAGAGTGTCAAAGGGGGAAAAAATGACTGGGCTCATCTAAATAGTAGCTCTTTGGATCCCAGCTGGCAACAAGATAGAGAGTGCCACTTTTAGTTATGAAAATATGAAACCAAGATTCTTTATTACACAACAGAACCTGTTGACCTTTTATCCAACGAAGTGAAATGAAACTTCAAACTGTCCTGTACAGATCACAGATAAGATTTTCATCTATTTGTGTTTTTTTATTCAAAAAAATAGTGAACCTTGGAACTTTTTGCTTTGTAATAAAACTAGAATCTCTTATTTTAATAGCATGCAATTAAGTATTGCACACTAAAGATAATATTGCTCTTAAGAAGATATTGCTTAGGGGAAAAGTAAACAAATGAAAGCTAGAAAAGCTCCAGGGAAAAGTTAGTGATAAAGGTCTGACAAGGCTGTTTTTGTTCATCTCAAATGGGCACAATCCAGTATTTTAAACCCAGCAAACTTACATGGGCTTAACCGTGTGATGGATTGTGGCTCTTGTATGTGAGAGAGATTTCTAGTTTCTAACTCTGAAAAGTGATTAGCATTCATTTTAGAAAAAGTAAAGTATTTGTAATAAACTATGTAAATAGTAAAGTAAATGTAATATTAAAGTAAATGTAAAGCTGCTTTACATACCAAGGGAGATCACTGGTTCCTCTAGTCCGTTAATGCTTTCTCTGACTGGAAATGGCTCTCCGGTGCAGTTTATTCTAAGCTTCTTTTCCTACTGCACAAGCAGCCAGCACACTGCCCGCCCCTAAACTTGTCAAGTAATTTGTCCCATAACATACTATTTATGGGGCTTTTTTGTGACAGTACTCACCAGTATGGAGTACCTGCACCTCTTTTTTTGCTGCCCATGCCAGCCATTTGGTTCTGGCACCCACAGTACTTTTATCAATATAGGAGTACTGGCACCTTGTTTTTCACCCCCCTGAAAAACCACTGACTAGCAGCATAAGGTTATGAAGATTTGAAAAGAACCAGTATTTATTTTAAGTTTCTATTTCTTTTTATCTTTTCTCATCTATTTCATTTTAGAAACTACTTAGCTCTTTATTAAATCCCATGTGTTGAATTGCACAAAAACTTATTTCACACTGCACAATTTTTTTTGACACTGCACAAAGTGTGTCTAGCTGCACATTAGAGTAAACCTTGCTCCAGTGTCTTAGGCAGAGGTCTTACTAGGTGACACTAAGGAAGGTCCTAAGCTGGTCTTACAACAGTTCTTCCCCTTAGGATCCATTTAATTGGAGATGTCAGTCACTGAATTTGAGAACTTGGGAACCTGTGTGACAAAGTGGATTGATTCTAACTGTTAGGAGTGTCAGACTAGGACCTGGGAGATCAGGATTCAAATCCCCACTCAGCCATTAAGGTCACTCTCAGCCTAATTTATCTCACAGAGCTGTTGTAAGGATAAAATGGAGGAGGGATAACCATGTATGTTGCCTTGAGCTCCTAGGAGGAAAGGTGGGGTATAAATGAATTAAATTTGCAGGAAGCCAGATTTCGACTGGACATCAGGAAAAACTTCCTAACTGTTAGAGCCATACGACAATGGAACCAATTACCTAGAGAGGTAGTGGGCTCTCCGACACTGAGGCATTCAAGAGGCAGCTGGACAGCCATCTGTCGGGAATGCTTTGATTTGGATTCCTGCATTGAACAGGGGGTTGGACTTGACGGCCTTATAGTCCCCTTCCAACTCTACTATTCTATGATTCTATGATAAATAAATAAATAAATAAATCTCCTCATGCAAAGCATGTGCTCTATGCCAGTGAGCTATGGCTCCTCCCAAGCAACTTATGTCTCCATATTTAGTCACTCTACAATTAGACCCATGTGTAGTTCATACACACCTTAAAATGGGGGGGGGGAAGACCTGTGGCTCTCCAGATATTAGTGGGCTCCAATTCCCATCAGTCCCAGCCAGCATGACCAATGG
Organism: Rhineura floridana; assembly: GCF_030035675.1. Taxonomy (NCBI): domain Eukaryota; kingdom Metazoa; phylum Chordata; class Lepidosauria; order Squamata; family Rhineuridae; genus Rhineura; species Rhineura floridana. Next base: position 25,151,223 of record NC_084488.1, on the reverse strand, counting down.
CCAGGGATGATGGGAAATGCAGCCCAACAGCATCTAAAGGACCACAGGCTCCCCATCCCTGCCTTAAAGGAAAGGACATATCTGTACTGCAGACTTAAACTGGTTTTACAGTCATGGCGTCTTCCCAGAGAATTCTGGAAAACAAAGGCTGCATGTGCATCATACATTTAAAAGCACATTACTCTCCCCAGAGAATTCTGTTACGGAATCCTGTTAAGGGTGCTGGGAAATGTAGCTCTGTGAAAGGTAAACTACACTTCTGAGGATTCTTTGGGGGAAGTAATGTGCTTTAAATGTATACTGTGTTATGTATGCAGTTACAGTGCTCTGGTGGGGAAAGCTAGCGTAGACCTGAATAAAACAACTCATAGGAATTGACAGATATTTTTGGATCATTGAAGAAGAATGTCTTCCCTTTTTGGCACTCCTTGCAGAAATGTAATACAATTCTACACATGTGTTTTCAGAAGTAAGTCCCATTGTGGTAAAAAAAACATTACTTCCAGGTAAGTGATTATAAGATTGCAGCCTTGTTATTGTGTGCCCTCAGTGACATCAACACATTTTGTGATGTCATTTATTTATTTTATTTTATTTTATTGCACTTGTATACCGCCCCATAGCCGAAGCTCTCTGGGCGGTTTACAGCAATCAAAAACATTAAAACAAATATACAATTTAAAACACATGTTTTAAAAACAATTTAAAACACAATTTTAAAATTTAAAACAATATAAAGACAATTTAAAACACATGCTAAAATGCCTGGGAGAAGAGGAAAGTCTTGACCTGGTGCCGAAAAGATAACAGTGTTGGCGCCAGGCGCACCTCATCAACATCATTCCATAATTTGGGGGCCACCACTGAGAAGGCCCTCTCCCTTGTTGCCACCCTCCCAGCTTCCCTTGGAGTAGGCACCCAGAGGAGGGCCTTTGATCTTGAACGTAGTGTACAGGTGGGTTCGTATCGGGAGAGGCGTTCCCTCAGGTATTGTGGTCCCAAGCCGTGTAAGGCTTTATAGGTCAAAACCAGCACCTTGAATTGAGCTCGGAAACACAGGCAGCCAATGGAAGCGGGCCAGAATCAGTTTTATATGTTCGGACCGTCTGGTCCCTGTTACCAATCTGGCCCCTGCATTTTGCACAAGCTGCAGTTTCCAAACCGTCTTCAAAGGCAGCCCCACGTAGACCGTATTGCAGTAATCTAATTTGGAGGTTACCAGAGCATGGACCAGTGAAGCCAGGTTATCCCTGTCCAGATAGGGACGTAGTTGGGCCACCAACCAAAGTTGGTAGAAGGCACTCCGTGCCACCGAGGCTACCTGAGCCTCAAGTGACAGAGATGGTTCTAGGAGAACCCCCAAGCTACGAACCTGCTCCTTCAGGCGGAGGGCAACCCCATCCAGGACAGGTTGGACATCCACCATCTGGTCAGAAGAACCACCCACTAGCAGCATATCAGTCTTGTTTGGATTGAGACTCAGTTTATTAGCCCTCATCCAGTCCATTGTCGCAGCCAGGCACCAGTTCAGCACACTGACAGCCTCACCTGGAGAAGATGAAAAGGAGAAATAGAACTGCGTGTCATCAGCATACTGATGGCAACGCACTCCAAAGCTCCGGATGACCGCACCCAACGGTTTCATGTAGATGTTGAACAGCATGGGGGCAGAACTGACCCCTGCGGAACCCCATACTGGAGAGTCCAGGGTGCCGAGTAATGTTCCCCAAGCACCACCTTCTGGAGGCGACCTGCCAAGTAGGAGTGGAACCACCACAATGCAGTACCTCCCACTCCCCACTCAGCTAGTCTCCCCAGAAGGATGCCATGGTCGATGGTATCGAAAGCCACTGAGAGATCAAGGAGAATCAACAGAGTCACACTCCCACTGTCTCTCTCCCGACAAAGGTCATCATACAGGGCGACCAAGGCTATTTCCGTGCCAAAACCAGGCCTCAAACCTGACTCAAAGGGATCCTGATAAACGGTCTCATCCAAGAGTGTCTGGAGCTGGCCTGCAACCACTCGTTCCAGGACCTTGCCCAGGAATGGAACATTTGCTACTGGCCTATAGTTATTAAGATTTTCTGGGTCCAGGGAGGACCTCTTCAGGAGTGGTCTCACTACTGCCTCTTTCAGGCAGCCAGGGACCACCCCCTCTCACAGAGAGGCATTAATCACTTCCCTGGCCCAGCCGGCTGTTCCATCCCTGCTAGCTTTTATTAGCCAAGAAGGGCAAGGATCCAGCACAGAAGTGGTTGCACGAACCTGTCCAAGCACCTTGTCAATGTCCTCAAGCTGCACCATCTCGCTGTGTGATCCCTGGTTGCATGGGACAGCCTATTAATCAAATCCATGTAAGGAAAAAAACCCCATGAGACAAGAATAGCTCCTGTGGAGAAGCAGCCACAGAAAACTGGTATTGTTTAGGATTGGCAGGTGGCATAGTTGAACCACTGAAATGGAAGAATGTCTGCCACACAGAAACTGCTAGCCAAAAATCAAAAGTGGAGAATGTTCAGCTACTGTCTACCAGAATTGTTTCTGAACCCTCATCAAATTACAACTCCCAGGGTTGTTTGCAGAAGCTGTGAGGATGACCCCTGTATAACTATAAACCCAATCTACGTTTGCAGAGTTGAGCTCTTAAATGGGAAGATGTCAGGACCAAAGAGGGAGAGGTTTATACCATCTCCTAATGTGGCCCAACCCTGGATCATCATTGGATATTCCTTTCCAACACTGGAGTTCTCTTTCTGATATCAGAGGAAGTTCTGTTATGTTCTATGGCCCATGGAATGCCCTTCCAGGGATAATAGGTTTTCAGCCTAGGAAGCTGGTTTGCTGCATTGTTTTTCAAACAGTGGGACCAACCAGTAAGCCTTGGACCGCTTTCAAGTGAGCCACAGTGCCACAGCCTGCCCCACCCCTTGGCCTTTTGGTTGGTCCAATGTTGCAACTCTTATCGTGTGTAATAAAAGTGACTGGAGGGAGAGAGATTTGGGGGGGGGCAGAGAAACAAGGTCTCCCTCCTCTGAGGGGAAAGAACTAGAGGAGTTGTTGAGAAGGAAATCAGAAAGAGAAATACAAGGCCGATATCTATTATCATTATTTGAAGGAAATTACAACGAAAGATAAAAGGTTAACATTTATTATCGTTATTATCTGTTAATAAACTGGGAATAGCAAGGAAGAGGGTAAGAGAGGAAAGCTGTTATAAGAGGAAGAACTGAATGTAAAAGGACCAGAAAGAAGGTTTGAAGAAACTGGCTAGTGTGTGTTTTTTTTGGGGGGGGGGAGAATAAGGTACAAGTTGAATGGGAAAGGAGAATGGGAGAGGCAGGAGATGGGTAAAAATTACAGGAGATGGGTAAAAATACTTTGAGAGGCATGTGGGAGCAGAAAGGGAAAAATATAAATGACAAAGTCTTCCCCACTTAGAGTCTCTGATCAGCAAATTCTACTTCATATGTGGAAACTGAGTCACACTACCTCCAGTACTTGGCTTAAGGAAAGCTGAACAAGGGAACTCCTTGCCACAAGGAAAACACTGTGGCAAAGAATTTAGCAATCTCCAGAGGCGAATTAGTGAGTAATTGCCAGCTGGTTATGCTAAACTCTGCCTGCATCTGCCACCATTTTGTGACTGGCTCTGCCCCTGCATCACCATTTTGTGACTGGTGGGCCTCAGTAAATTTCAGCTATGTCCAAACAAAAAGTTTGAGAGGCCCTGTCTTACTGTACAGTACACATTGCTTTACCCATCCCTCGGGGAAAGGAAGTTACATATTAGGAAAGGATGAATAAAGGCAACCAGGCACAATTTGACAGGTCTGCATTTTTAAGAGTGGCATGAAAGGCAGAAATTTAATGGATGAAACTTGTCTGGACATGGAAATACAGTGTGAGGGAAAGCTTCATCTGTTGAATTTCTGCATACCAAGCAGCTGCCAAAGGCCCAAAAGTTGTGCCAAAAGATAGCAACAAGAGGTCTCATACAGCATTAATCTGCTGCCCACAGTTTAAACATGTGCTGCCCAGAACCACATTGCAAAGAACCAGGATACCACAATGTACTCCTCTCCTATTTTAACAGATATTGAAAATACAACAGAAAGTAGTCTTGTAACTAATTCGCAGTCTGTTAAAAACAACATATTCTTATTTATCATTTTATCCCGTGTAAGCCTTCCCTTTTCCCTTTACTGTCACAATCTGAGCATAAAACATGCTTTGTCTTGTTCATCATATGGTATCTTTATTAACTGGATATTGAGATCCCCTCCCCCTTTATTAAAACATTATAACCCTCTCACTTTCATTTATGCTTTTAATTGCATCATCACAAGAAAAAAAACAAAAAATTAAGATTAACAGAGGAAAGGAGGGATTTTAACACAAGCAGGGGCGAGGGGATTACAATCATACTTCATTCCCTAGGCAGTGTTCAGGGCCCTCATTCAAGTAATATGTTTTTGAGAGTCCCAGGGTAAAGGAGATCTGGTTTGACTCCATGAAGGTGGTTCTAGGAAAGCACATTTCTGCAAAAGAAACAGATTAAGTGCAAGGGCAGTCTGCTGTACGTTGTACAAGGCTCTGTTTGCTTTGGCTGCTTTTTCTGTGTGGGGCTGACTCTGGGCAGGGTTTTCACAGCCTTGATTCTAGCAACCGCAATCAACCTGTTACCAAGTTCGCCTTTCTGCTGACGTGGTTGCTTGGCTGCCAGGCTGCTTGACTTGCTTGTCCTCTCTCCCCAACCCAGGAGGGGCTTCTTTTCCCCTGTGACCAGCAAGCATATTTTAAAATTCTCCAATCAGCTCCCTGGGTGAAAGAGCAAGCAAGAAACTAATTGAAGTGACTGCGCAAAAGAAGTGCATTGGAACCAGCTCTAGAAGGAGGGAGGGAGAATCACTTTATGATGTTCCTGTTTTTTCCTCATTCCTCTCATCTAGTATTCTAAGACTATAATTTTACTTACGTGCCTCCAGTACACTAGAGCCACTTAGTGTGTGGCAACAAAACAAATTGGTAACATAAGCCAGTTACCGCAACTGGATTTAGCCAATACAGTTCTGTCTCTCCAATCCAGGATGGATTTCCTCTCACCTGGCTGGAAATGACAGAAGAACAACAAAAATACAGAATGAATGCTTCCAAAGAAGTGAAGACCGGTGTGATTAAAAAAACATTTTGCTGTTGTTATTTATGGTGGTGGCTGGTGCTCATTGGAACTGGTAGGGCAGAAGGCAGGGAGCCCAACAGTAGGTGAAACCAGAGGCAATGACAGACAGAACTACCCCCTGGCTGGCTGTAAGTATGAAGGCAGGGGTTGGGTGACAGCAGCCTGAAGTTGGTAGGGCTGTACCCCATTCACCTTAATAGACCAGCCTCCACTGATTATTTATAAGGTTCAAGCTGCAACAATCATAGCTGAGTTGTTTGGTTAATCTAGCAAAGTGGCCTTGGTTTTGATTCCCTGGCCAGGAAAGGTAGAGCATATGAATTTCAACTGAATTTTGTTCCACTGACACAGAATCAACGGGATTCAAATCACTTTGAATTAAAATTCTCCCAGCTTCAGCGGCTTGGGGATCAAACTCTGCAGGGTCATCCAAAGGTTATGCTGCATCAGGAGCTCTGTTTGAGCATATCCTGCTTAATCCTAAGAATGGTTATTCAGAAGCACATTCCATTGAATTTGGTGGACCTTCCTCCCAAGTAAGGGCACATAGTATTGCAGCCTTACTCTGATAAGGTTTGGACCATTTTATATGTATATATTGGGGTAGATAAAGACAGCAATGAATCTTCTAAACACAGCAATGAATCTTCTTCAGTGGAGATCTCCTGGAGTCCCTTATGGCCTCTCTCCGGCCTGGTGTAGATCAAGGGTAGAAACACACTCACTATTTCACCAGTTCCAGTGTGTCTCCATGTCTCTCGTCTGAAAATGGGGGCACATGATGCTAGTCAAACCCCACCCCTTTTTCCTGTAAAACCTGCTGGGAGCAGCTTGAGTACATATTTTTTTAAAATCAGCTTCAAAGAGATTTTGCAACTGATTGGCAGATCAACCTATTCCCCCCAGGTGTGGCTAATGGAAACACTTTGATCTGGCAAAGAGGAGTCTAACGCTCCTCTTCCCTTCCATGGTTTTCTTTTAACCATCTTTAAACATTCCATTGCTTAGTAGCATGGCACATGGTTCTGCCTGCAAAAGGTTCCATTCCTCTCATTTCCCATTAAACGTAGCAGTGATGTGAAAGGTCTCTGCCTCAGCTCCTGGATTGCTGCTGCCAGTCAGAGCACACAGTGCTGAGCTAGATGGACAAAAACAGCTGACAAAATAAGGCAGCTTCCTATATGCCAAATAAAGGGCATCTGCATCGTTTGTCTGTAGGAGATGTGCAGTGGTTTCCCAATTCAAAACAAAACACTCAGGAATACTTTATTAGTCACAGCATCAATATGTTTCCTACACTGAGATAAGGTGTCAAATCTGTCCTATTTAATGGCACAATCCACCATTTGTATTTTAATTTGTATTTCATATCCACACCATAAGTTTAAAGCATATGGCTTCCCCCAAAGAATCCTGGGAACTGTAGGTTACCCCTCAAACAGCTATAGTTTCCAGCAACTTAATAAACTACAGTTCCCAGGATTTTTGGGGGGAAGCCATATGCTTTAAATGTGTGGTATGGATGTGAAATCCAAATTAAACTACAAATGAGTGCACTATTTGTTTTAATTGTTATCCAGTATTCACAGAGAGAACATAGTGCACATTTACCCCCTAGTGGTCACACATATTTTAGAACATGCATTGTTGTGCCTGTACATTAACATTATACGACTGACCGCAGAAGGGTGTGACCTATTTTGCTATCAAAGCACAAACGTTTAAACTAATTAATGTGGCACTACAGAATACTCAGTTTTTTTCAATGGCATATGTATGATGCATTGGCTGAGTAAGAAAACAGACTCTTTGTTGCTTCTCTGTTTCCCTTTGGGACATAAATGCTAAGACTTCAGGAGTTCACACAATTTTATCAGCAGAAAAAGATCATTTCAGCCTAGATAATCATACATTGGGAAGGATAGATAACCACCCTGGGCTCCTGCCGGGAGGAAGGGTGGGATATAAATCAAATAATAAATAAATAAATATCTAAATGGCAGATTAAACCAGTTAGCCAATCTATAATGTATTGTGCTCTGGGCAATGATGCCCCTGCCCGACTGGATGACCAGGTATGGTTCAGTTGCTCTGAGAACCAAATAGTTTGCAGTTCACATTCTTTAAAGGAAGGGAGAGTTGTCTCTTTGACTGGAATTACTTGAAGGAGCTCCAGTTCCATGCTGTAGAATACTAGTCCAGCAGTGATTTGCAGGCATCCTTGCTGCAATAACTTTCAGACATTTCTTGAAGACTTTGAATGAAGGAAGGAATGAATCTTTATTTTTACCCCGCCCTTTTCCCAAAACTGGAACTCAGGGCGGCTTACAAATAAAAAATACACATAGGTTAAAAAAACATACAAAAATATACAATTAAAATAGAATTAAACTATTCGTGACATTAAAACCATGAAACATACACTTAAGATACTAAGACAATTTAAAACATTAAGAATAGGACCATAGAACAATACAACAGACCTTATGAGGCCCTATCTTAAACATCTTCTAGTCCAAAAGCCTGTCGGAACAAAAAAGTCTTTTTAATGCTGACAGGCCTATTCAGCTGTTTACTTTCTTTTCAACATGAGGCAGTCATTTTTTTGATTTTGTATTCTTTTTATGTATCTTATGTTTTATTGTATATTTGTATATATTGTTGTACACCAACTTCATATTTTATTTTATATATGGTTAGCCACTGTAGAAACATAAGAACGTAAGAAGAGCCCTGCTGGATCAGGCCAAGGCCCATCTAGTTCTGCATTCTGTTCTCACAGAGGTCAATCAGATGCCAATGGGAAGGCTGCAAACAGGAACAGGGTGAAATCCCCCACTTGTGACTACCACCAACTGTCATTCACAGGTATATTGCCTCCAACACTGGAGGTAAAACATAGCCATCGGGGCTAGTAGCCATTGATAGCATTATCCTTCATGAAATTATCTGATCCTCTTTTAAAACCATCCAAGTTGGTGGCCATCATTACATCTCATGGGAGCGAACTCCATAGTTTGTGTGAAGTAGTACTTTCTTTGATATCCCTTGTAAAGGGAGCATAGGTCTTTTGTTAAAACCACCAGCATTTTCTTTATTATGCTTTCATGATGACTTGTGTTCATGATGCTATTAGGGCGGTCACACCTGATCTGGTTCCAAAACTGTTTGCGCATGCAAGTTTCAGGGGAGATATATTGCTTTGCTTCCACTCATCAATATATGACCTGTAGCTACCTGCTGAAATCCTATAACATTTTAATATCACAAAAGTTTGGGGAGGGGGGTGCCCTTCCAGATGGTAGTAATGTGGTAACATCTGGGAAGCATTGCAGAACAACTAAAAAAGCAAAATCAAGTGCATGCAGTCCAGCAAAAATCCACCACTAATGCACTATTATCGTGCTAATGACATGTTGCAGACTACATCTGCACACACACACACACAAAGTCCGGAAGAGCCAAAAGCAAAAGCTGATCACTTTATTGGCGACTTAACTTTCTTGACAGCAGGGGGAGCAATCTTTGCTTCTAGCACCATAACACCTGTCAAAGCATTGCAAAAAACTCTTTGAATATGTTGCTATGTCTAAACTATCAAAGAAGGAAAAGCAGGCAGGAAAAAATGTATTCCTGAAACACTGGTCTGTACCTATGAGTGACTGACAAAATAATAACCAACCTGCTTTTGTCATTAGATTTAGATACTGTTAAAACAGGGTGATGTATCTTGTAAAACAGGATCTTCCTTGTAAATATTTGCATGCAAATACAAATATCTCAACACATTCTGAAAGCTGAAACCTCTCACAAGATACCTCTCATCCCTGAGCTGTATAACAAGGGGGAGAAACCTCAGGGCTAATTTGAGCACCTACCATGCTTTTGCATAGGTCCCATTCATTTCAACAAGAATATGCCCTGCAGATGAAATCTGTCTCCCATCCTTAATGCCACCTCAAATCTATTTGAGGCAACCACCTTACCTTGCCCTACAAAGGCCTTTTGAAACAATATCTACTTTGGGAATCAGAAACTAGAAATCCTTGAGCCAAATCAGCCCCCCTGGACAGTGCTGCCATCATCCCCAATTTGTCAACCCTGAGGCAAGAAAGACTAAAGATTGGACAGATATACACAATTTTGAACCAAAAGCAGCTTAGGTGCTTAGCAATGTTTTTGCTCTCCTACGTACACAGCAGAAACAAATGTTTTTTTCAAACTCTTGGGCTGGATTTGTCTTGATAAGTCAGAAGCTGAGCAGGCCTTACCGAAATAATATGTGTATTTTAACCACACAGGCCAGCTGTACTAATTGTATTATTTACAAAGGACTGTCCCTGTTTTCTGATAAAATAGTGCCTCAGTTTTGTCGCCTTTTGCTGAGATGTTTAAAATGTTGTTAGTGTGAGTTGCTAAACTTACTCTTCTTTAGGTCCCTCCCCAGATCTCTAGCAATTAAATACTCTGCTTCTCCCCCATATCTAATTTTAGTGCACATACATGTAAATGCAAGCCAATGGTCTAAAATACCACTGCGGTCCTTCAATCCTTGAATAACCACCTATTCCGCGAATCAGTGTTGCTGAATGAATTACAGGTTATTCTATAATTAAGACAGACAGATCTATTATGAGATTAAACATTCTGTGAAATGCTTTCAAGAAATTAAGTGAACCTGCTTCAGAAGCAAGCACTAGTCAAGCTATTGAAAAGCAAATCAATAAATGCATAGACAACCAGGTGGGGGGAAAATTGGTGGTGGCAGCATATTCCAACAGTAATCCTGTGCAAATAGGTGTTACAAGTATGTGTGTCCCCCACTGCCCCTCATGAAGGTGAGCTTCATGTAGCATTAAAGGTAGTGTAGAGCCAGTGTGGTGTTGTGGTTAAGGTGTTGGACTACAACCTGGGAGACCAGGGTTTGAATCCCCACACAGCCATGAAACTCACTGGGTGACCTTGGGCCAGTCACTGCCTCTCAGCCTCATGAAAACCCTATTCATGGGGTCACCATAAGTCGGAATTGACTTGAAGGCAGTACATTTACATTTTTAGAGCATGATGAGGTTCAGTGTCTAATGCCATATTACACCTTGATCACAGCCAATTTGCAATGGATGAGCTTCACAAACTCTGCTAATGTAATAGGGTGGCAGCCTCTGTCTCCTCCCAATAATTCTTGATGTGCTAAGTCAACTGTGGACAGTAGAAAGGGGAGACATAGACCAATCCCTAATTTCTCTGTGTATGAAGGTGTGCTCTTTAATATTAGGTTATCTCTGCAATCCTAAGCATCCTTAAATTAGTCTCATTGAACTGAGTCAGACTTACTTCTGAGAAAACACGCTTAGGATCAGACTGCAAGAGGCAAAGGGAAGATCTCAAGCTTCCTACTCCTGCCACACAGTTCTGATAAGTTATTTGAATTATGTATTCCATTCAATGTCTAGTTCAACTTTTTATTTCAATCTGCCCTGTGTCTTAATGTTCTCTTTAGGTTAATTTTCCAGCAGCAGCACCACATTGTTGGTTTCCAAGGATGGTGAAAAATATGCTGTAGTGACATCAGATGTGAAATAAGTTGAATGAGGCCTCATGTGGGAGAGAGCCCTTGACATGGCAGTCCCTGGTTATTTTGTTGAGGTATTTAAGCAGAGGCTGGATGGCCTTCCGCCAGGATGCTGTAGTTTCAAGATTCCTGCAGTGGGTTTGACTAGATCAGTCTTCTTCAACCTTGGATCCCCAGATGTTTTTGGACTACAACTCTTATCATCCCTGACCATTGGCTGGGGATGATGGGGGTTATAGTCCAACAACATCAGGGGACCCAAGGTTGAAGAACACTGAACTAGATTACCTCCAATATTCCTTCCAACTCTATAATTCTATAACACTGGAATTTATTAATTGGTGCCCAGGACCAATGTGGCAATCCTCTATTTGCCTCCTTGCACATCGTCCTGCAAGAATCATGAATGCACAAGACAGAGTATTCTCCATCCTTTCTTTTCCTTTCGTTTGTCTGCTCCTGCATTTATAGTTAGAGTGCTCCTCCCTTCTGTCATCAGAGTTCAGTTGAGGAAAATGTGACTTTGGGGGAAAGAAGATGCCATGAAGATAAGCGGTGGGGTGGGGTGGGGAGGGAGAACGTTAGCATTACACACACACACACACACACACACACACACACACACACACACACACACACACACACACACACACACTCCTTTGTAATAAAAACTGGGCTCCTCTCATACCTCCTGTAGTATTGGAAGGACTGATAGACTTGCTTTTTACCCCAACAGCTAATTGCACACTCCACTGAGTTGTGTGATGTACCTTCTTTCAAGGTTCATACCCTTTTGCAAATGAGGACAGTGGACATTTTTCATCCCCTTGTAACTGATAAGCTTGCACTCAGTGTGGCCCTTTTCTGTATGCTACTTTTAACATTAGACCTGGCCTTTGAGGCTTGCATTATACATGAGAGTCCTGATACAGTTACATCTTTAATTATTCGACACAAAAGGCAAAGCCTACCATTAAGAATGCTATGTTTCATTTATATGATCATCTAGATCACCTTCCTCCAATGAGTTTTTAGGGTGGGGCAGAGGTACAAAGGACAATTACGAAGGCATAGCTTTGCAGCCTGGTTGGACCTCGCAGCATCTTAAATTACAGTTTCACCAGCATGTTCCCATTAGCTGCAACAATTATGAAAAGTTTTATCACATGACCTCTTGACTGGGATCTCTTTTCGGTGCCACCCTGCATTGGTCCATCTAGAATATCAGGGTTTCCAAAACTACAACACAGATAATTTAACTTGTTTAAGAGAATGCTTAATGGCATCAGTTTTAAACTTAAGCTACATTTGTAATTTAGAGCATGCTGCACTAAAGCCTGAATCCAGCTGACAGATTCATTGTAACATGCAAACACCAATTTCCAGATTTTGTCCAGCAAATAACAAGGTAGGAATTACAATGCATACAAAACAGATTAGACACACACAATAGGAATTTAGGAGGCTCTGCTTAGCAAGTATAGCACTTCTACAGTCTCATTACATAGTTCATTTTAAATATTGGCGAGTCACACCCTCAGAGAAGTTGGGCTACACATATGTTGGCATTAACATAATCTGGAGAGCAGCAGAAAAAGAAGCTAATTGGGATTTAAAAAATGAAAAATGAGTTCCTGGCTGCAAGTTGAGTTAGTTTAAAAGTGAGCCTCGAGTCTAGACATTTTCAGAAGGCCATGGGTTTATAAGGCATTGTTTATTTTGCTTGTATTTACATTAGAAACTTTTACTATACAGATGAACATCAAGGAGAGCTCATCTCATCCAAGAGCCATGATCAATCTAAGCATCATTCATAGCTATCATGTTTGGGCTATGGGATGTCAAAGAGGTAAAGAGCAGAACATGGGAAATGCAGGGTTTTTGAGCACAGCATACATATGGCAGAATGAGGGCGGGGCATGATCTGTAAAGCCAGTACTGGGCTGTGGAGAACTCCAGTTATCTTTGTCATCCATACTGGCTTATTTCAGTGCCAATATTCACACGGCTCACACCTTCACCATGCATTTAAAGCACATCCCTCCCACAAGAATCCTTGGAAGTGTAGTTTACCCCTCACAGAGCTAAAGTTTTCAGTACCCTTAACAAACTACAGTTCCCAGGATTCTTAGGGGATACCATGTGCTTTAAATGTATGTTGCGGATGAGACCAACCTTTATATTAGCTGATGGGGTTTGTCAAATCAATCATGTTTTTCTTCCACATATCAAAGTTGTACACACAATTCTCAGCTGAGCAATAGTTGTAGTCTTTGATCTACTGGATCCATTCAGAGAAGATAATCGAGGGTGCATACCAAAAGACATAAAAACAGGAACCAACAGTTTTTATCTCTTCCCACTCCTTTCTCTCTTCAAATTACAGGTTTACCTGAAGTTGCAATGAACACTGATACTCTCTCCAGTGTGGACTCTTCTTCTATGCTTCGTGTGGGTTGCCTCTCTTTTATGCTTTGTGTGTATGATTATATATTAAACAATCACACAGCAGCTGTTTTTTAAAACGACCCATTTCTTTGTTTACAAGCAGAAAACAGCCTACTCCTTAGAGTGGGGAGAAGGGCACTTTGTGATATCAAAGACACTCAGCTAATCACTGTTCTGCTTGGTTTCTTCTCCAAAGTGGTGTTCCCCTCCGAGCTGGATCCTCATGAGAAAATTGTACATGTTGCAACAACATGGTGAGAGTACTTCCCAGAGATTAATGGCTCCTTTTTAAATGTACATTTCTCCTCTTACTTATTCTTTAGATCTGCTCTCTCCAAGGAACTTGGGGTCAATGTCATACTATTTTATCCTGACACCAACCCTGAGAGAGAGTGGCAGAGAGTGGCTGGCAGAAAGCTACCTAATGAGCTCAGTGAAGATATGAATATCAGTATCCCCAGTCCAGCTCTAGCATTCTCTTCTCTATCCCGCTGAGTTTTCTTGGAGACACTGGATTTCTGTAGCCTCTTTCTTCCCCTTAGGACATGTCCATCACAGTTGGCAAAACTAAACATGCATCTCAGGTCTATACTGATTTACTTGGGAGTCCAATGCAGTTTATTTCCAAGTCCAGGGTGTTTCAGCTTGCAGACTTTAATCCTAAATGCACATAATTTGCCCACTGGGAAGGAATGGATTAGAATGAAGGTTTTTTTGAGGGGGGGACATGTCACCCACTTTCATCATGACCTAAGGTTTTTAAATATAACACTATGGGAGGACCTGAGGGCTATGTTGTCTAGTTATAGCCCTGGCTATATTTCTTATTAAAGTGCTTTGCCAATAATCAAAACACTCATGAAAAAGACCATAATAAAAAAAATCCACATAAAGAATCTGTCCATCACTTTTGCTACTTTTTTCCACTCCACTCCTTTTGCGTGGTTGGCTTTGTGGCGCCTCACACAATTAGCAATATATTCAATATTCTTGATCAGTGTTCTGTAACAGGAACAGCAGCTAACAATATCCCTGGTATTTTCCCTCTGGACTCCATAGCCATCACAAATATCATCTGGCAGTTTCTTTTGGAGGTCAGTGTCATTATTTCTGATCTTAGCAAGTTGTCTCCTTGCCCCTTCATATTTTTCTTGCTCTTTTGGACAAATATTCATTTTTTCCAACTTTGGGTCTTGCTCTTTCAAACCTTGTGAACTTGTGCAATTTTCACCAACATCATAAACAAAGAAAATCTTTGACATGTAGTCCAAAATGACCACCCTTGCCCACTGTGGAACAGGTTTGGCTCCCGATCCACAGTAATGGATATTCATTATAATGATTGTCAGTGCTGTGGATGCTGTGATCATTGTCATAGTAGCGATGTAATATTTACCTATGATGTCAAACAAAATTTTGCTAAGACAGTTGAGTTAACAAAAAAAATCATATCACAATAGTCATAACCAGAATCCAATGTTATGATGGTGTTAACAATTACCAGAACTGGTATTGAATTTGGCTAGCATTATCAGACATTAAAACCCACTGAACACTAACCATCAGTCAAAATGTTATCTGCATCATTAAGAAGATTCTGTATTGTCACATTGTGTTTTGAAACTGCAACATTTCTTTTTTAGGAAATCTGCCTATTTGTGAAATGTTACTTTCATAAGAATTGCCTTATTTATTATCTATGTATATTCCACGTTACCTCCAAGGAGCTCAAGGTGGCATATAAACATGGTGTCATCCCCCCACCGATTTTATCCTCACAACAACCTGTGAGGTAGGTTTGGCTGAGAGATAGTGACTGGCCAGTGAGCTTCATGGCCCTATGGGGATTTGAACCCTGGTCTCCCAGCTCCCAGTCCAACATGCTCACCACAATACCACACTGGCTGTCAAACTAAAGGCTCCCCCCAGTGAACTCCTCTGTCTAAAAGCAACCAGCCAGATTGTTTATTTTAAAAAAACTATAAATGATTCCACAGCACTGTAGAACATGCTAAATTAAATAAAATACAAAAAACAACTGCAACAAATCAAGTATTACCAAAATGGCAAAAGCAAGAGTCAGACCTAATTACATTAAGGGAGCAATCCTACCCTCACAGGCTTAAGGGTAGGAAGTAGCGTAAGTGTTGATCTGCTGGTGGAGACCTTACTAAACCGAGGGTATTATCCCATCCTTGCAAGCCACTTATACTGGGTACATTAGGTTGGACCAGACTTAATCATGCTTAGAGCAGTCCTATTGATTTCAATGGGTCTACTTCAAGCATGGCTAAGTCTGCATTCAACCCAATTAGTTTCGAAGCAATGCATTCAATACGAGGAAAGTGACTTGCATATGTAAGTTTCATTATTATATGAAAGGTTCATAACATCTTCGCTCCAAGACCAAGGAACCGAGTTCAGTGTCATCACTTATTCCAGGGACCTGGTTTGCTACTTAGCAGGCATCATCAAGTAATAGGCCACTTACAGTTTAATTGTGTAATTGCTGTTTTTTTTGTCAAAAATAATATAAACATGCAAGTACCTACCGATCAAGGGCACATTTTCAGAAGGGGGCATGCTCTCTGCAACCATTAGCTGAAACACGGTCAAAGCAAGCAGAACAGTAACTCCTAGAGACACTTTTTCTCCAGAGTCTGCCGGAAGGTAGAATCCCAGTGGAGCCAGAAAAGATATCAATAGACAAGGAAGCAGCAGGTTAAATATATAGAAGGATGACTTCCTTTTCAAAATAAGGGTGTATGTAACATCTGGATAAGGCTCTGAGCAGCAGCCATAGGTTATCACGTTCTTAACAGCTGGCATGCCATGAATCTCCCACTCCACATCTTCTATAAAGTCTGAAAGGTCGCCGCTGTCTAAAGAATTGAATATATCTACCTGATTACCATTGTAGGTCCAAGAACCAAAGGTTAGATTGCACTGCTGGCTATCGAAGGGAAAGTAAGATACGTCCACCACACATGAACTTTTTGTTATAGCTGGTGCATCCCAAGTAATCTTTCCATCATACCTCAATACAATATTGGTGTTCACTGGTTCAGAAAAGTCATCATCAGCCCTAACAAACAAACAAAAACATCCCATAAGCACACATACAAAACAATAAGCTGGTGCAGTAGAATAATTAAGGGCAACCCTTAAGGCTTAAAGCAGCCCTTCTTCAACTGGGTGTAAAATGCAACACTGTCCAGAATCCTCATTGGTATTACAAATGCCTCAGCAGCAACCTCTTTCATATTAACAAGGATCCAACATTAACATTAGAGTGTTCTCAGGTAAGATGTCTGAATCTCCCTTGGGCAATATTTATGTTAACATTTGTTTCTTCATACGGAAGAGAAAGCAGAGGCATTTGTAATACCAAAGAGGATTCACTGTAGTTAATATTACATTTGCTTACTAATACAACTGAAGCAAGAGCCATTTTAAGGCTGCAGCCCTAAACCTACATCTGGGAGTAAGCCCTAATGAAGTCAATGGGACTTACTTCTGAATAGGCATGTATAGGATTGTGCTGTAAGCCTCATGTGAAGAAACATCCATACATAGAATTTATTTTTATATAAATCCCATGATAGGATTTTGCTGTAAGCCTCATGTGGAGAAACACCCCTAAACAACACAAGAGAGGCTCAAAGGTGATTTAGGGCACAGGTGGCTCAGGGTATGGTCTAAAGGCACATGAGGCCACCACATTCCTGAAAATAAGCAGGTCTGGTCCATGCCTGGATGGGAGACTGCCTGTGAACCACATGTATACTGCCTTGAGTTCCTTGATAAATGAAAGGCAGGATATAAATGGAAGAAAATACACAAATAAGTTTCCAGTTCATATCTCACCTATGATTTTAGGAGGACAGACTTCACACATCATGTTGAAAGTGTTTTTGAACCTCCCTCCTGCTGTTGGTGTGCATGTGTGAAGGACAGAAGTGTTGTTTTAAATGTGCTTATAATTAGGTTTTTAAACTGATTGAAGGAGATGTGGGAAGCCAAATGAGCAACCACCTTTCAGTTGTATGTCCTTCACCATCCTCATCCTGCTGCCCATATAAAAGATAAACTCTACTTAAAAGGTCCCCTCACTTCCCGTCCTCCCCCTTACATGTACACATTGTCTTGATTTATTATGATTCATTTTATATTGTTTGACTGTATTTAGTTTTTTTCATTTCTTTTTGGAAAATTCAATAAAAACTATTAATAAAAACTGTACTTAAAATGTTTTAGATTCTGAAAACACTCTGAAAAGGTTTACTAGGAGTCAATATTGTAATGAACAGGCCAGGGTGTAAATTGGTATCAATAGGCAGATTCAAAGCATACTTATCTGTTTGCTAGACTGAAAGTGAGCTTTTCCCTTTGCACTTTTTAAGCCGGGCCCAGTGGCTTTCAAACACCTTTCAGTATAGACACATGCAATTTTTAAAATGATGGTATACATACTTTTTCTTATGTAGATAAAATATCATATATGGCAACCATATTGTGTCAGTTTCAAGGGGCTTATAGTCTAGAAGTAAAGTTCCCTGAAGGGACACAAAAAATCTAATTTCCTATCAAAGGAAAGGAAATAAAAGCTTTGAGCAACTAAAAATCACATTACTTCATAATTTGGCCAGATGAAAGAAAGCAATAGATGGCTTGCATGCCTTAAGTTCACAGGCTCATTTAAAACTGAAACTACATACATACTTTTTAATGGCTATATACCTGTTGTGTATAGGCCAGTGGTGGCTGGCGGCTCCATGTCAGTGATGCAGTGGGATCAGTGGATTGCAGAGTGCTGCAATTTAGTCTGAAATTCCAAGGAACTGTCCACGGTGCTGAAGTACCTTGGGCAGCTCATTGAAAGTTCAGACTAAAACCTGGAGTGGATCCCATTGCGCCACTAATGGAGCCACCAGCTGCCACTGGCCTATACACAATAGGTTCTTGAAAGTTTGGACTAAAACCCAGAGTGGATTCCACTGCCCCGCTGACATGGAGCCGCCAGCCACTACTGGAGGAGAGTGAATGGTCTCAGCACTATTTTGGGGTCCTGAATACCTCTGGGCACTGCAGCTGATGCATTTCATATGAAGACTTACAAAAACAGCAGATTGGGGGCCACGAACATCATGCCCAATTTGTTTTTCTTCCCTCCTTGTTCTGTTTTAACATCTAACCCACTACAGCATTTGGGAGAGCACAGAAGCATCTTCACCACTTTGTGACATTTGGGTTGATCCTAATAAATGTAGTACCATCCTGTGGACCAACATGGCTTCCTATAATTTTGGCATTCCCTGCTTAGGAATCTTGATGGAGAGTCCCCCAATGACTTAGAGCAGCCTTCACAAACCAGGCATCCTCCAGATGTTTTGAACTTCAACTCCCATCAGCCTCAGCCAGCTTTTGGGAAAAGGTTTGTGGAATGGATGTTGTTCCTTATTTTCAAGTGTTCCTGCAGGCTGCCAACTACCTGAACCTATTATTCTCTGGTTTTTATTCTTGGTTTGGCAGTGCAGTTTCATCTGTGGCCTTTTGCTATTGATTCTTCTGGGGTGATTTAATGGAAACTGGACCCAAATGATCTGGCACAATATTTCAATTGCCTTGGTTCCTGCTGATGGTTGGATCTTTTCTGAGAAAGGTAGTTTTTTTGGGGGGGGGGTTGGCCAAATCCTTTCTTCCTCTTAATCAACGTCCCCACAGAACTGCTGCCCCTGGGCAAGATCATTTGTGCTATTAGTACTGCTGTCCTAATTATCATAAAGCTCCCTTCCCCCAGAGGCTCACCAGATCCCAAACATGAATAATCTTGGGGTTGGCTTTGAAGAACAATGAACAGACAAATAAGTGAAGTGCTGTGTTCTTGTTTGCACATTTGTAAGAAACCTTTCCCAGCCAGACTTACTTGTTATAAAGGACAATATCTGGCCTCCATACAAGATTGCTAGGAATCCGGATAGAATCCAGCCCATCATAGTCATCTTTGTCCCACTTCAAATAGGCATCATACCATGTTTGTCGAATCCATAGGTAGGCAGTCAGAATTTGGTTTCTCTCATCCTGCAGTTTGACAGTAGGCCTAAATTTAGGAACTTAGGAAGCAGTCTTATCCTAAGTCAGACCATATACTCTCTACCCCAGGATGGGCAATCTTTGGCCCTCCAGATGTTGTTGGACTACATCTGCCATCATCTTTGACCATTGGCCATGCTGGCTGCAGATGATGGGATCTGGGAACCCAACAACTTCTAGGGACTACAGGTTGCCCACCCCTGGGATACACTGACTAGCAGTGGTTTAACTGCCAGCGTTTCAAAGCCCTAACTGGAGAAGTCCAGGATTGAACCTGGGACCTTGCACATGAAAAGCATGTGCTCTAACACTGAGCTACATCCCCTGTCCATGAGTGTGCCTGCAATCAATGCACACAGAGATTTTTAACAAATGTAGATCTAAATGTGATTGTACTATTCTGTAGCGACAAGTAATGCTGATTCACAGAAAATTTAACATAGTTATCAGCTCCGTAATGGGATTGTGGATTGTGCTTTATTTGTCACACAGTGGCAGCTTTCCATCATGTACAGACACAATGAGTAGCTGCAGCCAGTCCTAGCTGCCTCGTACATGTACCTTTACAAAATGTGCATCTACAAACACATTTTCTCTTCTCCCAGGCATTTTAGCATGTGTTTTTAATTTGTTTTTAAATTGTGTTTTTAAATTGTTTTTTGTGTTTTAAAATTTGTATAATTGTTTTTAATGTTTTAATTGCTATAAACCGCCCAGAGAGCTTTGGCTATGGGGCAGTATATAAAAGTAATAAATAAATAAATATTTGCTATATGCATGCATTACATTTTTGTGGGTTCATAAAACTGAGTAGAGCATAGAGGAGTCACAGCTCAATGGCAGCTTCATTCATATATACTGCCTAAATCAGCCTTTGCCAATCTGGTGCCCTTCAGACATTTTGAACCACAACTGGAAATCAAGCCCTATGAGGAGAGACTAAAAGAACTGGGCATGTTTAGCCTGGAGAAGAGAAGACTGAGGGGAGATATGATAGCAAGTTGCAGGAAGCCAGATTTCGACTGGACATCAGGAAAAACTTCCTAACTGTTGGAGCCATACGACAATGGAACCAATTACCTAGAGAGGTAGTGGGCTCTCTGACACTGGAGGGATTCAAGAGGCAGCTGGACAGCCATCTGTTGGGAATGCTTTGATTTGGATTCCTGCATTGAGCAGGGGGTTGGACTTGATGGCCTTATAGGCCCCTTCCAACTCTACTATTCTAAGATATGATTCTATCAGCCCCAGCCAGCATGGCTAGTCTAGGTTAACTGAAACTAACATGACTGATTGATTTCAACAGGATTTAGGCATTACTAATTATTGGCACACCGGGAAAGAATGTGAATATGCCAACCAAGAATAAGTACTGACCAGTGTGAAGGGCCCACACAATCCAGCCCACTGATATGATTACAACATTAACATTATTGCAATATCACACCAGAGAAGGTGTGTGTGTACGTGCCTGAGTGCGTGCGTGCATGTGTGCGTGCATGCGTGTGTAAGGGAGAAAGAGGCAGAGACAGAGAGAAATGGGCCCCAAATGTCTCCAGATTATGATCAGTATATTCTTAGGATGGAAGTGCTTGCCTGATATAATCAATATTGAATGACAAAAAGATATTAACTCATCTGTAGCTCAACTATTGCTTCTTCGTATAATGAATGTGTATACATTTCCTAGTGGAGAATTGGAAATGAGAATACATTATTTTATTTATCAAAATTTATATACTGCTTGTTTGTAATAAAACCTCTAAACAGTTTACAAAAATGTTAAAATTATCAGTTAAAACAGTTAAGAACAAGTCTTTAAGACATTTAAGATAGTTAAAATTAACAGTGAATATTTAAGATCAACAAAATTAACAAGCTAAAAAAGATTAAACATGTCAAGTTACTGAAGTTAACACATGAAAATGCATTCTGCCCTCTTCCTTCACATAGTATTATCCAGTATCACCAAGTAGGCCCCCACCCTCTGGAACTCTCTCCCTTATGATCTTCGTCATGCCTCCTCCCTGATGGGTTTCCGCCAAGCTTTAAAGACCTGGCTATTCAGGCAGGCCTACAAGAATTTTGGGGTAGATTAGCTTTTTGATATATTATTGATGGTTGATGTTAGAGTAATTGATGATTGTGTTTTTATATTGTATATTGCATTTTATTGTACATTGTATTTTATTTTATATTGTGTAAGTCGCCTAGAGTGTCCGTCAATTCGGACAGATAGGCGACTAACAAATAAAATTTATTATTATTATTATTATAGAACTCCTAAAATATGAAAAATCAGAAATGCAAAAGCACAAATGGTAAGCTCCTGAGATTCAGAGTTAGCAAACAAGATCTGGGGCTTTTCCATTCATAGAATATTGACCTCTTATACTTACCATGTCTTTTATTTGGGAAAGAGTGATCTGAAGGGTGACATTCAGGACCGTGTCTGTATCCTCCACTGGTCTGAGAGCATTTGAATAGCTTTCAAAAAGTTCATTAAAGAGCATTTGAGCGTATTTTCCTTGTGCTGCATCAGCAACTGAATGAAATGAATATATTCAATTTTAGGTAGTTCAAAGAAGTGTTAATTGCATACTTATTTGGATTCAGGATCTCTTACAGGAATGTAACTTCCAGAGGGGTAATCATATAATCTATTGCAGCAAAACACCAGAGTGTTGTGGTTCCTTAAGGGCTAACATATGTATTATGGCATAAGCTTTTGTAGACTAGAGTGCATTGTCACCTATTATTTTTATTTATTTCATTTATGAATCACTTCCCAGCAGGCAAAGGTTGCCAACCTGTTGCCCATTGATGATATAGCACCTGCATAGGCCTTCAGTGGCACTCTAGCAGGGAGCCCAGACTCTGAGCTTTCATTTTAAAAGAAAAAATAAGGCTCTAGCCCTCCTAGAAAAAACATTATGGAGCAAAAAGTACAGGTACCCTTCTAAGCAATTTCTGTGTAATGAGCCAGCCTGGCTGCTACTGTCTGTCAATGTTGTAAGCCAATGAGTGAAGAAACAGCTGTGATTGGTAAGTGAGTTATTTGGACACCAGGCAATAAGAATCCCTGGGGTCCTAAAGAGCTGCTGTTTTGCCCTCCCTTTTCTGTACCTTTCCTTCTTTGGTTTTTTTCCCCTAGTCCTTGGAATCCCCATAGCTTGCCCTTCCATTTCCCCTAGCAACCAGGACGCATCTTTCCTGTGCTAGGCTTCCCTGAGATCAGGTAGCACCTAGAAGTTATTTTTGCAAATACTGCTACATAATAAGTGCGGGTGAATGTTAAAGAACTCCCTCCCTCCAGAAGGCAAATGTGAAAACTTTGCAAAGAGGCTTAGGCATGTCCCCTGTTTTGCATGAGCTAAAGACCAGGGACTCATTAAGAATTCACTATGTAATTATGGCATATGTGTCTACTCAGAAGTAAGTCTGTTTGTGTTAAATGAAGCTTACTTCCAGGTAAATGGGTACAGGATGGCAGTCTAGGCTTTGATTTGGGGAAAACAGCTATATGGCAGGCAGAAATTCAACAGATTGAGTCTTTTGTAGTATGGAAAATACAATTATGGGAAAAGCTTGCCATTACTACTTTCTAATTTTGTGTTATGCCATGCCCCCTGTGGCATAGGCTTGCCAGGTCCATGGCCTGAGACTGATCCTGTATCTTTAGGAGAAGAGAAAGTCAGCCACGTGCAGGTGTTCTTGCAACTCTGTAATAGGA
The DNA here is from genome assembly GCF_030035675.1 of Rhineura floridana. Taxonomy (NCBI): domain Eukaryota; kingdom Metazoa; phylum Chordata; class Lepidosauria; order Squamata; family Rhineuridae; genus Rhineura; species Rhineura floridana. The sequence goes on along the minus strand of NC_084488.1, from coordinate 25,128,195 downwards.
AAAACCACAAGGTGGAAATCTCCTTCCCCCCTCCACAACTTTTAAAGATACAAAAGACCTCTTGGAGGCCGGGCCCACTTTTATGCTGCAAATTGATATAATGGCAGTATATCAATATAGTCCACGATTATCTGTGAAAACCAAGAACACTGGGCCTGGCAACCAAGAGGTCTTTTGTATCTTTAAAAGTTGTGCAGAGGGAAGGGAGAATTCCACCTTGTGATTTTTCCTATTACAGTGTTGCAAGAACACCTGCACTTGGCTGACTTTCTCTTCTCCTAAAGATACAGGATCAGTCTCAGGCCAAGAACCTGGCAACCCTACTGTGGCAGCCATTTTGTGTTATGTCATGCCCCCATAGCAACCATTTTATTAATAGTGCCCCCAGTGCTCTCTCAAAATTTGAAATGTGCCCTCTAGTCCAAAAGGGTTGGTGACCCCTGCCATGAGGCATCCTGAAGCAATTACAGAGACCTTTCATCTTCCTTCATCTGTCACCTAGAGGCAGCATCAGGTTACCTGGACTGTTTCTATCCCAGGTGCTAATTGCCAGAAGGATAACTTTAAGAACTGGTGCCTGCACTTGTTTTTTCCTCCTCCCTTCCCATCCCATTTTCCTTGTCTGTCATGTCCTGAAGTCTGTTAAGCTTGAGGGCAGGGGCTGCTTTCATACTGATTTTTCTTAGTCACTCTGGTAGACTTTTTGGCTAAGGTATATGATAAAAATGTTTTCAGAAAAACTGCTAGAAGGACAGCACATGACCAATTCCTGTACCCAATAAACTAAAACAGGTGTATTTTGTAGGATTTTGTGACTCTTTTCAGGACAATGAGGGAGGCAAGTAAAGAAGACCTTTTAGAGCCTGCTCCAGGTGAACTCTTCCCTCTCTCTACACAACCATCTACCCAGTGGTTGCCTGTGGGAAGGATCCTGATTACTTTTTTGTTGATGCTTGCTTGCTGTGATTTTTAATGTTATTTGTAAGCTGCTTTCTTGGAAGGATTTGTATTTTGGAAGGTGGAATAATAATAATAATAATAATAATAATACCTCTTTTCCAAATAAAATACTACTACTACTACTAAATCATAATAGTTTACTAAGCACTTAAAATGATGGCATGTCTACACTAGAAATGGAAAGCAATTACAAAGCTTTTTTACTATTACAAATCCAGCTCAAGGGATCCTGGGCTGGATCACTAATACAGAATTCTCAGAACCTCCCAAAACAACAATTCCCAGAGTTTTAAAGGAAGCCATGGTGGTTAAAACTGCAGGTGTTAAAATTCTGTCCTAATTCCATTTCCTTCAGTGAGACCACAGGGCCATATACACCATCACCCTCCTTCATGCATCCTGCTGTAGAGGAAGTCTCTTACCATGAAGAATTCCTGTTGTAAATACCAAGGAGAGACAGCAGACCAAGCTGGTCTTCATCGTGGAAAAAGTTTGTTCCTCTAGGTGTAGAGAAATAAAGCCATATATATCTCAAGCCCATCTATGGGTGGAAACATTCATTCCCACTGCACCCCCCCCCACCACCACCAAGCATAAAGCAATAGATAGAATTAAGTGCTGTGCTTAAAGGCTCCTTCCCCAACCTTTGGCAGCCTGGTGGTGTCCTCCGGAGCGCCAGCTGTAGTCAACCACCCTATGTTTTCTCGATCTGTCAAGGCCCTTACAGAGCTGGTAACCTGAGAATTACGTGCTGGGTGACAGTGAAGGGATATCACCATGAAACAATTCTGCTAGAACTCATTTCAATCCACACTGCTCACATTTCTTCTCTCTGTCAATACAACAGTAAAAGCAAGAATAAAATCCTGTTCTACTAGGATTGCCAGGTTCATGGTCTGAGACTGATCCTGTATCTTTGTTTGCCAAAGAGGTATTCTATATCTTTAAAAGTTGTGCAGGGGGAAGGGAGAATTCCACCTTGTGGTTTTTCCCATTATTTATTTATTTATTATTTATTTATTATTTCAATTTATATACCGCCCTTAGCAGAATAGCTCTCAGGGCAGTGAAGAAACAAGATAAAATACAATATATCATAGTAAAAAATCACAAAAACATGTACAAACAAACAACAGAAAGCACAACAAAAATTAAATACAACACAAATTAAGAAGGATACATATTAAAAGTAGAAAGATTAAGAAAATTAAAAGATTAAAATGCCTGGGAGCATAAAAAGGTCTTTACCTGGCGCCGGAAAGATAGAAGTGTAGGCACCAGGCGTACCTCTTCGGGGAGGCTGTTCCACAACTCAGGGGCCACCACAGAAAAGGCCCTAGATCTAGTAACCACCCTCCGGGCTTCCCGATGAGCTGGTACCCGGAGGAGGGCCTTAGATTCTGAACGAAGTGAACGGGTAGGTTCATAGCGAGAGAGGCGTTCCACAAGGTATTGAGGTCCCACGCCGTGTAAGGCTTTATAGGTCAAAACCAGCACCTTGAATCTCGCCCGGAAGCAAATAGGGAGCCAGTGCAGACGCGCCAGAATAGGTGTTATATGCGAAGACCAACTGGTCCTCGTCAATAGTCTGGCAGCCGCGTTGTGCACCAGCTGAAGCTTCTGAACTGTCTTCAAGGGCAGCCCTACGTAGAGCGCATTACAGTAATCCAATCTTGAAGTTACCAGAGCATGAACAACGGAGGTGAGGTTGTCCCTGTCCAGATAGGGGCGTAGTTGGGCTACCAGACGAAGATGGTAAAATGCATTCCGTGCCACCGAGGCCACTTGGGCCTCGAGAGACAAGGAAGAATCTAAAAGAACCCCCAAACTACGTACCTGTTCTTTCAGGGGGAGTGTAACCCCATCCAGAACAGAGTGAACATCCACCATCTGAGCAGGGAGGCGTTCACCAGCAGTGTCTCGGTCTTGTCTGGATTGAGTCTCAGTTTATTAGCTCTCATCCAGTCCATTATCATGGTCAGGCAACGGTTCAGCACATCAACAGACTCACCTGAAGAAGATGAAAAGGAGAAATAGAGCTGCGTGTCATCAGCATATTGATGGCAACGCACTCCAAAACTCCTGATGACCGCACCCAGCGGCTGCATGTAGATGTTGAAAAGCATGGGGGACAAGACCGACCCCTGAGGGACTCCACAATGGAGAGTCCATGGTGTCGAGTGATGTTCCCCAAGCACTACCTTCTGGTGACGGTCCATGAAGTAGGAGCGGAACCACTGCCAAGCAGTGCCCCCGACACCCAACTCCGCGAGTCTCCCCAGAAGGATACCACGGTCGATGGTATCAAACGCCGCTGAGAGATCAAGGAGAATCAACAGAGTCACACTCCCCTGTCCCTCTCCCGACAAAGGTCATCATACAGGGCGACCAAGGCTGTTTCGGTGCCAAAACCGGGTCTAAAACCGGATTGAAACGGATCTAGATAATCGGTTTCATCCAAGAGCGCCTGGAGCTGGCCGGCAACCACCCGTTCCAAAACCTTGCCCAAAAAAGGGACATTTGCCACCGGTCTATAGTTGTTCAAGTTATCTGGGTCCAAGGAGGGTTTCTTTAAAAGAGGTCTCACTACTGCCTCCTTGAGGCTACCAGGGACTACTCCCTCCCTCAAGGAGGCATTAACCACTTCCTTGGCCCAACCGGTGGTCCCAGCCCTGCTAGCTTTCACCAGCCAAGATGGGCAAGGATCCAGAACAGACGCAGTTGCCCGAACCATTCCAAGCACCTTGTCCACTTCCTCGAGCTGCACCAACTGAAACTCATCCAATAATGAAGGACAAGGCCGTGCTCCGGACACTTCAATGGATTCATCTGTCGCAACATCGGAGTCAAGATCCCTGCGGATACATGCGATCTTATCTTGAAAGTGTCCAGCAATTTCATTGCAGCGGGCTTCCGATGTTTCCGTAGTATCGTGGGGGCCAGAGTGTAAGAGCCCACGCACGACTTTAAAAAGCTCCGCTGGGCGGCATAGGGATGATCTAATAGAGGCAGCAAAATAAAGAACACCTGCGCTTGGCTGACTTTCTCTTCTCCTAAAGATACAGGATCAGTCTCAGGCCATGGACCTGGCAACCCTATGTTCTACTATTCCCCCAAGTTTTTCTTCCACCCCCACCCCCAGACTGTGCTCAAGATGCTGTGCCTTCTGCAGCGCAATGAGCATGCTGTCTTTGGCAGGCCATTTTGGACTTGTGATTACATTTTCAAATTTAGAAGCCAATATTGTAAAACAAAGGGAGTCCCTTACTTCTACATTATCTGTAGGTAGGCCTGGGCCATTGCCCTACTAATTATATATGCAAGAGGAAGCATATTAGTATGTAGAGGTTGCAGGGGGGATTCTAGGAAGAATCACACAGAGAGGGGTACCAAAGATGGAATTTCCCCCATCCTCTGAACATGAGACTACTGAGGTCTAGGACTAAATTGGTGGCTTCCTACTCACAGTAAAAAGGCAAGGCAGGCATCCCTGGATGCATTTTGGAAGAAGACTTCAAGTGGTATGTATGCAAGGCTTACCTGACCTGGTTGTTTCCATTTCAGACATGGGTATTGTTAGTTTTCAATAAAAGGTTTGCTGAAATATGTTGAACTGCTCTTCTTTTTTGTGGTGTACGAACCATTTCCATGTTATTCTTACCTTTGGTACCAAAGCTTCTATTAAAGAAATAATGTCCAGGAACACATTTCCTTTGTTAAGTGAGGTTTTACTGTATAGACCAGAGGTGGGAAAACTTTAGCCCTCCAGATGGCCAATAGCCAGGGATGATGTGAGTTGTCATTCTGCCAAAGGCTCCCCGCACCCCACACCTAGTGCAGACATACACTTTGTCTCAGTCTTTGAAGGGTGGAAGTAAGAGTTACCTGGAAGAGATAAGCAACCAGAGGTGGTGGTGTCCACTGTACACTCTCAAAATTCTAAATGCACCTACAGGCCCAAAAATTGAAGTAAAACAGCTCAGAGCAATAACTAATAAGGGCAGCCCAAGGTCACCCTGAGCTAGGAGCCAAATCCTGAAAGAACCTATATCTTAGGAGACAGATCCTAGGAGAAGGAAGCGTATAGAAAGCTAGTTTTCAACACCACCCTAGCAGGAAAGCTTCAGGGGACACTGTAAACAAGGCTAAATTCCAGTCAGAGAGAAGGGGGAAAAGGAAACGCCACCGATACATACAGGGAGAGAGTCAGCTCAGTCCTTGCTAAAAAGGGCAGCTTCAGCCTTCCTGAAACACAACCACAAGCTCTGTTTCCCTAGGTTAAAGAAAGGTCAGGCTGTTCTAGCTGGGAAAACAACAAACACAAAAGACTTGCCTGGAAGGCGCAGCCCCTTGCTGAGATTAAAAGCAGCCAAAAGCTTAAACAGCCCCGCCCCTCACTCAGGAAGGAAGCCTGAGAGAATACTAAAGAGTTAAGCCCCAGCTGATAGCCATCAGCCTCAAGTAACACATCATTGGCTGGCAGCAGTAGCTGGGAGGAACCAGCCACACATATAAAGTCAGAGCACCCTAGCGAGGGAGCCTGCTCCACGAGCTAGAAGGAGCCCCAGCTGACGAAGCGTCAAGGCGAGTTAAGCAGCAGAGCGAGTTCGGCAGCAGGGCAAGGAGGCCAAGGCCCCCCACTCTGCCCATCTGTTTCCTGACCTCAACTAAACCGCAGTCTCCAACCCATTGACGTAATAAACCTTAAACAAAACTATGCAGGTAAGAAGCCAGCAGGGGTGTGGGGGCTTTCCAGTGTTTTGCACCGCCTGCAGCATGTACGACTATCTGCCTGTTGGACAGAAGTCGTGGGTGTGCTCTCGGTGCAATGAGCTCCTGGCTCTCCGGGAACGACTTCATTTCCTTGAGGCCAAGGTGGCGGACCTGGAAAAGCTGAGAGAGGCAGAGAGGTGTGTGGAGGAGGCCTTCAGGGACGTTATAGCTGTGTCCCACTCCAACGATGATAGCTCTCCTGCTATCATGGACAACGATGGTCTCGGGGAAGGAGAGCATCCAGCTGAGGAAGAGGGAAACGATCCCTTAGAAGGGACCCATTCCTTGGGGGATGAGCAGCTATCCTCTCGTGCCGAGGATATATCTCCAGGGGGTGGAGGAATCCTTGTAGTGGGTGATTCGATCATTAGGAACATAGACAGTGGGGTGTGTGATGGGCGTGTAGACCGCAAGGTGTTTTGCCTGCCTGGTGCGAAGGTTGCGGATATCGCCCGTCGTTTAGATAGTTTGGTAGACAGTGCTGGGAAGGAGTCAGTGGTCGTGGTGCACGTTGGCACCAACGACATGGGGAAATGCAGCCGTGAGGTCCTGGAAGCAAAATTTAGGTTGCTAGGTAGGATGCTGAAAGCCAGGACCTCCAAGGTGGCTTTCTCTGAAATGCTACCAGTTCCACGCGCAGGACCAGCCAGACAGGCCCAGCTTCGCAGTCTCAATGCGTGGATGAGACGATGGTGTCGGGTGGAAGGGTTTGGATTTGTTAGGCACTGGGGAACATTTTGGGACAAGCCGGGCCTGTACAAAAGGGACGGGCTCCACTTGAACCAGAATGGAACCAGACTGCTGGCACTTAAAATTAAAAAGGTGGCAGAGCAGCTTTTAAACTGACTGAGGGGGGAAACCCGACAGGAGCTGAGAAAGGTCCAGTTCGGAATAAACCTCCCCCCTCGGATAAAAACCAAAGAAATGATGAAATTTTAAAAGGGGTAGGCCTAGAAGTAGGCATTGTGAGAGCAAGGGCACAGGATATAAATTCAGAAGAGCAAAATTACCACAGGCCTAACCACAAGTGCCAAAGACACTTGAAGAGAGACACTGCTTACAAGTGCCTGTACGGTAATGCTAGGAGCCTGCGAACCAAGATGGGAGAACTGGAGTGCTTGGTCTTAGAGGAGAGCATTGATATAATGAGCATAACGGAGACCTGGTGGAATGGAGAAAACCAGTGGGATACGGTTATCCCTGGATATAAACTATATCGGAAGGACAGGGAAGGACGTATTGGTGGCGGAGTCGCTCTATACGTGAAAGAAGGCATTGAATCCAGCAAGCTCGAAACCCCAAAAGAGGCAGACTCCTCCACAGAATCGTTGTGGGTGGTGATACCATGCCCCAGGAGGGACTTAATACTGGGAACGATCTATCGTCCCCCTGATCAAAATGCTCAGGGAGACCTTGAGATGAGATATGAAATTGAGGAAGCATCCAAACTAGGAAATGTGGTAGTAATGGGTGACTTCAACTACCCGGACATAGACTGGCTGCATATGTGTTCCAGTCATGACAAAGAAGCAAAGTTTCTAGATATTCTAAATGACTATTCCCTAGACCAGTTGGTCATGGAACCGACCAGAGGGACGGCAACCCTGGACTTAATCCTCAGTGGGGACCGGGACCTGGTGCGAGATGTAAGTGTTGTTGAACCGATTGGGAGCAGTGACCACAGTGCTATTAAATTAAACATACATGTAACTGGCCAATTGCCAAGAAAATCCAACACGGTCACATTTGACTTCAAAGGAGGAAACTTCACAAAAATGAGGGGATTGGTAAAAAGAAAGCTGAAAAACAAAGTCCAGAGGGTCACATCACTCGAAAATGCTTGGAAGTTGTTTAAAAACACTATATTAGAAGCTCAACTGGAGTGCATACCGCAGATCAGAAAAGGTACCGCCAGGGCCAAGAAGATGCCAGCATGGTTAACGAGCAAAGTCAAGGAAGCTCTTAGAGGCAAAAAGTCTTCCTTCAAAAAATGGAAGTCTTGTCCGAATGAAGAAAATAAAAAAGAACACAAACTCTGGCAAAAGAAATGCAAGAAGACAATAAGGGATGCTAAAAAAGAATTTGAGGAGCACATTGCTAAGAACATAAAAACCAACAACAAAAAATTCTATAAATACATTCAAAGCAGGAGACCATCTAGGGAGACGATTGGACCCTTGGATGATAAGGGAGTCAAAGGTGTACTAAAGAACGATAAGGAGATTGCAGAGAAGCTAAATGAATTCTTTGCATCTGTCTTCACAGTGGAAGATATAGGGCAGATCCCTGAACCTGAACTAACATTTGCAGGAAGGGATTCTGAGGAACTAAGACAAATAGTGGTAACGAGAGAGGAAGTTCTAAGCTTAATGGACAATATAAAAACTGACAAATCACCGGGCCCGGATGGCATCCACCCGAGAGTTCTCAAAGAACTCAAATGTGAAATTGCTGATCTGCTAACTAAAATATGTAACTTGTCCCTTGGGTCCTCCTCCGTGCCTGAGGACTGGAAAGTGGCAAATGTAATGCCAATCTTCAAAAAGGGATCCAGAGGGGATCCCGGAAATTACAGGCCAGTTAGCTTAACTTCTGTCCCTGGAAAACTGGTAGAAAGTATGATTAAAGCTAGATTAACTAAGCACATAGAAGAACAAGCCTTGCTGAAGCAGAGCCAGCATGGCTTCTGCAAGGGAAAGTCCTGTCTCAGTAACCTATTAGAATTCTTTGAGAGTGTCAACAAGCATATAGATAGAGGTGATCCAGTGGACATAGTGTACTTAGACTTTCAAAAAGCGTTTGACAAGGTACCTCACCAAAGACTTCTGAGGAAGCTTAGCAGTCATGGAATAAGAGGAGAGGTCCTCTTGTGGATAAGAAATTGGTTAAGAAGCAGAAAGCAGAGAGTAGGAATAAACGGACAGTTCTCCCAATGGAGGGCTGTAGAAAGTGGAGTCCCTCAAGGATCGGTATTGGGACCTGTACTTTTCAACTTGTTCATTAATGACCTAGAATTAGGAGTGAGCAGTGAAGTGGCCAAGTTTGCTGATGACACTAAATTGTTCAGGGTTGTTAAAACAAAAAGAGATTGCGAAGAGCTCCAAAAAGACCTCTCCAAACTGAGTGAATGGGCGGGAAAATGGCAATTGCAATTCAATATAAACAAGTGTAAAATTATGCATATTGGAGCAAAAAATCTTAATTTCACATATACGCTCATGGGGTCTGAACTGGCAGTGACCGACCAGGAGAGAGACCTCGGGGTTGTAGTGGACAGCACGATGAAAATGTCGACCCAGTGTGCGGCAGCTGTGAAAAAGGCAAATTCCATGCTAGCGATAATTAGGAAAGGTATTGAAAATAAAACAACCGATATCATAATGCCGTTGTATAAATCTATGGTGCGGCCGCATTTGGAATACTGTGTACAGTTCTGGTCGCCTCATCTCAAAAAGGATATTATAGAGTTGGAGAAGGTTCAGAAGAGGGCAACCAGAATGATCAAGGGGATGGAGCGACTCCCTTATGAGGAAAGGTTGCAGCATTTGTGGCTTTTTAGTTGAGAGAAAAGGCGGGTCACAGGAGACATGATAGAAGTGTATAAAATTATGCATGGCATTGAGAAAGTGGATAGAGAAAAGTTCTTCTCCTTCTCTCATAATACTAGAACTCGTGGACATTCAAAGAAGCTGAATGTTGGAAGATTCAGGACAGACAAAAGGAAATACTTCTTTACTCAGTGCATAGTTAAACTATGGAATTTGCTCCCACAAGATGCAGTAATGGCCACCAGCTTGGATGGCTTTAAAAGAAGATTAGACAAATTCATGAAGGACAGGGCTATCAATGGCTACTAGCCATGATGGCTGTGCTCTGCCACCCTAGTCAGAGGCAGCATGCTTCTGAAAACCAGTTGCCGGAAGCCTCAGGAGGGGAGAGTGTTCTTGCACTCGGGTCCTGCTTGCGGGCTTCCCCCAGGCACCTGGTTGGCCACTGTGAGAACAGGATGCTGGACTAGATGGGCCACTGGCCTGATCCAGCAGGCTCTTCTTATGTTCTTATGTTCTTAACCCCTGCTTCAAGCTGTTAGAACTCAGCTCTCTTTACAGGTGAAAGAAAGAATCTTTGAAAGGCTGATTAATTAGGACAGAAGGAAGCACCTTTTCTCCTAATTAATCCTCACACATCCATCCAGAATCTGCCAATAGGCAATACCTTTACTTTTTGTAATATCTAGCCTGAGGAAGAGTTTCTACTTCCCCCACACCCCACTAGATGACAATGCCAAGAAGCCAAAACTATTAGAACTAGCACTAGCATATTACTATGCTGTGTGTGGATAGTTGGCAACAGTAGAATCCCACGCACATTTATTTTAAAGTAAAAGTTGCTGTGTTCAGTGGGATGTCCTCCCAAACAAGCATGAACAGAATTCTTTTCTCAAGTTTTAGTTCTACCATACTTGTCAGAAATGAGCTCCACTGAACTGAATAAGGCCTGCTCCCACAAATGTTTTGAGGATTGGATTGCAAGTTTTATTTTCGAGGATGGTGTGAAGGATGGGTCTGCTGCACAGTTTCCCACCTGCTCAGGGCCCTAATCAACAGGGCTCACAGGGAGAGGATGACTGGGAGGAGGCAGACCTGCCAGCAGGCAAGATCTGTAGCTTCCCCTCTCTGTGGGGTGGCCGGAGAAGGCAAATAGGAATCAGCTGGGAGGACACAGCTATTGACCTTGAAGCTTCAGGACTCCTTATAATTCAGAAGGACTGGAGTAGGCTGACTAAGAGCCCCAGCTGAGCAAAAACTTTTGGGAAAAGCTTGAATACAGAGCTGGCAATGAGGAGAGGCATGAGGCTACCCTTAAGTGTTGTTCTGGCTGAAAATTTAAATGGAAGGAGGCTGGGGCACCCTGGGGCCTTGTCTGAAGAAGGCAATTCTCCTGAGCCCTTGAAGAGGGCAAGTACTGCCTGGGACTCAGACCTCATCAGCAAAAGGTTTTTCCTTCTGTGTGCTGACACTAGAGAAGGCGGAGGTAAAGCTGGCAGACGATTGTGGGGGTATTGTATAAAACCCTGATTCAAGGAAGCTGCCTTAATGCCCAGGAGGATGCACTGCTGGAATTGTCTGGGGTGATTAGAGAGTGCCAACACCCAATCCCTAATAAAAGCTGTAAATTGAGCCTTCCCAGTGACTGTGGCCATTTGTGCAAAGAAAGATGTGGAAATGGCAACAGGATCTTCTGATGTACCCCTGCCTATGGAAGCCCAACAGATGGGTAGTAGGAAAAAGCTTCTCTTTAATGGAAAGGCTGATCATTTCTTTTTCTAAAGTGAGCAAAGTGTGTGTGTAGTTTGTATGCTCACTTGCTGTTGATCAGTATGCCAATAGTACATACTTCCATTACAAACTAAGCCTACAATCCAATTTACTTATGCCTGGGAGTAAATTCTATTAACACAGTGGGATATCCAAGCAAATGTGCATACATTGTGCTGTAGCGCTGTGAGACTTTGCATACTTCCTTTTGAGCAAGTCCCATGGAGCTTACTTCCATATAAATGCTGTAAGACAAAAGGGAACAAACATCTAAAAACCCCAGAAGCAAACGTTTAAAGTGGTCTGTAATTTAGCAATGGAGTTTGCAGGCTGGGTCTGGATGCTTTGAGTACTACTTGAAATCAGTGGGAATTCCTCTTGATTCTACTTAATTCCTCTTGGATCTACTCCATGCATGACTAGCAGTGCAATCCTATATGTGCCTATTCAGATGTAAACTCCATTGGGTTCAATTAGGGTTACCAACCGTACTCTTTTTGAGATGGTGCAACAGCATACTCTTACTTTTCACTTATCGAAGCCAAATGTACTCTTTTTGAAATAACAAAATGATGGTAACCCTAGATTCAATGGAGCTTTCTCTCAGTAAAGTGTGTTTGACTACAGCTTAAGTCTGGATCCAAATCTATAGCTGGAGATGAATTCCAGCCCACAATAGGGTAGATGCAAGTACTTTTACTAGGGTGAACATTTAATCCTTGTGCCAATGATCTATTCTCCTTTCAAAGGATAGAGGGATATATGAATATCCTAGGAGCCAGCAGTAATAAATTGTCTCGAGTAACAATGAAAAATAAAGGGGGGGGGAGTTACTGGATAACTTTTTAGGGCTGGACAGCTGAGAAGGACAGAGTTGTGAAACACATACAGCTTTAAAAGTTTGCTTCAACTAGATTCAACCAAGTTTCTACAGAATATTTATTTATTGTAAAAAAACTTTTTGCAAACAGTTTTTATAAATATATATACAAGAGCAAGGCAGACAAAGGCCCAACATCTAAATAGGCATAATGTTTTCAATGTTGCACGTGTGCAAGATAAAACAGTTGCAGTATTAAAGTCAGAATATAATACAATCAACATTAAAAAGAAATTTGCATTTTATCCAGAAATCAAATCTAGTACCATTACTACTCATATATTGCACAGTTCAATGTACCACTGAATACTCTAATCATATATTGCACAGTTCAGTTTTGTCCACCTTGCAAAGAGTAAAGTTGCAAAAGTGAAAATAAAACAATTTGAAAGTTAATACTATTAAATTTTACAAACACTATTTAAATACTAATAAATATAACAGTGCAGAGTTTCTCACCTTTTATCCTCACAACTACTCTATGAGGTAGGTTAGGCTGAGACAGTATGTCTGGACTAAAGTCACCCAGTGGCCTTCAAGGACAAGTAGGGATTTGAACCTGCAGTCTCCCTAGTCCTCATCAGATACTTTAGCTATTACATAAAGCTAGCTTTCAAAATTGTAACAATTGTTTAACAGGACACCTGTATAAAATCTCTCTAGCAAAGGAAAACAAACTAAGGATATCAATAACATGTCTCCCAAAAATTACAGCACTAGAAGATAATTCTCAATAAACTGTACTTGGGTTCTGGCTATACCTAATGCAAAATAAATGATCCAGTAAACCAGAGATGGGAACCTGTGGCTTTTCCCATGTTGGACTTCCAACTTCCATCAGCCCCTACTTACTGGAAGCAGCAGGGTGATGGAAGTTGTAATCCAACAACACGTGGAAGGCCACAGATCCCCAACTCTGGTCTATAGCTGCCTTATGTTTGTCCTGCAGAACAGCAAATGTGGCTTCTGTCTTCTGATGTTTCAGTGTTGGCCATCTTGTCTTCTTGGAACACCCCTAGGTGGCCACCTTGCCAAACGAAGAATCAGTCTCTCAGGGCATTGATATCTTACAGCAGTTGAGAGAGATCCTACCCACAAAGTCTCAATGCTATACTGCTGTGGTGGGAGGTCAAGTGTCCTCAAGGCAGAATAAAAGACAACTAGGAATCGTTCCCTGGCCAATGGATGTCCGTTGCCATATATGAAGAGAGGCCCTTCACCATGGGGCCTTGCTGCCAAATAAAGGTGACGTACATAGATCCAACACACATAGATTAAGGCCAGTGCTATTCTGTTGGACTTCCAAACAACTTAGGCACAAGAGGTCTCCCGGATGCGTAATAGAACAATGTTCAGCTGCTATCTCCTCAGGCTGAAGTGCTCCAAAGAAAGACAGTATGAACACTGCCTGGAATAATAAAAGTTCCTAGAGGCAGCAACTGTTTCAATTGTTCCCACGAGACACCAAAGCATCTCTATGGTTAGTGGACTTGGAGGTCCTCTTTGCAAGCCTGCCAGCATACAAGAAGTAAAGAAGTCCTGAATAGAGATGTAAAATTTCCAGAAATTTTGAAGACATGAAAAAATGGAAATTTTCAGAAAAATTGAAAAAATGCAATAGTAGCACTTTTTACAGATTGAAAGTCACTTTGTTACTTCAGGAACATCAAATGTAATTACGTACAAGTTGGTATGGCATAAAATTATCACATTTGGTATATTAGAAGTACATTTTATTTATTAAAAAGTACATTTTATTCAAACAATTATTACAAATTGAATTTACTTTTTTAATTTTTTCTTGTAACAAATGGATCTACAAGATCCTGAGCTGTAAGGAACCTCTTTAGTTTTGCCAGTTTATGAGAAGCAGGCAAAAAACAACTTTAAAAAATGGAAGAAACCATCAACATTAATAACAAAGAAAATTATTTATGTCTCCGCTAGTCCTCCACAGTGTCAAGCAGACATAAAGCATCCATTCCATAAAAAGAACTGAGGAAAAAAAGGGGGGGACCAAGATTCAATGACACATCTTATTCATCATTCTAAACAAAACATTCCATAATCCATTTTTCTTCATGTTTTCAATTTTTTTGAAAAATAAAGCAAAAATGGCTTTGGGAAAAAAGGCCCCGTTACATACATGAACATCTCCGGTGAAGATAGGCCCTGGAAATCCATAGATGCCATGAAGCCTCTGATCTGATTCCCTGGAATTGGCCAGGCTGAAGGTAATCTTGCTGCTTTGCAGAAGGTTGCAAACAGACTCAAGCCCATGCCATAAGCCTTCCAAGTCCTGGGGTGCTCTGTGCACTCCAGTAGCCTCAGTGCTGCCAGAGACCAAGGGCCCAAATAATGTTGCCTGAAGGCAAGGCCAGCTTTGTTTCCAGATACTGTAGGCTCACCTGGAATAGAAAAACAAACAAACAAAACCATCAGGAACAATTCATAGGAGCCAACAAAGCAATTTAAGAGCATGTTTTACAAGCTTTAAAAAGCAGGACTGTAGCAATTAGTTGACTAGACATTACTTACAAATCCTTTTAAATTGCTTTTAAGATGTGTTTTCCATCAATTGGGCAGTAATTTTTTAAAAACATGTTAATGATTTTTAATTTATATAAACTGTAATTGGCAGGCAAGTGCCATCTTAGAAGAGGCATCCCCTTTCACACAGAGAGGAAAAAATGCATCTTCCAAGTTGGTGCCTGCTGCAATATGGGTACACCTGCCTTGTATTCTATACCTTGCTTGGTAGCTGTGTCCAACAAGAAATTCCACGTGGGCAAGTACACAGAATTCCATGTAGAGAAGAAATGGATCTTTTCAATCCTCCTCTGCTAGCCTGCTTAACAGGAGGCAATCCCCTCCAGTCTGCTCAGAACCCTTGTGTGGTGTTCACTCCCCTCCAGCTCAGAAAGAAGCTACTAGTTTCTTCTTAGCAATGTAGTTTTTAAAAAGTGAGTAAACTGCAGGATAGTGTACATCATCTAAAGAAAAGTGGCAGTAAACTTTCCTTCACAAGCATTGTTGCTCATGCGTTTAACAGACTAACCAAACAAGTACACTTAACACAAAAATTAAAAAAAAATCTTTAATTGGTTTCAGCCCGCTTAATAGTGGCAATTTCTCTGCAAGACGGGAGAGTGGGTTACTTGGGAACATGGGAGTCCAAAAGCACCTGAAATGTATTCCTCTGAAGCTTGAAAATCTTAGCACTCTGTGTGTGTGTGTGTCTGTCTGTCTGTGTAGGACAGTCCAAAAGGGATCAGTGGGGTTTCTTTACTTCTTCGCGTTGTGTTCATCATGAAACAAAGATTTTATTTTGCAACCCTCCACCTTTCTAATGTATTAAGGAAATAATGAAGGCGTTTACAGGTTCATATCTCCTTCCAGGAGAACACAGGTGCAGCCCAACCCTAACTTGAAAATAAACCTCACTAGTTAAGGTTCACTTTCAAGTAGGCATGCTGATTTTTACATCATCAACCCAAACTACGCCGCCATGGGGGGAAAAAGTTTACGAAGGGGGGTGAAAGGGACTAGAATCGGCCACGTCGGCCACCGCGGGGTGAATTAAATAGCCCCACCAAAGGTAGTATTTGCTGTTCGGAGGAGGGGAAGCCAATACCAATACCTGATGTCTTTGCATTTTTGCCCACAAAGTAAATAGTAGCCGGGGACCGGGAAATGTAGGTCAGAAAACAGCAACGGTGGAGGGGTTAGCCGCCCACCCCCAAAAGACAGCGCTTCTGGCTGCTCCCATTCACACATCACGGAAACGTAAAACCACCACCACGGAAATCCAGCCGCAGATCTGACATCTACTAGTTTGGCCCTTGACGTAGCTGTTTGTTTACATAAATAAGCAAACATCCAGTGTGGAGAGCAGAGGCGGATCGGGGCCGTTCCGAGGGCATCTTAACACTTTGTTGCAATCGGAACCGGCCGCCGCTGGTTTCGCCTTCCTTTCCAGGCAGCAACGCAGGGAGGGAGGCGAGATGCGACTGAGCAAAGGGTTACAGCCTCTGTCCCCATCCGACTCGCCCTCCTCCGACTATTTAAAACAACATCAGCACAGCTACGGACTGGCAAACCCTGTGACCGGCGCCGCCCCGCACACAAGCACCGTAAAAGTTTCCCGCACGGAAAAAACACAAAAATTCCACCCCACCCTCCGACTGCTTCACCTTTGTGCGCATGCCCAACAGCCTCCAGCGCTCTTCCAAAACGTGCACTACACAAAACTCCGCTTCAGGCATGCGCCAGGCAATCTCTCAGCCTCCATTTCTGCGCATGCGGACAGGGGAAAGCCGAGGATTCCGCTGCCTAGCACGCGAACGGGACGGTCCCTTCCTCAGCGCGTGCCTCGCTTACCGCGGCGAGCTTTGAGCCTCCAGAGCGGTAACTGTTAGCGCTTACCGTTTGAATTGCGGTTTCCTCCTCTGCCCCAAGATGAAGCATTGCCGGTTTGAGGTTGTCTCGGTAGAGCGGCTTCCTGCGTTGCTGGTATTGCAGGGTCGTCCTGGACAATGGAGGCGGCTGTTCGAGGGAAAGCCGGACCGGTCACTTCCGCAGGAGAAAGGACCTCTCGCAGCCAGTGCCGGTGCCAGGCTATTTTGCGCCCTAGGCAAGGCTAACTACTTGCATCCCTCAAAAAAAAATTGCTAACTTCAATTTTCAAAAACAGATGTCTTGTAGAAAAAATGAAAAGCACAAAATTGAAACTGCTAAATTTATTTTAAATTGCAATAATAAGTAATACAACAATCTTTGATTATCTTTCTCAAATACAAAAGAAAATGTTTTAGCACCCAAATCATTTTGAGTTATCTTGTGAATTGTGATGTTAAAATTTAAGTCTCTTAATAGTTTCAATTTCAGGCACATTAAAATCTCACTTTGCATGCCTTTTCCTTTGCAAGTTTTGTCACCAATTCCTTCAGGTCAAATGCTGATGCAATTGATATAGTTGCCGAGCCAACTAGTCTCTTTTGCAACATTGTTGAGCGTATGTAAGTTTTTATAAGTTTCAGCTTGAGAAACTGCGTTCACCACTTGCCACTGACCCTGGAAATGTGAGAAGGATCCTTAGAGCAACAGAAACATTAGGCACATTATCCAGGAGTTTTTGTTGTAGTATGAAGAGAAGTACTCCTTGTGGCGGCATAGACTTTGGACTTCTTCAAGCTATTGCTATAAGTTCACAGCACAGATCTTCAGCATCAATATCTTTGTTTCCGTTGTGCATCAATGGTATTTCCAAATTCTTGCAGGCCTTCAGTAGATTTTTTGTTGATACTGTATATATCATACAGGAAACCAAATAGGGAATTATATTGTTGTAGCTGTTGGAATCTCTCTTCAACAGATTGTATGGCCATGTCTAAGACAGCATAGTAGAAAGCTAGTGTGAATTTCTGCTTTGGATCTTGCGGTGCCTCTTCTTGGGCCTCATACTCAAACTGCCATTTCTTTCACCTTTTTCTAACCTGTTCTGTCTCAAAGTTTGGTAGTATTTCTAGCTCCTTTGCAATCTCAGTAGCATCTATCAAAACTTGTTGAAAACCCTCATCACACTTGCAGCCCACAAGGTAACTCTTGGTCACTTGCAATTGGCTTGTAGGTGAATTTAAATCAGCTTCCTTATTTTGTAGTAGCTTGCTTGTAAGATTGACTTCAAAAAGGATGTTGTACCACAGCCTTTCCCAACCAGTGTGCCTCCAGATGTTGTTGGACCACAACTCCCATCAGCCTCAGCCAGCATTGCCAACGGTCAGGAAAGATGGGAATTGTGGTCCAACAACATCTGGGGGCACACTGGTTGGGAAAGGCTGTTGTACCATGTAACAAGGGATACCACAAACTTGAACTTACAAATTGCATCAGAAAGGGCCTTAGCTTCAATTTGGGAAGTATTTCCAGATAAACCTTTTAGGCTTGTGTCATCAAAGATCTCTAGTAAAGCATCATATATACTACCAAGATGATGTCTCAGTGGTTTCAAAGCATCAATCTGACTCTCCCATCTTGTTTCACTCAATGGCTTAACAGTTATGCCTAAGTCTGATACATGGCTAGTTAGAATTTGCCAATGCTGAGTCAATGCAGAGAAATAATTATAGATCTATTGAACCAAACTGAAGAAACTAGTTGCTTCCAGACAACACTTAGTGGCATCATTGACTACCAATGACAAGAGTGTGCATTGCAGGGCACAAAAAAGGCACGTGGGTTTATGTCCAGGACACTCTTTTGTACACCATTTTCTTTGCCTTCCATGTTACTCCCATTATCATAACCTTGACTACACAGATTCTCAATTGGTAATCCCATTTGCTCAAGCTGTCCAAGAAGAGTTTCTGTCATAAAGGCACCTATAGTCTCCTTTTGTGGAACAAATCCCAAGAAATGTTCTCTTATGATAACCTCAGGCTCAGACATCTCATTATCTGACGGTATGATTACGTCAACATAACGTACAATCATTGTCATTTGTTCAAAATGACATCAGGTGTGCAGTCCAGAATAATTGAGTGGTATTTGGCTGAGTTTGCATGTGCTAAAATTTTCTGCTTTATAGCACCTGCTAGAAGCTGTATAAGCTCATTTTGGATATCTTTTCCTATTTATTTAAAAAAAATATTTAAAATACTTATACCCCGCCCTTCTTCCGAGGAACTCAGGGCGGCTCACAATTAAAACAATAAACAATCAGAACAACCAATATACATGTTAAAAACAATTAAAAATAGATTAAATCAAAATAGATTAAAACTATAACATTTTCAGTTAAAAGCCCGCCTAAATAAAACAGTCTTCACCTGGGCGCGAAAGGATGATAGCGAGGAAGCCAACCGAACCTCGCTAGGGAGGGAATTCCACAATCTAGGTAGTGAAACATTTTTTCTTGATCTTTAACTCTATGTAAATGTTCATTCATGATAGGATCAAAAAGGGCTAGATATTCTACAAACTTCTAAAAATTTCCATTGCTAGTACTGTACAACTTTTCAGTTCTACCACGGAATGTTAAGTTTTTCATGCTAAGAACTCTGACCAAAGCAATCAAGTGTTCCAAGATTTGTCACTAATATTGTTCTTCTTGCCTAATTTTCTGCTGGTTAATATCGTCAATTGTTTTTCCTTTAGATAAGCGCAATTCAAGTTCTCTCCAGGTCTGATAGTTTTCTAAATGGTCAGTCTTCCTCTCATGTGAAGAGAGAATTGCTCCAATGTTCTTCCAGTCTTTTGAACCTGTTTCTTGTAGGGTTGATGCACCATTTAAAAAAAACTAATCTGTATAAAACTGTGCCCCTCAAAGGTCATACTGCGCCCCTCTGAGGTCTGCGCCTTAGGCAGCTGCCTAGTTGGCCTAATGATAGCACCGGCCCTGCTCGCAGCCACTGTAAGGTGGGCTCCCTAGATAGCAGGACCAGCATTTCCCAAAACTCAGCGCCCATGTTGTGGGGCCTCAAAGGCTGGTTGCTGTTGTAGCTCATCCTTGAGCGAGGAGCAAGGAAGCAAAAGAGTAACATGTGTTGGCGATGACAATAGCACGAGACGGGCGCATAAAGGGTTAAGTGCCCAGGCCCACTTTATATAGATGAGCGGGCATCTCTCGAAAGCCCATCCGAGTAGCCCGTGCTTCTTTCCCATTGGCCAGATTAATTGCATTCAAAAAACACGGGGTTCTGATTCTTCAGGTGCCATCGCATTTTGATCAGTCTGCGAGTTGATAAACAAATTCTTATTATGTAGAGCTAGTCATGGAAGCTGCCCTATTGGGGACCTAGCCTCAAATTACAGATATTTTAAAATACACAACTGCTCTGGGAGGTGTGAAATAACTATTATTCTAAATAGGTATTTATATCTGTGTCCACTCACTGGATCGTCACCTTGTAATGGTGAGTGGGCTTGCATGTTCCAATGAATCCTGTGAGTGATGCTGTCGGGAGTCATGTACTCCCAGCAGTGTCATCCATGGCGGTAAGGTCAAGGGAAAGGAACCAGACAAAGAACAATCCAAGAATGCCCTCAACGGCAGAACAGGCGGAGGATAACAATGTGTATGTTACAATGGCTGTGAATGCGGATGAAAGCTGCAGCAGATAAAGAACTTCCAATCGTCGTGGTATCCATGCCATTGGATCAAAGCCTTTTTCTGTCAAGATTGTGTGTTGATCGTTGTGTGCTGATCTCCCCACAAAACAAATTCACGCACAGGCGTCTTCCAACCAAATTATCTTGGAAGACAATCTTACTCATCCACGAGTGATCGCCAGTGGATATCTGTGGATATCAGCTTCCACCAAAACGTATACCAATTTACTAGCTGATGGTGCTTTTGGATTCATGAACTTCATGTCCTTGATGTTGGAACGGTTTCCAATGAAAAACAAAGTCCTACATGAATGTTTATTGCTATTCTCTAGCAGAAGATAAGGAAAAACTAGGCCAAAAGTCAAGCCGGTCCTCTTTTTTTGTTTGTTTCCCAATTCATAAAAGAATTCACGTACACATCAAAAATAAACAAATGAAACAGCAGCTCAGAACTTGTTCTGGATAACACAGAGTAGACATTTAACAGAAGAAAAGCTGGTGCTTTTCAGAACTCTACCCACAAAACAGGCAAAATACCTATGCACACCCCCAGGCAAACAAATTACAAATGCGCAAAAAGCAGACATCACCCTGCAAAAAACAAATTTTTAAAGAAATGTTAAAAGAGCTTGGTGCACAAAGGGGATTGCAAAGATTCCCATAGGTGCCACATTGGGGATCCCAGATCATGGCTTTGATAACAAGCCAGGCTTGCTCTCACTACCACCATCACTTTACCTAACATTTAGCTTGTGCTCGCTCATTATTTTATGACATCTTGGTTGGTCATAATGTGGAACTAGGTCCTCCTGAGTACAGTCACACCCTGGAAAAAACTGCAGTGAACACAGTGGAACTTGCTTTCAAATAAATGTGCACAAGTGGGAGCTGCAACAATGCTGGAGTCTGACATAGGGGCTTTGCAGTGTTATTTAGACCTAAGAGGAGATTCATAATTGAGGGAAAGCTGTCACTCAGTGGGCCGTGGACCACTTTCAGGTGTGCCTCAGGGCCACAGCCTGCCCCCTCACCTAGCTATGTCATAGCCTTTTGGTTGGACCCATGCCAGCACTAGAAATTCTTTGCATGCTGAGTAAAGGTGACCAAAAGACTTAAAAGTTCATTGGCAGAGGAAGGAAAGAAGGTTGATTTCCCTTCTCTGAGGTATAAGAGCCAGAGGAGGTTTTGAAGGAAATAAACATGGGGGATAAAAGGTTAATATTTTTTATAATTACTATAAATAGAGAGCCAGTGTGGTGTAGTGGTTAAGGTGTTGGACTATGAGCCTGGAGACCAGGGTTTGAATCCCCACATAGCCATGAAGCTCACTGGGTGACCTTGGGCCAGTCACTGCCTCTCCGCCTCATGAAAACCCTATTCATAGGGTCGCCATAAGTCGGAATCGACTTGAAGGCAGTACATTTATATTTTTTATCAATAAATAAACTGGAAATAGAAAGGAAAGGGATTAGAGGAAATCTGTTGTGGGAGGAAGTCAGTATAAAAAGACTAGGGAGGAGGGATAAACGAAACTGCCATGGGGGGTTGCGGGGGTGGGATAAGGTAGAAGTGTGAAAGGAGAGTGGGAGTAGAAATTACAGGAGATGAGTAAAAATACTTTGAGAAGCATATAGGGTGGGGTAGGAAAGCAAAAGGTGTAAAAGTAAAAGTCTTCTCTTAGAACCTCTGCATCACTATATTCTGCTTAAAATGGGAGGCCATCACAATACCTCCAGACCAAATGTCTGTACTTCATTTGAGGAAAGCTCAGCTCAGCTTGTCACAAGGAAAACACTAGCAACTAATTTAGCAATTTCCAAAGATGGCTTATATATCAGGAGAAAGTGATGTCAATAATTGCCAGCTGATTGTGCCAAACTTTGCCTGCATCTGCCATCATTTTGTGACTGATGGGCCTCAGTAATTTTCATCTGTCTCAAGTAGGCCCTGATGGGTAGAAAGTTTGATAATTTGCTATTGAGGGTAGTCAGTTCTGAACCCGAGCATTTTGCAGCTATAGGGGAAAGAGCAGAGTGTCAAACCTAATTCCTCCAGTGGGCTAGTTCCTTCTGTCTTCCATGTTCTTTTTGGGCAGGGGAGAGGTTGTTTTCAATTGACAAACATACCGTGTCTCCACTACTCTCAACCATAGATTGAGCAGATTAGCACATGGGCTGATGCAGCAGAGCTCCAAAGTTCAGAAGCCTGGTAGACCAAATGATTTATAATAAATAAGAGTTTTCACATGAAAATCTCCAAAGGAGAGAAATAATACTTGGTGCAATGTTACAGTGATATACAGCAGACTCCACTGGATTTTTCATATAGGTCTTAAACATAGTTCAGTCTAGTGCAAAAGCAGAAGGTTGGTGAATGGGATGGTGCATACACTAACGGAAATAGTCTAACCACAGAAATGTTTTTCTTTCTACACCGGAAACACCTGTCCAAAAAAAGAAAAAGAAAAGTTTCACTCAAACTCTCTGTAGAAAAGAATCAGAATAATCCTCCTCTTGCAAATTTGTTCTAAATTAAATTGAACCTCCACAGTTCATTTCAGACAAATTCCCCAAATGGAAATGTTGCAGATCTGGGAAAAACAGAAACAGGATTTTCAAAGGCTCCAAATAAGTATGCAACAGGTAGACACTCCAAAAAAAAAAAAACCTAGCAGTTACAAGAGCACCAATCCCACAATAAACACTCATCTGGAACATTGTCCAAGACCCACAGGTGGGTGTCAGCCCACTGCTTGCAAAACTCTGCTATAAATAATTTTACCTGCTGCACATCTATGGAAGCCAAATTAGATGGTATTACTTAAGTGGTTTGATGCCACATATTTCTCCCCCCCCAATCTAACTTAAATTCTTTAGGTGGTAGAAGATAATTCCTCTCAAGGATGGCAACCTGTAGTATTCTTCAAAGTATACAAAAATCATAGGTATGAACATTGGTCCATTGGAAAAAAATCCAAAGCCACAGTAGGGTTTTGTTAAGGTCAACCAAAATGTCTAAAGAGACTTATTTATTTATTTATTATATTTATATCCCGCCCTTTCTCCCAGTAGGAGCCCAGGGCAGCAAACAAAAGCACTAAAAACGCTTTAACGCATCATAAAAACAGAGTTTTGAATATATTAAAACAAAACAACCATTAAAAACATATTAAAATGTAACATCTTTAAAAACATTTTTAGAAAGCTTTAAAAACATCTATTTTTTTTTTAAAAAAAGGTTTAAAAACATTAAAAAGCGATTCCAACCCAGACGCAGACTGGGATAAGGTCTCCACTTACAAGGCTTGCTGAAAAAGGAAGGTCTTCAGTAGGTGCTGAAAAGATAACAGAGATGGTGCCTGTCTAATATTTAAGGGGAGGGAATTCCAAAAGGCAGGTGGCACTACATTAAAGGTCTGTTTCCTATGTTTTGCAGAATGGACCTCCTGAAGGTGGTATCTCCAAGAGGCCCTCATCTGCAGAGTGCAATGATCGACTGGGTATATAAGGGATAAGACGGTCTTTAAGGTATCCTGGTCCCAAGCTGTATAGGGCTTTGTACACCAAAACTAGAACCTAGCCCGGTAGCTAATAGGTAGTCAGTGCAATTCTTTCAGCAGCAGGATGACATGTTGACAATACCCTGCCCCAGTGAGCAGTTTCGCTGCCATATTTTGCACCAGCTGCAGCTTCCGGACCAACCTCAAGGGTAGCCCCACATAGCTCTGGACCAACCTCAAGGGTAGCCCCAGCCTCAAGGGTAGCCCCACATACCAAAGCTGGTAAAAGGCACTCCTAGCCACTGAGGTCACCTGGGCCTCTAGTGACAAAGATGGATCCAGGAGCACCCCCAAGACTACAGACCTGCTTTTTGAAAGGGAGTATGACCCCATCCAAAGCAGGCAACTGATCAATTATCCAAACTCGGGAATCACCAACCCATAGCATCTCTGTCTTGCTAGGACTGAGTGTCAGTTTATTGGCCCTCATCCAGCCCACCACCAAATCCAGGCAGTGGTCCAGAGCTTGCATGGCCTCTCCCATTCGGATGTTACAGAGAAACAGAGCTGAGTATCATCAGCGTACTGCTGACACCTTGCCCCAAATCTGATGACCGCTCCCAAGGGCTTCATATAGATGTTAAACAGCATGGGGGACAAGATGGTACCCTGCGGCACCCCACAGCACAACTGCCAGGGGGCCGAAAGACTATCACCCAATGCTATTCTCTGAAAATGACACTTAAGATAGGATTGGAACCACTGTAAAACAGTGCCTCCAGTACTCATCTGGCCAAGTTGGCCCAGAAGGATACCATGGTCAATGGTATCAAAAGCCACTGAGAGATCAAGTAAGAATAACAGGGTCACACTCCCCCATCCTTCTCCCGATAAAGGTCATCCATCAGGGTGACCAAGGCCGATTCAGTCCCATAGCCAGGCCTGAACCCAAACTGGAATGGGTCAAGATAATCTGTTTCATCCAAGAGTGCTTTCAATTGCTGCACCACAACCCTCTATCACCTTCCCTAAGAAGGGGGTATTTGTGACTGGGCAGTAGTTGTTGAATGAGTCCAGGGTGGACTTTTTCAGAAGCGGTCGGATCACCACCTCTTTCAGGGAGGCTGGAACCACTCCTTCCCACAAGGATACATTGACCACACCCTGGATCCACTCGGTCAACCCCCCTCAGCAAGCTTTAATAAGTCAAGAAGGGCAAGGGCCGTGAGGACACATTGCCAGCCGCATCATTGAAAGCACTTTGATTGCAAGCATCGTTGCAGGATAAGCAATCTTTGAAATTCTACAGAGTTCTTCAGGTTGGTTAAACAAAACTCTATGGAGAGAGAAAAATAAGACATAGTGTAAAGCCTCCAAGTCTGCAGATGGTAACAATCTTGAGAGACAAAGCAGGAGGAATTGTATATACTTAGATTTGCCTCTCCTGGGTGCTAAAC
This sequence comes from Rhineura floridana, assembly GCF_030035675.1. NCBI lineage: Eukaryota > Metazoa > Chordata > Lepidosauria > Squamata > Rhineuridae > Rhineura > Rhineura floridana. The sequence continues at coordinate 25,103,199 of NC_084488.1, read as the reverse complement.
TAAATGTTTTGAGTTGTCACGTGCATGGAAATATTCTGTGCCTTTAATAGTTACATAGCATACAGAAACCAAGAGGCAGAGCTTTTCCCATCCCTTTACTCATACCACGATAAGCTTCACCTATTAATTTCTGCTTATTATACAACTGATGTTGAAGGTCCAGCTCTTTATGTAAAAGGCAGCAATCCTATGTTGCATTGCAATTTTTTTTTTCTTGGGACTGTTACTGTAAAAGTGGGTAAAACACCAAATTCACTGGTGTATAGCTTTCCCCAGCATGGAGATGCAGCAGTAACGTTAGCTTTACTTGTTGAATTTCTATTATGCATTCGATAACATTGGCTTTTGCCAGGAAGAAAAAAACCTCCAGCAGGCCTCAGAATTTGCTAGCTCTAGCCCTGGAGGGTACAATCATCATTCTGTTGTTCTGTCTTTAAAAACTAGATAAGATTTAGGTAATCCCCTACTTTGTTGATTAGATTACCTCTTGTTTCTGTTAATGCGATTATGAGTTAATATAATTGCTAAAGGGCAAAGTTTTATCTGCTCTGCTGCTGCACAAATAGAAAGGTGTTTTGAATGGCATTGTTGTGCCTGGCCTGGGACTGATATGATGTAGAGCAGGTGATATATATATATTTTGAATAATATTTTTATAGAGACTTTTCAAGAAATGCATAGACGAATAAAGATGGCGAACGGGAAGAAAACAAAAAACAAGCATGACAACAACAGTAAAATACAGTGTTGCACACTTGTAAACGTTATTTTGCCAATGGAAGACAAGCTGCAATTTACAGAACCTTTTGGGGATGTTAGAACAGCTATTTAATCTAAAGCCCAGAAGTGCTTTGGAACAGTCAGTCCAAAAGGATTCTGGGGAGGCTGGTGGTAATATCACTCCACTTTGTTGTACTACATACACTGTAAAGGTGTACCAGTTTCTGTCAAAATTATGCTTCAGTCATAAACATTTTTAACAATCTGAATAAAAAATCTGCATTGACCAGATTGCTCAGCTGCATTGTAGATGTATTTATTGAAGCAAAAAAGCAAGATCGAGGCTCAAAAGAGATTTCAGTCTTGCATGAAAAAAGCTGTATTTACAGCCAAATTCTATATAACGTTTTACTTTTCAAGGGGTCACTAGGAGTAGAGTTGCCGCTTGACAAGTAGTGGCTGGTAGGGCAGCATTTTTTTATTTATTTATCTATTTGATTTATCAGTCGCTTCATCCCCGAAGGTCTCCAAGTGACTTACAAATAATTAAAAGCCAAAATAATATATCATACACAAACCAAAAATAAAATAAAGCAATAACCACCCCCATACAGCCACAGAAAGCTTTGGCAGCACACTACTGGCTACCAAAGCAAAAAACAAAACAATACCTCACCCAACCTTCAGCAGATTAAAAGTAAAACACAAAGAAAAACATACACACCCCACCGAAGATGAGGTGTGTTGTTCTGGGAATTTTCCATCTCTCCCCACCCGGGAGTCTTGGCCTCGAAGCCAGCTGCTGCAATCAGTGGTGGAGTGGGTCTTCCTCCAGGGGTGAGCTGACAGCTGTCCTCTCTTTTCAGAGAGGGCAGTTGTAGTAGGTGGCAAAAAGTTTGCTCTGCAGGTGTTCCAGCTATTGCACCTCTCCTGTTGCTGCTGAGGGTTGAAGACACAACCACTCAGGCTGGACATTTATCCTTCCCCGTGGGAGGGGAGCTGTTGACCTGGCTTCCCAACACCATGCATTGCTGCCAGTTTCCAAGAGGAGGGTTGGCAAGGCAGCAGGGAGCTTGATGTGGGTGCAGTGGTGAGAATGTCTGATGGGCTCCACTGCTGTGCCCGTGCCAAATTCTCCAGTGCCTCCCCCCCCATCTCAGTAACCAGCAGTAACCCATGGTGTTGGGAAGCCAGGTCAGCAATGCAGCCCTGCATGGCACCACTGGCTGCTACTGCACTTGACTACACACAAGAGCTCATTTCCATGCTCCTATCCTTAACGTAGCAGTTAGAATGTAAGGAGAGCCCCACTGGAATTTACCAAAGGCCCATCTAGTTCTCATCTCATAGTGGCCAACCAGATGCCTATAGGAAGCCTGCAAGCAGGACCTGACTCCCCTTCTGCAGTTTTCAGCAAGTGGTCTTTAGAGGCGTACTGCCTTTGACACTGGAGGTAGAATGTAGCCATCATGGCTAGTAGCCAGATAGCCTCATCCACACAAATGGTCTTTTCCTCTTTTAAAGCCATCCAAGCTAGTAGCCATCACTACATCTTGTGTGAGAAAATTCCATGGCCCCTGCTTATGGGAGAGAGAGAAACTTTTCTCTAATCATTTTATCCATGCCAGGCATAAATTTATGCCCCTTTATTATCTCCTCCTTGCTCACCTTCTCTCTAAAGTAAAAAGTGTCAGATGTTGCAACCTTTCCTTATAGGTGATTTGCTCCATCCTCTTGGGATCATTTTAGTTGCCTTTTTCTGAAACTTTTCCAGCTCTAGAATATCATTTTTGAGGCTAGGCAACAATTCAGCAGGTGAAGCTTTATCCAGCACAGATGCAAAAGAAATATTAATAATCCCATTTTGTTTTCAACAAAGAGAGTACTTTTGCCTTCTTTCTGTTCCAGATAAGTTAGTTGATTTACAGTGTAATCCTGTGCAGTAGATTTCAGAAATGAGGCAATGGAATTAAGGAAATTTTGTGGTACATACTCTGCAATCAGTCTCATCAGATAGAAGTTTCACTTCTGGCTTTGCAGACATTAGCACGTGATCTTGCTTATCTCCATGCCCTAAAAAGTGGTTCAGCTGACTTCTGTAGACCAAGCTGTTCTACAAAGGACAGAAACAATCCAGCCAGGTTTTGCCTTGTCAGTTAGTAGCCCCAAGCAGCCCTCCTTAAGAAATGAAAAGATGCTCTTTGTCACAAATAACTTTTATTATAAAAGGTTATCCACTTAAAGAAAACTAGAGTTCAAAAACATATATATGAGAAAATGGGGTATACACTGTTTTAGTGCTCATTTCAAATTTTCCCTAACATTCCGAACAGAAGGTTGCAACCCATAGCCCACCTGTTCCATTGAAATCATTAGCACTACTCTAGGTGGCTTAAAAGCTTCCAGTTTGTACAGGAAATATAATATATGAACACTTTCCTTAACCTCTTCCACCTCGGCGCCTAATTTAAGCACAGTCTTGACAAACACCTAAAAGCAGGAAGCAGTTTCCATTCTGCCCACTCACACATCTGAGGCTTTGGTGTTACAGTCAGCAAACAAATTCTTGAAAATTAAATATGGATAATCTCACCAGAGTAATCACCGGTAGTTAAACTGAGACCGCAAAACATAGGTCGTGATAAAGCACTGAAAGGGTGTTCAGGATGTTCTGGTCACACGCCTAGATGACAGACTGAGAATGCAGGAAGTTATTTGTGATACTAATTCAAATGTACAGGAAGTATCAGAGTCCAACTCCTGCTGTGTAGACAGAACTTAGACTCCCAATTGAACAAGTTTTTTTTTTTTAAAAAAACAGTCCTGGCCTGAACCAGTGCCTTTCACACCTGCAGAAATCAGGTTAATTCTGGCACTAAGATAAGTGATGCCTGCAGGTCAACCTGCTGTTAAAGGCATAGGAGCAGGGACTGGAGTTGGCAGTCCCATGCAGGAATTCCACACTTGGATTCACCTGTGGTGTGGACTGGTAAGGCCAGGCAGGGACTTCCAGGATATTTTGAATTCCAAAATATATATAAATAATTGCAATAACTGCCATTATTCCAGGATATAATTCTTCACACAATGTATGGCTTATGAAGCACATCAATGGTTGTAAATCATGATACCTCAACAGAGTTGCCACATGCAGAGGCAGTTTACCTGCGAATAACTGGTGAAGACAAACAAGAGAGGAGGGCTGTCACCTTCATGCCCTGCTTGTGAGCTTTCAGAGGAATGAGATGGGCCATTTTTGGAAACAGGATGCTGGGCTAAATAGATGGATCCTAGTTTGACCTCCTATTGCAATCCTTATTAAATGTGTGTAGATTGTGGGGAAGAGCGGAGTGTTGGAGGCAAATCCATCCTTATTTAAAACTGCTACCAGATTACACATACAAATATTCCCACTGAGCTTCAATTAATGGGAGTTAAATTTCATCAGGAAAGCTTAAACGGCTTTAAAAAATACAATACACTTGTTAGTTTTAAATTTGCATATATATATATATATTTGTTTTTATTTTGCCTTTAGCTTTAGACCCAGCTTTCTCCAATAAAACCATGCATTTGCAAATGTTACTCCCCTTTTTCCGGCTCCTAATACTTTACAAACTCTGTGCAGGCAGAATTTCAGCAGCTGTGGCTTGGTCAGGCATGGGACAGGGCTGAGGAACGCTTGGAGCCTATGATGAACATGTGTTACACAGTAGCCCTACCAGAATTAAAGGTGGTAACCTTACTTATTCCTGGGTCTCTGTATCCCAAGACAGACAGGAGGGTTGCCATTTCTTACAGAGAGAATCAGTGTTTTCAGCAGCTGGAGAGCATCTGTTTTGCTTGCAGAAGGCCCCAGGTTTAATCCCCAGCATCTCCAGATAGGACTGGGAGAGGCTCCTGTCTGAAACCTTGGAGAGCTAACTGCCAGTCAGTGTAGACAATACCAAGCGAGATGGACCAATGGTTTGATTCAGTATAAGACAGCTTCCTGTGTTTCTATGGATGGCAGGAAGAAGCAAATAAGTGTAGCTTGTCTCATCACAATACCACCAAGATAGTTTGTGGGACTTATTTCTTTCTGCCACATAGCTATTAAAAACAGGTACCACCACCAATCTTAGTAGCTGTGCTAGACTGATAAGAGCTGTCCTCTATATTGAGTACACAGGGGATATTTCTGTCTGATATTTTACACTAGCACTTTGTTTCTGGAGCCATCAAGGTGACACCAAACCCAGGACTAAATTTAAGTTATAAATTAAACCAAGTTAAACAAAATTAACAGGTGTATCTATGCCATTAATTATAATGGTTTGGCAGTTATTACCCACTCCACAGGGAATCCTGGGGACTGCAATATAAGAGGAAGATTGGTTTCAGTAGCCAGATCCTCAGCACCCTCATCAAATTACATCATACTCTGAAGAAAGCAATGACACTGGTAGAAAGCCAACGTAAGTCTGACGTGTAGATATTCACCAAACATCTCCGATGTGGAAAGCAAGCTGTGAAGTTTCACTGAAAAGCTACAATGATAACAATGATGGTGCTGCTGTTCAAAAGTCTCCAATTCAGCTTTCCTTCAGTTTATGCCTCTGGGAGCCAAATGGGACCATTACATCTTCATGGGGAAGGGCAGTTTCACTTTGCTCTTTGTGCAGAAAGTTCCCAATGCCAATCTGAGTGGCCCACCACGAATGCTAACAGAACTCCCTTTTTTTCATCTTTGCATTGAAACCACTCTGCTGTACAACAGAAAAGGACACCAAGTTGAGTTTAAAAGACCTTGCACTCATTCACTGAAAAAATACGCCTCCTGGCTCGTTTTCTTGCTTGATTCACGGCTGTCCGGACAGCACACTCAAACACCTGCTGTACTCCCCTGTTGATGAGAGAGGAGCACTCAACATAGCCCTTGGCCCGGAGGTCCTTGGCCAATTGCTTCCCAAGCAATGGACTGATACAGGCTGCGCTATGAGGTCCTGTTTCCCTCTGGTCAATCTGGGTAGCCACCACTAGAATTGGGATGCGAGGCAAATGAGTCCGGATCTCTGTAACCCATTTGTTCCTTAAGCTGAGGAATGAGTTCTGATTGGCCACGGAGTAGCACATTAATATCACGTCAGCCTGTTGATAGGAAAGAGGACGGATGCCTTTGAAGGAATCACTGCCAGCAGTGTCCCAAAGGCCCAAGCTAACCTGGACACCATCCAAGAAGACTTCAACCCCTGTGTTTTCATAAACTGTTGGTCTGTAAGCATCTGGAAAAGTCTCGGAAGTAAAACGTAGCAGCAGTGCCGTTTTCCCAACAGCAGCATCTCCTACCAGAACGCATTTGACTGAATCCAACATTTCCTCGAAGGCTGCTTCTTCTAGAGCAGAGTCTGGAAGCACAGTTCCCAAGAGCTTGCTACTGTGAATGCCATTCAGGAGGAATCCATCTAGGTGTCTGTGGCATGTCTAGGGAGCTTTGCCCAAGGTGTCAAAATCTTCTGCTCTCCCCCACAAAATCGACACTTTCAATGAGTCAAACTCATTTTCTACAAGAAGAAGAGAAAACAGATGCAATTTTTGTTGAAAATCATGGGTAATGAATGATTTATCATTATTACATTTCCCCTGTCACCTTCCAAAGAAGCCAAAACAGCATGCATTATTCTCCTCGCACCTTCTTGATCCTTACAAAAACCTTGTGGGGTAGCTTAGATTGTGAGATACTGACTGGTCCAACAAGATCACCCAGTAAGCTTTGTTCCCATGCATAGATTTGAAGCTGAGTCTACCTGGTCTAAGCTCATCACTACTATCATACCATGCTGTCTCCCTGTAGTTGAAGCAGGGGTTTCTCTTGCCTTACTTGCAGTCAGTATTTGCAGTCCAAGTCCTCTTTCATCAACTCAAACCATGCTTCTATAAGTGTACAAGTTAACAAAATGAAGCAAAGCCCAAAAAGTACTGGCAGAATAATGGCAACACATCAGGCAGACATTCTGTAGGGGTAGCCAATGTGGTTTCCTCCAGTTGTTAGACTACAATTCCTGTTGGGCCCAGCTAGCTTGGCTAATGGTCAGGGATGATGGGAGTTGTAGTCCAGTAACATGTAGGTTGGCTACCCCTGAGAGCATTAGAACCTTGTGTTAGCATTCAGGTAGGCAGCTGAGCTCTACAGTAGCAGTGAAAACCATTTAAAGCAGAGAAGCAGCAGGGGTGAGGGAGTGCTGAACCCTTCTCCTACATGCCAATTTTGCCTCTCACAACTCTTCTCCACAACTGAATTTCCAGGCTCCCTGAATTAACAGTTACCTGTAGCTGAGAATGTGGCAATTAACTTTTATGTGAGCGGCTTTCATTTTTCTCTTCTTTTATAAAATGCTGTTGCTGTTTTTTAAATTTAGATAAAAACAAACACAAATTGAAAATCATACAAAATTATCAATTGTGAATTCAAAGAGAAAGCATAATTAATATAAAGGTGATTGTATGATTTCAGGATAGTAATATCAGCCACATCTATTTTCTGGCTGAAGGCAAAGTCCTTTGACCAGAGATTTCCTAGAAATGGTTAAAACAGAGCTGGCGGCTCCTCCTCTTTACTTAATGTAAGGATCATTCTCAAGCCCAGTGAAATTTATGCATGTTTTTAGTTTCTAAGTGGTATGTCCCACTTATCCTTCACTTAGTCTTTTAACAAATCCTGTATATCTACTGCTTGATTATAACAAAACTTCTAAGCCATTTACAAAAATTATAAAATCATCAATAAAACAGTTAAAAACAGGTAATTAAAACATTTAAAAGACCATTACAATCAGCAATAAACTAAAAGAGATTAAAACACATCAACATCTATGTGTCGAGATAGGCTTGCCTAAACAAAAATGTTTTAAGCAGGTGCCAAAAAAAAGTACAGCAAAGGCACTTGCCTTTGACATCAGGCAGGGAGTTCCAAAGTGTAGGTGCTGCCACTCTAAAAGAATAATTTCTCAGAACGTGGTAACAAGTATTACGTGATCCTGTAACAATCCCAGTTCCACAGATCGAAGTGGTCAAGTAGGCACATATTGAGTAAGGCAAACCTGTAAGTAAACTGGTCCCAAGTAGGGCTGCCAGGTTCATGGCCTGTGACTGATCCTGTATCTTTAGGAGAAGAGAAAGTTGCCAGGCCTGGCCTCCAAGAGGTCTTCTGTATCTTTAAAAGTTGTGCAGGGGGCAGGGAGAATTTCACCTTGTGGTTTTTCCCATTACAGAGTTGTAAGAACACCTGCACTTGGCTGACTTGCTCTTCTCCTAAAGTTACAGGATCAGTCTCAGGCCGTGAACCTGGCAACCCTAGTCCCAAGCTGTTAAGGATTACACCCTAGGCATGTATTTGTTTGAGTGTGTCACAAATTCTCTCTTTCTCTCACGCACACACGCACACACACACACTTGCACACGCATACCAGAGCCTAACAACTTCCAAAGTATTCAGCTGCCTCTCTGAATTTTCCTATGGACTTCAACAGGAGCTAGATAGAACACTTTGTTTGATGGGCAGTTTACCTACCCTTGTAATTGTCTGCAACTCAAATGCCTTCTTTCCCCATAACAACCAAGTAGAGTGTGAAAGGCAGAATATTCCAAGAAAATGCATTTCATTTCATCTGTGTACATCTGACAAAGTCAGTTATTGCTTTAACAGCTTCAGCCACAACGAGGTGGCACAGCACTGACCATTTTTGCTGTTTTGCTGCTAAATCTAGAGCAGATTTTTATCATAGGCAGCTTCCAATCCATTGTGATGACTGGTATCCTGACTTCCGTTTGGCAGAATTTATAAGGCAATCATTGCACCAGAAGAGGCCTTTCCTGGTACACACACACAGCCTACATCATGGTTTTGAAGAACCTGCCCCTTCCTCTTAGAGGAGTTTCCCAAGTAACACTTATTTCTATGAACCAATTGCCTCTCAGCAGATCAGATCAGGGAATGGAAGGGCTTTTACGTCAGACACTTAATTTGACCGAGGATAAGGGAGGTGAAGGGAGAAAAGCTTGCAAGGAGATGACTCCAAGTTTCTTTGCCCTTAGAAACAGGTAGGCAACCTGGTGCACACCAGATCTTACTGGACTACAACTCACATCATCTCTGACCACTGGCCATGCTGGCTGGGACTGATGAGAGCTTGAGTTCAATAGGAACTTAGGAAGCTGCCTTTTACCAAGTCAGACCATTGGTTTATCTAACTCAAATTGTCTACTAGCATCAGCTCTCCAGAATTTCAGGCAGGTTCTTACCTGGAGATGCTGGGGACTGATCCTGGGATCTTCTGTATGCAAAGTGATGCTCTACCACTGGGTGACAGCCCTTTACCAAGAAATTTAATTTATATTTACTGCCATGAGGGCACTGATATCATAGAAACATAGGACGTCTACCACTGGTCTGTTTGGCTCTGTATTGTCTACACTGACTGGCAGCAACTCTCCAGGATTTCAGATAGGGGTCTTCCCCAGCCCTACTGAAGATGCGGGGATTTGAACCTGAGGCTTTCTGCATGCAGAGTAGATGCCCTACCACTGAGCTAAGGCCCTTGCCAAATAACAACTGAAGGGCCCTATGTTGCCCTTCCCTGCGTCTGCAGGAAAGGGACAAAGATGGGTGGAAAGATTAGTATCTCAGTGTTCTGTTTTTCATATCAGTGGGTGGAAGTGTTTGCAAGAAAGGGATTATATCTCACATGGATGAACAAAAAGAGGTAGGAGAATCACCATGGTAAATGGGACAACAGCAGGCTATTATCAATTTTAAATCAGTAGTGACTCATCCATTAACAGCTTCAGCCAATGGAAGTCAAATTGATCTGACTTGATTTGTTTAGTGGGTATCCTCTCAAAGCCCTGGGATAAAGGGAGCTCTTAAAGCACTAGAAATAACAAAGTCTTAAAAACTAACACTTTGCTCATAATATAAGTTTTCTTGGACTAGAATTCACATTAAAAAAAATCCATTGTCCCAATTCAGTCCTTAAGTGGCAGCACTGAACCTTTTGATGAACTATAATTCAGCGGTTGTCATCATTTTTACTTTCTAGGTGTCATTTCCTGTACAAAGGATAAGGCACAATAAGCAAGCAGAGACTAAGGAAGCAATTCTATAACACTTGCATTAAAATGGCTGCTAAAGTACAATGCTGAGGTGTATTTTGAACTGATGACCAGACACACACACGAGCAAGGAGATTGTGGGCCAGAACACTGATCCCTTCATTCCCGTGACCAAGCTGAAGTATTATTTTGCCGTGGACACTGTTGATGTTGGCAAAAAGCTGGAGTTGCTCGTCTTCCCTTTCCTGCACCGGGACTGGCAGGTGCAGTACCAGCAGTACCAGCAGGACACCCAATGCTTTGATGTCAACGCATTGATGTTAAGAACTAGTAGACACCGTCAAAACTTTAGGAAAGGACTGGTTGTTACTGTATTGTTATTGAAAGATGTTGCTGTTGCTTTTTTAACAATGTTAATAGTTTCTAATTTAATTTTTTTGTAAACTGTATTGTTCTTTTCTGATGTGTGTTTTGTATTTGTGTTTAACTTTTGAGGGCCTTTTTGGCCAAAAGGCAGCATAAAAATAAACCATAACATAGGTTTCCTTGGTGTAAGTCCCACTGAACTCACTTGGCTTACCTTTGAGTAAATATGCCTAAGATTGCACTGTAAGCCTTTCTCTGGTGTCAGAGGGAAAGTTGAGGCTGCATCTTGAACTCTCTTCTGCTGAAACAAATGGGATTTATAAGCGCTTCAATTTGGCATCATCACATCCTTAATTTCTCTGGCTTAGTTCAGCTATATGATGCCAGAATGGCTCCAGGTTTGAGGGCCTAGTACTACACCTATCACTCATGATGACATGAAAACAACAGTACTGAGATCTGTGCTCCATGGCTGTGAGCAACTTGTCATTCTAGTTTCACACAATTTTAATTTTAATTTACCACGACTTCCCAAAGTGATGGTACATTTGGGATAACTGAAACAGTGAGAATCTCCCAGACCTAGCCATCCAGTGCAAGGGGCCCACGGCCAGTATCAGCAGTGAGCCCTTCTTTTGCTGGGGCCCCAATAGCTCCCCAAGACTTCCAGGTGCTAATGCTAGCCCTACTATGATGCCCTGCATATAGGCGTACAGAGAAAGTGCATAGTGCTCCCACAGGGACCGTGGCTAGGGTGATGTGGAGGTGTTGGTTTTGGGAACAGGCATGATCCATTAATATGTGAAAACTCCAATTCCTGTGATAGTGGCAGCTTGGAAGGCTGCTACTGTCACCATCGCCAGAATCAGAGCATTCACATATAGATTTCCCTTGTGAGGCAGGTTTCACACAAATAATGCCTCTACCCAAGCCTGTGCCAGTCAGGAGCCTGGCAGTTCATATCTGAACTGACCCATTAGAATCTTAACATGCCCCCTAAATATTTCAGGATTGTTGCTAAAAATAACACACTTGTTTTAAAAATTCAGTGTTGTTAGCTGAAAATATGCAAAGTCTTTTTGTAAAAAAACTAGTAGCATGGCATTTAAAAAAATCCACTCTTTGTTAAAGACATGTATCTTGAAGGCAGCACTACAGTTCTGGACATGGAAATCGATTCTGAAATAAGCATTCTGTTTCTGATCTCAAGGCAATTAACTGGAGCTAATTTGCGGCATTGATACAATTTATCAGTTCTTTAATTGCGAATTGGTTGTCTTGCCACAAATAGTAATAAATTCATATGTGTCATGCAAACTGTCCCAGCCCAAAGTGGTTTGGTGTGGGTTCACTGCCCACTTGTGATTGATTCTTGGTTACTTGGATCAATTGACTCATATTTGGTACCTCTGATTTCAGTATGTGCCGCTACTTTAATTTCATTTTTGCAAAAGGAATTTCCCTCTCCACCACTGGGCATCTCTCTCTCTCTCTCTCTCTCTCTCTCTCACACACACACACACACACACACACACACGCACACACGCACACACAGATAAAAGATCTTCACTTATGATGTAGTCCTCCAGATGTTGTTGGAGTCCAATATCATCAGGAGAGTCACAGGTTGTCCACCCCGACTTAAGCCATGATACCATAATAAGGTATTTTCCCCTCCCTCTCAATCCATTTTCCTTTGTGTTGTGTCTTTTTAGATTATAAGCTTAAGGGCAGGGACTGTCTTTTTTTTTTTTAAGTCATTTGTAAACTCTGGGAGCCTTTCTTGGCTGAAGTGCAGCATAAAAACAATTATTTAAACAAATACGTGATAAATGTGTTAGTCTTTAAGGCCGCGGGTGGGGAACCTTTTCTGGCCAGTAGGCTAGATTTTTATCTCCCCACCCCGTGGAGTCAAATTTAACATCACTATGACGTCTGTTGATCCTGCACTTTGAAGCCCTGATTGTTGAGACTTCAAAGCACAGCATGAGCTGTTTGAAAGCCCTTTTGCAAGGAGTCCTGTGCTCCTCTTTGAACCTCCAGTAACCAGTGGTTGAATGAGCAGCGCAGGCTGGCGTGCAAAAGCTCTTTCCAATAGCCCTGTGCTGTGCTTTGGCTGCATGTGCCTGTTCCCAGTAGGGGAACTGGCATGTGCAGCCATACTGAGCACCATTTAGCCCCAGCTCATCAGCTGATGAGCAGAGGTTAAATCCTGCTGCTTTGGCTGTGTGGCAAATGCAGAACAAACCTCACCCTCTGCCCATCAGCTGTTGCCATCCCCATTGCAGTGACATCAGCTGATGAGCAGGAGGGTGTGGTTTGAGAGAAACGGTCTTGCAGGTCTAATTTGACATCCTGGCAAGCCAAGATTGGCCCATGGATCAGAGGTTCCCTACTCCTGCTTTAAGATACAAGACTTTTTGCTGCAACAGACTAACAGAGTGACCCCTCTGGAACATCTTCACTTGTCACTTAATGCCTTTGAAAGCTCATACAACAATATGTGTGTTAGTTTTTTAAGTTGTCATAAGACTTGTTTTTGTATTTCTAAATATTTACGTGCACAATTAATTTGAGGGTATATTTTACACCCTTTGGATTGTATTCAGCTAAGTCCTACTCAGAGCAGACACACTGAAATTAATAAACCTAAGTTAGTCATGTCTATTAATTTCAGTGGGTCTACTCTGAGTGGAATAAACATTGAATACCACCCTTAGTTTATATTTGGCAGTTCATTTTTTAATTTTTTTTTAAGTGTGCAGAAGTGTGTGTGACTACAGTTGTATTGCATCCATATCACAAGGAAAGGTAATATTTTATCAGTGCAAGTTTACATAAGGCTGAAAAGCAGCATTAACAGATGAGGATGCATCTCTGTGGCATTTTGTGCACTGCGATTTTCACGCTTTAGTGGTAAATAAGAAATGTGAGGGAAAGCCTCAGAGAAAAAAGGAAGAACAAGGTATGAAAGAATCCTGCACTGTTGTGTGTCTTCTAATTGCAAAGATTGGCTACAATAATCCTCTGATTGATTCTCTCATTAGGGGACCAGGATGATTCAAAGATTTTATTTATTTTATTTATCTTAAAATATTTCTGTCCTGCCCTTCTACCCTATAATAGGGCACTCAGGGCGGCTTACAAAAATAAAATCAAACACGTACATAATAAAATTGTAAACAGTAAAACAGTAAAGATGGATATTGAGGGTTGACTTTGCAAAGGATGGGGAAATGGGCCCGTGAAAAATCTATACAGATGCACTCCAGGAATGGGTCTAACCCAGAGACTTAAATTGTTCTGGAAAAACAGGATTTCTAAGGAGAACTTTCAACATACATCCCAAACCACAATTCCCATGATTTTTTTTTTGGGGGGGGGAAGGTCTGACAAATAAATATATATTCCACAGAAATGAGTTTGTTGTTTAATCATGCCCTAAGACAGAGGCCATCAATCTTTTGGGGCCAGTGACCACATACGGGATTTTGAGACCATCCCATGGGCACTGGTAGCAAAATGGCTGTGGAGGATAGCATATCACAAAATGGCTGCCTCAGGGACATGGCGTTAAACATAATGGGTATTTACAGAGATGTTTTGTGAGCATCATAGGAAGCAGTGGTGTGTACACTAGTGCCCATGGGCACTATACTGGCAACTCCTGCCCTAGAAGAACAAACTTTCAAGGTATCTGTTGGAAGTGGCACCAAGGTTCAAAACCAGTTTGATATGAACATATGAGCAGCCTTCCACTGTCAAACCATTAGCCTATGTAGTTGGCACTGATCATTGTCAATGGCAGGAGGTCTTCTGATGTTTCAGATAGAGTAATTTCCCAAGTCTGCTATTTTAGATCCTTTTTACCAGAAATACCAGAATCTGGAAACTACTGCATGCGAAGCATTTGCTCTGCAGCTAAGTTGAACCTATCCCCACTAATTTCTTTTTTAACAATTTATCCCAAAATATTTTGTAGCCTCAAGCAGCTGCAGTGGACCATCCAAGAGGTAGGCACCCCGTGACTGATTGCTATGCTGCTGAGGAGCACAGCAGCTCAGAATGGTGCTCAGAACATACTCTGTCACAATCAGTTCAAGAGTTACACCCAGACTCCTTAGAACTCCTTTCAAGGAATCTTAGCATATCTTAGGATGAAGTCCCAGTTACAAGGGAGTAAGCCCCATTGAACTGTATGGGTTTCCCATTCAACTCTGGCTTTTGAGTAGACATGTTCAGTATTGCATGATACTACCGAAAGAACCCAGTTGAGTTTTTAGGGTAGTTAAACTCAGGGCAATGTGCCAAGGGCAACAAAGAACTTGGTGAAATAGCTTGAACATGTGAAGCAAGTTCTCTGGGTTCAGTTTGATTTTCATTGTGTAATTTGCCTCTGCAAAGAAAGTATATCTCCGTATGCAAGGAAGACTGTTTCCACAAGTGGAAAAATGTTCTCAAGATAGCCTTTGTCCCAACTATTAATTCCTTAACTACTCAAGCACCAATGTAGCATTATGCAATAGGGGAGAGTTAAAGCAAAGGAAGAGTAGTGAGCCTGACTCTTAGAGTGAGTAACAGTGTGCAATCCTATCCATGTTAATTTGGAAGGAAGTCTCACTTTGTTCAGTGGGGCTTACTCCCAGGACAGCGTGCACAAGCTTGCAGCCATAGTGATCATAGTTCCTAATGAAATTATAATTAATTTAATTTGTTTAATTTAAATAAAAATATTTATTTAGCGATTATATACTGCTTAATCATCAAAACCTCACAGTGGTTTACATCAAATATAAAATATACATTAAAATTACCAATTAATCAGATGTTAGCCTAAAAAAAAATCAAGATTTAGATCTCTTAAGATGAAAGTTGGATAGAGTTGAACAATACAAAAGAAAAATAACAAACAGCCATGACAGGAATGTAAGGATGACTGTTTTTGCTGGGGTTTCTATGAAAGAGAAAGCTGTGCAGTTCCTGTGGATGTTATAGTTAATTGGAACGATGAAATTTTAAAGCAGACTTTTTGTGGATGGGAATGTTGCTAAGGGGGAGATACTGTTTTGTATTATTTATTTATTCATTTAAAGTAATTATATCCTGCCTTTCAGACCTTGGCCCCACAAGGCAGTTAATAAAACCAATGTTATCTTACATTTAATGTACAGTACATTAAAAACAAACCAACTCTGAGCTACTTAATTAAATAACAGCGAAACAAACAAACCAGTAGCAGAAAACCAATCAACCAAACTGAGCAGCGAAATATTCCAGCAAAAACGAACTCAGTACAGCTCAATAGAAGAGCTACAAAGAAACCTCAGAGTTCCAAAACCTGCTGGAATACCTTGTCCTGGTGGCAGAAAACCAGGAGAAGAAGAGAGTGAATGTCATCTGGAACCAGACAACTTCTCTCTGTGACATTTCAACCACCACTTTAAGATCTGCAGAGAAGGCCCCCCTTGTGGTGCTGTCAGTGGGTGCGGCTCGTCGGACGGTGGCAGGGGGAGGACATTCTAATGGTAGACCCCCACTTATGGATCTCTCTCTCATTTAAGATGCAGTTGTCCCCCACATTTCTGATGCTTCGGCATCATCTTAAATTGCGTTTATTTCACCAGGCCATGGGCACCTAGCAGTACATTTTAACAGTCTGTTGTTTTGCTGCTATGTTTTTAAGGGTTTTTATCTTGTTTTATTAAATTTGGGTTATGTTTTAAGACTGCTGTTAGCTGTGCTGGGCTCCGGCAGGAGGAAGGGTGGTTTATAAGAACAACAAACAAATAAAATAGTGAGAACCCAAGAAAAAGGACCTCCAAGAATTATTTTAAACTATCCCTTATATACCTAGTAGGTCACTGCGTTCTGCAGGAGTGTCTCCCAATAACATCAGAAACCCGTTACACAGTAACTCAGAGCAGGCCTTCTAGTGTAGCTGTCCCTTTTATGTGGAACAGTGTCCAGACTTGAGATACGATACGCACAGCTAAAGACATTTTTATTTCAACAAAACTTTTCCAGCTGGATCTCTGCCTTAGGTGTTCATTATGTATTGTTTTTAAACCTACCTTCAATTGTTGTTGTTTTGTTTTCCTTTTAAAATTATTTTTAGCTGTTTTTATGGTATGTCTGTAAATCTCACTGAGACATACGTAAAAGGGGATCCATAAATTAATGAATTACCATAATAACAGTGGTTTCATACCAACCCCCCATGCAGTCAATGCAAAGGGAAAGAGGACTACTTATCATTTTTCAGTAATTACACTGGCGGAAAAACTGAGCCCTGAATTTTGATGTTTCCTATTTATAATCCAGGTTCCCTGACTCTTCAAACTTGTCAAAAGGCCTTCATGCAAATCCAGGGGGTACACTGTACTATTCCCCTGGAGAATCACAGCCCTTGATAAAAGGGTGCATTTCAACCTCTGCACCTGCCTAAAAATTACCTTCATGCTTTAAACAGAATGCTATCTCCTTTGCAGTGCCAACCCAACACCTTTTGCTGTCTGAGGGGAAAGGCAAGATGGTGTCCTCACCCCCCTTCCATGTACAGAAGCTGACAGCACTGGCAGTTGAATCTTACTTCAATCCTGGGGATGGGATAACACGCTCTACTGCATCTGGATTAGCTTGCAGGGTACAGGGCAGGCTGGCCACATGGCACACACAGCACTGCCCTCTTACAAAGGAGAAAAAACATGAAACTCAGGAAGAATGGTAAGGCCAGCCCTGATCCTTTACTCCTACTGAACATCCAGTGTAAACCTGCATGATATTTCACTGTCAAATCATCCGTGCTTCATATTTACGTATTTATCTGTCTATCTACATCATTTTATTTGTTTTCATTGTTATATTACAAAGAAATGATACCCATTCATAATTACAATACTGTAGAGCAAAGGATGTATAAAGTTGAATATTGTCCTGACATGTGTCCAGAACATCACAAATAAAACCCAGCTTTACATAAACTCATTTGATTGCTGCTTATTACTCACTCTTCTTTTATGTTAATTTAGATAGTATTGCTACTATATTCCATATTCTATCATCCCCAAATGGATGGAAGGATATTTCCCCCTCAATTCGCTGCTACACAGATCCTGGGATCTGTAAGGAAGTTAACATCTAATTCCATGACAGAAATTATTGTTCATATTAGCTTTTTTGGGAGTGGGGAAATCCTTGGTATTTGCAGATGTTCATACACTCTTAAATTATATATGTATGGTGTGGGGACTAACAGATGACAAGAAAGTGGATCCTGGGAGCCCTTATGGTTTCAAAGAGACTTATACTGCAAGTCTGGAAGGAGAAACGTCTACAATCTCCTTACACAGCGGTCTAAAGTTTTCATAGCCCATTCTATGTTTGAGCATATAGTTTATAATCATCAATCTTATTTGAATACCTATTTGGACCTATATTGGCCTGTATTAATGTATAGGATCAATGGAATATTTTTATTGTTAATGTCAGCTGAAGTTTCTTTTTTCTGTTATGTTTACAAAAACAAATTTTAATTAAACAAAAATTCCAAGTCACCATCAATCTTCACAATTCCTTTAAATAATCCAATAGTAGTATCTTTGGCTCTCAGGGTAATAGATATCTAGTCATCGTCCTAACTAGCCCTAGATTGTACTCCCAAAAGTCTGGATTATAGGGCATTCCCAAAATACATGTAAGAAATCTACCCATACCTCCAACAATTACTGTGTGCTGATGGATAAATCTGTCTCAAATCTGCTTTACATTGACATTTCTATGCCATTTCAGGCCTGCCCAAACATAGAAGCAAATTACACAATTACCCAGGTGCCAAAATTCCAGAGAGACTACTTGTCAGGTATGGCAATCATTCTGCACACCCAACCTTCTGGAAGGCATAGTAGAAAGCCTTCTGCTCTCCACAGTCCACCCTGGGCAGGCACTAAAGGAGTGATAGACTTGAAAATAGGAAAACAGCAATTTAGGCTGCACTCCACTATGTCTGCTCACAAGTAAGCTCCATTGGGTTCAATGGGACGTACTTCCAGGAAAGTGTGTACTGGATTGTAGCCTTACTCTACAATTCTATCTGAAGGATTTCCCACTGTGTTCAGTGGGTCTTGCTCTAGATCATAGTGGCAAATGACTTTTGGATTGTTCCATAATGCAACAGCAATATGCACACTTACTTGAGAGTAAGCCCCATTGAACAGAGGACAACTTACCTTCCAAGTCAATACACACAGGGTAGCATTGCACGTCATTTCATGTGCTCTTGTCCGGCTGCTTATCATAAAATCAGACAAAGATCTTGCTATCAATGTGATGAGCATCCCCTGACACTAAGGCTAGACAATTTTTTAATGGCAATTACACTCTTTGGTTCTGATTCAGAGATTGATGTAAGCTCTGACCCACTCAAGGAGCATCTAAAATATGCAGGCTTCCCTGTTCAATTTAATACCGCAGCCAGCTTTGCACATGCCAACGGATGAATGCACAGAGCTGCGTCGTCTTAAATTAACAGATCCGTTTTTCAGATTATATTTCTTTTAAAGCCACCTAACCTTATAGCCTCACATCCAAATAATATTTTTAGCGGATTTTAGTCTTTTTCTTTCATTCAATGGCAATGGCTTATCTCAATGGTCCCTAAACTTTCCCCCTCCCAACCACTTGAAAAGTGCTGAGGATCTTGGCGGATTGCTTAATGTTTTTTCTGCCCGTTGTATCAGTTGTTATCTGTTGTGCTAGGTGCTGTAAGATTTTTAATTGTATTTTTACAGACATGCTGCAGACCACCTGAATAAAGCTCACAGACCATGGGTGGTCCATGGACCAGAAGACTAGCTGCTTTAATGGCTACTGCTGTTTTTAATCTTTGTTAAAAATGTTTTGTTACTTTAAAAAAAAAATTATTGATAAACTTAATGTTTCTTCTAAACCATTTAGATGTTTTTCCACAATCAATTGGTATATAAATTTTGGCTGCAATCCAAACAAAGGATACTTACGTGGGAGTAAGTCCCATTGAATTTGAATGAAGCTTACTTCTGAGTAGACATGTATTGGATTACAGCCTTTGTTAAATAAATAATAAATAAATGTGTTGAGGTAAACCCAGCCAAGTGTCAAGCTGCAGAAGAAATGTCATATCTGTTATTGGATCTCACAATGTATGTTTGTTTGTTTATTATTTGATTTATAGTCCGCCCTTCCTCCCAGCAGGAGCCCAGGGCTCCAATGTTGATTGGTTCAGGGGTTCGGATTTGGACTAGAGCAGTGCTTCTAGGGGAAAGGAGTTAACTTCCCACCCCCCAAAAAGCTTGCTGTTTGCCCACAATTTTTTTTCCAGCTGAATCTCCCCTCAACTAATCCCCCAATAGTATTTCAGTCTAATCTGGACTAAATTTAATTTATTACTGCCAGATATCATTCAGGGTTTCCACTGCCTCCCTAGTGGCTGACTGAAATGAGACACATAGCTGGGCATCAACAATGTTCTGGTAATTCCATTAAACAACTTACCCAGTGATTTCATGCAGATGTTTAAAAGCAAATAATACACGAGCCAAGATGGAACTCTCAGCACACTATAAGCTAAGGGGTCAAGGTGCTGAGTAGTAGCTAAGACTACTACTCCCCCCCCAGTGGAGCCCTCTAAGTACAGATAGTGATAACTACTTAATTGTTGTTGCTGTTATGTGCCTTCAAGTTGATTACCACTTGTAGTGACCCTATGAATCAGCTACCTCCAATAGCATCTGTTATGAACCACCCTGTTCAGATCTTTTAAGTTCAGATCTGTGGCTTCCTTTATGGAATCAAACCATCTCTTGTTTGGCCTTCCTCTTTTTGTACTTCCTGATATTTTCCCCAGCATTATTGTTTTTTCTAGTGAATCATGTCTTCTCATGATGTGTCCAGAGTATGATAACCTCAGTTTCATCATTTTAGCTTCTAGTGATGATGAAACTGAGGTTATCATACTTTGGACACATCATGAGAAGACATGATTCAGTAGAAAAGACAATAATGCTGGGAAAAACAGCAGGGAGTAGAAAAAGAGGAAGGCCAAAAAAGAGATGGATTGATTCCATAAAGGAAGCCATAGACCTGAACTTACAAGATCTGAACAGGGTGGTTCATGACAGATGCTCTTGGAGGTCACTGATTCATAGGGTCGCAATAAGTCTTAATCAACTTGAAGGCACATAACAACAATGATAGTTCTGGTTTAATTTGTTCTACCACCCAATTATTTGTCTTTTTCACAGTCCATGGTATGCGCAAAGCTCTCCTCCAGCACTTGTTGATAAGGAGATATATTTATGTTAATAGACCAATTAACTCACATAATCTGCTAAAAATCCTTTGTCTTGGTTCAGTCCAAAAGTGATAGCATTGAACCACTTGACAGGCCACTGCACAGCGAAATCAGTAAATTACAATAGAATCAAGAGGTTCAATGGTATCACTTCTAGGCTGAAAACAGACAAAGGATTTTTAGCACATTATATGCATTAATTGGCTTATTGTCAGGATGGCTATCTTATCAAGAACAGTTTTGCAAATTGCCACTGTTAATTATGTAATTTATCGCTCTCTGTCCTTTTTTGTGTTTTATTTCCTTCTGAACTCACTGTTTACTGTTTGTCCTATAACTCAGGACAACAGATGAGCTTTAGTGAACTGTAGTCCACTATGTGTGTGAATTAGCTTACCTTTTTGTTGCTTTTGCTACAAGGAGTACCCTACTGGAAAGTTTATCAACAACTTCCTTTAGCACAGCTGGGACACAATCCTCACTCAGTGAGCTATTTGTAAAGTCAGCTGTCCAGATAGCCTTGATCTGGCCTTCTTAATCAGCAAAGGGAAAGCGTTGAGCGCATGCATGCACATACACACATATACTTGTCAGAGAGTCTTCTGGTTCCTCAGCCTCACTTCACATAAAAATAGGTTTCCTTACTGCCACTAATTTACACAGAATACTTTTTAAACCCTCCAAGTAGCATGTATGGAAGGCTTTAGGCATGAGACAACACAACCACTGAGAAACAGTATAAATGTTAAACTATGTTTGTAGGTTCATTAAAGGGATATTATTTACAAAAGATAATAGGGTTACTTAGTTTGAATCTTTAAAGGTGCCTGCTGACAGGTTCTAAAGACTTCAGGGACACTGTTGCTCTCATCAGCCTCTATTATTTATTTATTTGTTTGTTAAATTTTTATACCGCCCCACTAGCATAGCTCTCTGGGCGGTGTACAACAGAAAGTATATACAATAAAATCACATAAATCGATACAAAAACATATATATAAAAATCCACAAATCTAAAACCAAATTGAACATATTAAACTAAAATGCCTGAGCAAAGAGAAAGGTTTTAACTTGGCGCCGAAAAGATAGCAATGTCGGCGCCAAGCACACCTCAACGGGAAGACTATTCCACAATTCAGGGGCCACCACTGAGAAGGCCCTGGTTCTTGTAACCATCCTCCGAGCCTCTCTATGAGTCGGAACTCGGAGGAGGGCTTCGATGTTGAACGTAGTGTACAGGCAGGTTCATATCGGGAGAGGCGTTCCAGGAGGTATTGTGGTCCCGCACCGTATAAGGCTTTATAGGTTAAAACCAACACTTTGGTCTAAGTGGCTTTGACCTCAGGTTGGCTTCCCTAAACCTCCACCCCAGCCAAATACTGCCACAGCACAGTACAGCTACTAGGAACAATCCACGTCTGTACCCCAAAGCTCCTCTGGTTGTGCTCCTGGCTGTTTGGACCGTTTGTCCAGAGTTATAACCCCACTTGGTGTCACTTCCCTCTAGCAAGACCTTCCTTCAGGGCGGCCCCTCAGACCATCTGGGTCAGTGGTCCCCTTCTGATCTCCACCAGACCACTAATAGTGACACCCTAGGAATTAATATCTAGACCTCAATCCTTCTCTCAGCTGTTCTCACTGACAGACAAACCAACTCCTCACTCCAACTATCAGCAACTTCAACTGCTCTCTCTAACTCTGTTGACTGACAGTTAACTCCCTACTGCCTGGAATCTTCAGCCAATCAGAATGAACTAACCTGATCCAGGCCCCATCTAATAGAATCTTAGGCTGCTTTCACACTGCACTTTATTCTGTTATTCTGATGATTTCTTACTGGTAATTTGCACATTATATATGATGTACAAGCTAGTTCCAGAATTCTAGTGGAATATAGCGCAAGTTTAGTGCTTATTTTTGTAATAATAATACAAAAAACAATGCATTTGCAAGCTTGGGAACCCAAAAACCACAGAAGTTATGCGCTAGCTGCAGCCACTTATGTGACAGGCATCCCAACATGCAGCGAGTTCCAGCCCTTTAGGCGCACAGATTTTTTTTCACCTGATGAAAATTGTACCTGTATTCTGGCATAGGTGCTGGTAGTAGCAGCATTTCCCACACATACTTCTGTGTCTATACAACTAAAATAATTTTAAAAGTCAGATGCTAAAAGGATAGGGCTTGCAAGGCGATGGGATGAGATCTTAGACCTCCTACACAGTGGGGAACAATGCACATGTGTATAATAAGTGAGGGATGAAAACAAGACGTTCACTGCAGCTGTGTGAAAGACTGTTGCGCAAAATTTTGGTATATCAGCTGAAAAAACTGCTGTTCCTTAATGCAACAGGTACTGCAGTATGAAAGGTATTTTAGAAATCTGGACAGAAGCGCTACTTTTTTAATCCGTTTAACACAATCAGCCCCATGTGTGAAAGCAGCCTTAAAGTGATCCTGTCTCTCACCCTCTCAGAACCTGTCACCAAGCAACCACTGCCAAGCAGACTTGCAACAATGTACTATAACAAGGCCTCATGGCAATCATATAGGTCATATAACATTTCTTTAAACACAAACAAAACACATACATAGTATTTCTCCACAATAGCACCACTGCTAGCAGCAGCAGCAGCCATCTTCTAACCACACATTTGCAATAGTGGCTTCAGGATGTGGGAGCAGGGATTTAGATCAGGGAAATTACATGGGGATAGAGTTAACACACACACACATCCCTCTGTCAGTGCTCCTGTCACAGTGAGAGCCTTCCACACGCACAGCTGCTTTTAACTAAAAAAAACTGCAGCAAAAGGTTATGGGACCATATCCTTTGCATCTTACCTAATGAATTCATTGTGTAATGAACTTCCATAGGCAAGAAGTTACTTCATCGGAAGCATGTTGTGTGTACACAATTTAGTTCCCCTTACTTTTCTCCACATACACGGTCTTGAGTACTGTTTCTGATCAATAGCGCTTCTGTGAAATATTCCCCCCTCAAATTTTTTTGAAAAAGATAGGGTAACTAGTAGAATCACATTCTATTTTGTTAAGCAATCTTACAAAAACAGGAATTTCTGGGTTTATGGAAGGATGGATGTTAGATTATCCTTTAGCGCAGCTATTTTGTTCTGTACTGATTAAGGGTCAGACTAGACGTCATGTTTGTCACACAGTTCAACATATCTTATCTGTTTAACAAATGGCCTGTGGGGGGGATTGGGATTATGATGTGTGTGGGGTATTTAACCCTTTCCCTCATGGTCCCGCTCAGAATCCCAACCTCCCATGCCTATTGCAATTAGAGAAAAACTTCCACTGGCACCAGTGGTCCCAATCCTGCTCAGCAATCATGCTGGTCCTGCACCAGCAATTTGTTAATTTGATACAAAAATCATCTATGCAAGACCAAACTTTCCTTTTTATTCAACTAAGTCCTATTCGGTGTAGACCCATTGAAATTAATGAACCTAAATTATTCATATTTATTTACTTCAAATGGGTCTACTCTGCGTAGGACTAGCATTGAACACTACCCTATGTGATCAAAGTCATGTTTACTTGGGCCTAAGATCGTCGTCTCTTTTTTTCTGGCACTGGTCATATGTATTTAAGACCAGCTTGACACACAGAAATGTAAGAGGTAAAGTTTTCTTTGGTCTGGAGACCAATAATGGGAAACCTCCGCATGCTAAATTCCTGCTTTCAGGGCTGTTTTTAAAGGCACAACAATGAGACCTGGTAAGAACATGGTAACCTTATTTCTTGTATTGAAAATATATACAGGGAATTGGTCAAAAATGTTACATTGTCTGAATTAATCAAAGGCAAATCCGAGGTATGTGAATGACAGAAAAGGCTCTCAGAGCTTTATGATATAGACACCTCAGATGCACATCAGTATTTCCACATTGCAAAAATGTACATCTGTAGCTATTGTCTGATCAAAGTACACATGGATGTTTCCTGAATATGAGATTTGGACCTGCTATTTATAGCATTTCAGGGACATATTATATGAAAACAGTAAGTGCAGACATATACACGCATTTAGGAAATGTGCCTATTGGACATGTGGAATGCAAGATTCATATACAATTTATGGAGAACCTAATCTATAATATACATATTCATTCAGAGACTGAGCTCTCTGCAATGCAGCCAGGTCTATATTAGGAAGAAGAGAAATCACAGGAGAAATGGCTCCTTTAAACTCAGGAATGATAGGATGGAACATAGAAAATTGCCTTATACTGAGTCAGACCATTGGCCCATCTAGTATTCTCAGAGCATGGAAAAGTTACCTTTTTTGAACTACAACTCCCATCAGCCCCAGTCAGCATGGCCACTGGATTGGGCTGATGGGAGTTGTAGTTCAAAAAAGTAACTTTTCCAAGCTCTGATATTATCTATACTTATTGGCAATGGCTGTCCAGGGTTTCAGGTAGAAACCTCTTCCAGTCCTACCTGGAGATGCAGAGGATTGAACTTGGGACTTTCTGCCTTCTACCACTGAGCTACGTCCCTATACAATATGGCATAGCAGTCACATAGTGCACTGCTATGCCAAATTGACATTAAACCAGATGGTTTTGCATTGTCACTACGTGGATGGATAGAATCATAAAATAGTAGAGTTGGAAGGGGCCTATAAGGCCATCAAGTCCAACCTCCTGCTCAATGCAGGAATCCAGCTTGAAGTATACCTGACAGATAGCTGTCTAACTGCCTCTTGAATGCCTCCAGTGCTAGAAAGCCCATAATCTCCCTAGGTTCCATTATCGTACCACTCTTAACAGTTAGGAAGTTTTTCCTGAAGATGCACATCAATAATCTGCTAGCCAAACCCATCTATTATTAAATTAGGTCACTGCACACATTATGAGGTCACAAACATGTATATGACACTGTGTCTATAACCAACTGGGAGCCCTAGTATATTCCAATTGAGTAGTATGCTTGCATGGGCCCCAATTCAACAAAATCCATGTGAAATAGCTTGGGATAAAATGCATACTTCAGCAGCTGGAGTCATCAGGCCGTCTCAGAGGGTCAGAGAAGCCCATGCCACAGCCAGCTTTTGAGGCCCCTAGCAATAATAAAAATGAGAAATTAAAGCACGCAAAAGCAAAATAAGACACCCAAAAAGAGTGAATGGTTTGTTTATATAATCAACTGATCTGAGATGGCACATTGATCATGGTTTAATCTTGTGCCATCAGAACCAATGTATTTTTATTAATATTTACAAACTTTTAAAAACTATTTAATGTGACAAAATCTATATCAGTTACCAAAAAAGTATTTTATCAAATCATACCTCTTATTTGCTTCAAGTGACAGGTGTAAGCTAAGAGCACCTGTCACAGTTTGGTCCGATGTGCGTTAAAACAAACTGTGAGACATCAAATGCCAAAGAATTATCAAGTATCTAAATTAGAGGCCCTCTCTGATCTTGAGGCCAAGGCCATATGGCCCTCCTGGCCCCCCTTCTCATTGGCCCTGGGAATCCTACCAACCTGCTGTTTGGCACGGAAGAGGGAGCCTGGCACGGCAGGGGGCTGAACTCTGCCCTCCTTCTCCTTCTAGTGGGATTCCAGATTTGGCAAAAACGGACTATGGGAGTACAGCCCCCGCTGCTGTATTGGGCTTGGAAATAGTATGGGCAATTTTCTAATTAGTTAGAGACATGAGCATGGAAAACTGATTCCATTTGAATGCAGCTCCTGGCAAGAATCCTAAATAAGCGTCTGTTCTTTACACAGTTAGAGTTTATTTCTGTGCGCCTTCGGACCAAAAATGCCCCCAAGTTGGCTCACAAAGATTAACAAATATATGTAAGATGCAAATAATAAAATACAGTGTAAAAAAAGTTAAGTCAGTAAAATCTCAACAACCTATTTAAAATAAACCTAATACCCAATACACCCACCCTACCACCTAAAGGCAAAAGCCAGTCACCCTTACCCTCAGGAAGCAACTCTTCCATCTATGGGTCCCAGGCAGAGGCATGGCAGGTGGAAAAAGCTTGTTTCCCCCCGTGCAGTTGTGCCTGAGAACAGATAGTAGGCACCTTTATTTCCAACACAGATATGATCTCTGGATAGGACACACACAGCCGCAATCCACCACAGAGTTGGGCACGCTTTCATGACTCCAAGGGGCCTGAGGGCATGCCAGTAACCCGATTTATGGCTTGTGTGAAAAGCACCCTGAACTGTGGTCTAAATATTGGTATGACATGTCAATTTCCCAGCCATTTGATTTTGGACACATAAGGTATCCAACAGCATTTCAGCAGTCATCTGAGAAGAGGCTTTCCCTCCTATGTGAGGAAGGAGGAAGGGCTGGCAGCCTTTGCTAAAAATGCCATCTGATAGCCAGTTTCTCAAAGTGTATTGTTTAGTTAGTGTTCTGTATGTTATTAGCTTGTTGTTCAGTTCAGAGAAGAATCTGGAACTTCAGCCACATTTGTTTTTATGCACATACAAATATATATGCATACATATATGGTTTATAAAATATAGGAGGTAAAGCGTAGCTGTGCTAGAAAGGACAATAAGCACTGTGTTGATTAGCCTCTTAGAAGTTCAGCCAACTTTGAAAGTTTGGGATCTTCCTTTGAAAGTTTGCCTTTTTTCATGATCCATCAGTTGATACAATTTGGCATCATCCTTATCCTCCAGTTATGGATCATGACCCATGACTCATCTTTCATGAATCAGCTAATTAGGAGATAAAGACAGGATCTAGTAAAAGTTAAGTACATTTAACCCCTACTTTCAATGGAGATTTAAGTACATGCTTAACTGTCTTCCACTTAAATCAATGGCATGTGATTGTAGAAGTTAAAAGTCCTTATGCTCAGAATAAAAGGTGGTGGATCACTGTCCCTTTCATGGGCCAGACTTCACTTCTGAGAAATAAAACATCTTTTTAAAAATCTAAACTTCTAAGTTTATAATATAGCAAATGTTGGCACATTGGTTAAAATAATTTTAACTGTAAGCACTTACTGAGTAACCCCACTTACCTGCAAGTAAGCCCCATTGAATTCAATCAGACTTACTTCTGAGTAGACACGGTTACAATTGTGCTGTAAACTGTGAAAATCTCCAGGCTGCAATCTAGCATGGATTTAGGTTCACACAGGCCTATTGATTTCAGCTTTGCGCTCCTGACTCTGTGCTGGATTGTGGCCTCAAAGATTTAATTGCTTCAGCTTGCTTTATACATAGGGGAAACATATTTGCTATTTCTGCCTGTTTATTCCAGGCTATTCTGTGTGGCACATTCAATTTCATTTCCCTTCCTGATTTTTACCAGAACAAGTCTTGCAATTAAAGGGGAGATGTACAATGCAGGATTTTCCTCCTATAAATTTCAGGACCCAGCCTGGATAAATAAGACAGACTATAGACTGCTTTCCATGGCTTCCTTTTTTATCATGAATCTGTAGGGCATATATTCCTGTACATATTCTGAATATGTTCTGAAGTTAGGGCAAAATCTCTGATTGTGTCTGTATTTTTTTTAAAAAAAACTCGATATTATTTTTTGGGTCTTAAAGTGGCATACAAAAATAAAAATATACAAAATTTACAGCCTACATTAAATCATCACAGAATAAAACATCAGAACAGCACTCATGGTGCAAAGGTCTCCTGAAATAAAGCCATTTTAATCTTGTGTCTGCAACGTAGCAAAGACGGTGCCTGCCTCACTTCTAATGGGACATTCCATAGAGTTGAGCCCACTACATCGAATGTATAAACTTGAGATGACAAGTACATATTATGAATCCTTATTATGTCAGTGCCCTAGTTCTTGCTGCCTGCGGGATAAGGTCACAGTTATACTCTCAGGTTTTAGAATCACTGTTTTCATGATGTTCTTTCTTTTGTATGCATGCATGTGCATTATCCAACCAAAGTTAAGCAGCTTGGTGGTCCTTTAATTTCAAATGGAAAAATAAGCATATGCTTAAATATCTCCCATTGAAATCACTGAGATAAGAACACAGTAAACTAGATTGTGTCCTGTACTGATGGCATATTCAGCTTCACATGGTGGGCTCTGTTCATCACTGGTCAATATTTATTTATTATCATTATTTTTACCCCGCCCTTTTTCCAAAACTGGAACTCACAGCGACTTCCAGATGAAAGCACACATATAATTAAAAACATACAAAAGTCTAGATTAAAATAAAATTATAACAATTTACAGTATTAAAACCATTAATATACACAGTTAAAATAATTCAAACTCAGTTTAAAATAATACAATTAGACAATAGCAATGCAGCACCCTTCAAGTCCTGTCCTTAACAGCTTTCAGTTCCAAAGGCTTGTTGAAATAAAAAAGTCTTTGCTTGCTGACGGAAGGACTGCAAGGAATTCTTAAAGCTGAGCCAAATAACACTCAAAAGTATCAGAAAGGTTATAGTTTTCATAAGCCTCATGAAATATCATTCACATTTTATCCTGAAATAGTTATAGATTTTAATCCACACTGGTTACAAAACTCATTTGCCATGCCTGGGACTTCTGCTCTAGCTCCACCACCCTAAGCCACGGGAAGGCCTCCTGCTCCTTCCAATGACTTTGCCCTTGCTGTCTCTTCCTGTTTGGACCTGCTTTCCACAAAACTAGCAAGATGATGCCACCTGCCTGCCCTCTCTTCCTTCAAATCCCTTCTCAAAATCCACCTTTCCCTTGAAGCATTTGGTCCAACCCTTTTGTCTTCATCTCCACCTGAAACTAAGCCTAAGTATTTATGACCATCAGTGCAACTCTATAAACATTTACTCAGAGATAGGTCCCATGGAGCTCAATGGGGCTTACTCACAAGTGGGGTATAGGAATGTAGCCTTAACTGACACCATACTGTACTCCCTTCTACTCTCCTCTACTGCTTCCTCCCTTCTTCTGTTGCCCAGCATGGGCAAATGTTACATTGTAAACTCCTCCATATCGCAACCTATAGTTTTCTGGTTACTCTGTAAAGCACTATACACATCATGGTACAGTACTTACATTTTAAGTTAAAATATAGCAATCAAAGCTGTGCAACACTGGGACTGTTGTGTACTGTACAAAGAAGAGGCGCTAACTACATACAAACTCATGAACCTCACTGCCAAAAAGACAACCCTGTGCATACAACCTAACATGTTATTCCAGTACTAGCAGGAAAACAGAGGATCCTCAGTGGATAAGGAAAGCACTGAGCAGGGAGTCAGATTAGATGGCTTACATGACTCCCTCAACTCTGAGTTTCTATGATTTACAGCACAACAATCTGCACCTGTGAAAGCAGCTGCTCTTCAGTTAGGCCCACCCACCTCAGATCTCAGCAGGTGTATGGGCTACTGAATGAAGATGAGTATCTCCACTGCTAAACTGTATACCTACCTCCAGAGCACATAAGCATCTGTGCACAAGAGGCATTATTGAAAAAAATTAAGAATGCAATCAGACAAAGCTCGTCAATTTCAAGTTGCATTGATTTCACCGCCAGTGCTTGAGAATGTGCTTAACTCTCTCAACAGAATCAGCAAGGAAAGAGAGCAGAAAGAAAGAACTTACCAGATGCAGGACGATAAACAGGGTCATTTGTCAACAAAATATTTTCTTAGGAAGGTGACAGTGAAAAAGCGTTGCCCATTCTCTTGCTAGTTCTAGTTGCACAGTGGATTGCCATTTGAAGTAGCAAAAAAGGACCCAAATGAAGCAGTCTAGTTTTCTAATCAGCACCACTGGCGCCTACTAGCTTGCAGCTGCCTTGATGGTCAGAGCAGAGAAGCTGATGGGAAGGGGAGAGAGAGAGAGAGAGAGAGAGAGAGAGATATTAAGTCAGCAGTTGAATTTGTGTCAGTTTCCTGAGGGCTTCTCGTTCTGCCTGTGTGGGTTTCGCTGTGGGTTTAGCGTGTGTCTCTCTCTCATAAAGATCAAGATAACTTGAGCATGTTGAGTCTGCACGAAGAGAGGGGGAAGGGGCTGCCAGGCCTGAGACAGTTTGTTTTCTCACCAGCACTACTACTACCATCACCATCTCCCCTTTTTGCTTCCTCCATCCCAACATCCATCCCCAGCCCAACTATGAGGCAGAGTGAGGAAGCCTTCTCAGATGGCACATAAAAGTGCAATGAAGGAGTAGTACATTGCCAGTTATTTCATTTATGATTATGTTTTTATAATCAGTGGCTGCTGTTTAGAATTTAGTGGCCTGCCTAGGGTCAACTACCTAGAACAGGGATGACCAACATTTGTATCTATGGTGAACATAAGAAGAGCCCAGCTGGATTGGGCAAAAGGTCCATCTAGTCCAGCATCCTGTTCTCACAGTGGCCAACCACATGCTGATGGGAACCTTGCAAGTAGGACCTGAGTGCAACAGCATTCTCCCCACTTGCAAATCCCAGCAGCAGATATGCAGAAGCACAAAACTGGTGGTCATTCTGTTTTCCATAGAATTGTTCAGGAAGGAAAAAAACTAGACCTATATTTGTAGAGCAAACTTATCCATGTCTACTCAGAAGTAAGCCCCACTAAGTTCAATTAAGTGTATATAAATATGGCAGCAGCCTTAGTCACACAACCTGATGCCTGGTTCATTGTCACACAGTAGGGATGGGTCAGAAATTCAATTCAGTTTGTATTTGAAGCTAAATCTACCAAATTCACACTTTCTGAAACGATATGAGAATCGAAACACAGCCATCTGAAATTTGCAGTGGTTCGAATTTTGCAATGCAGTTCACCAACCAAACAATTTTTACAAAACTTAAGGGGGAATGTGTGCATAAAAATAAATATGTGAGTGAAAGTAACATACATGAATGCATTATATGATGAGAAATTGCTTGCAAAAATTTATACATTAGTTAAAGCTGCCTACAAAAATATGCTTATTAAGAGAAATTCGCACTAAAATGCTGGAGAATTTTTATGAGGATTTTTTAAAAACTGGCAAATTGCAGCAGAAATGTGGAGAACTGCATTTAAGACTGGAAAAATTAGAAACAGAGAAAATCAAAATTGATAGTTATTTCGATCCTTATCACACAGTTATTAAAATTTGTTTGGGCCTTCAGAGTGGGTGGGGAGAGAGATACATTTGTTTTGCAGGAATGATTTGGCTCACGGGATGGTTTTCCATAGTCTGCACTGACTAGCGGTGGCCCTCCATTGTCTCAGGCTGCTGACATGTGGTCAGGCAAAACATCTTATCATTTGTGCAATATCCCCACAAACCTAGATCCAGCAATCCTATCTGCACATAAAATGGGGGCAGGGAGGTGTACTGATGCTGCAGTCAGTAGCTGCATTACTATTTAACTCTCAGCCTGGATGGGGAACCTATGGCCCTCCAGATGTTGCTGAATTCCAATTTCCATCAGCTGCAGCCAGCACAGCCAATCGTCAGGGATGATGGGAGTTGTAGTCCAGCAGCATCTGAAGGGCCACAGATTCCCCGCTCTTGCTCTCACCCCTTTAAAACCTGGAAGTGCTGGATATATACTCGAAATCAGAAGGAGAGGGGTCATATACAAAGACTGAAGTTACAATAAAAAAATTAACAAAGTTGTTACACTCTGGGGAGGAGCTATGTGGATCTTTTAAAAAAAACTTGGATAAACACTTCAGTGTTTTAACTTTCACAGTGGGGAGTAGAAAGTCACTGATTAATGATAATAACATCATCTTCAAAAAGGAGGCTCAGAAAATAGTGTGGTTACGGTGGAAGGAATTCATCACTCACCACTGAAAAGAATATCCAGTTGAGGTCCACAATTCTTGGTTAGTCACATTCTACAAGGTGGCACAGTAGCAATGTCTGCACTATCTAGAACAGCGGCGGGCAACCTGTGGCCTTCCAGATGTTGTTTGATTCCAACTCTCATCAGCCCCAGCCAGCATAGCCAATGGCCAGGGATGACAAGAGATGGAGTCCAACAACATCTGAAGGGTCACAGTTTGACCATCCATGCCTTAGCCTGGGCAGATCTGCTGCCTCCATTGAAACAAAAATAAATGGTGCAGCATGAATGCACTAGACCTCTACATGTAGTATTCACATTGAGATAAATGCAGAGCCTATGACTGGGTGTATGTTTTTGTTACATCTGATACCATTTTTCTATGTTGCTATTTTTGGATGCTATTTTTCTTGGATGCTATTTTTCTATGTTGACATGCAACAGAGAAGAACATCTGGCTCAAGTGTGCATAATTAACACTAACGGATAAAATGTTTACTGCTTTTTTAAGCCAGTCTGAGTCATAACATTGAGAACTGTAGAAACCAGTAAAGAATTCAGACAGGGTAAAGGCAGGTGTCAGTTCTGCAATGAAAATAACTGAGCAATGTTTAAACAAAAACAAAGGGTCATCTCATACTGCACCTCAGTATGTACAACCTAGAACAGGGATGGGGAGCCTATGGCCCTCTGGATGTTTTTGGACTACAGCTCCCATCATCCCTGACCATTGGCCTGTTCTACAAGTTGTGGGGACAGGTATGCACCTTGGGGTCATGTGATTATCATAAACATGCATAGAATGCTTTTGTCTAAAACAACAGTTGTGTACCTAACATTCACCTCACTCACTTAGATCCCAGGATAGGACATAGTTACATATGCACATTATGTTAATAAGTATTGTTTGATATAAAATATTCTGTGCATTGAGGGAGGATATGTACAAGCCCCACCATTTTGTAAAATGGAAGATATAGAGAAAGTAGTCCTAGGCTTGAACATCATTGGAAATCTAGCATTGCTTTGAAAAAAAACTTGGTCAGTGTTGTAAGATGGAAATAAAGTTCCAAGACTCAAGTTGTTTTCCCCTCTATTTTGTGGTTAAGGCACTTGATCGTGCGTGTGTGACATGCTCAAGACGTTCCGTGACAATACAAGTTGAGAGAAGTTTGTTTTGCATAATTCACTGGTTTATTTTCTCTTTGCTGGCTAAGGCTAAAAATGTAGTAGAAGACAGAAGTTAATTTCACTGCGACAGCTTTTAACCATAAGGACATAAGAAGAGCATACAAGCTGGAGAGCTTGGTTTCATCAGACTAAGAATCCATCAAGCACAACATCAAGCACAACATCTAGCGGCCCCAGCTAGATGAATCCAAGAAGCCCACAAACAGGACATGAAGTGTTGTCTTTATGAAGTGGTGCCTTCCCCCACCAATGTACATCCCAAGCATCTGCTATTCAGAGGTATAGTGCCTCTGAACATTAAGGTTCCATTTAGCTAGTAGCTGTTGATAGATCGACCTCCATGAATTTGTCTGTCAGGGCTGCCCCCCCTTGGTCAGTCCCAGGGATTGTCAGAATCCCAGGGGGACTCTTACTTCACAGACTCCTGGTGAGCACCTTACTCTCACAAGCCTGGGTGCTCAGATTGTAACTGATCCCATCTGTTAGATACTTTATTCCCCCCCCCTTACTCTCCCTTGGCCTTTCCTTAGCCTGGGTTCCTCGCCTTATGGGATCCCTTCTCCACTGGAGGTTTCTTGGCCTTCAGGCCGTCCTCACCAACCCTTGCTACTTCTGTTCCTCTCCCTCTGGGGTAAAGCTTCCCACCAGCTTTTCTATTTCCCCCTGTCTTAAGTCCCCTGCTTTCCTTCTTCCCGACCTCTTTCTCTTGCAGTGTCTCCACCCTCCACCTTTCTGGGTCCCCCACCCCCAAAGCTATCACCTGTACCATCTCTCTGTCTCTTGGTTTGGGAACCTCCCTGGGAATGCAACCCACTGCCTCTTTATTCTTGCTCGAAGGAGGATCCCTCTCTTTGGGCAAGCTAATCAGTTCTGCTGGCAGCTACCAAGCCTGCTTCTGACACAGTCTTAGTCCCCTGTATAGCCATCTTTAAAAACATTGTTTTCTAGAGTTGCCAGGTCAGAAGCATCCCAAAACCTGAGATTTTAGGGGTGGGCTCCAGTGATGTCATTAAGCATTATACCTTAAGCATCAATCACAGTTGCTTGGAGTGTACAATTAAAAAAAATATCTGACTGGAAATTAAGCTAGACATCTTAGCTAAAAGATGGAGCCTGGGTAGGGAACATTTAATCTAGCCTACTTGCTTTCAGCAAGAAGGGTTTAAGTGCCTTCAGGCCGGGCCAGTCACCAGAAGGTCACTGTAGGAAGAAGGGAGCCTAGTGTTGTGCAGATGTTAGATGGGAGCATTCGGGAGTAAAGATGGATGCCCCTGAAGGCTGCAATTCTAAACACACGTACTAAGGGACTAAGCCCCCATAGAACTCAACAGGACTTACTTCTGAGTAGATATAGTTTGGATTGTGCTGTTGGTAAAGCTTGACTAGGGATCCTCTGCAAAGATATCCATATCCAAGCAGGGTTGGCAACCCCCTGCCTGGAATGCACTGCCCTTATCTTTTAATGTGGCTGCTCCAAACTTCTTTACAGATTTGACCCTTCACTTCAGAAAGAGGTCTGAGAAATGAGTAAGAGTAAGAAGATTCTCTACCCTTTCTGTCTGCATAGATGCCCTCATCCTTTCCCTGCAGTGGCATCTCATAGAGGACACCCTCCCCTTTCCTGGGGTATATGATTTTTCCTGTCCCAGAGCAGATTTTGGGGTGGGCACCCCCAGTTACTTATTTTTTCCGGTATGTTTTGGCCTGCTTTGATTTTGCATAGATGCCCTCCTCTATGCCCTGCGCCCAGCAGAAGCTCTGGGCCAGGCGGGACACAGTGGCATCTCGTAGAGAACACCCTCCCCTTTCCTGGGATATATGATTTGTCCTCTCCCAGAGCAGAGTTGGGGTGGGCACCCCCAGTTACTTATTTTTTATGCTTTTATGACATCATTATGTATTTATAATATCAGAAGCCTGATGATTTTGATTGCATAAATGTATTGTTATTCTTGATGGAGAGAGTCCCCCGATCACAGTGATATATCATACAGGGTACCCCAACATATATTTTGGGGTTCAGAGACATGTTAAGTTTGGTTTGAAGTTGCTGTAGTTGTCAACTCTTCATCTTTTTTAGTGTTTTGAACTTTCAAGCAAATAAGGAACTGGGAACTAGGAACCAACTTCAGCGTTGTATCAGTTAAATAGATTAAACAGTCGTGGGGGGGGGGCGGCTGACGTTTTGGTGTATATCTCGGGAACCAGACCACCTAGAAACTTAATTTTTTTTTTAATTGAAGCTGAGAGTCTGGAGTTTAAGAGGTGCTAGCCGGAGAGTTGGAGGGCCCCCAAAAAACCAGAGACTCCAGCCGAAAACCAGAGACCTGGTAACTCTATTGTTTTCCCAAATGTTGCCTAGAATTTAGACTTTTTTCCTAAATGGATATTTATTTATATGCAAACCTTATACAACAATATAATCACCATAAATAACAAAAGAGGGTTAAAGAAAAAAAGAAATTCATACCCTATGGGTATCTTACACTGGCACAGTAATCATTAAACCATGTTATCCATAGTTGCGGTAATTTGTAAATCATACATATTTCTATAGTTTAGTTTGCTACATGGAGATATCCTCAAGGAGACCAAACCTGACAAGACTTCTAAGAAGCATAATTAACCAGATAAAAGCTATCAACTATGAGGTTCACATCTTCAGCACTCTGGATGATGAATGCTGGATTGATTTGTGAATAAAATAAAAATTTGACAAACACCATAAAAGGCATTTGGTTTGTAAAATTTGTAAAATTTAGACTTTTGTAAACGTTTTCAGAGTTTATGCAGTTGCCTGCTTCTTTGCAATTATTTAACCTAGCCTTTAAGACTTATAAATGATGCAGTCAGAGGATGCACATGTAGTCATAACTGCATTTGCTGACTGAGTTTAGGTAACTATAGTCAGCCTTATATAGAACTTCTTTAGCTCAGTCTATTGGTCTTTTAGTTATTTTATTGTTCTCATGGAATTATTAGAGATTTGCTGATTTTATGTGCAAAATAGGCAGAAAGAATTAGGCTGAGAATGTGACTGGATGGAATTAATAAAGTTCACCTCCAGAATCACTATTAATATTTATGTCTCTTGGATAAAGGAGGTAGATACTGCCATAGCCCAGTACAAATTCTCCCACATTGCTGTTTTTACCTATTGAAAAAAAAATGGGGATGACACTTTCCCCACAGATTTTCCAGTGCCAACCTGGTTTAGCCCATAGTTTGACATTCTAGTTTCCATTCTGAAAAGTCCCAAACTGTGTTGGGGAGGGACGGTCAACAAAGCTAGCCTGCAGTTAAAAATGGACTGGATGTGGGCTGGTAAACTCAATCCAGCTAGGACAGAGGCACTGTTGATAGCTAGGTGATTCACTGGATCTGGATGGCAATGGCAATGTTCAACCTTTTCTAGTAGGTCAGTCTTCTCCCTTAAGGATCATGTTTGCAGCTTGGGGAAGGTGGTATTAGATTGATCTTTTACACTGATAGTCCAAGTGGCTTCCATGGTATAAAGTGCCTTTCACCAGTTTAGACTGGTGTGCCTGCTACAACTGCACCTAAACAGAGAGAGACTTACAATAGTTACCAATGCCCTAAAAAAAATATCCAGAATTTATTACTGCCATGCATGGGGCTGCCTTTGAAGACTTTCAGAATATGACAACCAGAGTATATAGTAAAATGAGATGGTGGTGCCACATCTCACCAGTATTAAATCACTATTTATGGATCAACTTCTGGTACAATTTCAGGTATTGGTTCTACAATACCCTTTTAAACTTGGAACCAAAGCATCTGAAGGACTGCCCGATCCCATGTGAGCCATGAGCCAGCAAGCTGTTGTGCAGGGATGGGGAAATTATAGCCATCCAGATGTTGTTGGACTCCGTCTATCATACCTACCCACTGACTATGCTGGCTGGAGCTGATAAGAGCTATCAACATCCTGAAGACCATAGGTTCGCTGTCTTTGCAGTAGATGTTAGAATGTTGGATTAGGATGAGGGAGACCTGGGTTCAAATCCCTGCTCAGCAATAAACCTCATTATCTGCTAGTCTAACCTACGTCAGAGTTGCTGTGAAGATAAATGGGGGGGGCAAGAGAACCACATATAGTGGGGGTAATCAATGTGGTGCCCTCCAGATGTTATTAGACTACAACTCCCATCATCCCTGACTTGCTCGCTGGGATTGATGGGAACTGGAGTCCAAAAAGCATTTGAAGGGCATCCTGGATGTATACTACCTTGAGCTCCTTAGAGGAAGGGTGATCAGTGTAATAATTAAACAAATGTGTGTCTTTTAAGATTTGCCTTCTCCAAGTGCCCATGCCTTTGGAGGTGAAGCAGATGTTGACTAGAGACAGGGCCTTATCCATAATAGCCCTCTAGCAGGGATAGGGCAATTGTGGCCTTCCAGATGTTGCTGGACCAGAACTTCCATCAGCCCCAGCAAGACAGTATGGTGAATGGTTGGGGATGATGGGAGCTGCAGTCCAGCAACATCTGGAAGGGCATAGGTTTCTAATTCCTGAGCTACAGTTATAGAATGCTCCCTGTAGAAACAGTCAACGGGTGCCTGGCCTTCTAGGTTTTTAGGGCTAACTAAAGACCTTCCTTATTTCCCAAGTTTTTAATTATTACTGGCCACAACATTTGCACTTTACTACTATTTTAATTGGGTTTCATTGATACTGATTCTGCTTTTGCCAATATTTATATATCGGTTTTTGTTGTTCCAATTAGTATTTTATTGTTGCTTCATTAATTATTTGTATATGTTGTTAGTTGCTTTGTGAGTTTTGTAAAATGTTGAAAAGTGATATATATATTTTTGAAGACATAAATAAATAAGCAAGGCACCCCCACAACATAATGGTGCATCTGACTCCAGTCCAAGGCTACAGCTAGTCTGGGAAAGGAGCCTTGTAGAACATTTTATGGGATGCAAAACATGCAGGCAGTTAACACTACTCGCCTGTTCTCACCAGAATAAAATTGAAATTGAAATCCCCCTGCTTTCCATAGGGGCAATTTTCTGCAAACGGCATGTAACTAATAATTATCATTCACTATATGACATCTATCAGGTAGGACAAGATTTTATTTGTTGGTTGATTGATTTAAAACAAGAAAAACAACAGTGTTCTAAGCTGCAAATAAAATTATCTCATTGAAAAGATTTAACTGGAGACCTCACTGTACCAACACCATGAGGAAGTGGAGCAATCTGGATAATCACCTTCCTGTCATTTTCTCTGAACTGCTACTTCTGTTTTCTTGAGTTCTCAGGCTCTTTTAGACATTAACTAATAAACAATTAACTAACTCCAATGATAAAAGATACCTAGACTGCAAAAATCACCCCAAAGTGCAAACCCTATCCTTATCCCATTATAACACATTCTTACCATGAGTAAGTCTCTGCATCTGGATGGCATATACAGTAGGGCCCCACTCATACAGCAGGTTACGTTCCGGACCCCTGCTGTAAAGTGGAACCCATTGATTAGAATGGCACGCGATGCCCAAAAACCACCATAAAAAAGCGGAACAAGCACCGTATGAGTGGGGCTTTAGTCTAATTGCGTCTAATTGAGATCGCTGTAAAGCAGGGCCCTACTCTACTGGAATGTTCTTGAAAAACTCTGCGTGGGACTGTTCATCTCCTGACCCCTCCCCCAAGCATTTTGTCACCAAAGTCAGATTCATTACGGGAAGTCTGGAATTATGCAACCTTGATCTTTAAAAAGAGGCCCAGGGTATCCATCAGCACTTCAGCAGCCATTCCGGGTAGAAACACACTCACTGTTCTGGCAGTTCCAGTGTGTCTCCACTTCTCTTTTCTTAAAATGGGGACACACAATGCTAATCAAACCCCACGCCTTTTTACTGTAAAACCTGGTGGGAGCAGCGTGAGTGAGTTTTAAAAAATTCACTTCAAAGGGATTTTGCAACTGATTGGCAGATCAACCCGTTTCCCCCTCCAGATGTGGCCAATGGAAACTCTTTGCTATAGGTGACTAGTGTGCTCACAGCCTCCATGAGGCTGTAAGAGAAGGGGAAAGACAGGACTGCAGAGACACTTCATCTGCTCTGCTTCAGCGGGCTTTTCTCTCAGGTGGCAGGAGAGGGAGGGAAGACAGTTACAGCCCTTGCCATCAGTGTTGCTGAAAGACCAACAGCTTCTGGCTTTTCTTTTTCTTGATGTCTTTCCATTCTAAACAGTGGTCATTATCAGTAGTTTATAACCAAGTAATAGGGCCCGTCCATGCCCCTTCCCTCCCAGCCCCTTCTTCTTTCATGTCATGGCTTTTAGACTGTAAGCCAGAGGGCAGGGACTGTCTCATATTTACACTGATAAGCCACTCTGGGAGCCTTTTTTGGCTGAAGGGCCAGGGCAGTAGCTGGGGGGGCTAGGGCCCCCCACCCTCTAATTTTTCTGTATCCTTTTTTTTTTTTAACAAAAATAAATAATTACATTTATTACAGATTCCCTCCTCCCCTTTTTTGGTCCCCTCCTAAAACTTTTAGGCTGGCTACAAGCCTGTGAAGGACTGGATAAAAATGTTTTAAATCATCATCAGCAGGAAATTACAAGCCAGCTAGTTCAACATCTGTTGTGCAGGGATGTAGTCATCCGGGTCTTGGGGACGTCTTACTTTTGGGGGAGCAAGGTCCCATCCAGGTCCCTATGTCTCCAGTGACCTATGTTCAGCATGGCAGGGGAGTGTGTTAGCCACTGAGAAGAATCTTCTAACATGTCTCCTTATCCTTTTGTACTGATTAGAGCCAATCAGAGTGAAAGGAGATGAGTCAGCCACTGAGAAGACTCTTTCCCTTTCACACCGATTGGCTCCTGAAGGACGTCTGCTATTGTGGGAGAAGACACACATGGGAAGGACTGATGAGTGTGGAGATGACATCAGAGAGCAAGCGAGTGAGGGGTGTGGCTCTGAGGGGGCATGTCGTGACTATCATGAAGGGACCCTGCACTTCTGAATTTGCCACTACACTACTGAATAGCGAATAAACTGGTGGTAAGCAGGATTAAAGATAAAATTACAAAAAATATAGAAGAACAAGTAACGGTGAGGAAGAATCAGCATGGTTTCCTTGCAAAAGGAAGTCCCCTGCCTCACTAACCTTTTGGAATTCTCAAAGAGGTGTCAACAAAGAGGTGACGAGGGGTTACAGTAGACTTTATGTACAAGTGTGCAGCAAGACATTTGCCATTGGGGGAACAGAGACAAACTTTGGCGAGGCAGGACAGTTGAGGGATAGGTCATCATAAAAGAGGTAAATAGGTGCACTGAAGGAAGTGCCAATGGTGTGTAGCAAGCACTCCCCCTCCCCTTGTGTCAGCAACAACAGCTGGCGTGGAGGCTGCAATATTTTGACTCTGCAATTTTCACATTTTTGCTCTTCTTCTTTGGTCACATCCTAGCACATGGCTTCCCCTAAAGAATCCAGGCAACTGTAGCTTGTTAAGTGTACTGAGAATTGTAACTCTGCGATGGGTAAACTACAGTTCCCATAATTCTTTTGGGGAAGCCATATGCTTTAAATGTATGGTGTAGATGCAACCAGAGTTTGACTTGCAAAGAAAGGCATTTAAGATACTTCACGCCTTTACTTCTTGAGTTATCTGTGTTCATATTTCCTTGGTATAATAGGCAATTAACTTTGCCTCTCCCGTCTCTCTTTGGCTGCCTACTCTATATTTCTAAAAGCTGAGATTCTAAGCTATTGAAATCTTAGGAATTTGAAGACTGAAAGAAAATTTCATATAGGGAGGCAGAATTATCATTTGGGGATGCACTGCCCCTATTTGGCTCCATGTCACTTTCAATAGAGACCCTCCCCAAAAGCTCCTTTGCAGATTCAGTAGTTCTGGGATAAGAGGACAGGTCTTCTTACGGATCAGTGATAGATTAAAGAACAGGAAATAGCAGGTGCAAATTACTAGTTTTTGCAATGAAATAGTTAGTGGATGCCTCCACATATTGGGAGTGGTGCTATTTAACTTGTTCATAAAATGGTCTGGAGTCAGGGCAAGGATCAGGAGTGAGGTGGCAAAGCCTGCTGACAACACTCCATCTTTCAGGATGGTAATATCCTGACAAGGCTTCAAAGAGCTGAAAAAGGTTCTATTCAAATGGGCACAAATGAGACTCAATGTTAGTATGAAGTGTACTTTGGTACAAAAACAAAAAAAATCCTGATTTCATGTACCAATAGAGCCTTAACTAGCAGTAATTAAGACAGCTACACATGCAGTAGAATGGACTATATCCCTTGAGATTGCATATGGGATGTTGAGTTTTTTGTGGTCTTCTACATTCTACTTCTCCATGCA
This sequence comes from Rhineura floridana, assembly GCF_030035675.1. Classification (NCBI taxonomy): domain Eukaryota; kingdom Metazoa; phylum Chordata; class Lepidosauria; order Squamata; family Rhineuridae; genus Rhineura; species Rhineura floridana. Next base: position 25,061,377 of record NC_084488.1, on the reverse strand, counting down.
AGTAGAAAATCAATATAATAGGGAGTGGGCTAGCCTAGAATCTCTGTGAGGTTCTAGTTTTAAATTTGTGGGTTGCTCCCCCTATTTGCAGAGGGATTCAAAAACATAATTGCCTCCTGTTGCATGTTTAGACCAAGTCAAGCTAGGAAAGAGATTTTTGAGCTGCGGTTAATGGAAGCATCAGCTTAGGTTGCAGCAGTAGCAAAAAAGGCAAAATCCATGTTATAATATAGATCATTAGGAAAGGGACTGAAAATGACAGGGCTGTTGTCAGAAAGCCTTTATATGTCTACAGGACAGCTGTATTTGTAATACTGTGCAGTTTTGGACATACATACACCATCCATAAAAAGGATATAGTAGAGCTGCAAAATACAAAGAAAAAAGAACACTTAAAATGATATGGGATTTGAACATATTCCTTTGAGAAAAGGCAAAGGCAGGGGGTGGAGGGACCTTTTGTGCCTCTCCAGCCACATAATCTCCCCACCCCCTGATGGGCCAAATTTGGATGGAGCTGCCCACTTGTCAACCACCTGTCATCACTATGATGTCAGGTGATGTTCCTCTTTGAAGTCCAGTTTGTATGGGCTTTAAAGCGCAGCACAGCACTGTTTGAAAGCCCTGTTTGCTGTTGACAAGGGCTTTCACACAGCCCCTCACTCCTGTTTGTCCTGGGCTGCTTGAAAGTGCTTTTGCAAACCAGAGGCTCAAACAGGAACACCGGGCTGCTTGAACTGAGCAGCTCTCATCTTCACCCATCAGATGATGAGTGGAGATTAAACCTGCTTCTTTGCCAGTGCACAATTTCAACCTGTCCCCTTGCCCATCCACTGATATCAATAGTAGCATCAGGTGATGGGTGGGTGGGCATGGTTTGGGAAAAATGCCCTTGCAGGTGAAGATTGCCCTGTAGGCAACAGGTTCCCTACCTCTGCGCATAGGTGTCTGGGGTGTTTTAGTTTAGGAAAAAAGAAAAGATGAATGGGGTCTATAAGAGAAGTTTATGAAATTACAATAGGTATGGAGAAATGTAAACATCCACTCCCTTTTACTTACTGCTAGAACTTGGGGAAGGGCTGTAGCCTAGTGGTAGAGCATCTGCCTTGCATACAGAAGGTCCCAAGTTCAATCCCCAGCATCAGGTAGGGCTAGGAAAGAATCCTCTGATGGACCAGTGGTCTGACTCAGTGCAAGACAGCTTCCTATGTTCCTCACTTGGGGCCACCCAGTGCAATTAGCCATAGAAATCAGGACAGAGAAAACAAAGTACTTCACAGAACATGTTAAGGAATTCACTTCCGTAAGATGCAACAGTCAGTATTCAATGGCTTTAAGAGGGGATTAGACAACTCGATTGCAGACTTGTCTTTTAGTCACGACGACTGCATGAAATTGTTGACAACAATTTTGTTACAAACCATGTTGGGGGGGTCCTTCAAGGGCTGAAAAGCAGCATAGTTTCAAAAGAATTAATTTGAAAAATCCTCTAGACTAAGAGACAGTATACTCCTGAACAACAGGGTAACATCAGAGAACAGTTATCTATATCCTACTGCCGGGCTTCCCAGAAATATTTAGCCACTGTAGAAAACAAGATGCTGGACTAGAAGTACCTTTGGTCTGATCTAGCAGGATATTTTGAGGATGCGCTTTCACTTTTTTACATCTCATTTTATTAAAGGAAGCCAGGTGATGTAGTGGGTGGCCCTGGAACTGGAAGAACTGGGCCAAATCTCTACTTGTCTATGAGCTACGTAAGATCCCTGCTGGATGAGGGCAAAGACCCATCTAGTACAGCATCCTCACAAGGAAGTCCACAAGCAGGAACTGACGTCAACAGCATTCACTTGTGATTCCCAGCAACTGATATTCAGAGGCATACTGCCTTCAACAGTGGTGGTAGAACTTAGCCATTGTGGCTAGTAGCCATTGGTGGCCTTATTTTACTACAAGGAGGCATTGGTTAAGCCAAGTCATCCTCTCCTCCCCAGTTTGTTTCAGAAATGGGCTAGCATCATTACCTGCCCATCTCTGCTCTATGTGGAGAGAAAGGACATGTACCAAGTTGCTGTATCAATCAGATAGATGGTGTGTAGGCTTTATCTTGACTTTTAAAAAATCTTAGAGGAGTCCAACACAGAAAACCAATATATGCAGCAAAATCAGTGTTTTTTTCCAGGCATACACTCTTTCTTGAGTTACTGTCCATCTCAGCATAACAAGCCACACCAAAGTTAACACAAATGCAGAAGAGATCAAAAGGCATAGATATTTAGGCTCAGCAGACTGTTGTATAGTATCACTTGCAACCTCTAGTGGTGGTAAAGACATGCAACTCTTTTTGATTATTTTTAAATACAAGGGAAATTCTGAATCTTCTTCTGGAGCCAAGATAAGATTTCATCATGTATCTAAGCCAGATCCACATAGAGCAGAGCTTGTGTTTACTTGATGCAAATTCCAATGAATTTAATTGCATTTACTACCATGTAAGTATGTACAGGGTCCCAGCCTGGGCCATTCTGAAACTCTACATTTTCCTAATAAACCATGCCTTTGTTTGCAACCAGCTTCTGCAAACCCTTGTTGCGCTTTAAACAAATTGCACAATTTGACTTGCAAAGCAGATAGAATGAAAAGACGTTTCACAAACATAAGCTCTGTAAGTTCAAGAGAAAACTGTTTTGAGTCTACACATGAGATTCTAATTTCAGTTCTTGGCCAGGCCACAATGAAAACAACAACACACAATTTTTAAGGAAGTGAAAATCCACAAATACCAAGGGTTACCCCTAATTTGTGCAAGCAGAGGAAACAGTCCACAGTTGGCAGAGTTCTTAATTGTGAAGACAGTGGGACTGGCATTCAACCACAATCACACATGCAGAGAGTGAGAGGAGTTAGGGATACACAGACACTCTCAGTAACAAGCACACATTTATACCCTCCTCTGTTGTTTTGTCTTAAAGCCATTCACTCTGTGTGCATCATTGAAGTCCTGCAGTGCTTTTCTTTTTCCCTTCTGTGAAAATATCCTCTTTAGGACTCTGCCCATTGCCTGGGAACCCCAAGTTTGTGAGGTTGGAGAATTATATTGGAACAAGCTTTCCATACACAATCCAAATCTCTTCATGTCTCACCCCCTCCCCCAAATTGCAAGTTTATCACTAGTATTTAGTCATAAACGAGGAGGAGAAAGCACTCTTGTTAGTTCTTGGGAAAGCATTCAGAAACTGAGAAGTACCAAATGTCTCACTGATGCTTTATTTTCAGAGAAGCAGAGTACTACTTAGGAGCACAGGAAGCTGCCTTATATTGAGTCAAACCATTAGCCTATCTAGAGCTCAGTACTGTCTATACCAGGGGTTCTCAAACTGGTCCACTGACCACCAGTTGTTCACAAGCTTCATTCAGGTTGTCTGTGGCATATCCAGATTAAATATTCATATTGATTAATTATATTTTATTGCTTTTTATTTCTTATATTGCATTTTATTGCATTACACTTTTAATTCTAAGGAATGCAGCATCTAGCACAGCACATTACAATTGCTACAACATGCAGATAAATCATTAAGTGGTCTGTCAAGACCCTCAGCAATTTTCAAATGATCTGTTGGGGGAAAAGGGAACCACTGGTCTACATTGACTGACAGCGGCTCTCCAGAATTTCAGGCAGAATTCTCCCCCAGCCTTACCTGGAGATGCTGGGGACTCAACCTGGTTCTGCCTGCAAAGCAACTGCTTTATCACTGATCCATGGCCCTTCCCCTTTCTTAGTGAAGTGCTGAACCTGTTTCTGGGCCATACCACTTCAGACTGCAGGAGCGGTCCTAATACAATAGACTTCTCCTCTATATAAAATGAACAAAGCCCACATAGAAAACTAGCATATCAAGGAGACCACTAAGTTATAACTTTTTACCTCAACTTCTAGTTTTCTGTGTGGAGACATTTTTCTTTTTTCTTTGTAGGTTGAAATAGCAACCACATGATGTTTCCACCACTTGGAATCCAAAGTAGTACAGTCCAGACACAGTTTTATTATCTCAGTTAGAACAAGGCCTTGGTCTCTGAAAAATCAGGTTGTTCCACAGTTCATGAAGACGGTTTATGATGTTACTGTTGTATTTTGATGATTTCCTTCCATAGGAAAACATATGCTCTGATGCAAAATGTCAGTTTCATTTCATTTTTAATTCAAACATTCAATAATGAAAGGTTTTTTAAAAAAAAGATTGGCATCATACCATTTCTTTATTAAACTGGATTTTATTTGAAATTCTTCCAATAAGAAATTCTATGTTCTAACAACCAAATATTACAAAAAAGACAAGATATCAGAACACTTACAAAAATTAAAAATAAAGAAATTCACCCACATACTGGCCATATTCTTGTGACAACTGGAAGGTACAATGCTGAATTTTTCATCTGTATACACTTTGAGGGTAGAGTAATATAATCCCTTGTTCAGTAGTTGAGACTCCATTTTTTTCTTTTGAAAAGAGTAAAATTTTCTCAACGCAAACCTTTCCACCCATCCTCAGGTACAGGTTTACATAGAAAAATGTTTATGTGAGCTATACACTCACATATGACTAGCAGCATTTTCCATAATTGTCATGGCCAGAAAGAGAGCTGCTGTGACTGCAGTAATTATAGAAAGCAATATATATGATCACCTATTTCACGTGTTTGTTCATCCTTGCAAAAGTAGTAAATGTGTGTGTATATATGTGTATACACACATACACACACCAGTCTTTAATATTTTACCACAGCATGTTGAAGTTTATATAGCATGTGGAACGTTCTTTTCAGTCAATGAAGAAAGAATAGGTAATGTTTTGAAACCTGAATTGCAGACATAAGGTTAATATTTAAAATATCTATCCACAATAATATCTTTTGAAAATGTTTTGACACTGGAAGGCTTTCGTTTCCATAGGCACTTTCACAGAAACCACTGCCCTGAGTACTTTTAAATCTCTTTTCAATAAAACATTTATATATTTTTTTGCATCATAAGCAATGACCCTAATATGCTCAGTATATCTTCTTGGGAAATTAATGTGACAACTTTAATAATAATAAAAAATGGGTACACAGAAATTATAATTCTTCCCAAGCTTAAGAAGTCTTGACTTGTTTTTAATTAAACACAGTAAAATACTAAAAGAAACAAAACAATGATGGAAGTCTTTCTGAGACATTTAAGAGAACAGTTAGCATCTTTACAGGTACTTTCAGATACAGTTTCAGTTTCTTCAACTGTATTTTTTCCTCTGAAAATATATAGATATATTACACAGGGATTTTTTTTAAATAATAACCTGCTAAAACATTTTGGGGGAGAGGGAACTGGAGGCTATAATCCAGCAGCCATTTCCACTTGGCAGGTTCTATTGGGAGGAGGGTGTTTTGTACAAAGCCACAATCGCTTGGATCCAAAGTTCCTGTGAGCAGAACTCTGTTCATGGGACATGCCTTCTTCCTCCTGTACCCTCTGAAAAGCTATTCCTCAGAGATGGGTGACCCTCTGGAGCAGTATAGGAGAAGGCATGGGAGAAATCATTAAAAAAATGCCTCTCCCTTCCTCTAACAGGAGCTTCTGCTGCATCACAGTCCCTTCCAGAAGGAAAACACTGGATCTGACCTATTATGTTTTAAATTTTCTAAATAGTATAGTAAAAAAACACAATTTGTATCACCATCTGAAAAGAAAAATATGACATCAAAATCTGGGTATTAAGAGTAAGTAATCTGGGGCTTTTCATGTAATGGTTTTTCTACATGGATACCTCTTCTATGTAGGAAAGAAGTGTGTACTCCATCCTGTGCAATCAACACTATACATCTGTTCAAGCTAATTGGACATGAAGTGGGCAATCACAGCCAACAGTGATTTTCGCATCATGTGTACATAAAGCAAAACAGATGTCCTAACCACACAGACATATTTATACCATAACAGTAATTCATGAGGCATTTCTTATTTACATTAGATTCTTTAATAAGTATTTGGATGAACACACACACATTCTGGTAAAACAGAAAGCTGAAAGTTTGAAAATGCCAATTATTTCAATGGGGACAGCAGAAGTAATTTCTTTGGCTATAGGGCAGTCCATGTAAAAAAGAAAAGAAGAATTATCTAGCAATCAAGCAACTCACATATTTAAAATGTTTGATCTATAAAAACAGAAAAGGGATTTGCTTTTCTCCCATAATTCCATACACAAAGGCAATTTGATTTCTATTCAGACACACTTGACATTAATCATCGTAATTTTTTAAATAGAGAAAAAAGATCTTTTAAGAAGTTCATTATTAAGCTAAGATGTCACTGTGGTAGAACAGATATTTTGAAGCTCTGATCTAGAAAACTATGTCTGCCAGGTGGTACACAAGTCTGGTAACACACTAAGGACCAGATCAGTTTCTTTTCTCCCTGCAGTGTGCAAAAGGTTGTTTCCATTAATAGATCTCTTTGGAAGGATCAGAACAACTGTAGGTTGATGTAGCTTATCTTTTAAATAGTTGCACATGTACTAAAATGTCTCAGTTTAATTGGTGTACACAACATACATGTGTAAATTCAGCTGTACTGTATGTAAAAGAAACAAACTCCTTCAAATTTTTTACTGAAATGGCACCTTGAGGATATGAAGTGTTGTACCAATAGTAGTTCCTCCACTGATGGAAGGAACTTTGATTCAGCAGAGGCTTTCATCAGTGGAGTGGGGAGGGAGGCAATTTCCACAGATTCTTCCTACTACATACAGTTCCTTGCATCCTCCAATATGCTCCAGAGGATAAGAACATCCTTCAGATCAGCATAGGAGGTGGTGCTGCAAGAGGGAAGGGGGAAAATTGTAAAAATTGCCTCCTTCCTCTTTCCAATGATGGAAGCCTCCATGGAAAGTCTCCATCAGTGGTTGCATAATGGCTCACATGTAATCCTCGATTGTTTTCAAAGGTCCATAATTATAAAAGGAAAAAATTCTAAACAGCACTTGCATCTCCACTTTGAAAGAAGATATATATATATATATATATATATATACACACACACACACACATTAATTGCATGTTCAGTTTTCTTCATTAAAATAAATTTCACCTTGTTCTAAAAATATTTCTATATGTAGTAATTTGTTAAGTACAGAGGCACTGAATATCATAGGAGAGAGTCAGTCCTATTAAATTTATCATTAGTATCATCCTGTTTTGCTATTAAAATGTTTTTAAAACACCTTCAAGTTAATAACCACTTATTCTTAGCCATAAATTAACATTTAATAATCCACACAAAATACATTGTCAACAACAATGAAAGATTTTCAAATGAAATTGCATTCCTAACATTGAGACACACATTTGTGCTTCCTGATCTGAAGGAAACCTTGTATGTTTTAACAGCAATAGCAGCTGCAACAGCAGGAGAAACATGAGAACTTCAGTAGATGTAACTCTCTTCATGAGCCTAGTATTGTGATGGGAGTCGTGCCATTCAGAAATCCTTCTTTCTGTATGGCTGTTAATGGCATATTGGCATGCCTGGAGTTGGCAAGCTCTTACATAGTGTCAACCCACTGGTGTCTTTTCTAACAGATCTATATATAATTTTTCTGCAGAGCGAATGGAGAATATGAAGTTTCTTTATAGTCTCCCCCACTCTGAAGAACTGGAAACAGATCCAGTCCAATGGCTTTGTTGTACATATAGGAGTTACAATGCACTAAAAGAGCTTCACTGCAAGCATCTCTATGCACTTCAGTTAGCAGTTCTCTGTACACACTCTCATTGCGCTCATGGGGCAGATCCTAACATTTTAAGAGAACAAGAAAGACCCTTTTCATACTGAGCTCCACAGAGCTCAGGATCAGAATCAATGGGGCAAACAGCATACTCTCCCTTTCGATGTCAGACATGCTGCCTCCCTGTCCAGCTATCGCCGAGCCTTGAAGACCTGGCTGTTCAGGCAGGCCTACAAGATTGGGACAGATTAACTTATGTTATAATTGAATTAATGAATGGTTTTTTAGCTTAAAATTTGATTATGTTGATCTATATGTATTGTTTTTATTCTTGTTGTTCGTTGCCTAGAGTGTCGCTAACCCGGACAGATAGGCGGCTGAAAAATAAAATTTATTATTATTATTATATTATTATAATTATTTTATCAGAACAACCGGATGTTTTAAAATTTCACTGATTCTAGTGGCAATCGTATAAATAGGGCAGAAATGATTCTTCATTACTTAGATAAAGGTCAAGATCCTCAGGTACCCATGTCCTTTCACAATAAAGCACTACCATATCATCAGGCGGTATTATCAACACTTTCAATATATTAAGAGAGTAAAGAACGAATGGAGCAAAGATGCAGAAATCTGAGATCGTTCACTGAGATACCAGACATTGTATTCCTGTTAAGCCCAGAGAAATGTAACAAAGAACACATTTCCTCTTGCCTATAAGAGTATGGGCAAAGGAACCCTCATGAAAAACACTGGAATATAAACAATTGTTAGTTCTTATCACTTCGACCCATTGTAACTCTTTTTTACTCAAAACGTTTTAAATTATTTCAAAGCATCTGAAGCAATCTTAGCTCTAAGTCTTAAAAATGAATGCTTACAGAGCAGGGGTAGCCAACACAGTGGCCTCCAGATGTTGTAGACTAAAACTTCCATCAGCCCCACCCAGCATGGCCAGTAGCCATGGATGATGGGAATTGTAGTCAAAAACAACTGAAGGGCACTAGATTGGCTACACGTCTTCCAAAGGAAGGCAAGTATTAAAAAAATACCATGCTTGAAATATTCATGGATGTTCTTTAAATGGAGCCTTCCCTTCCCTTTGAAAGTTCAGTTCTCGTACAGAAGCGCTATTCAACATGTACAGTTCTTCTTAATAGCAAAAGACCTATAAAACTATTTCCCTTAAAAGCAAAAATTCCATTCAGTTTTGATGGGAAAAACATGCTGACAAAAACACACCTGCTAAAAATGTTAAAATATTTCCAATAAAATATTTTTTTAAAGTAGTATAGTAACCACAATATATTTAGAAGTTGCTTGTATCTCAGTAATGCCAGCTTTCACAGTCCTCTTGGTGACATTCTCTTACGTCAGCATGAGTTTCAAGCAGCCTGGCTTTATTTCTGTGAACCTGTGAATCAGGATAACATTATGAGCAGCCATGTAGGGCCAAACCTAAAAACCTATGAGCAAAACCAAAATAGCCACTAGCACTGTTCCACAACTGCTTGCGTAAGAGTTCACACAGCAATGTAAGAGACAAATTCTACATTTCTCATGCGTCTGCATATGCAGGTGGAAATACATATATGAGTTTCACTTTTCCCATACAAGGCTTAAGCCACGCAAGATCTAAAACAGGCTTTTTGTGAGTAGAAGACATATTCTGCATACAGAAAGGCAAGTATGGAATTAACCCAGCTTTTACGCTGGATGAAAGAAAATAAATTAAGAGAAGAATAAGCCAAATAGAAAGTCCAGGAAAAAAAGGGCCAAAATGAGATTGTTCCATGTGCCCAAGGATGCCCTGGAGCTTGAGTTAACTGAGCAGCAGCCCACAAGTCATTTCAAAAGCAGATTGTGATACAGCAAAGGGGGGTTCACTGATCCAAGAAGAAAAAAATCTACTGTCACTGCCCAAGCCCTTGTGCACACTTGAAGTTGTTACCTGGCAAATGAAGCAGCTGTTCTTTCAGACCTAAAGTGAGATGTTGAAAAGACAGAAACATGGCAGAGCACAAAGCAGGGTATTTGAGCTAGCTCAGAGAGCTGTGGGAGTGAAAAACAATGCACAAAATCACTTTCTGTTATGCATGAATTCCCTCCTAGTCCCATTCTTCTAAGTCTCCACTTATGGCTTCACCTGCAGGGCGAAGCTTTACTGCAGCTCCTTCTCCAGTCTATTTCCTCACTTGCTTCCATGTTCACCTTCCACAGACAAGCAAAAAGAAAGCCATCACCACCAACTGAGGCTGGACTGACCAACAGATACCATTATATAGGAAAGGACTGGTGGAGTTTCACATAAGAGTTGGCTCTTGCTCAAGCCCCTAGGATCCTATATAGAAGCTTCATACTGTAGACCTAGCAATATGTACGTTGGAGGAGCTTCGTAGAAACCATCCAGTCTGCTACTTTTTCTAGTAAAATAACCACCAGTTTTTAATTGGTTAAATGTAGATTGCAAGTTTTCAGTAACGGCACGTTTAGCTCACCTGAACTTGTGGCTTGCGAGGTATTTCATAACTGCTGGTTTGATGCGAGCAACCCCTCCCTGGCTATGGTTTCCCCTTCCTGTGATCACATAGAGATATGGCTTACCACCAGCCAGGTTGTACTCTGTTACACGAGAAAGATAACAGTCACAATATTCTCTCTTTACAAACTCAGTGTTTAACAGATTTTTTTAATGAATATGGCCAAGAACTTTCAACTTGGTAATTTTGAAACATGAAGTTGCCTTATACCAGGTTAGACCATCTGATCCATCTAGCCAGGTGTGCTTTGCTGGAATCTAAGCCAGTACTTCTATCCATGATCTTTTTTACTAGATGCTAGACATTAAACCTTAAAAGTGCGACATTCAAAAAATATCTTATATCCAGTAAGACTGGTCCCTTCAACATCGCCAATGATGACTGCCATGACATTTTCCCTCTGTCATCATGAAAAGGAATAAGACAATTTAACACATTTATTTTAGCCCAGAGTAACTTCTGTATACAAAGAAACATTCTTGTACCTTCTGTTTTCTCCTGCAGTACTCTACATAAATGATCCAAAGCTTCATCCACATGAAGACCATGTAGGTCCAAAAGGTTTTCAGGCAGCTTTGAGACATTCACTTTCTCAAAGATTTGCACAGCGGCATCGTGGTTAGCTTCTTTCATCTTCTTCTCATGAAGGCGACCCTTTATTCAAAGACGCATCAGCAGTCAAATCATGAAGGGCAACCCAAATACAGCACTGGGTATCAGGATTGAAAACATCACCAGCAGCAGGGAGTTGTAATGTCTCAGAACAATAAGCTGTACATTTAAACTGAATTATTTATTTATTAGATTTATATCCCACCCTTTCTCCCAGTAGGAGCCCAGAGTAGAGTAGATCAAGCAAGGCCTGATCAGATGGTTTTCAGGAAGATGCAAGTCAATGAGATTGTGTGATGTAGGAACAGAGATCAGAAAGGTAGGAAAGAAAAGAGAAGCAAGCTTTGTGATTGCTTATTTTACACAAACCTTCTGTTTGTAGAAATCAACCAATTCTGCCTTATCATGCTAAGAGAATCATATGTGAAGGTTTCAGTACAAAAGATTATGTTTTAAAAACACTATCCAACCTGTAGGAATACACAATATAGGCTTGGATCCAAAAACTGTGCAAATAGTTCCATGGCATACCTATTTTGAAATGGAGGGAAGATTCAATAGTAATTTGGGATATGGCATGGAAGCCTATCCCTCAAAAAAGGAAAACGTCAACCTTTCTACTGGGGATGCCCAAACACTCAGGTGCATTTCATGTAGCTCTTTGGATTCACAATTTATTGGTTAAAATGAATGTACCTGTTGCACATAAAATGCTGCTACAGGCTTCATTCCCATGCGATATGCCTCTCCAGCTTTTCTCAGGCACTCTTGCCTATGCTGCTGGTGAAGAAAAGCCTCGGCCCTGAAGTCATCATATCCTGGATATTCAAAGTCTTGGAACATCTTCTCACTGAGAATGTCTTCTGGCTCCTTGGACATTTTGGCCTATAATGCATAAGTTTTACACTTAGGACATGGTACAAAGCTTTTTTAAGTAAGCCAACTCCGTAGTGTGGAGCAATCACCAAAGACATCTTCTGTTTCCTCAGTTCAGAACAGCCAATGAGAAGCAATCATATATTACTGAAATTGACCTTTATTTTTATTTATAAAGATCTTTCCATGTAAATATTAAAAATTTTGAGGAGCCATATCACACTACAACATTTTAGAAAATTTATTTGTAACAAGTGTACAAAAAGGTAATTACCTTTTTCTCTCGTAACATTGAAGTATTGCAAGAAGAGCGTGTGGCACCCTGAGAAGCTTCTGTGGCTACAACTGTTTTTACTGGATCTGCCTCCAGAATGCTATTCAGAAACTGGACAGTTTGTTCCAAAGAATAACTGAGCCAAAAAAAAGCAGCAGCAGCACAATGAATAATTTGAGATCTATCACAGAATAAAATAGCAAAACATAGATGAACAAGAAAGGAAAAAGCAAAAGAATGAGAGAAACCTCCATTTTAATACTTCATATTTAATATTTCAGATGAAATTGTGGCACCAGACAAGCTTCCTTGGTGAGAGAATTCCACAGGCAGGGCATCACAACCAAGAAGGTTCTATCTCTGGTCAGTACTAGCCCTTTCTCAGACAGCAGGGGGCCCTGGATAATTTATTTATTTATTATATAATTTGTATCCTGCCCATCCTCCCAGCAGGAGCCCAGGGTGGCAAACAAACTGCTAAAAACACTTTAAAACATCAGAAAAACAGATCTTAAAATACAATAAAACAAATCAGTGTTAAAAACATTTAAAAAAAACAACTTTAAAAAGGGTTAAAAACATTATTAAAAAACATATTAAGCAATTCCAACACAGATGCAGACTGGGACAGGTCTCAACCTAAAAGGCTTGTTGAAAGAGGAAAAGTCTTCAAAAGGCGCCGAAAAGATAGCAGAGATGGCGCCTGCCTAATATTTAAAGGGAGGGAATTCCACCGGGTAGGTGCCACTGCACTAAAGGTCTGCTTCCTCTGTTGTGCAGAACGAACCTCTTGATAAGATGGTATCTGCAGGAGGCCCTCACCTGCAGAGCACAGTGATCGACTGGGTATATAAGGGATAATACAGTCTTTCAGGTATCCTGGTCCCAACCTGTATAGGGCTTTGTACGCCAAAACTAGAACCTTGAACTTGGCCCGGTAGAAAATGGGCAGCCAGTGCAATTCTTTCAGCAGTTGGGTGACATGTTGGCAATACCCTGCCCCAGCGAGCAGTCTTGCCACTGCATTTTGCACCAGCTGCAGCTTCCGAACTAACCTCAAGGGCAGCCCCACATAGAGCGCATTACGGTAATCCAGCCCTGGAGGTTACCAGTGAGTGGACAACAGTGGTCAGGCTATCCTGGTCCAGAAACAGCCGCAGCTGTCTCACCAGCCGAAGCTAGTAAAAGGCACTCCTAGCCACGGAGGTCACCTGGGCCTCTAGCGACAAAGATGGATCCAGGAGTACCCCCAGGCCTCGGACCTGTTTGTTCAGAGGGAGTATGACCCCGTCCAAGCAGGCAACTGACCAATTAACCAAACTTGGGAACCACCAACCCACAGTGCCTCCGTCTTGCTATGATTCAGACTCAGTTTACTGGCCCTCATCCAGCCCACCACCAAGTCCGGGCAGCGGTCCAGGGCTTGCAGGGCCTCTCCTGATTCAGATGTTACGGAGAAATAGAGCTGGGTATCATCAGCATACTGCTGACACCTGGTCCTAAATCTCCTGATGACGGCTCCCAAGGGCTTCATATAGATGTTAAACAGCATGGGGGACAAGATGGTTCCCTGCGGCACCCCACAGCACAACTGCCAGGGGGCCAAAAGACAGTCACCCAATGCTGTTATCTGAGAGTGACCCTGGAGATAGGATCAGAACCACTGTAAAACAGTGCCTCCAATACCCATCTCACCAAGTCGGCCCAGAAGGATACCATGGTCGATGGTATCAAAAGCCGCTGAGAGATCGCTCTTCCGGGAAGGGTGACTTAGCCTGTGCCTGCTTTTGGGACGGGCTCCCGCTGCAAAAGAAGCTTATTCAGATATAAATCAGTCAAAACTTTTTTTTTTGACTGATGAAACTTCTCCCGGGCAGGGAGAAACGAAGAGATTAACCTCAAAGCCTATTTTTGTTGGGAGGACTAGATTTCATTGATTTATGAGACGTGGTCCAGCCGACAAAGGAGGACGGATTTTCAACAAGCTCTATCTGATAAAGCGACACGTTCATCTTTTCTTTAGAGAGAGAACGGACTAACAGGCAAGCACCCTTCTTTCTATATTTTTTTTACTTGACTTAAACTGTTGCAGTAAAAGGAGATTTGCCAGATTGATCGGCTTTGGACATCTTTCCGGTGAGCTATAACTCTTCTCTGCTATGCACTAATTAACAGCTTATCTCTGTTTTTGTTGCAAAAAGCTGTCCTGGATTTGCATTCTAAAGATATACACAGAAGAGAGATTTCTATTCCTGATTTCTATTCTGAAGAATATTATATTGTCTGAGACTACTCTCTTTTTGGTTTATTTTATTTTGACGAATCTGTTTCCTGACGACGCCATTAATTGTTTCGATCCTGGGAACTACATTTTGTTTTCCTAAGCATAGTGAGATAAGGCTGGCTGCTCTGTTTATACTGTGATGTCATCAAGTTTGGAGTATTAACCCAATTGTTGCTGAAATAAGAAGTGGTTCTCTTATATTTTTCTTTTAAAATGGCAATCAAGAAAGTGGCTGAGAATCTGGAAGTAACTAGGTTTCAGAAAATAATGGATGAGATTGAGATAACGAAACGAACCCTGCGACAGGGTTGTAAGGAGCTGAAAATTGAATTGTGCAAAATGATCCAGGAGTTTAAAGAAATAGGGGTCCCTGTGAGAGAGGAGACCCTGGAGCCTGGAACAAACGTGGAACAGGAAAAAGATTTGGAATTTATGGATTTTAGAAATAAAATCTACTGTTTGGAATTCAATGTTATCTCTGAAGAAATTAATGAAGATATTAGAGATAAAGTTATCAATGGCATGGACAATCTTCTGGACTGGAATGATGTGATGGAGCCTAATATAGAGAAAACCTATGGAATTAACTGCAGCCATGTGACAAGGGAAAAACTTTCAAGAGATGAGCCAGTACATTTTGTAAAAAAGAACAGAGATATGATTTTACTGCAGTATTCCAGCAACCTATTCAGAATGGATGGCAAGAAAATATTTGGGATAGAGGAAATTCCCATTAGACTCTTACTATATGACTATGGTTATGACAGCAAGATTATTACGGAATACTGATAATGGAAGATTGGACACTGAAATTACTGGAGTTAACAAGACTATTGAAGATGGAAGATGGAAGATGGAACTAATAGGGATAATAGAATAATGGCTATTGAAATTATTGAACCTAACAGATTCTGATGAGATGGATTAATCGAAATGTTTATTTTGACTATGGTTATGACAATAAGATTATTATAATTATTAATGAGATGGATTAATCGACATGCTTATCTGGAGAAAAATTGATAGATATATTTCTTAAAGAATTGAAACCTCTCTTTGACTTTTTGTGGAAAGAATAAAGTAATGTTTATGAGATTTGATGATTAAGTAAGATAACTACTGGAGGAAAGTGATTTTATAATATGATTTAAGAGACAGGATTGTTATACATTGTAGACCTATAACTGATTTGATCTGTGACAAATGGGAAGTTAATATTTCTATGGTTATGACAGCAAGATTATTACGGAATACTGATAATGGAAGATTGGACACTGAAATTACTGGACTTAACAAGACTATTGAAGATGGAAGATGGAACTAATAGGGATAATAGAATAATGGCTATTGAAATTATTGAACCTAACAGATTCTGATGAGATGGATTAATCGAAATGTTTATTTTGACTATGGTTATGACAATAAGATTATTATAATTATTAATGAGATGGATTAATCGACATGCTTTTCTGGAGAAAAATTGATAGATATATTTCTTAAAGAATTGAAACCTCTCTTTGACTTTTTGTGGAAAGAATAAAGTAATGTTTATGAGATTTGATGATTAAGTAAGATAACTACTGGAGGAAAGTGATTTTATAATATGATTTAAGAGACAGGATTGTTATATATTGTAGACCTATAACTGATTTGATCTGTGACAAATGGGAAGTCAATATTTTACTTTTTATTTTTTTTTGTCTAACTATTTTTGATTTTGTTTTTTGTCTTTGAATGTTTTATGGTTTTGTTATGTATGTTTTATGAAAATCTGAATAAAAATTATTGTAAAAAAAAAAAAAAAAAGCCGCTGAGAGATCAAGTAAGAATAACAGGGTTGCACTCCCCCTGTCCTTCTCTCGATAAAGGTCATCCATCAGGGCGACCAAGGCCAATTCAGTCCCATAACCAGGCCTGAACCCAGACTGGGATGGGTCAAGATAATCTGTTTCATCCAAGAGTACTTGCAGTTGCTGTGCCACAACCCTCTCAATCACCTTCCCTAAGAAGGGGGTATTTGCAACTGGTCGGTAGTTGTCACAAACCAATGGGTCCAGAGTGGGCGTTCTTTTAGGAGTGGTCGGATCACCACCTCTTTCAAGGCACCTGGAACCACTCCCTCCTGCAATGATGCATTGACCACACCCTGGATCCACTCGGTCAGACCCCCTCGGCAAGCTTTAATAACCCAAGAAGTGCAAGGGTTGAGAGGACACATTGCTGGCCACATCATCGCAAGCACCTTGTCCACATCATCAGGCCGCATCAACTGAAACTGTTCCCAAGAAGTTGCAGCACATGCTGCATTGGATACCTCATTGGGGACTACAGTAGATGTGGATGGGGCATCAAGACTGCTACGGAGGCGAGCAACTTTACCCTTAAAGTGCCTTGCAAACAATTCACAGTGGACCTCCAAAGGGTCTAAGACTCCATTTCCTGGAGTTGATGTCAGCAGACTCCTGACAATATGGAAAAGGTCCACAGGATGGCTACTTGAGGAGGCAGAGGCAGAGAAGTGGGCCTTCTTCACCGCCCTCACTGCCATACAGTAGTCACGGTTATGATGTTTTACTCATGCCCGATCAGCCTCACAGCACATCTTTTGCCACTTGCTCTTTAGCCGTCATCCAGCCTGTTTCATTGCCCTTAACTCACTGGTGTACCAAAGTGCAAGCTCCACAGTGCCGGAGAGGGCGCTCGGGGGCAACCATGTCGAGAGCCTGACGCACCTCGCTGTTCCACAGTGTGACAAGGGCTTCAACAGGGTCACCTGTTCTATCTACTGGGAACTCCCCCAGGGCATTCAGGAATCCAGTGGATTCCACTAGGCTCCAGGGGTGGTCCACTACCCCCTGCAGGGAAGGATCAGAGCCATAAGTCTAAACTTCACCAGGAAGTGATCTGACCATGACAATGGGGTGACATCCACCACCTCCTATCTCCAGACCACCCTTTCCTCCATCTGGAGCAAAAAACAAGTCGAGGGTGCCCTGCCCTATGTGTTGGGCCAATAACAACTTGAGATAGCCCCATGGTCGTCATGGAGGCCATGAAGTCCCGAGCCGGAACACTAGAGGCAGCCTCAGCATGGACATTGAAATCACCCAGCACTATCGTTCTGGGCTCCTCCAACGCCACAGCTGAGATGACCTCCACCAGCTCAGTCAGAGAAGCTGCCGGGCAGCAGGGTGGACGGTACACCAGCAGCAAACCTAGTTTACTGTCTCCTCGGCCCAACACCAGGTGCAGGCCCTCACAGCCAGCTCCAAGACAGAGTGGTTTCCTGGTGACAGAGATGGAAGTTCTGTAGACCACAGCAACTCCTCCCCCCCGTGGTGCAGCTCGTGCTGCACTGAGTATCCAGGTGGGCAAAGTTGGGTCAGATCAACTCCTCCAAGCTCACCCACCCAGGTCTCGGTAATGCACACCAAATTGGCACCTTCATCCACAATCAAGTAATGGATGAGAGTGATCTTATTATGTACCGATCTGGTGTTAAACAACAACACACACCAGTGGGCGCAGCAGATGAGCAACGAGGAACCCATCCATGAGAGGAGTGGCAGCAAGGAACAAGGCGCAGATAGCCTTGCCTTCTCCTTCTATGGTAATTCACCACCTCCCCATGGCTATATTTCCCTCTGCCCGTAATCACTGAAATTGGGGTGGTACCATAATCTTAGTACTCAAACAGATTCACGCAGCAGAAAGCAGTTAAGGTATCCAAATCCAAGCCATTTAGGACTTCTGACAGAATAACTTCTATTCCACTGATATGCATCATATTAGATTCTATGATTAACAAGCAAGTACTCACTTGTGGTCCTTGAAAATGTCCATTAAGACGTTTGGGTTAATGGTTGGGAATATTTCCAGGAGTTGCTTCTCTTTCAGTTTGGCAGCACAGTCTTTTCTAGCCATAAATAGAAAACGTTTCTAATCCAGAAAACAAGTTTACATTATAATTATATTAGAAAAACTTTTATAGAAAATGGATCTAATAAAGAAAAATAAAATTTTAAGTCACACAACCTTCCACATTTTTGGGTGACATCCAATTATATCTGCCTGCTCGTGGAATGGGATTTCTGCTTTTTCTCCTTCCCGTTGTGAAACCCTCAAATCTGCTCTGCAGGGCTGGGGAAACCTCCAGAGCAGACCTTGGGGGCGCAGGGGGCTGCAGATGAGAGAGTAGGGGAAAGGGAAGTCCTGCTACTACTACTCATACAATGATGGAAATCACTCTTTGCAATTCCAGTTTATTTAGGGTTGGCGATATTGTTTGCAACGAGACATTTTCTAGCTTCAGACACCTGAAATTTATGACCAAAAAGGCTGCTTGCAAAACTGTCTTAAAGAGACTGCTTGGTTTGGGAGAATAGTACTTTATAATGACCTACTATAGTTTCAATATGCAGTAATTTCAGCGATGCTGTAAATATTCTTAATATACATAAACTACCACAATGTGGTAGCTATAAGCTGAACTTAATTAGAAAGTATAAATCTAGATGATCCATGAGGGATACTACTAATAATTTCAGTTTCTGAGTTAAAGCATAGCACCCATATGCATATTAATAGCAGAATTACCTCTAACCCATATTTTTGGCCATCAAGAGCAGCAGGGTAATAGCAAATTCAGAAGTGCAAGGTCCCTTCATGTCCGTCACAGCCACACACCCTCCCACCTTTTTGCTGCGGGGTTGAGAATGAGATCCTTGTTAATGCCTTCTCCTACAACAACAGACATCCCTAGGAGCCACTAAGCATGAAAGAGGAGAGTTAGCTACTGAAAAGAGTCTTCTCAGCAGGACAGGACAAGGAAGCATGTTAGAAGTCTCCTCTCAAGTGGCTAACACACTCCTCTTTCATGCTGATTGGCTCACAGTTTGCTGGAGACATAGGAATCCTGCTGGGACCCTGCTCACAAAAAAGTAAGAGATCTAAGACTCCCTAAGACCCCAGACAACTGCACCCTTGATCAAGAGTACACAAAACAGGGGGGTAATGTCTTACATATAAAACTTTATATTGGCTCCGTATATCATTGCGTAACTGTCAAACTATATGTGATGCTAAATGTGTCTTTGGCAACTAGATCAGTTTTTTACATTATCACATATTCTAGACCAAGTGGGGTTGTTTTTGTCATGACCAATGTGCAACGAGGAAAGATTTAACTCTTCCCTCCCTAACTGCAATTCCAATAGAAATTCTGCCCACACGCTATTGACCACAGAAAACAAGCTCCCATTGGTGCCAATTAATTCATTTGTAAATTATTTTATTTCCATTTCAAATTTTGAGAGATAACTAGACCAAGACTTTAGAAGTAAAAACAAGTTTCTAATTTTAGCCTTTAAGTTAAATCATATTTCAGCCCAATCCTATTTGATGCTTCAGCTTCAGAAACATACCAGAACTGCACAGCTGTGCACCACGTTATATTTACAAGTTCTAGATTCTCCCCTATTGCTGGTACAAAGTTATGTTGGAGCAAGGTGATGGAGCTACCCTTCTAGCCCTTGTGTGCCAGAAAGCAGCCCTAGTTGCCTTGCCACCCTGCTCCCTGCCCTAAAAAAATAACCAACATTCTAGGCAGTGCAGCTGCATTGCACATGGAATGTTAACAGCGTATGCAAAGTGACTACTCTTCCAGCATAGGGAGGTGCGGTGGGTGGGCCAGATCTGGCAACTGGAACAAGAGAAAAGGATATGCTGGGAACCTGGTGACTCATCTTACGCCTTGCTGAATACTTCATCTCATGATGAGAGTAAAACAGGAAACACATAATAGTAGGAGGCAACATTCCTACCAGGTCCTCTTTTTCTTGTAAGGCAATTTCTTCCGACATGATCTTGCGGAGTGACACTTTCTGTGTCTGGACATTCCAGTGATCCATGAAAGGAAAAACTTCTGAAGGTGCCGAGTTTTCAGACAGTACGTTGACAGGTAGTTTTTCAGACTTTTGTACTTGACAGTTCGTATGTTGAGAAAGGACGCTGTCCAGCTCATCTAGACAGAATTGCTCAAACAGCATGGGATCTTCAGAAGTATCAAAAACAGAAGGTGATGAAATATTTTTAAAAGGAACAATTTCAAATATAGGTAATTCGAATACATGTATTTTTCTGCATTTTTAAAGGAGGCACTGATATTAAGAAACCACACCAATATAAACAGACTATCACCCCTTCAGAAAAACACAGGAAAATAAAATAGCTTAATTATGAAATATCATGCACACTGATGGCATTTTAGTATTAATTTTAGAAATATCTCTTATTCTGAAAGGGTGCAATATCTACTAACTCCATGATGCACCTGTTCTCCTGAAAAACATGACTGTTCTCACACGCCTCCTCCGCCTCCTTTCAGGGTACTTAATCTAATAAAATAGTGGCTTGAATCACAGATTGTGGTCCTATGGGCGTGAGAAGTGGATTATACTTAGGTTTTCCTTCTCAAACTGGCGGGACGTAACGAGCGGGGTAACGCAGAGCTCAGTCTTGGGCTCAATGCTCTTCAGCATTTTATTAATGACTTAGATGAGGTGGTGTAGGGAATGCTTATCAAATTTGCGCATGACACAAAATTGGGAGGGATAGCTAATATCCTGGAGAACAGAAACAAAATTCACAGTGATCTTGATAGGTTGGAGCATTGGGCTGAAAACAACAGAATGAAATTTAACAGTAATAAGTGCAAAATATACAAAAAATAAACCATATGTACATTTATAATATGGGGAATATTTGGTTCAACAAAACTACATGCAAGAAAGATCTTGGAATTGTTTATGATCACAAGCTGAATATGAGCCAACAGTGTGATGTGGCTGCAAATAAGGCAAATGCTATTTTAGGTTGCATTAACAGAAGTGTAGTTTCCAAAACATATGAAGTACTAGTTCCCCTCTATTCGGCATTGGTTACTCATCTTGAGTACTGTGTCCAGTTTTGGACACATTTTAAGAAGGATGCAGACAAACTGGAACAGGTTCAGAGGAGAGCAACAAAGACGATCAAAGGACTGGATACAAAGCCCTATGAGGAGAGGCTGAAAGAAATGGGCATGTTTAGCCTCGAGAAGACTGAGGGGAGATATGATAGCACTCTTCAAGCAAACAAACCCTAATTGGGGGAGGGGGGGGAAGAGAGATAGAAAGAAAGACTAATTTTGCCCTAGCTTGGGCTATATGCAAAGAAACACTTTGCTCAGTTCTGAAACTCACTGGGTGACCTGAGGAAAGTTGCTATCAGTGACCATAACCATCCTCTTAAGGATAAAATGGGACAACCCAACATATACCTTTTCTCCAAGGAAAGATACAAATGTATTTTTATATTTGTTTTAAATAGAAGAACGTCAAAGACTGAACGGCTTTTGCCATTCTTGCTCTATTCATGAATATGCAAAGTTTGAATGTAGATGCACATCTAATACATCCACTCTAAATAATGGAAGGCCAAGAGTAGTTAAAGATAGCAGCGCAAACTTACCTTCTTCAAGAAGCTTGTTCAGTTCCTCTTCTCTCCTCTGTCGCTTCTAAATTAAAACATTTTAAGCTTAATGAATCACATACTTATATTTTAATGAATCTCAAATTAGTTTCTAGTTAAAGAAAGGTTTGATAAAATGTGTTTAGACAACTGTACTTGGTTTAAGATAGGTTCAGACTGCATGCAAACACACACTGGAAACTGAATTTCATTTTTAAAGAAACAAGATCAGCAAGCTAGAATAAGTGTCCTCAATGATAAAATGCTGAATTCTACTAGTTATATGAAAATAAGACTACATAATGGAATTCTCTTTAAGAAAATCATTCTTACCATAAAAACAGAAGTTGCACATTACCAAATTCTTCCAAGCTGCATAGGAAGTGGATTGGACTGTGAAAGACCAACCCAAATTGTGTTTGCATTTTGACAAATTTGTAGGGCAGTACAATATCTCAGAGAGGAGGTCAGGTCTCCTGCTCCCCTGGTACATTCACTATAGCTGCCCAATTTCCCTGTTTTTTAAAGTTTGATAGAAATATCTGTTGGCTGTAAGTACATTCTTAAACTGCAAGGGGTTTTTTGCCTATTAATGAATTATCTCTCACTTCTGTAGAATGCTCTTTGATCTTCATTTTCCTTCAGATCCACAGCCTGACCAATGATCCTTCAACAGTGTGTGTGTGGGTTTTCTGACAATGTGACAGCAACTTTAATGGTTCACAGGTGAAGACCAATGGTAAGGTAATTGTGTCCTCGATAAGGCAATTTCTTTCATCTGTGTAAACTGGGAGCTTCCACACCACAGGGGTTGAATACTTATGCAAGCAACATGTTTCAGGGTTTTTTTATGTTTCTTACAAACATTTCTCAACATGAAACCAGTGTCACCTTACAATAATTGATTTTGAGTTTCAGTGTTTCAAAACAAAATATCATACAGAACAAAATTACAATATACCATTTGTAATTCAGTAATATGAGAGCATTGGTCAAGGGTCTGATTACTTTTGCAAGGCACTGTATATCTTCTCCTCCTTAAGCACAATAAAAAAAATTGAAATGGACTGCCTTCAAGTCAATCCCGACTTATGGAGACCCTATGAATAAGGTTTGCATGGTAAGTAGTATTCAGAGGTGGTTCACCATTGCCTTCCTCTTAGGCTGAGAGGCAGTGACTGGCCCAAGGTCACCAAGGGAGCTTCATGGCTGTGTGGGGATTTGAACCCTAGTCTCCCAGGTTGTAGTCCAACACTCCAACCACTACACCACACTGGCTCTCAAGCACAGTAATATGTGCTTTATTAAAGACCAGACCTTTATTGTTTCACAGTTATGATACTGGTCTTCAAAAATTAGTCACCTCATAATTTCATTTGTATATTTAAGAGATTTGATTTGCAGTAGATATGACCTAAATGTTCTATAAATTATGGAACAGATTTAATCAGAGGTCAGCAAACATATAAATACCAGTGCAAATTTATGTGAACCACGTAAGATACCACAGATCAGTCTTTAGAAAAAAAGCTGACTAACCGTAATAGATGCTTTCCATTTTTCATGAATTTCTCTGGCCAAATTCAGATCAATATGAACCACACAATCTTCAGTAGTTAGAGATCCTTATTGAATAAAAAACACAGAAATAAAAACCACTGCACAAATTAAATTTAATCCAGCGAGGCTTGTCCTTAATCAAGTATCTTGTTTTTTTGTAAGATGCAGAATCAGTTCCTGAAATAATTCAAAGAACCTTTCCCAAACTAAATGGACATAACAGCATTTTGAAACCAAGCTTAATTTATAAACTAGAATTCTAACGTGGAATAGGAAATCAAGTAAATTAACTCAAAGGACTATTTTAACATAAACATTCTGTTTGAATTATAGAAAAGCTAGTTCTAAATTTCACTAAGAAACAGGGTATGCAGATGGTGAAGCTAATCAGATTGGCACTGTACAGCTCAGCTAGTGTCCCAGTGTCAATAATCTCATCTGAGAGGGCAAACACTGACCACTGATGAGACCCTGTTGCCCTCCAGATGTTACTGGATTACATCTTTCATCATTCCTGACAATTGGCCATGCTAGTTGAGGCTAACAGGAGCTAGAGTCCAATAACAACAATATCTGGAGGGCCACAGGTTTCCCATCATAGAAGCATAAGAACAAAGGAAGCTGCCTCATACTAAGTCAGACACTTGGTCTATCTAACTCAGTATTGTCTACACAGAGTGGCAGAAGCTCTCCAGGATTCTCTCCCAGCTCTACCTAGTGATATTGGGGATTGAATCCAGGTCCTTCTGCATACAAATCAGATATTCTACCAGCAAGCTATGGCACATCCCTGTTCTAGACAATGGACTTAACAGAATCATCTTAAATCTCTACCCTTATGGTATCCCCAAATTTAAACTTTTATTTTACTTTTCTTCATATTAAGTAAATGGTAACCATTCACTCATATGGGTGGAAACAAAGCCTTGCATTTGGAAATACTGAAGGGGGGACAAAAACTGCCCTTTGCCACTAACAGTAACTGGCCTAACCCCCATCAATATGGCCCGGGATATATGTGCAATAAGTCTCTTTTCTAACATATAGTAACTATTGTTGTTTCAAATAACTAAATCTTCCAAGTTTTTGAACTCCTCCTACAAGGTGTGAACTATATCAACTCATCAGTTCCTCGTCTGTAAGACATACAGCAATTTTTAAAAATTGTGGTTTTATTACCTGAATCAATGCCAACAGGTCCAAATATTTCACTTAGTTGAATGGCTAGTTCAGGAGGCAAGACCAGCTCTAGGCAATCTATGTTCACAGACTGTGATACAGGGGTGGGGCTCACTAATTTATTTTTATCATCATCTTGATTAGGTATCCTGTTTTCTTCATTTTTTGCTGCAATTAAAAACATTGGCTCACAGTTCATTTCTCTGTAGACCTCAAATTTGTCTCCCTTGCTTGCAGAGGCCTTTGTAAGTATTAGATCAGCTGGTAGCTCCTGCACAGCTACATCTTCTATTACTGAACACTCTTGATGTTCCTCTGAAGATCCGTTGTCTATTTTCACATCAAAAATAGGTTTCAAAGTGTTAGGTCTGCCATTAAAATCATCAGGTATGGTTATAGGAACACTTAAGTCCATTTCAATATGCGATGCCAGGTTCTGCTGCTCATTTTCTGATAGTGTAACAGAGTTCATCTCTTCTGTATGTGTGGTATCTAAGAGAGGTTTCTTATTTCCTGATTCTTTTACATGAGCTCTCAGAGCACACTGCGTGGCATTTTTGCTTTTTGCCAGGGGAGCAGTTAAAAAGTTGGGTACTTCCTCTTTTATTCTAGAAATTCCATTACCTCCATCATCAATGGAGAGATTCATTATTTCTGAATCTTGACTAATTCTAGACGTCACAACTACTTGAGTGGCTTTTTCAGAGTCTGTATGTCTCTCTCCACAACCAGAATTTTCCTTGAAGTCAAGAGTCTTGCCAGGGGGCTGAACTCCTGCTTCCTGCAAGCATCCAACCTCATCATCTTTGCACAACTTCTCATCAGAATCTAACAAGATCCCTGTAGCCCAATCAATGTCCCTATTACATCTTTCATACAAGTCTTTTAGTGCATCAAATGAAAAGGACCCAAAGAGTGTACACAAAATATTTAGATTCTCTGCTTCATCAATAGTGACAAGTTCACTGTCTTCTACATAAGTGCTTTTCTCATAGCTTACTTTATAGGGTATTTTTTCTGGACAATCTGAAACAGCATGAACTCCTTTTGGTATGAATCCATCTAGTTTCCCATGTAACACTTTGGTATCCTCGGAAACAATAATTTTCCTTTCAAGCCTCCACAGAAGAGCAAAATCTTGGGGCTCTGTCTGTGAATACTTACTGGCGTCTGTCCTGATACATTCTTCAGGTTTCTCTTCCAGCAAATTTGACAGAGATAGTTCTTCCTCTGGTTTATTGAGGGGCAAATTGTTGGTAAATGTTAGGGCTAATTTATGATGCTTGCGTGTTCTCTTGTTCTGCACAGGCCTTTTCTGACTAACAGTTTCAGAAGCAGAGATTTCAAGTGCCAGAAAACTTTCCTTCTTTGATGAGACATGTAGCTCTCCAGTTGCTGCAGGTGTTCTAGGAAGAACATCTGCATTCAGAGCACTTTTGTTGATATCACATTGACTACTTCTAATCTCTTCCGATTCACTAAGGCTTTTCTTCAGTATTCTTTTCATTTTGTGTTGTCTTTGCTCTAAAGAGTTTTGGAAAGGCCAGTCTCCTATCATCAGCTGTCCTAATGTATCTTCTGTATCATCACCACACATAAAGGCAGATGATTGTTTGGTTGCTTCCTGCTTATTTCCAGAAAGTGGCAGCTCCTTATGAAAATTAATCAGGTCCACTTTTTCATCTTCATCTAGAATCTTTAATGCATCAACATTTGGCATGCTTACACCTTTATCCTCTTTGTCATTTTTTATAGTAAATTTTTCTAGCCTTCTAGTTCTTTTCACTCTCTGCCCCATAGTTTGTTCTACTGGCCAGTCTCCCACAAAGTTTACTATCTCTGGCCCTACTGAGCTCTCATCTCCCTCATTCATGTTTTTTCTCTGTTTTAACACTGCTGCTGTTAGTACTTCAGTACACTGATTTGCTTCAATTTGAGCTTTTGCTTCCTTATTGCTGTACTTCTGAATATTTTCACTGATACCGAAATGTGAGAGTTCACTTTCCTCAGATTTTGCTAAGTCAGTCTTAATTATTTCTGTTTCAAGAGCAGAATCAATTTTGTCTCTCCTTTTTGATGTATAAATATCCAAGTCTTCTGGAGAGATACTACATTTAGTAGTACACTCTTGTACCTGATACTCTGGTTCTCTATTTTTATTCAGGAGAGTTGGGTTTTCCAGTGTAACTTTCTGCAGCAGACGCTTATCATCCATATTTAATTCTATACTTTTCGAAGGTGAAGCAAAAAGTTCCTTGTTCTTCCCATAAGGAGTCATCTCTTCCTTCCTGTAAATCAAACAATGGGATAGGGTTTTCTCTTTAAACAGAAAAATAAAGATGCACACCTCAACCATCTGTACTTCTGCTAAAAGATTTAAGTACATAATCTCTTCTTCTAAGTCACGCTGATGTATTTAGGTATGTATTTCTGGAAAGACAAAAGGGTCAGGATCAAAAATTTTAAAAGGACTGGCTAACAAATCAATACCACACCTCTTAGACATAACTGAGATTATTGTTGTTGAAACAACAACTGGATGCTGAAGGGAAGGGGTCAGAGAAAGTGGAGACTATTAGAGGGATATATAGTACATGAAGAGGGATATATACAACATGAAGAGGGATATATACAACATGAAGTTCCATTCTCGTCCTGAAGCTTATAAAATTGTACTGTTCATGAAACCTGTTTAAAGGGAGGGCTGCCCATGTGGATCTGCTCGCACAATTGAAATAAAGAGGGAAGTCCACACAAATGAATATCAGAGTTCCTGTTCCTGAAAGGAACAGCAGGTGGGTAGCTTTCCTATCACTCACCGAACACTTCCAGTAGCTCATGAAGCATGGGCATTGTTCACACCATTATATACTTGTTTTTTGAAGCATTATTTGTTCTTATTAAAATATGTAATTTTCAGTTAAGATACAAGATGACTGTACACCATCAAATGGTCAATATAGGAATCAAATTGATTATATAATTGGTAGCAGAAGATTGAGAAGGTCTATACTTTCTGCGAAAACAAGACCAGGAGCAGATTGCGGTACAGATCATGACTGGCAATATCGAAAATCAGAGTAAAGATAAAGAACAACAACAAAACAATCATAATGCCAAAGTACAATTTAAATAACATCCCAGAAGAATATAAAGGTCAAATAAATAACAGATTTGAGGCTTTAAACTAAGTTGACAGAGAACCAGAAGGACTATGAAGTCAGAGACATTATCAGGGAAGAATGCAAAAAGACAATACCTCTAGTTAAAAAGAGAGAAAGACTTCAATGAATGACTGAATAAATTCTTAAAATGGTTAAAGAGAGAAGGAAAGCAAAAGCAAAAGGAGACAGAAACACGGTTAGAACCCTAAATGCAACAATAAAGCAACTAGTACGTAGGGACAAAGAGAACTATTACAATAGTTATTGTACAGAAATAGAAGAGGACAACAAAAAGGGTAGAACAAGAGCCCTATTCCAAAAGATTAGAGAAATGAAAGGGAACTTTAAACCAAGAGCACGGATGTTGAATAATCAACAGGGGAACACACTGACTGACTGAGATGAAATAAAAGGAAGATACACTGAAGAACTCTATAAAAGAGATGCCAGGATGCCAGATTCATTCATGGAGGAACCGTATGATGAAGAACCAGAAATTTTAGAATGTGAGGTGAAAGCTGCTCTTAAAATACTTGGAAGAAACAAATCACCAGGAACACATGGCATACCAATAGAGTTACTACAAACTGAATCTGTCCACATTTTGACAAAAATTTGTCAACAATAAACAAAACAATGGCCCACAGACTGGAAGCGTTCAATATACATCCCAATTCCAAAGAAAGGGGATCCCAGAGAATGCAGTAATTATCAGACTATTGCCTTAATATCCCATGGAAGTAAAGTAACGCTCAAGATTTTACAACAAAGGCTCTTACCATATATGAAGTGAGAAATGCCAGACGTCCAAGCTGGATTTAGAAAGGGAAGAGGCACCAGAGATCATATCGCAAACATATGTTGGATAATGGAACAGACCAAGGAATTTCAGAAGGAAATCACCCTGTGCTTTATAGATTACAGCAAAGCCTTTGACAGTGTGGATCATGAAAAACTATGGAATGCTTTAAAAGAAATGGGGGTGTCATAGCATCTGATTGTCCTGATGCACAACCTATACTCTGGACAAGAGGCTACTATAAGGACAAAATATGGAGAAACCAATTGGTTCCCCATGGGAAAGGGTGTGAGACTGGGGTGTATTTTATCATCCTATTTGTTTAATCTATATGCAGAACATATCATACGGAAAGTGGGATTGGACCAAGATGGAGGTGGTGTGAAAACTGGAGGGAGAAATACCAATAATTTAAGATATGCAGACAACCAGTAATGATCTGAAACAAATGCTGATGAAGTTAAAGAGGAAAGCACAAAAGCAGGGCTATACCTGAATGTCAAAAAAACTAAAGTAATGACAACAGAAGAGTTATGTAACTTTAAACTTGACTATGAGGTCATTGAACTTGTCAAGGATTATCAATACCTTGGCACAGTCATTAACCAAAATGGAGACAATAGTCAAGAAATCAGAAGAAGGCTAGGACTGGGGAGGGCAGCTATGAGAGAACTAGAAAATGTCCTCAAATGCAAAGATGTATCACTGAACACTGAAGTCAGGATCATTCAGACCATGGTATTCCCGATCTCTATGTATGGATGTGAAAGTTGGACAGAGAAAAAAGCGGGTAAGAGAAAAATCAACTCACTTGAAATGTGGTGTTGGAAAAGAGCTTTGCACATACCATGGACTGCAAAAAAGACAAATAATTGGGTTTAAAACAAATTAAACCAGAACTATCACTAGAAGTTAAAATGATGAAACTGAGGTTATCATACTTTGGACACATAATGAGAAGACATGATTCACTAGAAAAGACCACAATGCTGGGAAAAACAGAAGGGAGTAGAAAAAGAGGAACACCAAACAAGAGATGGATTGATTCCATACAGGAAGCCACAGACCTGAATTTACAAGATCTGAACATGGGTGGTTCATGACAGATGCTATTGAAGGTCGCTGATTCATAGAGTTGCCATAAGTCGTAGTCGACTTGAAGGCACATAACAAGATACAGCATAGAACATAAAAGGGTGGCATAAGGGCTACCTTCACAAGCCCTCACGTTAGTTGTCTGTGGAAAGAACTGTGTGGCAGGTGCAACTCTTTCCTCTTGTCCTAGCCATTGCTATCTGCTCTGATCCTGGATCCAATTGGGGAGAGATGATTCCAGGGAGGGCATGTCCTTTGCCAAGGCCAAAACAGTCAGAGCTGCTACTGACAACAGCAAGGGAGGATGGCATCTCCATCAAGTAAGGTTCCCAACTGCCATCAAGTCAGCTGTCAAGAAAATGAACTGTATGACAAGAGCAGCCCTTTCCTCCTTGCCTGAACATGATCTGAGCTGTTCCAGAATTTGGCCTGGTGGAAGAGGGAAGAATGGAAGCTTCCAGGGACATTATGCTCTCCAAGGCAGCCAGAACCTGTGCAGACAATTAAGCATAAGGTGGGTGGTCTGTTCCTTTGTTCAAGAGTGGAAGCCTGTCCATTCTGAGGTTGTAAAGAATGTTATTGAAACATGTTTATAAACCACTCTTTGAGAACTTTTTGTTGAAAAATAGTATATAAATATTTTAAATAATACAATTTTTGTAACATACGCCAAAGATAGGTAAAATATATCTTTAAAAAAACTGCTTCAGAAAAATATGTTCATTTAAACCATAGCACCATTCCATTCTATTCTGAAAAAGAACACTCTTGAAAAGCAACTGAAATAATTTTCAAATTTTAAGGAATTCTTTCCATAGTGAGTATTAACCAAGGAACCTAAGAATGTAATCTATCTTTAATAGAAGTTTGTTTCTATATTGCATTTCTGCTATATACTCAAGATGGTTTACAATTTAAAATACTACAGCAAAGAAAAAGGTTAAAGATACAGATAATTAGAGTACAAAGATTAATTCTAGAGGGGTATACCCACGGTAATCTGTAGCAGCAAACACAACTAAGAATATTGTGGCATCTTAAAAACGCCATCTTTTTATTCAGGCTTTCAGAACATATTTTTAAAACTTTATTTAGAATAGATATATTCTGCTTTATAGCCTTGAAAGGCTCTCAAAGTAGCTTACAAAACAGTCACACATAACTGGAAAAGAGTTTTAAAGTCCAACCACTGGCTGCCTGCTCTATTGTTATTCCTGTATAAGCTGTTCTGGACTCCTTTTGGAGGAAGGGTGTGAAATTAAGTATTAAATAATCATATTTGTTAGTCTTTGTCATTTGTAAAAGGATTAGGCACCTCCTATGTTTCCCCCCTTCCCAAACACTAAGCTTTTCATGAGCTGTAGTTGTTGGGAACGCTATGCAACAAATGGTCTAAGCTGGGCATTGCTGACATCCATTTTCACACTTAACACCTGCTTTACATTTTACATTTTGAGAGGAGACACTTTAATATTACCCCTGTCCCTTTTCCTGAAGGAGAACTTCATCACAGGTAGCACTCTTCAATTCATCTGGGACTGAAGAATTGAAAACTGAACTGACAGTCAAGCACCGTTCATACCGTTCCAACATTCTTTTGATCTTTTCTTTTGATACACCATGAACATTTCGTCTAAAGATTAAAAAGAACAATATCTGAGATTGAATACCACAATAAAGAGCCTATTCCAGCTTTTCCTGAATACATTTGAGACACCTATTAAACATTTATTAATCAGAAGCTGCTTCCTGTGATATCGCAATTCAAGAGCAGGTACCGAGTATTTTCCCTACTGTTGATGGTATATATAACAAACAAATGAGGAGGTTTGTGCAGCTTGAAAACCTACACCCCAATATCAAATTACAATTCTAATACTTTTTAAAAATTAGGTAGGCAGAGTTCCAAATTAGTTAAAGGAGATTTTAGCACCTTTACTTTCAGTTTCTACTTGACTGGTTAGTGACAGCTTGCTATATGTGGAAAAGCCCACTGTTATGAACCATGACATTTTAAACCACTTTTCTTACAGCTTTGGAAAAAATTAATGGCAAGGAAGAGTAGATTTGCTCAGATATTTTTAACCTATGTCAGATTTAACTTATTAGCAATGGACCAGTGAAAGAAGCAAGGATCATACCTAGAAATCAGAAAGGGAATAGAGACAAAGTAAGCTCCTGGCATCAAGCAGTACTTTGCTCACCACTCATACGTGGAAGACCAGTTGTACCTGATCAGTCACAGCATTCCATCTCCCTAACCTTAACCAATAAAGGCTATGGGATTGAGATAGAATGAAGAAGGTGCATCAGGTCTCAGATGTCAAAAGCCTTGGAATGTTCAAATGCAAAAGCAGCCCCAGAATGATGGTATCTACTCTTGAGGCTCTTTGAAGGAATCTCTTCTTGACAGCCACAGAGTATTTTTGAAGTAGCGGTCTCTATAATTTGAAATGGCATACTGAGGCTCAGTAAAAGCTGTCCTTACCCATACTGTCTCCTTTCTAGCCAAAAGTATATTATTATTTCTTTCAAATTTGTATAACAGAATTTATTTTTTACCTTTCTAGTTCTTTGGGTTTAAACTTCCACCAGGTATCCGGTTCACGAAATATAACTTTATATTTGTGTTCCTGGGACTGAATAAAAGCGTAAAAACACTTGAGATACGTTATCCTAACTTCACACTCCAAAAAATAGCAGGTTAAGAATAGCGTTAAAAAGTGAAGCAAGTCCTAATTCAAAATGCATCCCACCCACCATCATTGCTGGTCACAAACAATGAAATCTTTCACAAAACTGTACAACACAAGAACTCTTATAAGAAACATATTATGCAAACATAAGCTTTCTATGACTGAAGTTCACAGAACATGCCTCACATCCTGTCAACTGCTTTCAGAACCTAACCACAGGTTGCAATCCTAAGCACACTTACTTGGTAATAAGCTCTATTAAACTCAATGGGACTTACTTCTGAGTAAACATACGCAAGACAGTGCTGACGGCTTTTCCAAATGTCTAACATTTTAAATCCATTCAGTTGACCCTTTCTCCTGCAATTATGACCAGGGCAGACTGAACATGAGTCTTGAGCTCATGTTCTGCTTGCTCCATTCTCATTGCACTGAGTGAGCATGCAAACATTAAGTCATCCTCAGTTCTCCCCCTAGATATCATCTCAACAGGCCTATAGAGAGCATTTGCTCAAATACCACAATGCTATCTACAAATACGTAGAGAAAAAGTTAATGGGCTTTCAATTCAAGAATAACAAATTATGGAATACTAACCAAAGCAACATAAGGCTTCATTTCCCAAGCCTGTGTGTTTGTGTTGTCTATTATTATTGGAGTGATCCTTTTTTCAAATGCT
Organism: Rhineura floridana; assembly: GCF_030035675.1. Taxonomy (NCBI): domain Eukaryota; kingdom Metazoa; phylum Chordata; class Lepidosauria; order Squamata; family Rhineuridae; genus Rhineura; species Rhineura floridana. Next base: position 25,028,341 of record NC_084488.1, on the reverse strand, counting down.
TCTTTGGCTGAAAAATATACCAGTAAATTAAAAACTAAATTTCATTTTAATGAAGTTAGCATTTTTAGGTTAACTTGGTTAAAAGAAAGGTAAAGAAGCAAAGCACTGAAGAACCACTACAAAGCAACTGTTGGAGAACTATATAGAATGCAACACTTCGAATGCCTAAAGTTGTCATATGTACTAAAAGATATGAACCAATGTTCAAGTGTTCATTATGCAATATTAACAAAATGCCCATAATTGACATGTGTATACATGTATATGGAACATTTAAACCCCACCTTTTCTCCTAAAAAGCTCAAGGCAGCTAACGAAGCCAAACCATAATTTAGAAATTTAAAACACAAGTTACTAAAACATTAAATATATTACAAACACTTAAAAAAATCATAGATCAATGGCAGAAGTAAAGGTTATTCCAAATCACCATATTAAAGCCAGTAAAATAAAACAATCATCTACTAACCAAAAGCCTTTTCAAAGAGTAAAGTTTTTACTAGCTTCCAGAAAGCAATTAAAAAGGGGCAAGACAGTGCTTAAGTGCAGCCACAGATAAGGCTCTGTTCCTGGTTCCAACCAAGGGAACATTGGGACACACAGCAAGGCCTCTGAAGATGGCAGGCAGGCTTCTGTGGGAGGTTCTTTAGACACCCTGGTCCTAAACAATTTAGAGCATTAGAGGTCATCACTAGTACTTTGAATTCTGTCCATAAACAAATCAAAAGGCACTGCATCTGTTTTAATAAATGAGTCACTTTGCATGGATGAAATAAATGGGGTTCAGTCCAGCACTCTCCTGGTAAATCTGCTTCCTGCCTGGGTGACATCCCTCCTCCCAGTAACCTCCTCAGGAGCTGAGACACAAGCTTACTCTTATCTGCATAGCCCAAACTCTTCCATTTACAAAGCCTCTTTCTAGGCTCTGCCACACCAGTGTGATAGGATGTTGGGAAATCAAAGTACTTACGTCATACATAAAAGAATGTACAAAAAGCAGATGATACTAAAAGGTGAATTCCACAAGCTAAACAAAATCATAAATAAAAATATTACTTAAAACTTATTATAGTTCTATTATTTGTTTTTATGGCATTTTTCATTAGTCTATGTAAGATGTCTTTCAATATGGCCTATTGTTTTGCTAATGTCTGAACCTTAGGATGTATCTTGCAACCTACAGTTGTCAACATTGGTCCATATATTATAGTACATATTATATTTTTGATAATTGTGTTTAATGTACTCTTTTTTCCCCTTCCCAGACCTCTGACAGTAATGTTGTGGTTCTACAGATGTTTTCTAGCCACATTAGTTAGTGACCTCAAAGTAACCAGAGAATGAGACTATAGGTCCAACACAACAATGGGGAACCTCTGGCCTGGGGGGCCTAATTAGGCCCAGCAGGGGTCCTGCTTTTGGCAGGAATCTTCCTTTGCAACCTGACTCAAGTTCAAGCCAGGATGCAAAGGAAGAAAGGAAGGAATCAAGAGCGCTCTTGAGTGCACTGCCAATTCTTTCCTTTGAAATTAGGTCACTGTCATGGTGACATCAGGTGATTGACAGGTAGGCTGCCCTGTCTACCTGTCAAATGGCCCATGCAGGTTGGCTCAGGATATGGCCCACTGCCCTGATCCTGTTTCCCACCAGTGCGCTAAACAGTTAGTTACTGTTTAACATATGCATGGCATAGTGGTTAGAGTGTTGGAGTAGAACCTGAAGTTCACTGGGTGGCCTTGGGCCAGTCACTGTCTTTTAGCCTAACAAACCCACAGCGTTGTTGTGAGGATAAAGTGGGGAGGTTTGTACACCACCTTGAGCTCCTCAGGAGGAAATGTGGGATATAAATGTAATTAAAATAAATAAAACGAACAAATAAAATATAGGCAAGACAGCAAGCACCAATCCTGGCACAAGAACTCCAGGAAAGTCTTCTGTTTATAGACTTCAGTATTCTTAAGCATTGTTTTACTTTATCTAGCACATACCACGTTTCTGGTTCCACTCATGTGCTTGTGCTAAGCAATCAGCATTAAATTGGTACTGTCCGTTTTTTTGGTAAAAATAATCATCTGTACTAAGAATGATACCACCAGGGTTATCCTCAAGCAAAGCCCTGTGAAAAATCACAAAAAAAAGTTAAATCAATTGTATCCCGCCAACTAGCAATTTCTTTTTAAATGTACGCATTTTGAGCCTCAGCTAAAAGAGAGGATATTATTGCTATGATTTAAGTTTCTACAATTGTAGTATCACAAATAAGCCATTCTAAATCAGGGCTTGCGCTATCTTTGTGGCACATAACATTCTAGCTTTGAAAAGTAGCTAAATCTTGGGGAAAGTTTTAAACATTATTTCTGCCCTTCTGATCTCAATAAAGTAAAAGAGTGCACATTATTCTCATAACCCAGCATAATGATGGCTGCAAGTTTTAGTGTTAAAGCATACAATCAGGAGCCTGGGCTCCATAGAAACCATGAAAACTGGGAAATCAGCCATGGAAATGAATGTTCCCTTACACTCCCCTATCCAGATCAATCCTCTTCCCCTTCCTAGAGTCAACCATGGTTTTGTATTACACAGACACTGACACCACACAGTGGCTCCCCAATACGTAGAGGATGAAACCCTTGTCTGAAGCACATTTCCAAATTATGATTATGAGGGAACCTGGCTTCTGTCTGTGGACAGTTAATGCACATGCACAAATGCAAGAAATGTTTTTAAAATATACATTTTAATAATCTACCTTGCCAAATATGATTTCCCTGATCCTGGAACCCCTCTAAGAAGCAGCAGCACATGGCCTGTGAGAGGAGTTTTTCTTCTCATCATGTGACAAACAGGGAGCTGGCATACTTGAGAAAAGTCATTTTTTTGGCTCCCAGCCACATTTCCCCATGCCTTTGGCAGAGAATTGTTGTCCCAGGACTGTGATGTTGCTTGAGAGGAGTATTTTTTCCCAAGACTCCTATAGTTTGAAGCAGGCCTCCACTTTCCTGGGCTGATTGCAACTGGAGTTACAAAGCTATGACTTGTGCTTTGAGGATAAAAGGCAGGAGACATTAGATTCCAGGTACATTCCTGAGAATGTTTCTGAAGCACAGAAAATTGTGAATTCCACTGCTGCTGAGACTGGTCAACATTTGTAAACGATGCCAATTTGAAAGTGGACTCTGCGCATAGGTCAGGTACAGAAGTATTTTTTTGATTAGACACAGTCACTGAACTTCCTTGTTTTTTATTATTGTGAGAACAAGAACTAGAATTGTCAAATGCACTTGTTTGAAATTCAGTAATCCCCTGGCAGCGTTGAGCAGGCATGTCATTTAGTGTTGTAAGGTCCAAAACAACATTTTGTATTTTACAGGAGTCAATACAAGACAATTCCATGCTGGCTAGCGAAATGACTTCTGGAACTGCACCACTGTCAAGTACAACTTCAGGTAAATTACAATTCTCTGGGATCTGTGCAAAGATATTCACATCATCTAATGGGTTATCCTTTGTTTGAATACCTGATTTTCCAAAACCTACTGCACAGGGTTTGTCATAACCTGGATTAAATGATGTGAAGAAAGTTTCTAATTTTTCACTGTCTGTTTCCATTATTTGTGAGGAAAGCACAGCATTATAGCCCAAACTGGAATTTGCACACTCAGATAACTCCTTAACATGATCAGAACTACCGTGGTTTGAAGTCAGAGACAGATTACCTGAGATATGCTTATTTTTTGAATCCTTCATTTCACTATTTAGATTTTTTTTCTCAGAAGAATTATGTTGCAACAAAACCAGTTCTTCAGATGACAAGGACTTTTTAAATTCTTTGTTAAGCTTGTCAATTTGTATTGCAGCAGAGCTTTGGCACTCTGTTTCAGTAGTAACAGAGCTTGGCTGATTTTCACCAACTAGTGATGCAGATATGGAATCAAAACCTGCGACTTTTGATGAAGATATTATATTCTTAGCAGCTGTAGATAGTTCTAGTAGATAATCCATAGTATCTTCCACTATAAAATAAGGAAAAAACACAGTCAGTGGAAACAATACAAATCTAATTCTAAACTATGGAAAAATATCAGTCATTGTAGAAATAGACATGGAATTTAATATTCCACTGAAGGTTACCTGGTTCTTCAGACATCCTGACAGTTCCCAGTTCCAGTGTCACCATCAGGAGCCAGCACAGTTAGGCACCTTCCAAGTGCCCAGGAACTCAGAAGGGCCCATTGCTGCCCCTACTGCCATCAGAACTGTAGCATAATACCTCTGCCAACACTCACTCACCCTCTCCTCCCTTCAGACTTGTACCCAGCAGTGGCACTAATTATGGGAGCCATGCACTGTGTTGTTTTGTTCTGTGGTAGTAGCCACCATGTTAGATTTCCCCAAGATGTAATGCCTGATGTTGGCATTATGGGTAACATAATTAGCACCATGACTAGGTAAGTACATCTGCAAGAAGAAGAACCAAAGAGCAGTGCCTTGACCTAACTGCAGTAACTATAAGGAAGCAGTTTGTTTACTTGAGGACCTATTATAAAGAAGTTAGTCCTGCAACAAAAAGTTGCAGTATGGAGCGCTCCTGCTATTTAGGATTTCAACCAATCAGCTATACTTTCATCCAGGATACCCATGTTATTCCCCCTCTTTCTTCTGCAGGGGTCAGGATTCCATGCTTACCGGTCATGCTCAGTCTTCAGCAGGAAGGGGGGGTGTCCTCTCACTTTTTTTGGTACTTAAACACAGGATTATATGAGCTTGCATTGGTATCAATGGAAGTCATACATGCATGCAGAACTGCATGCTAGATTCAAAGCATGCACTATAAATAAATCAAACCAACAAACATCAGCAAATGCACTGACGCTATGCTTTCTCTAAACTTTTCTATACCGGACATCAAAGCCGAAACAGAGCTTGGAAAAGTAACTTTTCCAAGCTCTGAGCCTAAAGATAACCATTAAGAGATTCTACTATAGCAACCTAAATCCAACTCTAGAGCATAAAGAGTGTAAATGCTAATGCACCATCTACTGATTAAATGGAAAATGAGTAAGTATTCAATGATAACTTTGCCTTAGCAGAAAGGCCTTCTGCCAGCACAAATCTGAGAAGTTGATCTGCACTGGTTCCTCCTGTGTACTGCAGCCCTCAGCACTGTATCCCATCCTGGGGGGAAGACCTACAACATTTGGATGTCTCCACTTGTGCAATCAAAAGTAGTTTCCACAAAGGCAAAACCACCATTGGATACAACCCTGAATATTTAATCAATATGATCACAAAGAAGAAACAGGAAAATAAATTATGGTTGAGAGAAAAAGCCTATATACAAACAAGAAAAATTACAAGAGTGCTGACAGTGTCATGGAGAACATGGATTACATGGAAATTGGAGAAGAACCACTCAGTAGGGGGAAAGAAGGCAAGTCCACCCTGGCCCCTCTTGCCCTGGTTAACATAAGCCAGCAAGTGATGATTGTCTGCCACTTCATATCCCACCCCTCCCACTTAGGATTGTTCTCTAAGGCTGCAAACCTATACTCACTTACCTGGGAGTAAGCCCCATTAAATTCTGCATGAGTAGATATATATAACTGTTCCCAAATATCGACAAGCATTCGCTAAGGCTAAATTCAATTGCTTAACCTCAGCAGTGCTAATAATAATAATAATAAAATTTTATTTTTGAGTTGCCTATCTGGCCGAGTGAACAGCCACTCTAGGCGACATACAAAATACAATACCATAAAATACAATATAAAAACCAAGAAGGACCATAATCAGTAATAAATAAAACACCAGTTGGTAACAGAGTTAAAAGACTAACCCACCCCAGCAATCCCATAGGTCTGTCTGAACAACCAGGTCTTCAAGGTCCGGCGGAAACTTGACAGGGAGGGGGCATGGCGAAGGTCGAACGGGAGGGAATTCCAGAGGGTGGGAGCCACGATCGAGAATGCCCTCTCTCTAGTCCGCACCAGCCTAGCTAGTTTAACTGGTGGGACCGAGAGAAGGTCTTGTGTGGCTGATCTTGTCAGGTGGCATAATTGGTGATGCTGGAAGGGAGATATCAGGGAACAGTATATAACCAACGTATCTGTCCCTGTAAGGTGGGTAGCATAGAAACGCTTTCACATGTTTTCTTTACCTGCCCACTATATTCGTCTGAACGCTATAAATATATATTTCCGATCACTAAAAAATTTCCTAATAAATCTCTGGAGGGTTTGTTATCCTGTCTTCTGACAGGCTCAAATAGGTCCCGTACAATCTTAGTTGCTAAATTTGTTCACGCAGCTCAACTCAAACGGTTAAAATCCTGTCATTGAAAATCTTAATCCAGATTTTATTTGTTGTTTTATTCTATCCAGATTTTAACTTTCATTTTATTGTACATTGTCTTATATCTGTATTTTATGTACTCTGTATGGGTCTTTGACCACAATAAACATTCTGATTCTATAAGATTATACTATATGTGTGCTTCATTTAATTTTTTTCCTAAACAGATATAGCTGAGTTCAAATGCTTTTGACTATTGGAAAAACTTTGAAGTATTCATACACCATGTACAGTTACTGAAGAAAAAAGCTGGAAAATCATTATCACTGAAGTAAACACAAATGTTGACAAAATTAACAGAATCTGATTTACCTCTGAAATCACATTCAGAAAGCACCATGTAAATGACAGTGGGATCCAAGTCAGAAAACATTTCTGAAAGACTGCTGAAGAGTTCTTCTTTATCAGTCCCATGTGGTGCTTGCAACATTGTTAGATCTACTGAAGAAGGTACCAAGTCTGCAGCCATAGCAGCCGTTGTCTCTGAGTTTATGCTCTTTCTTGATGGGCTCACACCAAGATTTTTCTTTTTCTTTGGCATTTTTCTCCTAAATAAATTTTCCTTTGTGTTTTATTTTGTCGACATAATGCTGAGTATGTCACAAACAGCAGGATATCATTTGTACAGACAACATACCCAGATCAAAAAGAGCAAACCTAGAATGGAGACAAACATTTTAAAACATGCAATTGAGTCATCTTTTTTCAAACACTTTGGTATACATAAAAGATTTGAAATCCTTACCTTAATTTGTTAAACTCCAAAAGCTAGTTCTAAATTGTAAGTGAAAAACATGACTGATATTTTTAAGAAAAGACAATGTTTGGGCCACGGTGGATAAACTGCTTAATCTGGATAATGGGAACTTGTGCTCAAATTGCTCTGTGATCTTGGAAAAACTCACTCAATCTCAGATCTGTATCTGTAAAATGGATAACAGCATGACCAACCTCACAAGATCTGTGAGGTAAGTACCGTACACTACTCTTTACATTAAAACTGTATGTAAATAATAAAAATAATGACAGTCATCCTCCCTTACCCGTGGAAATCAGTACTGATGTGTCAGAGCTCTGTGAAAAGCAGCTTCATGATTTCTAAACAGTTTACCGCTGAAAATTAGACTTGATCTCATAGGAAAATAGCATACCTCTCATTAAAAACAGTTTAAGCTTTCACATGGACAAAAAGGACAAATAGGATGTTTCCTTCAGGTTCTTAATAGAGGTTTCCCTGCCTCTTCCTGCCTGGCCTACCTCACATGTAAGTGGGAGTCCAAATTCCCAATATATCACTGGAGATCCACTTGTGCAACATCAGATATTAACAGACAACACCCTACACAAACTTCATTGCAATTAATGTTGTGCAGCAGCAGTTCCTGGTAAACTGCACTCATGAGCAGCAACTATGTTTTTATACTCATGACCATGTACAATAGAAATATAGAGACCTTAGAAATTACCTGTATTGTACGCAAAGTAAAGTGATCTCAGACATATAGAGAAAGACAGATATTAGAAACAAAGCAGATCTGAACAAATGGTGAAGGCAAACCACAGAAGAAAAGACATGAAAGTATGGGATAAATGGAGCATGAATGCCACACAAAAAATCACATGATACTCAGAATAAAATATTTTAAACTCTTTATGCTACTGTTATCAAGAGGCAGCAGCTGATTTCCAAGTAACACGTTTGTTTCCTGTTATGTCACCAGATGCAAAATATACAGTAGATCTTTCTCTAGTAAATTTCTCGCGGATGATTTTCCAGGAGTCACTGCAATTGCAAGAACTGGGTGGGGGGGGCAGAGAGAGAGGAGAAGCAGCAAAGATTTAAAGTGGAGTCTGAAAGGTTCTATAGCTAGAGTTAGAACATATTAGCTTGGCAGCTATTCCACCTACATTGTGATTAATTGTACCAAATTGAGGCTTTCTACTAAAAGTTCCCATTTGAAACTGCTAAAAAGAAAACCCCTTAGTGTTCATGAGTAATAAGATGTTAACTGTTACTGCCAATAGTTCCCACCCCTCCTAATTTTTACTGAAATAATGTCACTACCTGTTCATAATGAACTATTTTTTATTTTCCATAGATGGGTTCAAAAGCTCTCTTCTCAGAAGAAATTTCCTTTCCTAATAAAAAGTGTCTCTTCAATGCCGAAGTTTCAATACTATATTTTGATCATTTTATATTCCAAATGCAGAAGCCTTTAATCTGCACAAATTTCTCTAAAGTTTGCCATGATTTTGAACAATGCTAAAACTGCTCTTCTCTTCTTGCAATTATTGTTTCAAGGCTCAAAGAAAATGCCACCAGTCTCCATTTAGATTTTTAAAAAATTTCATAGAATCTTAAAGTGCCTAACAAAGGTTCGCCAGCTTTCTTAAAAGGCACATTCTTTTCCACACCTTCTCACTTACATTATGAATTTTTTTGCTCAACTGTGCTTCCAGTCTAAATAATTTGATCCAAGGTAGAAAAAGATCTCTAAGACCATAACCCCATATACTCATTTACCTAGGAGTATGCCCATTGAACTATGTATAGGCTTGTGCTATAAGAAATAGTAAACCTTACAGGACACACAGACTAAGAAAAAAATTAAAAGAATTTGTACAAAGCAATATGGAATTGGAGGAGGAATGAGCAAAAAATAACTTGTTCTACCTTAAATCTCAGTGGTCCAGGTCAGATTGTAACATTAAACCATAGTTTAGCATTATAGGAATGAGTCTATTTCAGCCACGGGCTTGGACATTCTCTTTCTTACCTCCCAATGCAGCTGCAAGGAGGAGAAGGGAAGCATCTGTTTCTTGCTTTAAACTACCTGCATGTTGTTGTTGTGGCTGAACCAGGCCAAACTGGTTAGTTAAAGCTATAGTTTATTGAAATAAATGATGATCAAACATGTTTACAGCCAAACCAGCAATTATGGTTAATTTAAAGCAGTAAGCAGATGCTTCTAATCTCCTCATTCCAGCTGCACCAGAAAGGAAGGGAGGACACTCAAGCCTCTCACTTGCTGTCCATTTTGTTATCCTCTGTTTTCATTGGCAAAGGTTGTTACACTCTTCATCCTATCAAGTTGTCACAAGTCATAATAAACACAAACTTTACAAAATTCAGTAGTGCCCAAATTTTGAGTTGTATTGCAGTTATTTTAAATCCAGGTTTTATAAAGCATTCATAAAACTGTCAACTTCTCAGGATTATTCACAACATCAGTGGCTGCAACAACAAATATCTATACTAAAGCACATACTATTTAGTACAGGGTACACAGAAGATAGGACGGCCAAACAAATACAACATTTGGTGCTTTAGGAATTAAACACAAATTTTGTGAAAGCCAAACATAAAAGTTTTAAAGATGCAAATATTTACTCACTTTCAGGAGCATGCTTATAACTTGGAAAAAGAAAGATTCATCTGGTCCCCTATTTCTACACTTCATCTGTTTCTGGTGACTTAAAGGCCAAAACAAACTTGACACCAGATACAGACTGCTAAGAACTTTGGTAGCTACATTAGCCCACACCTCTGTTTGCATCATCTGTGCATCACCCAGTCCAGAGTCTGCTGCACCCTTTGATCATCTTCATGATGGGTTCATTAACCTAGAAAAAGAAAAATCAGCAACAGACTCAGAATTCAGATGCAAGTAAAGTCAGAGTATACTGGAATATACAGAGGTGGATTTGTATTTTATTTTTTTACTTGCCAGGGTCTAGAATGTGTGCTGTCATTGCCAGTTCAGTTCTGGGTATCTTAGTTGTAGATAAAGATGATTATCAGTTGTTTACTTTCAGCAGTGGAATGTAAATCTTCCTACCATCTTATATTTATTGTTTTTATGCATTCTTTGATAACTACAGTCATATTTCTCCTTGGCCTAACATTCTCATTCAAGATGCTCTGTTACTGCTTTTTGCAATGGCATTCAGCCCTTCCACAGAGTAAAAGGGGCATTTTAAGCTCACCATAACCTCTGATAGGTAAAGCTTTGGAGAGGCATGAAAATTGCAGGAGCTAGAATACTTGGTGAGAGCTGGGCACTCATATCATATCATATCTATTCTGTATCATGTACGCTAGCAGCCTATTCATTTGTGGGCCCAATTCATGGTACTGGTTTTGGTCTTTAAAGACAAAACAGATTGAGATCATATTATCTGAAAGACCACCTACACCTACCTGTATAAGCCTGCCCAAGCATTAAGATGAGCATCAGAAGCCCTGCTCTCTACTGAGAGATATTAGGCTAGTGGGTACTTTGAACAGGACCTTCTTAGTGGTGGCCCAACAGCTTTGGAACTCCCTTTGCAGGTAGATATGCATGGTCTCATCACTGCTGGTCTTTTAAAAAAAACTTTGCAGACACATTTATCCAATGGCTAAATTGTGCTGTACCTGAAAAAATCTTTAGCTGCTGCTATTTTTTTGGTTTTTGTAATTGTATTTTTATGAGTTTTAGAGTTTTGTAAACTATCTTGTGATGGCAGTGAGTCCAGAAAGCCTGGCTTAAAATCTCTTAATTAAATTAAAAGTGATTCTACTTGCAGAGAGGGATCTGATTAGCAAACAGATTCAGATGGCTCATGGAAAAGAGCCAAGCCACATGCAACCTGGGATAGACAGACTCTAGAGACACACTTGCAGTCCTGCTGGCTTCAGTGTGCCTCCACTTCCATTTTCTCAATGTGGGGATATACAATGCTAGTCAAACTCTGCCCCTTTTTATTCCAAAAACTTGGAAGTTACAGCTCCAGCACAGTTTACCTTGAAGTCAGCTTCATACAGACTTCAGAAGTGATTGGCCATCAACCCCATTTCCACTCTAGGTGTATCCAATGAAAACGCTGAGGCAGACACAGTGACTGGCCCAATCCTTTGCTGTGGGGAGTCCTAATCAGCAGTGGGGAAGGGAAATATGTCCAGCCACGGGCAGACAGTGAATGCAACAGAACATAGGACGTCCAGGAATGATTTTGGTGACTGCCACTATATTTCTGGGGTTTTTTTACACTTCATGATATATTAATAAATAGTTTGGAAAGGTGCAAAAGTAATATATCTGCTAAAATCTAGTATGTTCCTAAAATGGTACAGTTGATTCTGTTGTTGTTGAAAGGTAGCTTCTAACTCAATCTGAAAAAAGAAATGGAAGAAAACTATGACAACCCCTTACAGTAGGGCCCCGCTTATACGGCGGGTTCTGTTCCGGACCCCTGCCGTAAAGCGGAAATCGCCGTAAAGTGGAATCCCATGGACTTTAATGGGGCGCATTGCGCAAAAATGCCGCAAACGTGGCAAAATCGGCTTTAAAACAGGGGAAGAAAGGCGCCACATTAGCGGAGCGCCGGTAAGCGGAGCGCCGGTAAGCGTGGCCCTACTGTATTACATCTATGTCACAAATTATCTACATAGACTCTAATCTCATCAAGACTGGTGGACTATTTATTTGGTTTAAGACAAAAATCCCTGAGCGGGGCATGACTTTTTTTCAGAAACAACTGAATTTACAAAAACCCATCAAGACAGGCCTACCAGGCCAGCTTACTGGCAAAGAGTTCTTTTTTTTAATGAGTGGTGGTGTAGTGGTTAAGATGTTGGACTACGACCTGGGAGACCAGGGTTCGAATCCCCACATAGCCATGAAGCTCACTGGGTGACCTTGGGTCAGTCACTGCCTCTCAGCTTCATGAAACCCCTATTCATAGGGTCACCATAAGTCAAAATCAACTTGAATGCAGTACATTTACATTTTTTAGGGTTATGATCTCCATGGTATTCTATGTTCTGGTTTGGCCTGCAGTCTATTTACTTATTCATGCTGGTTTAGAATAACGTAGATGCACCTTACAAAGTTTTAAAAACAGAACTGTGATATGTTTGTGATATTTCTATAAACCAGCTTGACAGCAGGTGGGGTATAAATTTTCAATAACACACTCATTTGGGTTCAAAGGTCTATAACCTGGCAAATCAGTTATAATATTAAATACTGTCTTCCCAACATAGACTACAATGTTTGTTCTTTGCACAACATTTAAAGAAAATTTAATAAAGTTAAATTATTAAAGGATAGGTTCCACCACTGAGGCCCTAGCACAATGGTAGAGCATATCCTTTGCATATAAAAGCCTGGCATCTGCAAGAAGGGCTGAGAAAACCACCTCCTCACTGAATCCCAGGAGAACAGCTGCCACCCAGTGTAGTGACTACACTGAGCTAGATGAACCAATGGTCTGACCTAAGGCAGCTTGCTTTGTTTATGAAATAGCTTTCTTTCTTTGTAATTGTTTTTCAACCACAAACAAATTTTTCAGGCAGGTACTTGAATACAAACAAGCTCACTATCATCTTGCCAATTTTTAGAAGAAAAAATTGTGAAGCTACTTCATTAGAAGGCAACATACAGAATTTTTCCTGTTCTCTGTATATATACACAAAGTCCCAATCTCCAAGCAGTGAAAGATTTCAGGGGTTCAAGAACATACCTCGGTTTCATTTTCCTTGAAATGAAGGTCACTGCAGATTGCAGTGTCTTTGCAATATGATTTCATTTACACACCCTTCACTTATCAACCCTGCCTACCCCACCAACTCCCCTCACCAAAGCCTGTCTGTCTTCCTCCTCTGCTGGCCCATTAGCTCTCAGAAGTCCATCATCACACAGTAGTTCACAGCACCACCTGCTGGCAGCCAAGTGAATTGCAGCATAACATCCTTGGGTTAATCTATCTAATCCAGTGGTTCTCAAACTTTTTTGGTTCGCGGTGCACTGTAAAATATATAAAAAAAATTCTGGCGCACTTCATGTACAAAATTAAAAATATATTAATATATTTTAAACTATGAATAAAAATAACTTAATAATAACATACTTTCATAATATTCGCGGCACACCTAGCCACCTCTTGCAGCGCCACCAGTGTGCCCCGGCGCACCGTTTGAGAATCACTGATCTAATCTAACCTTATACAGTAGGGCCACGCTAATACGGCGGGTTAGGGACCAGGCCCCCGCCGTAAAGCAGAAATCCCCATAAAGCGGAACCCATTGACTATAATGGGCCGCGTCACGCAAAAATGACGCGAAAATGTCGCAAAACACCGTAAAAGCGCAAAATCAGCTTTAAAACGGGGAATTTCCCTGAATTGAAAGCCGCCGCATGAGCGGAAAGGACCGAAAAACAGAACGCCAGTAAGCGGGGCCCTACTGTACAGTAATATTTTTGTAAACTATCACATATGGGGGTGGGGCACAGTGGCAGGACAGCAGGCAAACAAGGTGTCAGTGAGGGAAGCAAGGATGGCAGGTGAGGGGTAAGCAAATAGGGGGTGAGTGAGCAGGCAGCAGCAACATCATGGGAGGCAGGTAAGCAGCTCAGGCAGGGCAGCAACAGCAGCCTGGACAGGCAGGAGGCCAGTAAGCTGCCTGAACAGGATGGCAGCAAGTGCCAGGGGAGCATTTTGGGAGTTGCCTGTAGGGTGGGGGCCCATTTTCTTGCAGGGTGGAGGGCTATCTGGGGAGTTGTCTGTGGGTGTTTAGGTGTCCCTGTGTATGTGTTTGGGAGCGCCTGGTATGTGAATGTGTCCATTCGTCCGTCTCTGGGGAGGGTTGGGAATCCGTGTGTGTGTGTGTGTGTGTGTTTGGGAGTCCCTATGTGTGTGTGACTGGGAGTCCCTGTGTGTGTTTGGGAGTCCTTATGTGTATATGTATGTGAGATTGCTGCATGAAGAGCTCAGGGCAAAGCCCCTAGTATATTTCATTTTAGATAGACTGATACAGAGTGAGAATATGATGGAAGAACTCACAGGATTAACACTCCAACAGATCTTGCTCCCTGTTAGGTTTCCAGGAAGGCGATACCTCTTCCCAGCTCCAGATGAGACTAGCCCCAGCCTATTGTTCTTCTACCCCAGGACAGGGGTGTGGAACCTTTTGGGCTCTGGGGCCAGCCCACTCTGTAGGGAAACCTATGTCACATGATTGACAAGTGGGTTGACCCTCCCACCTGTCAAAATTCCAACATCGAAGGCTTAAAGGGGGAGCACGGAAAGGCTTACAAAGCCCATCCCATGCTCCCCCTTTCAACCTGGGTCATTGGAGGTTGAAGGGGGGAGCACGGGAAGAGGCTTTGTAAACCTCCCTCCATCTCTGATGCTGGAGATGCAAAGGTGAACAGCAGGGAGGATCGCAACTTCTTGTTGGTGCGTGTGGAATTGCATGTCCGGGTCTTTACAGGTGAACAGCAAGACGTTCAAGAAATCCAAGCACAGACAGAGAACTTGTTTAAGAGCCCTTTACTTTGGACATTAAAGTAGCAAAACAGCATACAAGGCTTTTCTCTTCCCTTCACAATTACAACACCTCCCTAGCAAGAACTTCTTCCCCCACAGAGCTTCTTTCGGTTTCTCTCCAGCCTTTTGTAGATAAGACTGGCCTTGCTGGGCACAGCTGCCTGCCAACGTCCTTGGTGCTCACCCTGGCTGGATTAACCCCATAACTACAGTTTTTGCTCTTCCACTCATGTGAGGCACATACGCACGTACACACATATCCAACACTCCTTTCCACCTCCTATGTTGGAGGTGGAAAGAAGCCACATGGGGTGGCTTCACAGACTACCATGGGAGGGAAAAGCACTTCCCATTGAACAGAATCTGCTTCACCCGCCCCCCCCCAGCAAGGCACATTCCTACTGCCCATCAGCTGATGGGTGATTGGGAGCGTGCCTTGCTCCAACAAAGGAACAATCAGGCGCCCACTTTAAACTCCCAATTGTTCCTCTTACCTGTTCCCTACCTGGTGGGCCAAATGGGGAGGTCTGGCATGCCAAGTTTGGCCCCAGGGCGGAAGCTCCCCACCCCATGCCCTAAGATGATGTGGCATCTACAGGTGTGGAGGGAAGCCCATCCCTTCCTTCTGGAGACATCACTAGTTAGTTGTTTCTCCTGAACACATCTATACTAAACCAACTCTTTAGACATGTAAAAAGGACACTTAAGAGGGTCAGCTAGGGCCATTAACTTAATAAAGAGATTATTAAGCAGTTACTTCTACTACATGCTACCATCTTACATATACAAAATCACAGGCTTGGAGGGGACCCAAAAATTTCATCCAAACCAACCCCCCACTCCTATAACAATATTTACACCCAACAAACAAGAACATCAATACCAGTTGTACTGAAGATGTAGTTTTCAACTTTTATTTTACTCTTTTTCCTATTTTCTGAAATGACAAAAACCTAAGATATACTTAGGCTTTAATCTAAAATATAGTTAACTGGGAATATATCTTGCTATACTCAGTGGGATTTACTTCTGAGAAGATAGGATAAGGTTGCACTGTACCTTAGGCTACAGCAGCTTGCAACACTAGGAGTGTTTATAATTATTGTTTGACTAAAAATAAGATATTAACACTTCTAAATGTCTTAAATATACTAAATACAGTTTTAAGTACTAAGATATACATGATACATTTTATGATTTAAACATACAAGGCAAGATTAGAATTTATAAGAAAGTAAGCAATGTATATATTTCAATTCTTCTCAAAATAAATACAAGATTTTTTTTAAATCTTGGCTTCAGAATTACAAGACATTTTACATCTTTAGTTAGAACCTTTTCTTTAGTCGCTAAGCAAGCAGCATGAACTTAAAACACTGTTGATACTTACCACGTTCCCCAGCAACAAAACCTTTCCAGGGTCACTTTCCTTATGAAGAGTATAGACTGGAGGCATATGGCGTATTTTGTAATTGACTGTTGATTTACAAATCTGCAAGCTGAGCAGATGGGGAAAAGGTATGCTCATACTGTCCCAACGCCCCAATATCCTTCTAAGCTGTTTCTTAACCATTTCCCCCCCAGCAGCTCCAAAATCAATAGTTTTTCTTCCATCCAGATTGGGGGCTGGGATTCTTTCAGCCCTCACCCAGGACAAATGGATGTGGCAAAAATTCAAGTGGCACAACTTTGGTTAGACCAGCATGCCAGATTCACAAAATTAGGGCTATCTGGATGTGTCCTAAGCAAAGGATAGAGGAAGAAAGAATCTATCAAGGGAGAAGAGCCCCCCTCTTCTATACAAGGGACATGCAGAAACTACCCCTATGGTGTGTACACAAATCTAGGATGACAGCTTCAAGTATCTTGAACTGAACCAATTGGAATCAAAAGTGATCCAAACAAGCCAAAAAACTTTCTACAAAACACATAAACAACAACTAAATACTGCAGCATTTGTCCATCTCTTCTACTTTCCAGACTTCGTTACTGACAGGGGTTGCATGTTTGTGTTGTTGGGTTGTTTTTTAACACACTAATTCAGTGTAACCATGATTATTCAGAAGAAAGCTCTACTGAACTCAATGAGACATGCTCTCTAGTAGGTGTACTTAGGGCTACATCCTTAGTCCCCCCCCATTTCTCTTAGTTCTGGTACCCCCACCTTCTACTTTATACTCATTGAGTCTGACACTATTGTTTTGTTTACCGCTCTTACAATGCAAGCGCTATATATGTCTACTCAGAAATAAAACTCACCGAGTTCAATAGGTCTTACTCCTAGATAAGTAAACGTACAGAATTGCAGACTTATTTATGAAGTGCTTACGCTGTGAAATCTAAACACCAGAATATAAAAGAAAGAAGAAGAAAAACAAGAATACGTCTCAGCACGATGCTGGGGAGGAAAAGGGACATAAACATTCCGCCTTTCTACTGTACACTCCTTTTTTTTTTAAACCGCCTGCCTGGAAGCCACCCATCTCATTTAAATATGGAAGCCCTGCACCTCAGGTTTCGGTCGGTCGGTCGATCTATAGTTATTCAGGCGTGAAGGCACAGAAATCCTGGCCATCCTCAGAGACGTTTCTCAATTATCCCGTGTGCCCCAGCGCTGAGCTACGGCGCTAAAAACAAGTTCCGGGCCCAAGGGAGCCACAGTCTGAAGCAAGGCTTGCTCCTACATCTAGAAAGGGGGAACAAAAACCACGAAGCCCGCTCTGAATGAAGAGAGCTCACGAGCCTGATAAAACTAAACGGGAGAAGAAACCGTCAGTCCTATTCGTTGTTTGTTTATGTATTTCCCTGCCCAACCTCTAAAGCGGGCGGAATAAGGCCCCATAGTTCGCTCCAGGTGACTGTGGAGTGGCTGACCAGACAAAAGCCGCGACCAGGTTCCTCTCTCTCTCTCACCTAGGCCAGCTGGCCAGCCAATTGCCAGCCTCTCTCCCTTCAGCTCGCGTTGGTAGAGCTGTAGTCACGGCGGTAGCCACTTTATTCCTCCGCCCCAGTGTTGTCTCCGCCGCGGCGGTTTCCGAACGGGAGTTGGGGAAGGTTGAGAGGCTGAGGGACAGGTAGGCCTCAGGCGCCTCACGGGATCACAATGCCGCTCTCCGGCTGGCCGGAGAACTGCAACTTAGGAGGAGCGTCAATTTATCGCGGCAAGAGTTGATTGCTTGGCAAGTTCTGTCAGCCGCTGCTTTTCCAAACTCCCTGCAGGGCTGGACGGACTTGTCTTCTTTTAGGAGCGGGTGGAGCCGAGGCAAAGACGAAGGAAGAGGAGGTGGGAAGAATCCTCGGGTTTTCCCGTTAAATTCTCGGGCGACTGAGCAAGAGGAGACACTATTGAATTTTGCCTTTTTGGTCTAGCAGCGAATGATCTGACATCCGAGCTGTTTTGTGGACAGCATTGCGAGAGTTAATGAGACACAGATCCCGCCTAAATCTGATGTGAGCGAGGAAAGTAGATGAGACAATTGTTAAACTATCTGAAATTGCCTGCTGTGGAGAAAGCGGAGTGGACCTTGCTCGTGTTTCTGAAAATGACTGAATTACTGAAAGATCCACGGGCAAACGGCTTGATAAGAAGAGCTAACTTTTGCAGCTTGGTGCTGGGAGGAACCCTTTCATATTTTTCTTGTTTGTTGAGGAAAGAACGGGGGAAACTGCTGGTGTGATTAAAAGAAGACATCCAGAGACGATCAATTATGAGAAGTCACCTTAAATTTACTGAGCTGAAAGCAATGTGACAGATAACCTTAATGAAAGGCAGCTCTCTGTATTGTTTTGCTAATAGAAGAGGCTTTTCAAAGCAGCTGATTGAACTGACCCTAAAGCAGAACTGAACTAAGGCTGCAATCCAGTACACACTTACCTGGGAGTAAGTCCCATTGAACCCAATAGAATTTACTTCTGAGTAGATTTATTGGATTGCAACCTAAGTTTTTTTCTCCCTTTTCATACTCGATCAATGAACTTGTTTCATTCTTATAGAATTATTTGAATTCCAAGAAGGTGGATAGATTTCTATAATATATATAAGACCTAAAGGGAAGTTAAATCTTTGTAAAGTGGTTATAGCTTAGGATTTTTCTCATGTTATTTGAAAGAATCTGACCAGGGTGGCTCATGATGACAGATGCTACAGAAAGTTGCGGACTCATGGGGTCACCATAAGTTGTAATCGACGTGAAGGCACATAACAACAACAACAATTTGAAAGACTATATGCTTTCTTGTCTGTTTTTGTTTTTAATACATGCTTCTTGAATGAATTAGGAAATTATCCATATATTCGTTGAGTTAGGAAATTATTGTTATGGGATTGAGGGTTGAGAGGGATGAATTCTATGAATGCCCTTTCCAGCTTCTGATTTGAGGACTGCAAAGGAAGAAACCTACTCTGCTGGTCATACTAGTTCCATTCATAAGTTAATGGATTCAGCCAAGTCTATCAAGTGCCCTCATTACCATGTGTAAGGATCAAGCAATGTGGGCCATAAGAATTCTTTCAGGAGAAAGACCTCTCTCTCCCCCCCCCCCCAGCAAGGAAGTAGTTTGTGTGTCTGTGTATAGTCTGAGGAAAGGCTGGGAGCTGAAAACGTATGGAGAGGCTGGCTTGCTGTCTGTATGCTATGGGTTTTGGGGGAAAGATCTGATGGACAGTTAATGCTGTGAACCCCTCCATCTTAAGCTCAGGTTTTGTATATGTGTAAATAAACCATATCTCATAAAGATAGCACATTCCAACCTTCATTCCAAGGAAACCAAACCCTGGGTAAGTGCAGGGTCTCTCCCCACTCAGACTGGGATGTGCACAACATCATCCATATGTTTATTGAGTTAAACTCAATTATAGTATTGCACCAGGGGAAAGGTGGTATGAAAGAAGCTGTTATGAAGGGTTAAGAACTGAAAGTGGAGCGGGTAGAAAATAAGTAACCCCTGACTTTACTTTATGGAGCAGCAGGATAATCAATTGAAAATAACCGCCAGTGTGGTGTAGTGGTTAAGGTGTTGGACTACGACCTGGGAGACCAGGGTTTGAATCCCCACATAGCCATGAAGCTCACTGGGTGACTTTGGGCCAGTCACTGCCTCTCAGCCTCAGAGGAAGGCAATGGTAAACCCCGTCAGAATACCGTTTACCATGAAAACCCTGTTCATAGGGTCACCATAAGTCAGAATCGACTTGAAGGCAGTCCATTTCAACCATGATTGCATGGGACCCTATCCCTGTGGGGTGGGGGGCCATTTGCTTGCAGGGTGGAGGGCTATCTGGGGAGTTGTCTGTGGGTGTTTAGGTGTCCCTGTGTATGTGTTTGGGATCGCCTGGTAGGTGTCCATTCGTCCATCTCTGGGGAGGGTTGGGAATCCGTGTGTGTGTGTGTGTGTGTGTGCATGCGCGCGCCCAATCCCTGGGGCTGATGGAAGTTGTAGTTTAAAAAAGTAACTTTTCCAAGCTCTGGATTCACGTGGTGGTGATGAAATGCCTTGTGCTACCATTTTACTACAGTAAATTTGTTATTACTAGTTAATATACATTTGCCATTTATGAAGGAGTCAGAGTCGGTACATTTCTACCGACTCCGACTCCACCCAAAATTGCTTCTGACTCCATGACTCCGACTCCACAGCCCTGGTCACTGCCTCTCAGCCTCATGAAAACCCTATTCATAGGGTCACCATAAGTCAGAATTGACTTGAAGGCAGTACATTTACATTAGTCCATGACTACTAAAGTTTACTCAGAAAGCTTTGGTGAAGTAATTTCTCGAACCCTTTTTGAAAGTGTAAGTACTGAATGTCAACAGGATCGCTTCTGTCTATATGCTTCTTGACATTTTTTAAGTGCTATTAAAAAAAATGAGAAAGCAGGACTTGTTCTTCTATATGCTTGCTAATTCTGTAATAATGCTTTCCATCAATTTTACTTGTAATTTTCCAGATTCCCTCTCTATCCCTTTCTAAAAATTGGTGTTACACTGTCCACTTTCCATTCCTCAGGTATTGAGGCTGATCTTGGGGACAAGTTACACGTCTTTATTAGAAAATCAACAATTTTACTTTTGAGTTCTTTGGGAATTTTGGGGTGTCATCGAGATCGGGAGATTTGTCAGTCTTTACTTTGTCAGTATGGCCTACAATTTTGTCTCTTTTCACCACTGTCTGCCTCAGTTCCTCAAACCTCTTTCCCAAGAAAATTAGTTCAGGCACAGGGATCTTACTGTGAAGGCAAATGCAAATAATTCATTCAGTTTCTCTGCAATCTTTTTTTCCTCCTTTGACACACCATTTTCAGCCAAATGCCCAACCACCTCCCTAGCTGGTAAGTATTTAAAGATGTTGGTGGTGGTCTTTATGTGTTTGGCAATGTGCTCTTCAACCTCCCCTTTTTTGGCATCTCTTATTATGCTTGCACTTCACCCCCTTTGTATTCCTTTCCATTCTCATTTGCACAAGACTTCTATTTTCTGAAAGTCTTCTTGCCTCTGATATCTCCCTTGACTCTGCTAGTTAACCACATTGGCATCCTCTTGGCTCTGCTGGTACCTTTCCTAATCTGCGATATACATTCTAGCTGAGCTTCTGTTATTGTGGTTTTGAACAATCCCCCAACAATCTTTGAACAACCTTCTGGGGCAGGGATTGCCAACCTGGTACCTATGGGTGCCAGGTAAATGGCCCTCATGTATTTTGGGGGATTTTTTTGTGGGAAAAATGTTTTTTGTGTTTTTTCAGGGAGTCAATTTGTTATTTAAATGGCAGACTCTTCCTTCACCCATGGGGGGGTGTTCAAGTATGCTGTGTGTGTATGAGAGACAGAGATGCACTTGGACAGAGAGCAAGAGTGGAAGAGATGCATGTGTGGTGTATGTGAGAGAGGGAGGGAGATGTGTGGAAGTGGACTGTTCTGTTTGTATGTGTGGTCTGTGTGAGAAAGAGATGTATGTGTGACTGTATATGTGAAATGTATGCTTATGAGAGATGCATGTGTGTCTGTGCTCTATGTTTATGTGGAATGTACACATGTGCTGTGTGTGTGAGTGTGGTATGGACATCTTTTATATTTCTCTTGGTACTGTGGAATACTCACTATAATTAGACAGCAACAGCATCATTTTATATACATGTGTAAATCAATACTGTGTGATCTCCACAATCAAGACCAACAACACATAGGTGACTTCCCACAGCAAGCATGCCTATGGAAGGGGGCAGAAGCAATAACTGTATTCTCTAGTTTTGTGTTATGCCATGCCTCCCATGGCAGCCATTTTGTGACTGGTGCCCATAGCACTTTCTCAAAATTTGTAAAACTTTGTGACTGGTGCCCACTGGTCCAAAAAGGTTGGTGACCCATTCTGGAGAGATTTCTCATTTTTATAAGTTTCTGTTGTTATTGTTTAATAATGATAATAATAACATAACCCACCTTTCCCACAAGGAGCTCAAGGTACTCTATATGGTTCTCCATTTCCCATTTTATACTCACAACCCTGTGAGCTAGGTTAAACTGAGAGATGGTGACTGATCCAAGGTCACCATTTCATGGCCAAGTGGGGATTTGAACCCTGATCTTCCAGATCCTAATTCAACATCCAGAGTATCCAGATCATTCAGAGTAAGCATAGGGAACTCAGGCCTGGAGGCCAAATGCAGCTTTTCAGACTTCTCTGTTTGGCCCTTGGGACTCTTCTCAGACCAAACCCTTTCCCCAGGCTATGTCCTTCACCAGCCCTACTTTGCACCCTCTTTGATTGTTTTTGCCTGGCCAGAATGTGTCTTTGAACTCTGATCATGCCTCTAGAGAGGGTGTGTGAGTGTGTAGAAACTAGCCTACTGTACAAAGGTAACATTAACATTTGTTGCTTTGCCCACTTTAACTGTAGGCCCCACCCAGCAGTAGCATGTGGGCCCTGGAAGGTTGCCCAAAAGGGTCTGAAAAGGGCTTTAAAAGTTTCCTCACCTCTGATTTAGGGTATTTATTGTGTTATGGGTTCTGTTTCTGACTTTTATAATATAGGTTTGGTGGTCAGCCTGGATGTCCTCTGAAGGATCCCTTCAACCCTGTTATCTTGTAGGTGTGAAATTAGATCCTGCTGAAAGGGAGCCCATTAAAAGAGGTCAGACCAGTTTCTTCCTTATGTAAATTGCCCTGGCTAGTCAGTTAAGTATCACTTTGCATAACTAAAGAGTGACCAGTTCTCAGAGAACCTATTAACTGAAAATGGACAGAGGAGGGGTATGCCTTCATGGCTCCCTTGGCTAAAGACAGAGTCATGTGTGTGATGTCTGTGTGTCCATGCAGGAGGACAAAGAACTGGCAGTCTTGGACTGGAACTGGAAAGAGAGACAAACCTGATTTTGTGTTTTGTGCTATGGCTTTGGTAGCCCCCCAAGAAACCTAATGCGAAGCAGGATCTGTGGGGAGTGTTAACACTGTGAACCTTCTGTCTTATGCTTAGCCTATATCTACGTATAAATAAAACTGTATATCACAATGGCATACCACAAGCATCCAGTGACGCTTCGGCTAAGGAGACCAAACCCAAGGTATGCGCTGAGATCCCTGGGATCTCTTACTGAGCAGATTGGAGTGTACATGACAATATGTTTATAAGAATATTTCTCATCCATCAGTTCATTCAAAAATGGTGGTGTACAATAAAATCACTGAAACATCATTACATTAGAGAATCATAAATACAAAACAAATGTATCTTGTTCCATCAGCACAAGGATTTCTCCTTGTGCAACAGAATGTTCTCCCCCTTTCCTCCTCCTGCTTACCCCTAAATCTGTTCTAGAGGTTCCCCCAACCCTCTGGAGCAGATTTGAGAAGGGTCCTGAGGGCATTCAGGGGGAGAAATGGGGAAGTCCAGATGTGCAAGTGGAAATCCTTGCCATGACAGGATGCGGTAATTGAATACTGCCCCAACACTGAATCAAACTGTCTAAAAATGCTTCGTAAAACAAACATTTTCAACAGGAGGTGAAATATCAGAATTGTGGCTACCTGTTCAATTTCAGTGGGAACAGTGTTCCAATGTACTGGAGCCATTTACACTAAAAGGCTTGGTTTGTGTAGAAACTATATGCAAATAACAATGGGGCAGTCAGGAGGGCTCCTCCAGATGATCGAAGTGATCTGGCCAGTGTATAATGGACAAGGCAGTCCTTCAGTATCAAGAGATGCTCTGAGAACTTCAAATATCAATAGATGCTCTGAGAATCTCGAAGTCTACCACCACCTGCAGGCTACCGGTCCTTTCATTCTCTTCCCTTAGTGGTTCTCTTCTCACACAGGAATCTTAAGTTGCTTCTTCATAGTCACCTTTCTCCAATCACCTTTTTTCATGCTGTGGTTAGCAATACTTACAAGAGGCAGGGAAAAAGCATGGTCAAGGAGTCCAATGGAGAAAAGAGATAGGTGGCACGTTATATGTCTTATTTAAAGATATGGGTAGTATCTCTCTACAAGATGAGGAAAAGCAACTCTAGAGTACACTCCATATTCTAACAATCACCAGTTCTATATTTAAATGAGATACAGTAGGGCCTCACTCATACAGTGGGTTATGTTCTGGACCCCTGCCGAAAAGCAAAAACCGCCGTAAAGCGGAACTCATTGAATGGCGTGCGATGCCTGAAAACTGCTGTAAAAGTGGAACAAGCGCCATATGAGTGGGGCTTTAGTCTAATTGCGCCTAATTGAGACCGCCGCATTAGCAAAGCGCCGTAAAGCGGGGCCCTACTGTATACTGTATTCATGTTCAAGTGGAAAACTGATATCTAACAGAAACAAGACCCCAAGTGTTGGAAAGCCACTTTAATACTTTACTTGAGAACAGCTTCAGAAATGACTCATCTTTCCCTATCGTGAATGAGTTGATTTATATGGTCTTGGGCCTCACATACACACATCAGGAAGAGGCTAATGCAAGGACAGAGGTTGGTATGCTTAGCAAATGCACTTTTCAGGCTAATGAATAATAAGCAGCTATGTAGTAAAGGATCAGCATCCCCATTTTGTTTCCAAAGAGCTTGTGCTGGTGACTTGATTACATTTTTAGAGTGACATTTTCATGTTTTTCTCTCTCATATCCTTATGCAAGCAGTGGGAGACATGTGCCTTTCCAAATGTCATTGAATTACAGTTCCCATCATCCCTGACCATTGGCCATTCTGGCTGAGAGGAGTTGGGAGTCCAACATCTGGAGGGCCACAAGATCCCCATCCCTGCTGTAGTGTGTGGAAATACGCATTGGTTCAATGGGTCTGCACGAAACTTGTTCATACTCCATGCACCTTTTCCTATTTGGTTCTGCTCACTTTCCTGTGTTCCAGCTTCCCACTGTGTTCATAGGTGGGTGCCAGCAGCTTGCTGATGTCCCCCAGCTTTCTTTCTCAGTAATAACTGAATCAGGAGATGCTATGCATGATTTAAGCCAGGGTCTGGGTGCAGTCATGAGCTGAATGAGGGCCAACAAACTGAGACTGAATCCTGATAAGGCAGAGACCCAGTGGGTGTTGGATTTGGAAATTAGGATGTCCATCTGCACTCCTTCCGAAGGAACAGGTAAATAGTCCAAGACTACTCCTGGAATGATAATTGTCATTAGACGCTCAAGTGACCTCTGTGACATAGAGTGCCTACTACCAACTTTGGTTGGTACCATTTATTTATTTATTATTTATTTATTACATTTATATACCGCCCCATAGCCAAAGCTATGTTCATATTGGGAGAGGCGTTCCATCAGCTATTGTGGTCCTAAGCCATGTAAGGCTTTATAGGTTAAAACCAGCACCTTGAATCGAGCTTGGAAACATACAGGCAGCTAATGCAAGTGGGCCAGAATCGGTTTTATATGTTCAAATTGTCTGGTCCCTGTTACCAATCTAGCCCCTGCATTTTCCACGAGCTGCAGTTTCTGAACCGTCATCAAAGGCAGCCCCACGTAGACCGTATTGCAGTAATCTAATTTGGAGGTTACCAGAGCATGGACCACTTAAGCCAGGTTATCTCTGTCCAGATAGGGGCATAGCTGGGCCACCAAACAAAGTTGGTAGAAGGCACTCCGTGCCACCAAGGCTACCTGAGCCTCAAGTGACAGAGATGGTTCTAGGAGAACCCCCAAGCTACAAACCTGCTCCTTCAGGGGGAGTGCAACCCCATCTAGGACAGGTTGGACATCCACCATCCGGTCAGAAGAACCACCCACCAGCAGCATCTCAGTCTTGTTTGGATTGAGCCTCAGTTTATTAGCCCTCATCCAGTCCATTGTCACAGCCAGGCACCGGTTCAGCACACTGACAGCCTCACCTGGAGAAGATGAAAAGGAGAAATAGAGCTGCGTGTCATCACCATACTGATGGCAACGCACTCCAAAGCTCCGGATGACCGCACCCAACGGTCTCATGTAGATGTTGAACAGCATGGGGGACAGAACTAACCCCTGTGGAACCCCATACTGGAGAGTCCAAGGTGCCGAGCAATGTTCCCCAAGCACCACCTTCTGAAGCCGACCCGCCAAGTAGGAGTGGAACCACCGCCATGCAGTCCCTCCCACTCCCAACTCAGCCAGTCTTCCCAGAAGGATACCATGGTTTATGATACTGAAAGCTGCTGAGAGATCAAGGAGAATCAACAGAGTCACACTCCCCGTCTCTCTCCTGACAGAGGTCATCATACAGGGTGACCAAGGCTGTTTCCATGCCAAAATCAGGCCTGAAACCCAACTGAAATGGATCCAGATAATCAGTCTTATCCAAGAGTGTCTGGTGTTGGCCTGCCACCACCCGTTCCAGGACCTTGCCCAAGAATGGAACATTCGACACCGGCCTATAGTTATTAAGATTTTCTGGGTCCAGGGAGGGTCTTTTCAGGAGTGGTCTCACTACCGCCCCTTTCAGGCAGCCGGAGACCACGCCCTCTCGCAGAGAGACATTAATTACTTCCCTGGCCCAGCTGGCTGTTCCATCCCTGCTAGCTTTTATTAGCCAAGAAGGGCAAGGATTCAGCACAGAAGTGGTTGCACAAACCTGTCCAAGCATCTTGTCAACGTCCTCAAGCTGTACCAACTGAAACTCATCCAAGAAATCAGGACAAGGCTGTGCTCTGGATACGCCGCTTGATTCACCTGCTATAACACTGGAGTCTTAGTCTTGGCGGATGCTAAAGATTTTATCCTGGAAGTGCCTACCAAATTCATTACAGTGGGCCTCAGATGGTTCTACCATGTCCCTGGGGTCAGTGTGTAATAGCCCCAGGACAATTCTGAAGAGCTCCGCTGGGCGGCAGATTGAGGATTTGATAGTGGCAGCAAAATACTGGTTTTTTGCTGCCCTCACTGCCCCTAAATATGCCCCAATTATGCCCTTTCCTTGGAGGGATAGTCTAGCCATTGTGGTCCATGCACTGGTAACCTTGCGATTAGATTACTGTAATGCACTTTATGTAGGGCTATTCTTGGGCTTGCCTTGGAAGCTGCAGCTAGTGCAGAATGCAGCCACTAGGACACCTAACTATGCAAATAATACACCTGTGTCCAGTTCTTTTAGGTACCAAGTCATGTTTAAGATTCTGTTATTAACATATAAAGCCCTGAATAACTTTGGACCAGGATACCTGATGGGCCACCTTTCCATAATCGGAGGAGGCTCTGCTGGTTGTGCCACAGCCGGCAGATTTGCCTTCTAGTCACAACATGCAAACAGGACTTTTACACAGTGGCACCAACCCTGTGCAACACCTTTCTCCATTCAATGTGAGAGGCGGCGACTGTGACATGTTTGACATCTGTTAAAGACTTACTTGTTTGGGAACTTCCTGACTGTTGTTTTTTTAGATTGCACTGCTCAGTATTTTCATTCTGCATTTTTATTGTGATATTGACAGTTGCTTAGCTTTGGATAGCACAGCAGCAGCAGAACCAGGGGAGAAGCAAAGCAGTCAAGATTTTTGCCTAAGTACTTGCTTGGCTCATTCACACTTAGCCATAATTTGACATACTGTGGCATGCAAACTGGGCCAGTATGTGTCTCGCAGAGCTTGGAAAAGTTACTTTTTTGAACTACAACTCCCATCAGCCCTAGGCAACATGGCCACTGGATTAGGCTGATGGGAGCTGTAGTTCAAAAAAGTAACTTTTCCAAGCTTAGCTTTGTGGTTTTGTTTTTTACTTAGAGGTTTTTAAAAAAAATATTAAATGGTCTATAAATTGATTTTTATAATAGGATTAAATAACCCACAGCAGATTACCCCCACAAAATCCTAATTCTTTTGGCAGACGTTCTTCATTCTGATGTGCAGATTGTCCTGCCTCAAGACAGAGCAAGATGATAGAATAAATGGCATTCTTGTACATTTTAATTATATTTCAATGATATTTAACCCTTAAAATGAATTAATATTCTGTTGAATTAATAAACTCTTCTCACTCAGTGCATACAAAACAATTCAATCAGTATCAGTCCATTCTTCTTCATGCATCACCAGCTTGTAAATCATTCATGTATGAAAAATGTACTAACCCCCATCTAAAACATTTTTAATCAAATGTATTCACAGAATCAATATTCCCTTTGTCTTCCCAATAAGATTTTTAATCAGTTTAAAAATGAAGAAGGAACTTCACACAGATCCCTTCACCACTGTGTTAGTTATTTCTTCTTATGCTACCAAGGGATTGTCATGGCCAAAGCTCCTGTCAAACAGAAAACAAACAATTGGCATGTTAGATTTATTTTCCATAAGGAGTAAGTGCTATATTTATTTATTTATTTATTTTATTAAATTTATATACCGCCCCATAGCCGAAGCTCTCTGGGCGGTTCACAACAGTCATACATCAAATACAATGAACCACATATTTAGACAATTTAAAACATCTTTAAAATTTTTAAATTCTTAAAAAGTTAAAAAACAATTTTAACACATACTAAAATGCCTGGGAGAAGAGGAGAGTTTTAACCTGGCGCCGAAAAGATAATAATGTTGGCGCCAGGCATACCTCATCAGGCGTACCTTATCATCCATAATTCGGGGGCCACCACTGAGAAGGCCCTTTTTCTTATTGATACCCTCCGAGCTTCCCTATGAGTAGGGACCCGGAGGAGGGTCTTCGATGTTGAGCGTAGTGTACGGGTTGGTTCATATCGGGAGAGGCGTTCCATCAGGTATTGTGGTCCCGAGCTGTATAAGGCTTTATAGGTTAACACCAGCACTTTGAACCGGGCCCGGAAACATATAGGCAGCCAATGCAAGCGGGCCAGAATCGGTGTTATATGTTCGGACCGCCGGGTCCCTGTTATCAATCTGGCCGCTGCATTTTGCACGAGCTGCAGTTTCCAAACCGTCTTCAAAGGCAGCCCCACATAGAGCGCATTGCAGTAATCTAATTTAGAGGCTACCAGAGCACGAACAACTGAAGTGAGGTTCTCTCTGTCCAGATAGGGATGCAGCTGGGCCACCATCTGAAGTTGGTAAAAAGCACTCCGTGCCACCGAGGCTACCTGTGCCTTGAGTGACAGGGATGGTTCTAAAAGAACTCCCAAGCTACGAACCTGCTCCTTCAGGGGGAGTGCAACCCCATCCAGAACAGGTCGAACATCCACCATCCGGTCAGGAGAACCGCCCACTAACAGCATCTCAATCTTATCTGGATTGAGCCTCAGTTTGTTAGCTCTCATCCAGTCCATTGTCGCAGCCAGGCATTGGTTCAGCACATTGACAGCCTCACCTGAAAAAGATGAAAAGGAGAAGTAGAGCTGCGTTTCATCAGCATACTGATGGCAACGCACTCCAAAACTTCTGATGACCGCACCCAGTGGCTTCATGTAGATATTAAAAAGCATGGGGGAACAGAACTGACCCCTGCGGAACTCCATACTGGAGGACCCAGGATGTCGAGCAATGCTCCCCCAGCACTACCCTCTGGAGACGGCCCACCAAGTAGCAGCGGAACCACTGCCAAGCAGTGCCGCCAACTCCCAAATCAGCGAGTCTCCCCAGAAGGATACCATGGTCGATGGTATCAAAAGCCGCTGAGAGATCAAGGAGAATCAGCAGAGTCACACTCCCCCTGTCTTTCTCCTGACAAAGGTCATCATACAGGGCGACCAAGGCTGTCTCCGTGCCAAAACCAGGCCTGAAACCCGACTGAAATGGATCCAGATAATCAGTCTCATCCAAGAGTGTCTGGAGCTGGTCGGCAACCACTCGTTCCAGGACCTTGCCCAGGAATGGAATATTTGCTACCGGCCTATAGTTATTAAGATTTTCTGGGTCCAGAGACGATTTCTTCAGAAGTGGTCTTACTACCGCCTCTTTCAGGCAGCTAGGGACCACTCCCTCTCGCAATGAGGCATTAATCACTTCCCTGGCCCAGCTGGCTGTCCCAATCCTGCTAGCTTTTATCAGCCAAGAGGGGCAAGGATCCAACCTAGAAGTGGTTGCACGCACCAGTCCAAGCACCTTGTCAACGTCCTCAAGCTGTACCAACTGAAACTCATCCAAAAAACCAAGACAAGACTGAGCTCTGGATACCTCATTCGATTCAACTGCTATAACATTGGAGTCTAAGTCCTGGCGGATGCAAGAGATTTTATCCTGGAAGTGCCTAGCAAATTCATTGCAGCGGGCCTCAGATGGATCTACCGTGTCCCTAGGGCCAGAATGCAATAGACCTTGGACAATTTTGAAAAGCTCTGCCGGGCGGGAGATGGAATGATGTAATAGTGGCAGCAAAATATTACTTTTTTGCTGCCCTCACCGCCCCTAAGTACAACTTAGTATAGGCACTTACCAGTGCATAATTGCATCCATCAGGAGTTCGCCTCCATCTGCAATCAAGCCGTCTCCTAGACTGTTTCATCGCTCTCAGCTCCAGAGTATACCATGGAGCTTTATGAGCTCTACACAGGAGAGGGCGCATAGGAGCGATCATGTCAACTGCCCGGGTCATTTCTGTATTCCACAGTTCAATCAGGGTTTCAACAGGAGCGCCAGTCCTATCAGCCGGAAAACTCCCCAGAGCTCTTTGAAAGTCATCAGAAGTCATCAGTCTCTGGGGGCGGACCATCTTAATAGATCCCCCACCCTTGCAGAGGGGAAAAGCCGCTGTAAGTCTAAACCTCAACAAGCGGTGATCTGTCCATGACAAAGGGACTGATGTAAAACTCCTTACATTCAGATCACCATCCCCCTGTCCAGTTGCGAAAACCAAATCAAGAATATGTCCTGCTACATCCGTTGGGCCAATAACATATTGTGACAGCCCCATGGTTGTCATGGAAACCATGAAGTCCTGAGCCGCCCCAGATAAGGCGGTCTCGGCATGGATGTTGACATCCCCCAGCACCAACAGTCTGGGGGATCTCAACAATACATCCGAGACCACCTCCGTCAGCTCAGTTAGGGAGTCCGTTGGGCAGCTGGGTGGGCGGTACACCAACAGAATCCCCAATCTGTCCCGTTAGCCCAACACAAGATGTAAACACTCCAGACCAGTAGTCACATGGACAGGGTGCTTGGAGAGGGAGATGGAACTCCTATAGACCACAGCAACCCCCCCTCCCCGACCCTCAGATCTACCCTGATGCTGAATCAAATACCCCGGTGGGCATAGCTGGGAGAGACTAACTCCTCCCTGCTCACCCACCCAGGTCTCGGTTATACATGCCAGATCGGCTACCTCATCCACAATTAAGTCATGAATGAGAGAGATCTTATTATGTACCGATCTGGCATTTAGAAGCAACATCCGGAGATCTGAGAGCTGGCTGATAGGACAACCAACAAACCTGTGGTTGTGGGGGAGACCGGAACAAGGCACAGCCATTAATTGTTCCGTAGAATATACCACAAGAAAAAAATAGCATATATGTGAAAATTATATTTTAAAACCAGAAGCTGGGCAAGAGATCAACTGCAGGCTGTGAACTGAATGGTCTCTTACACATGGAAAAACAAATTAACTTGGCAAAACAAATTGAGGAAGTTACATTTCTCCCTCTCATGTGGTTATCTCCATAGATTTCATAAGACAGTTTGAAGGGGAAATACTTTTTACAGGGTAGTTATTAAATGTGAATGCCAGTTTGGGCCCTGGTGGTGGTGCTCTTTTTACAAATCTACAAACATAAGCGTTTAAACATATGAGCCCTGTGTGGCAGAGCTTGACAAGTGCCTGAAAATGGCATTTGCTCACTGAGGGCAAACTAAATTATGATATTTATTTGTTGAAAAATAAGTATAAATTGTTTAATCATACTTTATCTCATAGTTTCAGCTGAGGGGCAAAAAGTATAATGAAGTTTTGAAGGCACTGAGTCTTATAGCAATGCAGTTAAAGAGTTTGCTGTTGGCTTAGCCAAGGTGGGGAGGAGCGTCCCTACAACAGGCCAATTACGAGCTGTCTTGCTGAGGAGTAGCAAGTGGTATGTTCTAGAAATACTCTGTCTGCTCTGGCTTCTGCTTCCTGTGTAGCAAATAAGAAGTGCTGCTGTGCTGCCATTTAAACAGTTCAAAGCAACAGCCACTTCCATCAAATGCGAAGATGCAGCCTACTAATCAAATTCAGGTAGAAAGTGTGGAGTTAAAACTGCAAAGCTCACTATTGCTTTTATTCAGTTGTCTTAGAACTCATCCACACAATCCTGCACAATGCATCTCAACCGCATTTTCCCCTTTGCATTATCTCCTTTTAAGGTGTTATTGGATATATGGGCTGTAGATTCAGGGCATGGGGGAGAAGAATAAATAGCTATGAAAGTTGTCAGTTTCTCATGCCAAAAAGCAGGGAAATGAAAGTACAGTAGGGCCCCACTCATAGGGTGGGTTACGTTCCAGACTCCTGCCTAAAAGTGAAGCCCACCGAAAAGCGGAACTCATTCAACAGAATGGTGCCCGACGCCCAAAAAACGCCGTAAAAGCAGAACAAGTGCCGTATAAGTGGGGCCTTACTCTAATTGAAAGCCGCCATATTAGTGGAACACTGAAAAGGGGCCCTACTGAACAAGCTTAAAAAAACAAGAGGTATTTGCTCCAATAAACACCCTTCTACCAATCTAAAATGAGATACTCTATATTTCAAAGACCTACATCAAATATGCAAATTCTAAGGCCTTTCCACGTAATTATTTGTGTGTGTGTATTGCACAGTTGTCGGAGGGGATTTCAATTGTCTTTACTTGAAGGGGCTCAGACATCTAGATGTCTTTTAACAATGTAGCATGTTATATGGCAGGAGTGGGCTGACTTCAGGCTTGCAAGGTCTATTTTGTTTTTTACTTGAACCCCAAGGTCCACCAAGAGAAGTCTGGTGCAAAAGACATGCATATATAATATAACGACTGAGTAATGGAGTCAGGGGGGCAGGGCTTGGATGCCTGAAAAATGGCGGCATACAGTGGGAGCTCCTTGGCCTCTTTAAAAATTTATGCCCCAGAAAGAGATAAAAAGGAATGACGCAACTTTTCCTCTGCTATGCCCAAGTAGGGAATGATATCTGGAACTCAAAAAAATGAAGAATTGGGTCTTAAACTTTATTTCAAAGCAACAAGATGGAAAGTAGCTTTGAGGCCTACAGCAGAGAGAA
Organism: Rhineura floridana; assembly: GCF_030035675.1. NCBI lineage: Eukaryota > Metazoa > Chordata > Lepidosauria > Squamata > Rhineuridae > Rhineura > Rhineura floridana. The sequence goes on along the minus strand of NC_084488.1, from coordinate 24,995,072 downwards.
TGCCCTCGGAGGAAACAAATATGGTGCTTGCATCAAACATGATCTCTGCAAGCGCACAAATGGAGGGAGAGACAGAGACCACAAACACAATAGCTGAAATAGTTAGAGGAGAAATTGCTAGTCAGTTCCACTTCTTTAAACAGCAATTAATGACTAGCTGGATCGAAATATTAGAAAATGAGCTGGGAGAGATGCGAACCAGATTAGATACGGTAGAAGACAAAGCAACAGCAATTGAAGAAAAAATGGCAGAGCAGGAGGACAAAGCTGAGACACTTAAAAAAAGCACAATTAGAAGCAAGACTCAAGCTGGAAGACCTGCTTTTTCGTTATCTGGAAGAAGAGGTGGAACAAAGAGACATCAAGATCTTCTTAGTAAAATGGCTGACTTTCCTGCTCCCAGACTTCCAACTGAAGGAAGATTTAGAAAGAGCACACAGAGCGTTGGGTCCTAGAAGGAAAGAAGGATCAAGAGACATAATAGCTTGTTTTTCTAAATACTCCAGAAAAGAAGAGCTGCTCTGTCGTCTGAGAGATCTAGCTGAACTAAAGTTTAAATATACAGTGATATTAGCACTACAGGATTTAGCACCAGAAACTGTAGAGACAGAGAAAATTGAGGCCATATACACTGGTGCTGCAAAAAGCCGATTTAAAGTACTACTGGGGTTTCCCATTTAAGCTGGTTGTCTCGTACAAAGGGACTACATATACAGCTACAACGGCAACAGAAGTACCAAGCTTCTAAAAATCCTACACCTGGACCCGCCAGAAGGACTGAGAACAGGGAAGAAGAACTTAATGATAGAGAAAGCTGGTGAAGAAGATGAATGGGAAGTAGGGTTGCCAGGTCAGAAGCATCCCAAAACCTGAGATTTTAGGGGCGGGGCGGAGTGATGTCACGGGGCGGGGCGGAGTGATGTCACGGGGTGGGCCGGAGTGATGTCACGGGGCGGGCCGGAGTGATGTCACGGGGCGGGGCGGAGTGATGTCATTAAACATGATACATTAAGCATCAATCACAGTTGCTTGGAGCGTACAATTAAAAAAAAATCTGACTGGAAATTAAGCTAGACATTTTAGCTAAAAGATGGAGCCTGGGTAGGGAACATTTAATCTAGCCTACTTGCTTTCGGCAAGAAGGGTTTAAGTGCCTTCAGGCCAGGCCAGTCACCAGAAGGTCACTGTAGGAAGAAAGGAGCCTAGTGTTGTGCAGATGTTAGATGGGAGCATTCGGGAGTAAAGATGGATGCCCCTGAAGGCTGCAATTCTAAACACACGTACTAAGGGACTAAGCCCCCATAGAACTCAACAGGACTTACTTCTGAGTAGATATAGTTTGGATTGTGCTGTTGGTAAAGCTTGACTAGGGATCCTCTGCAAAGATATCCATATCCAAGCAGGGTTGGCAACCCCCTGCCTGGAATGCCCTGCCCTTATCTTTTAATGTGGCTGCTCCAAACTTCTTTACATATTTGACCCTTCACTTTAGAAAGGGGCCTGAGTAATGAGTAAGAGTAAGAAGATTTTCTACCCTTTCTGTCTGCATAGATGCCCTCATCCTTCCCCTGCGCCCAGCAGAAGCTCTGGGCCAGTCGGGACGCAGTGGCATCTCATAGAGGGCACCCTCCCCTTTCCTGGGGTATATGATTTGTCCTGTCCCAGAGCAGATTTTGGGGTGGGCACCCCCAGTTACTTATTTTTTCCGGTATGTTTTGGCCTGCTTTGATTTTGCATAGATGCCCTCCTCCATACCCTGCACCCAGCAGAAGCTCTGGGCCAGGCGGGACGCAGTGACATCTCATAGAGGACACCCTCCCCTTTCCTGGGATATATGATTTGTCCTCTCCCAGAACAGAGTTTGGGGTGGGCACCCCCAGTCACTTATTTTTTATGATTTTATGACATCATTATGTATTTATGATAATATCAGAAGCCTGATGATTTTGAGTGCATAAATGTATTGTTATTCTTGACGGGGAGAGTCCCCCGATCACAGTGATATATCATACAGGGTACCCCAACATATAGAGACATGTTAAATTTGGTTTGAAGTTGCTGTAGTTGTCAACTCTTCTTTTTTAGTGTTTTGAACTTTCAAGCAAATAAGGAACTGGGAACTAGGAACCAACTTCAGCGTCGTATCAGTTAAATAGATGAAACAGTTGCGGGGGCAGCTGACGTTTTGGTGTATATCTCGGGAACCAGACCACCTAGAACCTTTTTTTTTAAAATTGAAGCTGAGAGTCTGGAGATTAAGGGGTGCTAGCTGGAGAGCTGGAGGCCCCCCCAAAAAACCAGAGACTCCAGCCAATAACTGGAGACCTGGTAACTCTAATAGGAAGTGGTGAGGAGGAAGAAACCATACAGAGAACGGCAGGACAGATGATGGGGAGAAGCTCTTTTCCGCAACAATAACTCCACTTTGCCACGCAACCTCAGAGATCTGCCTAACAGGAAGCGTTCAGGAAGAACCAGCATCACAGAAGTTCATATCGCCAAGCATGTAATTAGTAAACTGTGAAACTATGATGTTCCGAGCATTAATAGGAAAGCACATAAAAGAGGGGGCAGTAAAAGAGGAAGGGAAGGGCCTTGAGTTTCATAAATAACTTTATTGATGGAGGCTGGGAGGGTCTCCTGTTTTGCATGGCCAATCTATGCATTAATAGATCAGATTGCCCGTTTTTAGTTTTCATTCTTTCTTCTTCACTTTAAGGTTTCTGAAAATTTAGTTATAAGTTAATAAGTAGTGCCCTGGAATAAATAATATTTTATTTCCTTGTTAAGGAATTAAATAGGTGGTTCAACATAGTTACGTAACCACAAGTGTAGCCACATCTCTGGTTAGAGGTAAGGCGAAATTTTAGGTAATAGGTATACTTTGTGTTGGGTTTGTAAATAGGAAAATTGGGGAAAGAAATTAGGGAGGGGAAAGGAGAGGAGTGGGGGGGGAAAGAGAAGAACAGTAAGGAGTATAGAGTTTGAAAAGAATAATAGAACAGGAGGAATGGAACAAACAAACATAAATAATCTGTTGAGAGTAACATCATTGAATGTAAAAGGACTAGGGACCTTGATTAAATGCACTAGGCTGCAGAAAATGATAAGGGACATACAACCAAAAGTATTAATGTTACAGGAGATTTACAAAGCTAAATTAATGGATGGGTTTCTAAACAATAAACAATGGAAACAAATTCTTGGCTAAAGGATCTGGTAAAGCAAGAGTGGTAGCTTTGCTCATTCATGAATCACTGGACTTTATGCCCAGTAGAAAAGTTACAGACGTGAAGGGGAGATATGCTTATGTTCGAGGAATCTTAGACTCTCAAATCACCATTACTTTGGTCTCATTTTACACCCCCAACAAACAAACAACTTCAGTTTTTCCAAACTTTGTTGGGGAAACTGAATAAATGTACAAAAGCGCCTGTCATTCTGGGAGGGCACACCAATTTGAATACACAAGGGTTTGACCCAACAAAAAAAAAAGGATAGCGTGCAGAGAAAAGGAAGAGGGATAGGAGAAGTGGGGGGATGACAAAAACAACAAAATGGATATACAAGTTTTTTATGCAGCTTCACCAAAAAGGGCTTAGCGAACAATTCATCCTGCAAACCATAATCATTCTTTCTACTCAAGGCCTCATGGAACATTTTCCATATTAGACTCCATCATTGTTTCTGATGCTTTATTAATAAGGGTACAAAGAGCTGAAACAGGAATAATTAAAGTAACAGATCACGCTCCAATAAATGTAGATCTTGCTAGCTTTACACCCAGATCATAGACACCACAGTGGAGATTAAATCCCAACCTGCTCTCCTCCCTTCAAAGTCAAATTAAGATACAGTAAGGGTTATAGTCTCTCCCCTTAGTGTATAATAATTGTGAAATTATTATATAAATTTCAAATTATGTACATCTATTGGCTTTGAATTTGAACTTAGTTGACAGAGAACCAGAAGAACTATGGAGTGAAGTGAGAGACATGATCAGGGAAGAATGCAAAAAGACAATATCTCTAGTTAAAAAGAGAGAAAAATCTCAATGGATGACTGAAGAAACTCTCAAAATGGTTAAAGAGAGAAGGAAAGCAAAAGCAAAAGGAGATAGAAACACAGTAAGAACCCTAAATGCAACAATACAGCGACTAGTACGTAGAGACAAAGAAAACTATTACAATAGTTATTGTACAGAAATAGAAGAGGACAACAAAAAGGGAAGAACAAGAGCCCTATTTCAAAAGATTAGAGAAATTAAAGGGAAATTTAAACCACGAGTAGGGATGTTGAATAATCAACAGAGGAACACACTGACTGACCAAGATGAAATAAAAGGAAGATGGAAGAAATACACTGAAGAACTCTATAAAAGAGATGCAAGGATGACAGATTCATTCATGGAGGAACCATATGATGAAGAACCAGAAATTTTAGAATGTGAGGTAAAAGCTGCTCTTAAAATACTTGGAAGAAACAAATCACCAGGAACAGATGGCATACCAATAGAGTTGCTACAAGCTACTGAGACTGAATCTGTCCAAATTGTGACAAAAATTTGTCAACAAATACGGAAAACTAAACAATGGCCTGTCATGCTTTTGACCCCCCGCAGGTGCCAAATGCATGCTTCAGACCCAATTCCCCACCCTGGGCAATTGATCTGGAACCCAATACCCCCCTTGCCATGCTTATGCAATCAACACCAACCCTGCAAGGTAGAAGATAGGCTGCCACCACCCCTTCAACTGGTTCCACTCTGAGTTAGAGGAAACCCAGAGCTCAGATATAGATAAACCAAGGATTCCTAAAGACAAGAGCCAAACAAGCACTCCTTGTCCAGAAGCCTTTGCTAAAGCCACAATACACTCCTTTCTGGTAGTTATGGTCAGTGGTCAAGGTGCTGGATTCAGAACCAAATTAGTCTCACTCAATGAACACACAAGGATAACAATAAGTAGCTTTATTAATAAAATATAAGTGCACAATTAATAGCAGCCAAACAGTTCCTCAAAACCACACCCAACCAGGGGTTTAGGTATAACATAAGAGAGTTCACACCCAGAAAACACCAAATAACTAACCTATTCTACTAACTGAAGAGGTAATTGTTGGCAAATCTCATCTCTCCTCAAAGAGATAACATCAGGATAGTAAGAAGCAGTGGAACCCCACATGGTATCCAGAGGAACAACCAGGAGAACAAAGGCTATGGGTCTCATCCCCTGTACTTAAGGAAAAAACCCCAGCAACAGTTCAGGATGGATCAGCCAATCAGGGGGCTTCTGATGCAATCATATTCCCGAAGCTTCTTCATTTTTTCACGCCTTGCAGGTCCCCCTCTCTGATCTCAACCTTCTCAGGCCAGCATGGCCTTGAGTACCAGGCTCCCAGCAAATAGCAGAGCTAAACAGGTGTTTCTATTCAGGCCTCCCAATTACTTGCAGCTGGAAACGAAACTTGAAATTTTCCTCTCACAGAGGCCCATCTCCTCCCAAGATGTAATTCCCACAATTCCCTGTATCTGAGCCATGTTACAAGAAAACCAGGTTAACAAAATTGCAAGTTCATGACATGGCCCACAGACTGGAAGCGTTCAATATATATCCCAATTCCAAATAAAGGGGATCTCAGGAAATGCAGTAATTATCAAACTATTACCTTAATATCCCATGCAAGTAAAGTAATACTCAAGATTCTACAACAAAGGCTCTTACCATATATGGAGCAAGAAATGCCAGATGTCCAAGCTGGATTTAGAAAGGGAAGAGGCACCAGAGATCATATCACAAACATACATTGGATATTGGAACGGAGCAAGGAATTTCAGAAGAAAATCACCCTGTGCTTTATAGATTATAGCAAAGCCTTTGACTGTGTAGATCATGAGAAACTATGGAATGCTTTAAAAGAAATGGGGGTGCGACAGCATCTGATTGTCCTGATGCGCAACCTATACTCTGGACAAGAAGCTACTATAAGGACAGAATATGGAGAAACCCATTGGTTCCCCATCGGAAAGGGTGTGAGATAGGGTTGTATTTTATCACCCTATCTGTTTAATCTGTATGCAGAACATATCATATGGAAAGCGGGATTGGACCAAGAGGAAGGAGGTGTGAAAATTGGAGGGAGAAATATCAATAATTTAAGATATGCAGACGATACCATACTCTTAGCAGAAACCAGTAATGATTTGAAAAGAATGCTGATGAAAGTTATGTTGGAATATACGTGGTTCAACTCCAACTTGTGGGTTGAGGCTGCATGGGGTTAAAAAGGGTAGCTAGAGAGGAGACCTCTTGGTTGCTAGGCTATACCTGTCCTTTGATCTCCTGCTGTCTCTTCCTTCCTGCTAGACTGATATGCAAAGGATGTTTGATCACAGTTCCTTCCCTCCTTCTTACTCCTCCTTTCTCTTGAGAGGGGAGCAGACATATTCCTTTGTCTCTCCCTCTCCTCCATGCATGAGGGCAAGCCCTGGGCTCAGTGTTTGCAGCTCCAACTTAGCTAGTTAGCTAGATATAGGATTCTTTCCTATTAAGCATGTACTTCCAGAATAAAGTAGTTATTTCTTATTTTAAAGCTTAAAAGTCTCTCTCTGGCTAATTTGCAAGGAAGGTATAATCTTTAGCAAGGATTCAAACACACACATAAGCTCACTCAGTACTCTCTGTTCCCAGCATCGCGACTCTCCGACAGGTTACGGGCACCAGGCATGCAAAAAGGAGATCTGAGTAATTAAGGAGCTTTTGTGTTGCGAATCAAAGAAGCTAGTAGAGACCTTCGGAGTTTAGTCAGTAAAGAGTTAAGCCTTTTTCTTAAGGATGGCTACCGTGGCATAACAGCTAAGCCTCAACAAACTATCACCTGGAAACTGGAAGTTATGGTCGTATCGAATGAGAAGTCACTTAAAGCAACAGACGGTGATGGAAGTGATCAGAAATGCGGAACCGGGACCAGATGCCTCTCAGGAAATAAAGAGAGTTTGGATGGAGAAAGATGAAAAAGCACAGGATCTCATAGTCAAATGCGTGAGTAACTTGCAAATCCCTTTGATCCTTGACTGTAACAATGCCAGAGAAATGTGGAATGCACTGGAGTCTAACCACCAGCCAAAAGGCGAAGGGCATTTAATTTCAATGTTATGAAGTCTTATTAACTTGCAAATGAGGTATGATTCATTTGAAGAACAGCTCAGTAAATTTATGGTGTTGACCCAGGGAATAGAGGATGCTGGGACAAGGCTGGACCAGCCCATACAGATTGCTTTGTTTCTAGATTTCCTCCCAAAATCAATGAGTACCTTCTGTCTCATAATGCAACAACAGCAAAAGACTTTAAATGAAATTGTATCAGAAGTGAGAGAGCAATTCTTTCAGGATGCTGCAGGAAAGGACAGCATCTCTTCTTTCCTAAGTAAACAAAGTTCTAGCCAACTGCCAGTCACATGCAGATTTGAAAAACAAAGGGAGAGATCTAAACGCTGCTATTTATGTGGTTCAGAAACTCACCTTAAAGGTCAGTGCGACCAGAAAGGGAAGTCTGAGGGACAAAATAAAGGATTTAAAAAGACATACAAGAAAGATGCCAACAGTGTACAAGTAACTCATGTTGAAAAATGTTATAATAATAAAGTCTATGTAGATTCAGGTGCAAGTGCTCATCTGATAAATGCAAAGACCCTGTTTGAAACTCTAACCCCACGTGGAGGCACAGTCAAGGTTGCTGACTCACGGGAAGTGCCCATAAGGGGGGGAGGGGATGCAAAGCTGGTCTGCCAGAAGCCAAGCGGTACAAAAGAGATTTACCTTAGGAATGCACTCTGGACCCCAGGAATTTCTAATACCGTATATTCTGGCGTATAAGACGACTTTTTAACCCTGGAAAATCTTCTCCAAAGTCGGGGGTCGTCTTATACGCCGGGTGTCGTCTTATTAGGGTTGCCATATTGCCCGGATAGCCGGGTTTTACCCAGATTCTAAGCATGCCACCCGGCGCCCGGCTAGCCCCTTAGGTGGCCCAGATTCTCAGCTTTCATTTAAAAAAAAATTAAGTTTCTAGGTGGTGCGGTTCTCGAGATATATATAAAAACGTCAGGCACCCCCCCCCGGTTAAATCTTTTTTTAAACTACTGTATAGCACTTCGTAGCTTTAACCCCGCCCGTTTAGGATTTCAGCCAATCAGTGAAGTGTTTGTTTGGTGGCAGTGTCTGCAAAACCTCATTGCGAGGCCGGAAAATGGTGATTTCCCCTCCTGTTTATCTGAAAATCTCATAAATTGGGTAGGTATATACATTTCAGTTTTTCCCCCTGTTGTATGTAGGAGTCAGATCCTGGGCAGTGTTTTGAAAACCTTCCCAATAGTTGCTTCTGGGGGTAAAAACAGTGCTAATCCCATATGTCCAGAGTAAATCCTATTGAATTCAGTAGGAATTACTTTTGAGTAGACATGATTATGAATGTGCTGAAAATCAATGGGACTTTGGAGTGAATGTAAAAAAGAATTGTGTTTGTGTTCTCTTTCTGCCCCCCCCCAGTCCTATTTTAAAGCAAGTAGGCAGGGCTTACTTAGGTATTGCAGTTTTTATTCTGTAGGAAACTAATACTGATTTTTAAAAAACTAATACTGATTTTTCTGCAATGACCAATTGGTTTGACAATAAACTATTATATGGGCTGTATGTATTTATACATCAGTCTTTCCAACACCCCTGTGAGGTAGGGTTGGAAACCAGGCAGCTCACAACAAGAAATAAAGCCATTTAAAATCCAATAACCATAAAAACAAGTATAAACAGTTGCAAAACAGTGTAAAGTGGCATGATTCGGAATTTTGGGTTGTGTGAATGAAGTTGCTTTTCACTTGAGGTTGCATTTCTGTCCCTGTTTGAGTAAGCCCCATTGAATACGCTGGGACTTGCTTCTGAATAAATAAATTTAGGATTGCACTATAAATATCTTTACAGTTTGTGTAAATAATAAATATATTTGATAGTTATGCTTATATAAATATTTCTTCATTTATCATATTTTTGGTTTTTGGTTAGGAATCCTGACTGGTTGTGAGATGCTTAGTTTTTTGCCTTATAGGAATCTTGTTGTGGTTGGTATGGTATTACATTTAGGAAAGTGTTACTGCCTTCTGTATTTTTTTTTCCTATTTGCATTTCACTTATCTTTAACCTCACTCCGTTACAGCCATAGAAGCAACAGCAGCATATGCAAGATAATTAACTCCCATTAGTGATAAGAACAAGAATTTATAATTATTATTTCAATTAAAACAAGAGGCTTATCAATACTTTGAAGAGGACCAGATATTTATTTTCTTTCTGAGCCCAGGACTGGGTCTTTCATGATGCCCGGTGTGTGTGTGTGTGTGTGTGGGGGAACAGGAGAGTAGTCGATAAGACAGACATCCTGGCATTGATAATCGAATTAGCAAGGTATGTGTGGGGTTGTTGTATACTTCCAGGCTCAGTTTCATTTTGAGTATGGAGGTGGAACCTGTGTAGATGTGGTTATCAAAGGGAGAAGAAATTTTGAGTTAAGCAAAGCTCTGCTTTTTGTTTGATTAAGCAGGGGTAGTCTTATACGGCGAGTATATCCCAAACTCTATATTTTAACTGGAAAAGTTGGGGGTCGTCTTATACGCCCAGTCGTCTTATATGCCGGAATATACGGTAATTTGATCTCAGTCAGTGAGGCAACTAATAAAGAATGTTCAGTGCTATTTGAACAAGATTCCTGCACAATTTCTCAAGATGGTGTAATTATATGCGCAGCTACTCAGAGAAAGGGAATGTATGAAATTGATCAGCAAAGTCCAGAAGCTAATGTTGTAGAGGACTGCTGTAGCAAGTCATGTTTGCACCTATGGCATAGAAGGCTTGGGCATAAAGACGTTGCAAAGATTAATACCCTTCAAAGGAATAATTTAGTAAGAGGCATGAAAATTGAACCCTGCCAAGAAAATGGGAGATGTACATGTTGTGTGAAGGCTAGAGGTACAAGACCGAGTTTTCCTAAGCAGAGTGAAAAGAAGACTAAGCGCCCCCTAGAGTTGATTCACAGCGACATTTGTGAAATGCCAATTCCTTCAAACGGTGGAAATAGATACATTGTTAGTTTTATTGATGACTGTTCAAGATTCACTGTAATCTATATGCTGAAAGAGAAGGGGCAAATGCTTCAGAAACTCAAAGAATATATTGCAGTGGTGACCACTACATTCCAGAGAAAGCCACAGATTCTACATTCTGACAACGGGGGGGAATACATGTCTCATGCTACCCAGCAGTTTCTGCGTGAACATGGGATTGAGCATCAGACCACTGTACCCCACAACCCAGAACAGAACGGAGTCTTGGAGACAAAATTCAGAACCCTTATTGAGATGGTGAGATCAATGCTAGAAGATGCCAATCTCCCACAGAAACATTGGGGAGAGGCAGTGAATACTGCCACCTATCCACAGAATCGTTTACTAACAAATGTGAATTGCAACAAGACTCCATTCAAATTGTGGTATGAACGCATACTCAGTTTGGCTCATTTAAAGGTGTTTGGATCAAAAGTGTACGGTCACATTCCACACCAGAAGAGAACCAAATTGGACAACACTACAAAGGAAGGAATCTTTGTTGGATATTCTTCAAAACAAAAGGGATATAGAATCCTAAATCCCAAAACAGAAAGGATTGAAATCCAAAGAGCTGTCTACTTTGATGAAGGTCAAGGTGCATTCCAACCAGAAGGGGCACCACTCCAAGACCACGGCAGTGAAGAAGATAAAGTAGAAATACTATACAGTACTACAGATTACAGCAACATGCCAGCACTGGAGGACAGTGAGGAATCAGAGCAAGAAGGGGAACCTGCACAGCCAGAAGGGGCAGCAGAGAGTCCTGTACCAAGACGCTCTAAATGCACCAACAGAGGTGTACCTCCACTGAGACTGTCCTACCTTGCAAGAGCTGATGAACTTCCTGAGCCAGAGGAAAGATACTGAAATTGTAGTCAAGCATACAACAATCAGGACACTCCTGAGTGTCGCTGCCAACAAGAAGATGCAAGTAGAGCAACTAGAAATAAAAGCTGGAAGAGCATGGAATGACAAACTGAACCAAATGCTCTTGAAACAAGGCTATAAAAGGGGCGAAGCAGACAAATGCCTGTATAGCAGATTCAAAAACAAGAAATGGACTTATATTTTGATTTATGTAGATGATTTACTACTGGCTTATGAGAATCCACAATACAAACAAGAGTTAGTAAATAATCTAAGCAAGGAAGTTGAAGTGAAATGTCTAGGCGACATCACATCAGGGCTGTGGAGTCGGTACACGAAACCTTCGACTCCGACTCCTCTATTTTTCTACTGTCCGACTCCGACTCCACCCAAAATTGCTTCCAACTCCACAACCCTGGAAAGGGCTGTAAATGTCTTTTTAAATTGGAAGCTCTCATAGGAGGATTTTTATCGCTGCCTGAATATGCGCTGATCTTGGCATCACAGCATTTGTCTTCATCTGGGTCCTGTGTCATACACTGACACACAAAATGTTTTCCATCTTGAGTTATGGTGAAATGCTCAACTACAGCTGACTTCATGGGAAGCTTCTTTGACATTTTGAATTTATATTTTAAAAAATTTGTCAATCAAAATTTATTTTGAAGCTGGAGTCGGTACATTTCTACTGACTCTGACTCCACCCAAAATTGCTTCCAACTCCACGACTCCGACTCCACAGCCCTGCATCATATACTACCTTGGAATACAAACTGAAAGAGAGGACGATGGATCCTTTCTTCTAAACCAAAAACAAAAGATTCAAGACGTACTTGAGAGTCTAGGACTGAAGAATGCACATCCAGCACCTACACCAATGGAAGTAGGATACTTGAAACCAGACCAGAACAATCAACCTTGGGAAGACAATGAAAGCTACAGAAAAGCTATAGGGAAACTCCTATACATCAGCACAATAACCAGACCAGACGTGGCGGTAGCAGTGGGATACCTATGCAGAAAAAACCAGCTTGCCAAACAAGAAAGACTGGGAAGCATTCAAGAGAGTGGCAAGATATCTGAAAGGCACTGCAAACCTAAAACTAAAACTATCAGCTACTCAAGATCCTAAGCTTCTAGGATATGCTGACGCTGACTGGGCTGGAGACACCAAAGATCGTAAGTCAACCAGTGGAAACTTGTTCTACTATGGGCAGTCACTTATCTGCTGGACAAGTCGAAAGCAAGAGACTAGCACACTCATCTACTGAGGCAGAGTACATATCAGCTGATGAGGCATGCAAGGAAATGCTGTGGCTACGCAAGCTTCTAGGAGACTTGGGCATATCTGAACCAGAGCCCATCAGAATACTTGAGGACAATCAAGCCTGCATAAGACTTGCAGAGTCAGAAGGGCAAAGTTCTCGCATGAAGCACATTGATGTGAAGTTCCACTACCTCAAGGACATAAGGGAGAAAGGACTTCTAGAGATGACCTACTGTCCAACAGAAGAGATGACAGCTGATGCTTTGACCAAACCATTGGACAAAGTCCGACACCGACACCAAAAACTACGAGGCAAGATGCACCTTGTAGAATGAACCAAGTTCTCGTTGAGAAGGGGTGTTGGAATATACGTGGTTCAACTCCAACTTGTGGGTTGAGGCTGCATGGGGTTAAAAAGGGTAGCTAGAGAGGAGACCTCTTGGTTGCTAGGCTATACCTGTCCTTTGATCTCCTGCTGTCTCTTCCTTCCTGCTAGACTGATATGCAAAGGATGTTGATCACAGTTCCTTCCCTCCTTCTTTCTCTTGAGAGGGGAGCAGACATATTCCTTTATCTCTCCCTCTCCTCCAAGCATGAGGGCAAGCCCTGGGCTCAGTGTTTGCAGTTCCAACTTAGCTAGTTAGCTAGATATAGGACTCTTTCCTATCAAGCATGTACTTCCAGAATAAAGTAGTTATTTCTTATTTTAAAGCTTAAAAGTCTCTCTCTGACTAATTTGCAGGTAAGGTATAATCTTTAGCAAGGATTCAAACACACACATAAGCTCACTCAGTACTCTCCGTTCCCAGCATTGCGACTTTCCGACAAGTTAAAGAGGAAAACACAAAAGCAGGACTACAGCTGAACGTCAAAAAGACTAAAGTAATGATAACAGAAGATTTATGTAACTTTAAAGTTGACAATGAGGACATTGAACTTGTCAAGGTTATCAATACCTTGGCACAGTCATTCACCAAAATGGAGACAATAGTCAAGAAATCAGAAGAAGGCTAGGACTGGGGAGGGCAGCTATGAGAGAACTAGAAAAGGTCCTCAAATGCAAAGATGTATCACTGAACACCAAAGTCAGGATCATTCAGACCATGGTATTCCTGATTTCTATGTATGGATGTGAAAGTTGGACAGTGAAAAAAGTGGGTAAGAGAAAAATCAAGTCCTTTAAAATGTGGTGTTGGAGGAGAGCTTTGTGCATACTATGGACTGTGAAAAAGACAAATACTTGGGTGTCAGAACAAATTAAACCAGAACTATCACTAGAAGCTAAAATGATGACACTGAGGTTATCATACTTTGGACACACAATGAGAAGACATGATTCACTAGAAAAGACAATAACGCTGGGGAAAACAAAAGGGAGCAGAAAAATGGAAGGCCAAACAAAAGATGGACTGATTCCATAAAGGAAGCCACAGACCTGAACTTGCAAGATCTGAACAGGGTGGTTCATGACAGATGCTCTTGGAGGTCACTGATTCATAAGGTCACCATAAGTCGTAATCGACTTGGAGGCACATAACAACAACAACAATTGGCTTTGAATACTGGGTTAATTTTTCACATCTTAAGACTAATGAGTAATGTATCACCACATAATTAATTTGCTTATTACACCTTTTATTCTCCTAGTGGACCTATGGGGTTGCACTCAGCTATTTTATGCTCAGAACAGACTCATTAAAATTATAGACCTAAGTTAGTCATGTCCATTAATTTCAATGGGTTTACTTTGAGAAGGACTGGTGCTTGTTACAACCTATAATTTAGAGTGGTATTTAATGCTAGTTCTACTATTGAAGTTAATAGGCATGACTAACTTAGGTTCATTAATTTCAATGGGTCTACTGTGAGTAGAACTTAGCTGAATACAACCCTTAGTATTTTGAACACTATGCAACAGAATCCTGAAGGAGCTTACTCAAATACATCCACAGATGGACCATACTCCCCAGACACAGAATTGCAGCCTTAAAGACTTTGCTTCAGCTTCAGAAGAGAAAATGTCAAATATTCAACATACACCCTGTTAGCATGCCCATCTTCAAAAAGGGCGATTTCTAGTGGTAACCACGTACTTACCTATCTTGGGTGGAGAACCTCTGGCTCGCACGATGCTGCTGAACTACAACTCCCATCAGCCCCAGCTAGCATAGCCAACGGTCACGGCTGATGGGAGCTGTTGTCCAACAGCATCTTGCGGGCCAAAGGTTCCTCACCCACCGAAAGTACATAATAATGTTTCCCATCGGTTAAACTGCACTGAGTTGGAACCAGAGAAGCGTTTGATCCTGGTAGGGTGGTATCTTATCACATTAGTGATTGTAACGCTGGAACCTTTAACTCACCAGTAGGTAGTTTTATCTTGCCCGGGAGCGTCTGGTTTTGGCGCCAAGCAAGCCGCAAGTCACCGGTGCCGTCTGTCTCAGTCCCGGAGTACATGATGAATTCCCGGGAGTGGCTCGGGAGACCCGAGGAGCAAAACTCATCGTCCGGATGGAACCTCGGCAAGTAGGGCGGCACCCTCCCATTCAGCCTTCGCCGGCGTGCAGCGTGGAAAAAGGAGGCAGCTCTCGGGAGTCCGTGGAAGACTCTCCTCCTGGACTGTTCTTCCTTGGCTAGCCGGGGAGCGGCACTGTTTCCCCGTGTCGAGGCAACCGAGAGAGGCGCACGCTCTGCCCGAGCCTTCCCCGAGAGCCTGAGCAGCCGGGACTGAGGCAGCAACTGGGGGAAGGGAGTAGCAAAGCCAGGGCGCCGATCATAGTCGGCGGTGGCGGAGTAACAGCGGTAGCGGTAGCTGTTTCCATTCCCTTCCTCCACGATAACAGCCACTACCGGAGGCCGCTCAATGCTGCACCTTCCGGAGCTGCATGAGGTAAAAAGGCGGGCGGGCAGGCAGGCAGGCAGGCGGCCCCTGGGGTGCGGGTCTCTTGTTGCTGTTTGCTGTCCTCCCCCTCTTTCTTCCCGCTGGCGTGGCAGGTTTTGGGGAGGTGGCAATATCTCTTTGTAAGAGTCGAGAATTAACTTGAGTGAGGGGGCTAGAGGAGGGGTCCTGAGGTTGGAAGTTGAGAGAAAGCTCTATGAAGTGGATGGAGAGTGGCCTGTGCCCTCCGTTGGGGGGAAGGGGGTGACTGTGTGGCCTCCATCCCTGAGGTAGAGGCAAGGCCTGCCTGGATGGAGAGCTTAAGATTTGACTTGGGGAGGTAGCCGGCTGGGACGGTGTTGTTTTTGGAATTCCACCCGTCTCCTCCTCCCCTCCTGTTGGCTTCTGTGTCTCCTGATAGTTTTGAGGCCTAACAGTTTAGGCCTCGCCTCCTGTCGTGGTGGAAGTGCCTGTCTTGGAATCTTTCGGTGGCCCAGGATTTTCCTTTCTCTTCTCTTGAGATTATTTTTTGAGGGGAAGGGGATCTTTCTTCTTAATTTTTGTTTGGTCTGGATTAAAATCTCATTGTGAACCGCGAGGCAGCAAAACTAATCATGCTAGGCTTAGAGCGGCCGCCCAATGAAAGGGGGCGATGGAGAAGGAAGGAGTTGGAGGGAGAGCGCTGGGTGGTGCTGGTGGGGGAATCGGGTCAACCCCGGGTTGCGACTTGCAGGGGAGAAAGGCATGGGGCCTCGCCGACAAACACAGAGGCCTTCTTTTGAATCAAGGTTTAGAAATGGGAGAGGAAAAAAAAGGTTTAGAAAGTCTCTATTCCGCTGAACTTTTGTTTTCTGACCGATAGAGGCCGGTAGAGGACTGTGGAGAAGGAAACTTTATAACTAGCAGCACTAGGATGGATTTCCCATCTGCCCAACCAAAGCCTCCTGCCGACGGCAAAATCATCTTCTACCCTCCTGGAGTTAAGGAAATCACTGATAAAATAACTAACGATGAAGTAGTCAAACGTCTGAAGGTAAGAGCTTTTTCTTTATTCTAATTTGCCCTTCACCATATTTTTCTCTTCCCCTCAAAAAAAATCCTCCCTACCTATTTATCTTATTGGCTTTGAACAAGCAAAAGGTTTTAGAGTGTTATTGTCATACTTTGTAGCTTCAGATACGTACGCCTGTTTTGCTAATGTGTCTACAGTATTGTTTTCATTTTCGAAAGTGTTGTGGGAAGGTAATGTAAAATTTTGAGGTGGATTGCTTATGATTTTTAAACTTGGTAGAAAATATCTCTAAAAAGGTGAGACTGTACATACGGGTTATGGTCAACTGAAACACAAAGCATTATGGTAATTCTAATTTTTTTGTTCATTTGATAAGCAGTTATAAAATTATTTCTAGCTCCCAAAGTAGGTACTTGTACAGAGTCACTACTTTCTAAAGATACCAATGGGACAAAAGTTTAGAAAGTTTTTATATAAATGTCATATCTAAGGAAATATACTAAATATATATCCTCTCAGATCATATTCAGGGCTCCACATATCTCTTTACAGAGTCATTTATGATATGTGCTTTTCCCCAAGTTTTCCATCAATTGCAGTGCATTTTTGGAAGGATATATATATTTTTGCTTATTTTTACAGAAGGCAGAAAGATCTGCTTCTGTCTTCTGCAAAAGCCTATATCCCATTATAGAGAGGGTGAAATCATTCAGTGTAAGGCTGAAGGGAGGAGCCTGGGTGAGCTGCTGTAGAGTGGTGGTAAGGCAGCGGTTCCAGTGGCAACCAAGATGCAGTCCAGTGGTGCTGTCAGCTCCAGTGAGGAGGGATATGTCTTGGTTATCAAGACAGCTGGACATGCTCTAGGCAGCTCCTTCCCTGGGAAGAGAAAGATACATTTGTTTGATTGTCTGGGCAACTGGACCTGCAAGCTCTGGGAAACTTTCAGGAATAAGCAATCAGGGCCTGGGAAATGCATCAATTTCCTTAACATGCTGTGAATGGATTTTTTTTTTCATATTGAGAATCTGTTTTTATACAGTTGCTGTGAAAGATTGCCACTAGGCTGGAAAAACAGTGTGTGTATATTTAGGTCATCATGGTAAAATCTGTCTTTGCTGAGTTGTCTGGTGAGGATTTTGATTGTAGTCCATGTGAATCCAAAGGCTGTGTTATAGTTATTATTACATTAGAATGAAGCCAGGATGTTTCAAAATGTCAGCTTGGCACCATCTTTTAAAGTTTTGTCTGTATACTGTTTTTTGCACAGTTAATCTTTGCCCCATATTCTGAGAAGTTTTGAGAGAGCTGCACATGAAGCAGGTTATAAGTGTTTGTGGCAAACTGTCCTAAGATACATTAATATCTTGGCACTAGTTACAGGTTACATGAATGGAGAAATATGTATTTTGTAGATTTCAGTTTGTTGATTAAATCCAAATAAGTATATTTCAACAAAGAAACTATGGGTTTGTCCTAACTGTCTTGTTATAACATAGTAGTCTACAAAGCTGGAGCAAACTGTTGTGCTTAAAACAACAGTTGGGTTTCCATTCATATTGTAGGTATTGGTTATCATTATCCTCTGTTAACATTGTAGTTGAACACTTTAGTTACTGGTGTCATCTTGCTACTAGCATTGGTCCTCTTCCACTCTTCAGCGGTTTGTAGTGCCTCCTGTATGTTATCTGGTTTCCATTCTAATTTTGCACCAGTGAGGGAGTTTTCTGGTGAAGTGAAAGAGTTTCTAAGTCCTTTCTTGCAGAGGTATGCTATGTTGGCTACTTGTATAATTTTTATCTTATGATTAAAGTTCTAGTCCTCTACCTGGCAACCTGCTAAAATGTCTTTGTTTCACAAGCTTCTTTTTGCTGGGCCTGTGATCCTGATATTTCATAGCCTGACTTACCTTGTCCACTTTGCCAAGATCAATGGTAGTTTGAGATTTGATTCCTACATATCCAGGTTCAGCCAACAGACATTCTAAATGATGATTTAAATTAGGAATGAGCCGTAACAGGTCTTGGGCTTGCTTGCTTTCCCTCCCCTTCCTCTTCTTTTGCCCTCAAAAGAAAGCTGCAGTTCCATATTACACAATGGAAAGCCAGTGTGGTAAAGTGTTAGATGAGGACTAGGTTCAAGTCTCCACTCAGCAGTCTCTCAGCCTAACCTGCTCACAAGATTGTTGGGACAATAAAATAATGAAAGGGAGAACTATCTACGTCACCTTGAGCTTCTTTGAGAAAATGTGGGTTATAAATGTAATAAATAAATATGAGCTTGGAGAATTGTGGTTTGCTAAGTTTAATTCCTACCTGTGATAGGCCAGGAAACATCTTGATTCAAGCATAAATAGATAAATTCAAACTTCTTTTGAGTTATAATTCAGTAATTTAACATTGGAGTCTCTTTTAGAAATTCCTTAGTTGGAGAATGGTAATTTTCAGGTTAGTGGTGAAGTAGCCTGAGATTGCAGTGATCTTTCACTGCTTTCTGAATGTTAGCACTTCTGATAACAAATTTCTGTCCTTTTATTCTGTGTAAGAAACTTAGCAGTTTGTCCTACATTTTTTAAAAAAGAGAAGATCATTGCTGGTTGGAGATGAGCAGGTGCATGAGCCCCTGATGTTCTGGGTGATTTTATTAGGCCCTGTGTTGCCAGAGTGAATATGAGGACAGAGTTTGCATCAGGGTTTGTTGCAGAGTCTGGTCCCTGGGTTTGTATCTGTTATGTGAATTGTTACCAAGTAGTAATAAAAAGTGGGCTTCCTATAATCAAAGACAATGGCATAGTTTCAGTGGAAGTTAGAAGCATGCAGATATATATAATGGCCAGTGGGTTTCTGTTTTATAAGGCAGTTCATACATGTCCAGTGTGGCTGCACAGTTGTGTTGCAAAGGTAAACATTCTGCATGGGATAGTCCACAGTCAGGTTGATGAGTGAAAATTGTTGAAATCCTGGAGCATTTTTCAAGGTCATCCTGCCCTTGGGACCAGATGATATCCGTGTGTATTGGGTAGAGAAGAGATCTATGGGGACATGAGCTGAGGAACTGTAATTCTAAGTCAGCCATAAATAAGTTGACATACTTTTGAGCAATGCTGATTAGTACTCATCGCACTGCCAGTGACCTGAAAATGCAAGTTCTCCACAAATTTAAATAAGTGTGGGTGAGAACTAGTCATGAAACAGTTGCCGCAGCTTACTATTCCTTTTGTAGGTAGTAACTCTGGGGTAACCATTTTCATTGAAGCATTTGGGGGAGGGGTGCCACCTCATAACAGTAGAAAACAGTTTTGTCTAGTGTTACATCTTCTTCCCCTTCCAGCCAAAAACTCTCCTTTGCCACTCTCTCCACATCTGCAGGATATTGGTAACAAATACAATTTATTGGAATACAGTTCATGGAGATTTGAGGAAGCAGAAATAACTGTTAGGTACAGAGCACTGGAACTGTTTTTGCCTTCCTTGGGATAAGCTAACAAACCAATTAGCTGGTGTGAAACTAATAACTGAGCAGGAATCTTTCCTTTTTTCCACTATATTGTGATTGGAGTGCACTGAAACAAGGAGTTACCATGCTGTTGGTGTAGGTTACTGTTGAACATGCCTTCTGCACATGATCAAAGATACACTCCTATAGTGTTACTTTGCATGGTCCAGGGTTTCTGGCTTAAATCAAGTCTTGTGAAAGGTGACAGAAAGAACTGTAGTAAAGAAAAAGGCAGTCATGAGGAAGGAGATATGTGGTACAGGAAATGTGTGGTGCTAAAAGGCACAGGAGACAAACATTTTTATGTGAAGTGTGCTACTAAAAGCAAGCATACTGCAAAGCTTGTTAATTGATGATACAGAGTTTATTTATTATTTATTTTATTTTATTTAATTTATATACCGCCCTAAGCCCAAGGGCTCTCTGGGCGGTGTACATAAAATAAAGCAATCAGGAATATATAAATACAATAATACGATAGAATCAAACCAACAAAGGTAAACAAAAATAATCAAACAGTAGCAAAATACAACAATACATATAATAATCAAACAATGAGAAGCTAGAAAATGTGGAAAAGGGGAATTTATGCATTTTGTAGTGAAGTGGTTAAAGTGAATTATATGGCACAGAGGAAGTATCACTTATGAGGATGCCACAAGGGGAAAAGGTGTGTATTGTAAAGACATGGTAGTGTGATACAGAAGAAATGTGTATCAGGGATGCACATTAAAACATATGAACATGCACATATCATACATGGTAAACAAAAAAACTAGGATCAATCCATCTTTTCAGGTTGTAGTTAAGAGAGGGTTGTGGGACTTAAGGGGTGGAAGACCATGTTTGTAAAGCATCTGTATTTTGGTAATTGCTGATTGCTCTCATTAAGAGAGAATTCTTACAAATACTGTCACTCTTTCTACCTGGAAATAATGATATTGAATACAGTTGATTAGCAGCTCATAATCAATTATTTAGAACATTATCTAAAGAACTCAGAGCTTAATGTTATGTTCCAATTGATGGGATTCTTTTATTTTGTGCTGGGACTGGCTCATTTGCAATGTTGGCTACTCAACTTAATTATTCATAACTAAAAACAAAGTAGTGCAGTTCAGTATTATGTTGGTACAACATTTGTTGTAATTTGTTATATTAAAAAAGCAATAGAGATTTTTATATATAAAAACATTTTTGTTGTATTTGAGTTTATGTACAACTGAAAGTACTGATAATATAGTAGTAAAAGGCTAGGGTTATGTCCTGTTCTCACCAGGCTCCTAAAGAGGCAAGAGACTTCTCAGAAAAAACTCAAGTGAGAGCAGCTCAGGGGCAGTATCCAGGGGCAGTCTGAAGTCAGAGTCCAGAATCTACCACAACAACAAAGACACAAAGAAGGTTCAGAGCAGTGCAGGGACTGGAGTGAAGCAGTCCATAAGCAGCGCAGGTCAAGGACCAATAGGTCCAGAGTAGTCCAAGGTTGTGTCTGGCATCAACAGTCAGTCTTCAGACGGGTCAGGTACAGAGCTGGTGTATAGACGTTCCAGCAGCTCTTCCAGTGCAGCACTGAGGTTTTTATGCTGGAGCTGCTGAACCACACCCCAAACCTCAGCTGACTGCCATTAATCCCCTGCAGTCAGACCTTTACTCCCAAGAAGACCGGGCCTGAGGTCAGGCACTCGTCTGGATGGGCTGGGTTTCCATTTGGCATTTGAGGCGATGCCTCTGTCTTGGGCTCAGGGCTGTTCAGCCTCTATATCAGAGGCCAAACTTGACCCGGGTGTCAACGGCCCCTCCTGGGCCTCATCACAGGACCCTGGCTCCTTACCCTGAGATGGAGCCTGAGACAGGGCTGGGTCCAAGACCAGTGCCTCCTGGGCTCCCTCTGATGAGAGGACTCCCCTGGCTGGGGCCTGACAGATTTGAGAAGGTGGAAGGAGGCACTACTAAGACAAATAGGATATGGACAATTCAGTATAAACTTGGAGATTTTTCTCCATATCCATGAAAATCTGGTATTTAGCATTAAAAAAGAGAGAGGGAGAGTTAAAGTTCCCATGAAGTCAGGTTCTGTACTAATTTTTGGTTATATGCATGGAGTGAGCAGAAAGACATGGAATCCATGAAATCCTCTACAAAAGTTCTGTGAATGTTTAAGATGGGAAGGTAATGTGGCACTCTCCAAATGTTGTTGGGACTATAGCTTGCATTATCCCTGACAAATGGCCAAGGATGATGGGAATTGTAGTCCAGCAGCATCTGGAGGGCACCATGTAGCCTACTTCTAGATTGAAGGATAGGGTGTTTTACTACAGAATAGAAGCTGCATGTCCTGCAGAAACCTACAAATACTGTACCACCTTCAGAGGAGTAATTTTTCTGTCGGATCACAGCAAGAGAAGAATGGGCTAGATCTCCCTGTTCTCCTGCTGCAGTCCTAATAATCAGGCCTTCTCCTACTGCTGGTATTGGTAGTTTTTTTTTTTTTAAAAAAAACCCTGTTCATTAAAAATACACTCTTAGTTTGGCCCTAAAGTGGAGATAGTATGCTCTGCACATCCTGAGGCACACATTCCAGAAGCTCAACTCCAGCCTCTGGAATTCTTTAGAGTGAGGATGACTGCCATTGACAGTTTAAAAGTTCATTGGTGGAAGGGTGTGGAGCACTGGCCTTTCAAGTGGTGTACCACCTCAAAGCCCTATTTCTTCCCTTTCCATCCATCCTACAAGATTCCTTCTAAATTGTAAGAGGTAAGGCTTTTGCAAGGAAGGTTTGATCTTAGAGAATATAGAATTTTGTGCGTGTTAATTCTTAGCCCAGATATTCCTTTCCTCATAGGATCATTGGGGTACATCAGACGCATGTGTTACAGTATGTGCAGTCTATCCACATGATATTGTCTTAATGGAATGCTGGCTCTGATATCTCCAGACATGCATTCTTATCTACATCCTTTCCCTGACTCTCTTTTTTTTTGGGGGGGGGGGTGTAGGAGAAAAAAAAATAAGAATGATCAAGTGCATACACATGATTTAAATAAGTTGGGATATGTTGTATTTTCATAGGAGATTGTTTAGTGGTACATTGTTCAATAGATTACCAGGATATTTAACTTATTAAACATTGCTTTTAAATTGTTGAGTTCAAGAGGGAAGCTTACTTTTTGCAGGTCTTATAAATTATGTGTTTGACACACTCCACAAGATACCCTCAGGAGCCAAGGGCCCTACAGGAGATACAAGTCTTTCACCAAAGTACTCACCAGTGAGGGCAGGGTTGTAGATACAGCACAGTTGAAATAAACCAAGGCTAAGCACTGAGAATCAGTCTACATCCAAGCATGATCAAGAGACAAAGTCAGGCAACTATCCAAGGTGAAGATCACAGGGAGCATATACAAAGTACAACACAGCAAGGCAGGGGAAACTAGGAGCTGGAGACCTGTGTTGTTTCCAGCAACTAGAAGTCTCAAGAGGGAGGCCTTATACACTCTAGCCTCCTAAACCACCCCCTAACCACAGCTGCTGGCAGTGAAAGAGCATCAGGAATTGTTTCCTCATGAGTAGACACCCATTCATGAGTAGAAGAATGACTCTGGGTCCGTACATGTATACTGTATTGTTGCTCTTTGGCTTGAACCTGAAGCTTTGGCATTAATGCTTGAGGACGGGGGGGGGCACTGACCATTTATTTAATTACATTTATATCCTGCCCTTCCTGTTGAAGGAGCCCAAAGTGGCAAGCAAAAAGCATTAAAAAAAATCTTAAAAACAATTTCAATAGAAATGCAGACTGGGAAAGATTTCTACTTAAAAGGTTTGTTGGAAGATGGAAGTCTTAAGCAGGTTTTGAAAAGACAACAGAGATGGCACCTGTCTAATCTTAAAGGGGAGAGAATTCCAAAGTTTATGTGCTACAACAGTAAAGGCCTGATTCCTGTATTGTGCAGAATGGATCTCCTGATAATATGGTATCTTCAAGAGGCCCTCAGCTGCAGAGCTCAATGAATAACTGAGTATATAAGGGGTGAGACAGTCTTTCAGGTAGCCTGGTCCCAAGCTGTATAGGGCTTTATATGCCAGAACCAGCATCTTGAACCAGTAGCTAATTGGTAGCCAGTGCAGTTCTTTCAACAGTGGGGAAACATGTTGGCGATATCCTGCCCCAGTAAGCAGTCAAGCTGCCACATTTTGCATCAGCTATAGCTTCCGGACCAACTTCAAGGGCAGTCCCACATAGAACACACTGCAGTAATCCAGCTGTGGAGGTTACCAGTGCATGGATGACAGTGGTCAAGTTATCTGGGTCCAGAAATTGATGTAACTGAAGCTGGTAAAAGGCCCTCCTAGCCACTGAGGTTACCTGGACCTCTAGTGAGAGATAGATCCAAGAGCACACACAGGCTACAAACCAGCTCTGTCAGGAACAATACAACCCTTCCTCCTGTGCCTGTTCTGGGGGTTCTTAATCAGGTATCAACCCGTAAGACTCCTCAAGGGGATCTTAAGCATTGAATCCAAGGAGCACTTGATCTGTGGGGTGTCTGGGTTGTCCTTTGAGGACTCCGTGGCTGGGACACAGTCAGGGCTAGGCATGATGGTGTTCCAGATGCAAAGCTTTGGCAGCTGCTCCTTAGTAAGTATATAGATGCCCATCTGTAACTGCTCTCTGGTTTGCTTCCTGTCTGTCCTTGCTGTTTGCTGGCTGTGTAATAATTTAAAGATAAGACTGGGAGAATAAATGTGAATCATGCATATAACCAACAAATCACTATTTAGTATTTCTATGTTAGAGATTGATGTGCAGAACAATGGCAGCTATGGAGCAGGCTTCTAGGTAGTCTCATTCTAGGAGAAGAGCAACGCAGACAAGTACAACAGAGTATATGTAATCTTCCTCTGAATTATGGTGTGAAAGCTGCTTGGACAGATTTACTTGGAAGTTGACATAAGTAATTGTTCTATCTTTTTTGGGGGAGGGGTGTTATTTGTGTTTGTATTATGGCCATCAGGTGCCTCATTTTCACCAGGACAGAATACTAGTCTGTGAGTAAAAACATCTTGATTATATTTTTGTGCATATTCTTCTAAAAAGGTTCTTGTTTGTGAATACTGTGATTTCTTTGGCCCTGAAGAAAATACTTTTAGACTAACTCATTTGAGTCTTTGAAGTGAATTGGAAATAAAAGTGTGTCATCAGCTATAGCGGCATTCCTGTCATATGTATACCAGTAATTAACAGCCAACTTGCATGTGCAGGATTACTATGATGGTTTCCTGGCAACATAAGCGAAAGTGTCAGGAAACGCGAGGGGCCCCTAAGGACTGAATGCATGCATCAGCCCTGTATTTGGAGTGAGAACTATGCCTTAGGTAGTTCAGCTTCTCCTGTGATCTGTTAAGACACTGTATTTATCATATTCTGCTTTCTGAAAATACTTTAAAAAAAAGACAGCTTTTAAATAACTGTGATAGTAACAATGTGAACAACAACCAGTGTCTTAGGTTGAAAGTATAAATGTATGTGGGATGGCATATTTACTATTTATATTGGTTTAAAGTCTTTGTTTACATGTGATTCTACAAATACATTTGGTAAATACAATAAATTATTGTTTATAAGAAATGACAAAAAAGCAACAAATAGGTTTGTTTAAAAATAACTCTTCAAATGATATAAGTCAATTTCAGTCATCCAACAGTAGCATATCAATTTAAAACAAAATAGACAGCAAGGGCAAAAACAGGGATGTAATGCATTCATAGCAGGAGCTTCCCCAGTTACATGTACCAGTAATCAGTGTCCAAAGATTTTTTCCCTAAACAACCAGAACTTAACATAAATGGAGAACCCATTTCTTGCCTTACCTTTGTAATTCTGGAATCAAATATAATTAACATTTTGATGCACTGTCATTAACAAACTATACCTTTATCACAGTAGCATGCTAGGAAATTTAGACTTTTAATAATAAATTTGGTAAATAGCCAATAAGCCATCCATGCCATAGGTCAAAACCCCACCCAGATACTTGACCTTTTTTGTTTTTAGCACAAATTGATATGGATACTGGTTTTAACAACTTGTACAATGAAGTGAGCAAAAAAAACCTTATCAATGATTGAATCTTTGTTCCAACTACTGCAGTTTTATAAGGTTGGTAAGAGTCAGTGGGAAAAAACAAAATGGATTATGTTTTTCTTTTGATTGTGTGACAGGACCTTTCATCTATGAAAAGCTAAATTAGTGTACTGGATTCTTTTGATGAGGTTTAA
Source organism: Rhineura floridana (assembly GCF_030035675.1). Lineage (NCBI taxonomy): Eukaryota > Metazoa > Chordata > Lepidosauria > Squamata > Rhineuridae > Rhineura > Rhineura floridana. Next base: position 24,969,124 of record NC_084488.1, on the reverse strand, counting down.
TGTTTCGGCCCTGCTTTTTATCAGTTCCCCAATATTAACATTGCCTTTACAGCTGACAAAGAGCTAAGCAAAACATTAGCAGTCCAGTGTGAATTGAACTCTGAGACATTAGTCTGGCAAAGCCTAACAATATTGTTCTTCTACATCTCTATTAAGATTGAGTTAGTATGCTAAGGCTGCTGCCCTATGTACACTTACTAAAATTAATGGGACAGAGGTTTTGAATAAGGTAAATCTAAGATAAATGACTTGGCAAAACTTATTTTGAATATCTTGTATGAAATGCACTTTAGGATTAAAGAGTTGATAAAGTAGATTAAAGAAAGTAGAACAGTGTGTGTGTGTTTATTTATTTATTTGTTTTATTTTTTATTTTATTTTTTACTTGTATACTGCCCCATAGCCGAAGCTCTCTGGGCGGTTTACAATAACTAAAAACAAATACAATTTAAAATACATCTTTTTTAAAAAACAATTTAAAACACAATTTAAAACAATATAAATCTTAAATTTATATTAAATTAAATTTAAAACAATATATAATCTTACAAATTATTCAGAAGTTAGTTTTCATTTTACTTCGATGAGACTGTTAAGTATTTTATTTCTTGTTGACATGCAACAATTTTATTTATAAGTAAAATTATTTACCTAACAATATTTGTGTCATCTGGAAGGACAATTCCAGATTTTAAAGTGCAAAGAGAGAAAATACAGCTAGGGTCATAGCTCCATCTCAAGAGACTGCTGCATCCCGGAGATTTGCTCTGCCATGGAGGCAGAAGTGAACTGAAGAATTTATGAAGCTGGTGCTGAGCATATGGAAGATAGAAGCAGACATGCAACTGTAGACCATGGTTTGTCTGCTGTACTCAAACTATGATTACTTATTTCCCAATGCAAGTTGCATGCTAAATCGGTTCCCAATCAGTTGAGGGGGTAAGGACAGTTTCTGGTAACTTTTCAGATTCAGAGTATTGTGGGAAAGTCACATCACTGCTAAACAGTGTATGAAAGATCCATAGCTTTTGATTCAGAACTTTTACTTTGTGCCTCATAGACTTCAAAAAACTGAAGCTTTTATCACGAGTTTGTTTGTTCCCTTGATTATATGTGTATACTTTGAAACATTCATTGTTTATTTCACTTGATTCAATAAGTGGAGGGATCTGACACATGTGAAAAGAAGAGACAGACTGAGACTATGTTGCACAAAGACCTTACCCTCATACTTGAAGGAACAATCACCCTTACCAGAATCCTATCTAAAGAGGTTTTTCAATTTTTTAAAAAGTACTCATCTAGTGTCATCCTAAGAGTGTGGCTTGTTCACTAATTCAGACAAACCCAGTACCAGTATCACTGTTGATGTGTTACTACTTTTGAATCTTGGATCTAGGAGTTTGGCAGAATTTTAATTGCCTATAATTATATTATTTTTAAAAAATGTGAATATTGTTTAAGAGCACCATCCTTAGTTTTTTGCAGCAGTTAAAAGTGAACATCAGGTGAGGAGATTCTTTCTATTTTCCCCAGGTTTTTTCCTATGCCATCACATCTCCAGTCATCCAGTGATGATGATACTTATTCTGCTAGGGGGTCTAGTCAAAATTAGCTTGAACCTTCCCTTATGTTGGGAAAGGTTTTGAATGATTGATTGATCTGCAGCAATTAGTGCTCCTGAATGCCTGTCAGTCCAGCTATTGATCTTGATTTTGAACACAAATCTCAGGTTACAGATTAACAGTAGACATGGTTGCTGTTCATTATATTTTTTCAGTGATCTTCAACTGAGATGTGTTATTAGAAGACTGATGTGTTTATGGCACTTGAAAAATCTGATGTGTTTATGACACCACAATTCATTACTTTGTTCATTCATGATATGGGAGTCCCAGAAATAGTGGCAGATACTTACTTTCCAGGTCCCTGGTTCTTTATTCAGGCAATTTCATTCAGGTTCCATTTTGCATCTGTTTTGGTTAATCTGTAGGAAAGGCTGTCGGGTGAGGCCATGTGGAATTTTGATTGGCATTCTTTTCAGTCAACTCCATATCTTTGTGCTTGCATAGTGTTTGGTGTGAATGCAAAAGAGAGCATTTCTGACTACGCATGGGCTGGCCTTCTCTCTTCTGATTTGGCATAGCCAGTCACTAAATGTTTAGGAATGAAGCCAAAGTTTCTAGAGAGAGGGTGAGCAGCTTGTAAGAACACTTGGCAAATGGTATATTGGGTGACATCTAATTAGTGTTCTTAGTGCTGTTGCATCCATGGATGCATCTGCTCATAGAAGAGGAAGTGAGATAGGTTTTCTTCCCAGTTCTTTCAACCCTGCAAAACAGTTTTTTGGGAGGTGAGTAGGCTGGAGACTTGCAGGGGAGAAAGAAATGGCAAAAATTGCTTCCCCTCCTTTTCTGTGAGCAAATGCCTCCCACTGGATCAAAAGTCTTTGCAATCATGCAAGAGCACCAATTGGATATCGCCATATGCTTTTGGTGTGTGTATTGCTTTTATCAGGGGTCACCAACCTTTTGGACTAGGTGGCACACTTGAGAATTTGCTGTGGGGGCCAGTTGCAAAATGACTGCCATGAGGGCATTGCAAAACACAAAACTAGAGAGAGTACAGTCATGGTGATGTTTTTCCCATGACTGTATTTCCATACTAGAAAAAGCTTAACCTGTTGGAGTTCTTCCTCCAATACAATGTTAAGTGCAAAAGAACCCTCATTTTCCCCCATGCCAACCCTAAGCCAAAGCCTATGCTGCCATCCTGTACCCATGTACCTGGGAGTAAGCTCCATTAAACACAATGAGACTTACTTCTGAGTAGATATGTATACTGTTGTGCTGTATGTTAACTGTACTGTGAATAATTAATGAGTGACTTTAAATGTCTTTAGGAGACATACCTGTCTTTTTGGGGGTGGGGAGATTTTTTCACATCCCCCCCCCCCCACATGCAGTAGTGGTATTCACAGAAAATAACTTCTAGGGGCTACTTGATCTCAGATGACCCACACATCCACACGCATGCACACAGAGGAAGATGCATCCTGGTTGCTAGGGGAAATGGAAGGGCAAACTGTGGAGATTCAAAGAACTAGAAAATGAGACAGGATCAGGAAAAGTGAAGTGAAGGGGAGGGGAAAAGCTGCTGTTCAGGACCCCAGAGATTCTTGACTTCACTATTTGGTTAAAAATGCTGATAGGCAGAAGCAGCCAGAAATTGCTTAGATGGCATCTGCACATTTTGCTTCATAAACTTCTTAATAGGAGGGATAGAGACTATTTTTTATAAATGAAAGCTGAGAATCTGGGGCTCCTGCCTGGAGGTACCATTAAACTGGCAGGTGCTACGTTAGTGACCCCTGGCGTATAGAAATAGTGTAAAAGTTCTTGCTACCATCCTGCCCACTTTAGCAGCATTCTATTGAAGATTGACAACAACTTAAAGCAGGTGTGGAAACATTTGGGCTCCCAGATGTTGCTGAACTACCAACTCCTATCAGGCCCAGCAAGCATGGCCACTGGCCAGGGACAATGGAAACTATAGTTTAGCAACATATGGAGAGCCAAAGGTTCCCCTCAACTGACTTAAATGTTAAGCAACAAAAGGAGACGCTCATGCCTAGAGTTCTGGTGAAGTGCAAAAGTACTTTTTTATTTATTTTATTACTCTCTCTTGATCCCATCATCAATTCATTTAATCTTCAATACCACCTTTATGCCAATGTCTTACAACCCTTACATCTCTTACTGTTCTATAGCTGATCCTTCTTGCTTTCAAATCTCTGCCGCTTTCTCTCCTTAGCCTGTTTAATATTATAACTAAATGGGTTAAAAATAAGCTGTTTTAGTACGAATGAGCAGTATGTGGTGCACACAGTTAACACAGAGCTCACTTTGCTGTTCCAAGAATCTGACTTGTCATGACTTCTGAACACAGGCTCATGGCCTGTTTCACTCCAAAGAAGCCATGAGGTTATAAGCCAAGAATAAACCTTGGTTACCACTCATGGTTTGTCCAGAAAGAAATCATGTGCCTGGGTTTGGATGATGTGACAAGCCAGACTCTGGCATGCTGTGGGGGAGGAGTGGAGTAACAACTCTTAGCATCATGCACCAGCATGCATGTTCACATTAAACCATAGTTTTTTTATCTAAGGTTTAATGTAACTTGCAAACCAGGCTGTGTTGAGCTCTCAATTACAAAACAAAAAACAAAACGGCAAACAGTGCTGACAATAACACAATATAATTTTACTGGCTGTGTCCTTGGAAATTTAAAATATCAAACTATATTCTATTGAAAACATTTATTTTATACTGCATCTAGTGTTAGGGGCTTTATAAATAATTTTGGTTAAATTAGTTCTTAGACTGAAATTGTGTCAGTGACAGACTTTGGAGTGCCCTTTGTATGCAGAATCTTCAATGCTGTCCTTCCTCCTGAGAGCTTATGCTGGTTATTGTGGTAGATACCAGCAGTAAAAAGCTGTTTGAACTTAGGCCTACTTCTTACTAAAGTGGTAAACCAGTACCACTTCAGACATCAAGTGGGTGCTGTCATGACTGAATGCTTTTCTGTACAAAAAGTTCCCTTGACATAAAAACTTAAATGTAACAGAGAAGGTTTGTAGCCTAACTTCTGCATGGCATGCTTGCTTTCTATCTGCAGATAAATCTTTGTATGAAGCAGCATTCAGGGAGTCCTCAGCTATCTGAAATAGAACTGCTTAGAGTTGTGCATACCACCTCAGCAAGAAGCAGCGACAGGACATTAACTGGTAGCAAATGGGTGGGGGTAGGCACTCACTTCTGTCCCTTAGTTTTTGAATGCAAAGTGTGCATTCAGAATACTACTTTCTTATCCTTCTGTGTCAAAAGTCCCAAGTTACAGCATTGAGATATGGAAGAAGATGATTGTAGCAATACAGAGTGGTCCATTCAGTCTTGCTGTAATGGATCAAGTAAAGTGCATGCCAGCACATCATCTGTCTTGTGCCCATGCAAGGCAAGTCATTAAGTATTTTACTCTTACTGTTAATTTATCTTAATTTTATAATCACTCTGTCCTTGTTTAAGAAAAAAACTTAAAGCAGTCTTACAAAAAGCATCCATGAGTGCCATCAGCAAGTGCCTGGGCTCCTATTGGGACAAAGGGCAGGATGTAAATCTAACAAATAAATAAATAAATAAATAAATAATAAAAAGTGTATCTTGCTACTTTTGAATGCTTGACTAAAAGTTCAAATAGTATAGAAAATCTGCTTTGTTAGTGGATAAATTCTTGCACATATGTGATTAGACTGTGTGTGGTCCTTTCCTGAGCATGGTTTTATTCAGTATAAAAAAATTTCATGCAAGCTTTTATAAATCTTAGGCTGCAGCTCCACTGATGCAGAGAACTAATATGCTCACAGCAGAGCTTCCTCTTTCTGTCCTGTACCCTCGAGTCCCCCGTGCACCCTCAAAATCAGCTCTGGAGGGTTGGTGAACCCTCTGGAGCAGTTTGGGGGGCACGGGGGAAGGAAAGGAAATGGAAATCCCATTGTGTCAGCATTGGATACAACTCTTAAATTTTTATTAGCTATTTGTCTATATTTGTTGTTGGCTTGCATATTTTCCATATTTGAAAAGTTTAGCATTTATACAAAACATCCTATTTACATATAGGATTTTCTTTTAATTGATAGCTTAAATGAATTTTAAGGGGCTTTGGGGGTTTTGTTATGAAGAAACGTGGTTCATCTGGAACTCTGCACATGCCCCAGAACTGTCTAGTTTGGTTTGTTCTGAGCGATGAGAGCAGTGCCATTGCAAAAGAATCTGAGAAAGCACTGTTGCTTTAAATAGGACATTCTACCTAGTCATTTCTGTACAATCTATTTCCTCCTCCCATAGCAGCAGTCTTCTCATGGACCATAATTTAAGTAATTTCTAACACAAACATACACCTCTATTCAGCTATTTAATTAATTATAGACAGGAAACAAGAAGGCTTCATGCAACAAGCATGTTCCACTGGTTATTGGATTTAATTTCCCCTTTTAAATTTACTAATATTTATACAAATATTATTTGTTACAAAGTTATGAATAAACCTGAAACAGCTCAATATAACAAAATGAGAGTACTCGTATCAAGATATAAATATATATATATGAGATAAACAAAATGATACTATATCTCATATATCCTGATGTATCACATTGTTTTCATATTTTTATAGTTCTACCATAATGGTTCCATAAGACATCTTAAATGTGTCAAAATATTGTAAATCCATAGACTATACTATATATCCATCTCCTCCTATTACATTAAGAGATACATTTTATCCATCTATTTATAAAGTAGTTTTGACTGCTTGCTTTCTTTACTTCTCAAATAGTGAGTTAGCCATTGTGGCAAATTCTCACAGTTTAAGATATCATACCACTCTTTGATAAACAGAATAGTAGATTGTGTCCACTTTTTCACACAAAGAATCCTAGCTGCTGCTAATATATAAGAAATTAATTCCTAATGTTTGGACTACAGATTCCTGCACATAACTCGATAAGAAAATCACTGGATGTAACATAATTTGATAATCTGAAATTTCATTTATTGGCTTGTCCCCCCCCCCCCCAGTATATTTTTGCCAGCTCACATTTCCACCATATAAAGCATATTCTTTTTGGCATTTCCAGCATGTTGCCAAATATTTTTTATTACTTATATTACTTTGGTAATATACCATCTGCTCATTACTTTATAGCAATTTACTCTCATGGTTGTGTTCAGTGAAAATTTGTATGCCTTTTCCCAAAGATGTTACCCTACTTTCATTGGAATTCTTTCCCTGGTATTTTTCCATTTGATTGTAAGCTATTTTACCTACTCTGCCTCACAGCCATATTTAATGAGATTTTTTTCTGAAGTATGTTTTTATTTTTCATAATTAGCATTTCAAATTGGATTTAATTCTAAATTTACATTTCCTGGGATACATTTCCACCTTTCTCCAAGAGGGAAGGCTTATGCACAGTAGCGGGACCAAAGAGATTGGCTCTAATAGGGCCCAGTAACAGTCCTCAGAAAAATGTAGTAAGGAAGCAAAGCCATAAATCACATGGTCTTCGATGTCTGTATACTAATGCGCAGAGCATGGGAAACAAGCAGGACGAACTTGAACTCTTACACGGGAGGGAAATTACGACTTGATAGATATAACTGAAACTTGGTGGGATGACTCCCATGACTGGAATACAGCAATTGAAGGATACAACTTGTGCAAGAAGAACAGAAGGAATAAAAAGGGAAGTGGGGTTGCGCTATATGTTAAAAATATATATTCCTGCACAGAAATACAGGAAGATGAGCTTGGTAGTTCCACCGAGAGTATCTGGATTAAAATTAAAGGGGCAAGTAACAAAAGGAATGTGGTGCTTGGAGTCTACTACAGACCACCCAATCAAGGAGAAGACGAAAATGTAACTTTTCAACAGCAAATTGCCAATGTTTGGAGGAGGCATGATGTAGTAGTAATGGGGATTTCAATTATCCTGATATCTGTTGGGAGACAAATTCTGCCAAACACGGCCCCTCCAAGAAATTTCTGACTTGTGTTGCAGATAACTTTCTCCTACAGAAAGTGGAGGAAGCAACCAGTTATCCTGGACTTGATTCTAACCAATAGAGATGATTTGGTGGATGAAGTGGCAGTTACGAGAACTCTGGGGGAAAGTGACCACACCATACTTGAATTCTTGATTTTAACAGAAGTAAAAGCTGAGGGTAGCCATACGCACACCCTGGACTTCAGGAAAGCTGATTTTAATAAACTCAGAACAATTGTAAGTACAGTTCCATGGCAAGCCACCCTAATGAGAAAAGGAGTCGAACATGTGTGGCAGTTTCTAAAAAAGGAAATTCTAAAAGCGCGATGGAAAGCAGTTCCAACAAGTAAAAAAAGGGGAAAACAGCAGAAGACGACAATGTGGCTTCACAAAAAGCTTTAGAGATGACCTGAAAACAAAAAAGGATACATACAGGAAGTGGAAAGAAGGCCAGGCCACAAAGAAAGCGTACAGGCATGTATCACGGAATTGCAGGGATGATGTCAGGAAGGCTAAAGCTGAGAATGAGCTGAGGTTAGCAAGAGACGCTAAAAGCAACAAAAAAGCTTTCTTCAGGAATGTCCATAGTAAAAGAGAGAAAAAAGAAACGGTGGCACAGCTACTCAATGAGGATGGCAAAATGAAAACAGATGACAAAGAAAAGGCAGAAGTGCTCAATTCCTATTTTGGCTCAATCTTCTCCCAAAAAAGGTTCTGTGACCCTCCTGGGAAACATGAAGTAGAAGGAGCAGGATTGGAGCTTGAGATTGATAGACAAATGGTCAAGGAATACCTAATCACTTTGAACGCGTTCAAATCAGCAGGGCCTGATAAACTGCATCCTAGAGTATTGAAGGAACTGGCTGAAGAACTGTTAGAACCGCTCTCTATTGTTTTTGTGAAATCATGGAGGACCGGTGAAGTGCCGGATGACTGGAGGAGAGCTAATGTTGTCCCTATCTTCAAAAAGGCAAAAAGGAGGAACCGGGGAACTACAGACTAGTCAGCCTAACATCAATCCCTGGAAAAACTCTGGAGCAGATTATAAAGCAGTCAATCTGTAAGCCCCTTGCAAACAATGCAGTGATTACTAGGAGCCAACATGGATTTATGAAGAACAAATCCTGCCAAACTAATCTCATCTCATTTTTTGATCAGGTAACCTCCCTTGTAGACTGTGGGAATGCTGTGGACATAATATACTTTGACTTCATCAAATCTTTTGACAAAGTGCTCCATGATATTCTGATTAGCAAGCTAGCTAAATGTGTGCTGGATGGAACAACTATCAAGTGGATCCACAGTTGGTTCCAGAATCGTACTCAAAGAGTGCTTATCAACGGTTCCTTGAATTGAATTGAATTTATTCTTGCGGTCATAGACCAGTACACAATATCAAACATCCTATAAAACTGGTTAAAAATCATACATTTGCTAACTATAATCATGGCTGTATAGGCAGTTGGGCTAACAATGTTCTGCGATGGATGATTGCCATAGCACAGAATCTTGCAACACTACACATGATTTGAGTATATTGATCCGATAGAAGATAGGTGGTGTAAAAAGAAAGGTCCCGGCCTGGAATCAAGTTGGAGTTATATGCAGGAGATGGAGATCATGATAAAAAGGGCAGATTAAGAGTACATGGGTTACTGTTTCAATTTGTCCCATCCCACAAGGGCATAATCGCTTCGTACGTGAAACTCCCCGATATCTGCCCTCAAGAAGAGCAGACGGGAGCACGTTGAACTTCGCCATTGTAAATGCTTTTCTGTATCTCACATTAGGGAGCGAGCTGAAGTAATGCAGGAGCGCAAAGCCCCTGGTGTGGGAAAGAAAATCATCCTTAAATGTCATCGACGATTGATGACTTTGTAATTCTACATCCATGATTCGTTGTGATATGGCCAGCCAAGCTTTAGAATAGTCCAGCGTGGAAATCGCGGGAGGAGAAAAGCCAAGGTTTGCAAGTTTCTCAATCAAAGACTTATGCCATTTAGATCGATAAGAGTCAGAAAGTATCAGTGGGGCCAAGCCCATGGGGCAGAACCGCAGTTTTAACCATAACTTTATTCTTAATTTCCAAATGCGGGCCTCAATTGTAGGGAGACCAGCTTCCAGTCTTAGAATAGTATTTGAGACACACGTCGGTGTCCCAAAAATGGATCTTAAAAATTGGGTTTGGACGGGTTCAAAGGACACAGATTTGGAGTATATCAGTGCCTGAGAGCCGTAGAGCATTTGGGAGATGACCTTCGCCACGAAGACTTGTAAAGCGGAGGGAACATATTGACCTCGCTTAGTATGAAAAAATGACAGTAGAGCCTTCGAGGTCCTCCGGGCATTAGTGATGGTATTCTTTGCATGAAGATGCCATGCTCCTGAGGAGTGGAAGGTCACCCCCAAATATCGATATGAAGAAACCTGTTCTATTTGAAGTCCATTAAGTTGCCAGTTGTGCCTCACCTTTTTCTTGGTGAACACGAGTACTTTCGTCTTCTCATAGTTAATGACTAACCGTTCTTTGGAGCAATAATCTGCTAAGGCCCGTAGTAGTCGACGTAGACCAATACTTGTCCGCGATAGCAGGGCTGCATCGTCAGCATACAGTAGTATTACTAGGGGTTTGTTGACGAGTATAGGAGGGTGAGATGCAATCTGTGCCAAGGAGCCAACCAAGGAGTTTATATAAAAATTGAATAGGGTTGGGGCTAAGACGCAGCCCTGTTTGACACCCTCATAGGTAGAAATTGGCTTAGTTAGATGGCCTGTGTTGTTGCACCTAATACGCAGTCTGGTGTTCTCATAGAGACAGCGTATGAGAACTAAGAGGCGTCTGTCAATGTCAGTTGACTCAAGCTTTTCCCAGAGCTTGTCTCTGGGTATGAGATCAAATGCGGTTTTAAAATCTATAAAAGCCGTGTAGAGAGATCCCCCCCTTTTAGTTGAATATTTTTCTACTAGATGCTGGAGTACTAATATATGGTCCACAGTAGAATGTTCCACTCTGAACCCTGCTTGCTCCTTGGCCAGGATATTCTCCTGGGCCAGCCAGTTTTGTAGCTTATCGAGCAAATGAGTGGCATATAGTTTGCTGACTATGTTTAGGAGGCTAATTGGCCTATAATTGGCAGGGTCAGAACGGGGACCTCTTTTATAGATTGGGACAATAGTGGCTAGACCCCAGTCTTCTGGAACTCGGGCTGTGCGGTCGATGGTTGTAAAGAGTACTGCTAGGACTGAAGCCCACCACTCTGAATTGCACTTAAATATTTCAGGAAGGATATTATCGGGTCCTGGTGCCTTGCCCATTTTCAGCCTTGTAATATGAGAAGATATTTCCTTTGGAGATACCACGGGCCAGTCAGGAAGATCTTCAGGAGTGTTCACAGTATATTGGAATCGCTCCTGCCCCCTAGAATGGATGTTATAAAAGTACAATTCCCATGATTCCACGGAAATGTGATATTCAGGACTAGGGGGAGGTTTAGGCCAACCCCTGGCTACAAGTCACCAGAAAGTGGCCACTTCTTTGTTCTTTGAGGCCTGGATTAAGGTCTTCCATTGTTGTATGTGTGCCAGCCTTTTTTATGTTTTAATCTGGGCAGAAGTAACGAGTGGGGTACCACAGGGCTCTGTCCTGGGCCCAGTACTCTTCAACAGTTTTATTAACGACTTGGATGAGGAGGTACAGAGCATGCTTATCAGATTAGCAGATGATACAAAATTGGGGGGCACAGCCAATACCATGGAAGACAGAAGTAAAATTCAAAGGGACCTTGATAGGCTGGAGCATTGGGCTGAAAACAACAGAATGAAATTCAACAGCGATAAATGCAAAGTTCTACACTTAGGAAAAAGAAACTACATGCACAGTTATAAGATGGGGTATACTTGGCTCAGCAATACGACATGTGAGAAGGATCTTGGAATTGTCATTGATCACAAGCTGAATATGAGTCAACAGTGTGATGTGACTGCAAAAAAAGCAAATACTATTTTCGGCTGCATTAACAGAAGTATAGTTTCCAAATTGTGTGAAGTATTAGTTCCCCTCTATTCAGCACTGGTTAGGTCTCATCTTGAGTACTGCATCCAGTTCTGGTCTCCGCACTTAAGAAGGATGCAGACAAACTGGAACAGGTTCAGAGGAGGGCAACAAGGATGATCAGGGGACTGGAAACAATGCCCTGTGAGGAGCGACTGAAAGCACTGGGCATGTTTAGCCTGGAGAAGAGAAGACTGAGGGGAGATATGATAGCACACTTCAAGTACATGAAAGGTTGTCACATAGAGAAGGGCCGGGATCTCTTCTTGATTATCCCAGAGTGCAGGACACTAAATAATGGGCTCAAGTTGCAGGAATCCAGATTTCGACGGGACATCAGGAAAAACTTCCTAACTGTTAGAGCCATATGACAATGGAATCAATTACCTAGAGAGGTAATGGGCTCTCCGACACTGGAGGCCTTCAAGAGGCAGCTGGACAGCCATCTGTCAGGAATGCTTTGATTTGGATTCCTGCATTGCGCAGGGGGTTGGACTTGATGGCCTTATAGCCCCCTTCCGACTCTACTATTCTATGATTCTCAGTCTCCGGGACAAGTTGAGCCAAGTTTGGTTGATATCTTGTCTAAATCAGTGTAGTTTTGAAAGGTTGAGCCTGCCATTTTGTTTCAAAATGGCACCCTATGGTTTCCAAAAACAGATAAATACCTGCTCCATGACCTCATGAACTCTCATGCCAAATTTGGTTAAGATATATTAAGCATTGTATGAATGTATAAGTGTATTAACAAACAATTTTTCAAAATATGACAATGACACACTTCTATCTGTCTATCTGATTTATATCCTACCCTTCCAGTAGGAGCCCAGGGCAGCACAAGTTCAGGAGTTGAATCTTGTGCTGAATTTAAGCAAACCAGTTACTTTCTGTCTGAGCTGTTGATGTGCACCATGACTTAATTCTGCTTTCAAGATTCAAGACAAAATTATGATTGAGCTGTGCGTACAACCTGACATGGTAGCAAGTATTCATAGCACTTGCGCACATTCCTACCATACATAGACTTGGCAAAATATTTGCTAGTGACACACATGTTGCTTGGGCAATTTGCCATTTGGCTGTCTGCCCCAAGTGAGAAGGTGAATAGAAAATTATGAGGCTGCATTAGATTGCTTTACAGACAATTGTTTGCTCAATTACATAATCACTTAAACTTGGATTATGGATAATGGAGACTATTGCAGAAGCAGCTTGTAGAGAGCAAACAATGTTAAAAGGGAAAAAATAGTGGGAATTCTTTAAATAACTAACAAAGTGTCCTGGTATTCAAAACAGATCTATTTGAGTTTGTCTTTATAACACAGTCTTAACAGGAATATTCTTATTGCTTAATGAGTACATGCTAATCTGCAATAGAAAACATATTGTTGCATGTCTTTATAAAACTATAATCTAGTAATTATTGGTGTTTGTTTTACATACAGTGTTACAGATTTGTAATGATTTTCACTTATGCAGTTCTATATTCCCAAATCCCTAATATTGTAGCAATATGAAGGGAAAATTAAAGTGATTTTTTGTGTGTATTTGGATTATGTTTTGTGTAGCAGGAGGGTTTTTTTACATAGCTTTGATAGCTAGGGTTCCAGAAAGCACAAATGTCTTGTCAAATCTTTAGTACAAAAGAAATAATTGTATAGTCCAGGAATCAGTATTTTAAAAAATTAAATTCAGATTACAAAAGGTAATTTACTAGTTTTGTTTAGTGCTGATCTAATCAGCAGTTAAATCTCCAGAAAACCTGCTAATGTAAATTAAGCAATATAGGGAAAGTACGGTCAATTAAACTCTGTGAGAGAGAAATATTGCTATCGTGGCCTTGTTCTGCAGTTTCTTTTCTGTTTCTATTCACTTAGGGGATGAACCAGAATCAAAGGATCTTTGTCCTCTCTACTATTCAACAAAATGCAAAATTTAACAACCTAAATACTTACTAAGACTTGATAGAACCTGATACTTTAGATCACTTTTAGATTGGTTCCTTAGAATCACATAGCTCTAGAAGAATACAGCTAGAAACATTTTTTCTCTAAAGAAAAATATATTTATCAGAGGTAGTTGTTCAGAACTGAAAAGATATATACAAGGTACCTCTCAAAATCAGAGTAGTAATCTGAAGACAGTGCAGCAAACCTCATAAATTAGTATTCACAAGTGAGACCGTGCAACAAAATATTGTAGCGTGAAGTGCTTCTTTTCAAGATTCTAGCCATTTCATTCTATCCCTGCTTCCCCCTCTCCCCCAACAATCAGTTATGCCTACTGAGTGTGCTCAGTCTGAATCAAGCAGTTTGAGGATTTGTTTGCTTTTGTGGAAGTGGGATAGACACACCAGTGGCCAGTTCCAGCTACATCAAATTCTTTAATTTCGCCATTGATACCTGTGGGCAGCTCTCTTGTTTATCTGAGGACATTTTAAAGTACCATCTCTGTGTGAATAAGAAAATGAGCTGTTGAGATACTGAGATGGTTCTGTGTACTCTTTATCTATGTTTCTCTGTCCTCCTGTTTCAGCCATGCCATTCTATTTCTTCTCCCATCTAGTTGTCAGTTTTCCCCCCTCACTCAACATTCCATGTCATTGAGTTACTATGGGGCTGCCCCCCTTGGAATTTTCCCATGAGATTTTTTTGTGCTGAAGATGTTGTGCCCGCTCCAGGGCTACCCAGTGCATGGATAGTGTAGTTTTGGCTGCATATGCATAAGCACAGGAGCACTCAAATTAGTATTGGTATATAGATATGTAAATTTAAAATTCAAATTCAGTTCTGCCTCACTAGCTACATCAGAATGTTATGAGATCACTGGCTGTCCATCAGATGATAATGATGGCTTCTTGCATGTTCAAGGAATGGAAATGGCTTGCCTTCAAGTCGATTCCGACTTATGGCCACCCTATGAATAGAGTTTTCGTGGTAAGCGGTGTTCAGAGGTGGTTTTACCATTGTCTTCCTCTGAGGCTGAGAGTCAGTGACTGGCCCAAGGTCACCCAGTGAGCTTCATGGCTGTATGGGGATTCAAACCCTGGTCTCCCAGGTTGTAGTCCAACACTCTAACCACTACACCACACTGGCTGTCTTGTTCAAGGTATAACTATTATGGAATTAATAAAATACAATATTATGGCCAGATTTCAAAGAACAATTCCCATTTTGGGCACAATACAGCTTAGCTGCTGCTGCAGCACTATAAAGCCCTGCTGTGACTTTACTGCTTCACTGGTTTTGTCTAGTGGTGATACTTTGTTCTTATGTCCTGGGACTGGGTCTTTATTAGCCATTGGAATTGTGTTTGCCACTGAAATTCTGCTTCTCTGCTGAATTGGAGGAGGGGAGGGGTCTTGCCATGCTGAGTTTCCAAGGTGCTGCTTCTGGGCGCATCCAAAGTCTGGCACAAAGATGGAGAAGACAATCTTTGTCTCACTTGTGCAGGCGTTGTGGATGCCCCGCTTAAGAAGGTAGCAGAAGCTGGCTAGGCTGCCAGTTGTGAAGCTGTGGGAAGGAGCCAGGATTTGCTGCTGTAGAACTGCACAGATTAAAATGGGATTTTAAAAAAGTTTTTTTTTACTGAAGTTATGCTTTATATTTTGGCATTTTAACTGATTTTAAACTTTTGTTTATGACTGTAAATATGGATGATGGTTCTTGTTTTCATTTGCTGATACATTTTGTATCATGCTGCTTCAGTGTATTTTTGCCTTGCTTTGCTTTGAGTACTTTAAATTAGAGAATGGTTAGTAAATAAATTTTAATAAGGGAAGATGTTGGATCATTTCTTCCATACTAATCTGCCTTTCACTGAGGTTGTCATCTGAAGCTTTTCTCTAGATGCCTCCGCCTTCTAAGATGCAGCAGATGGCAACCAGCTTTTTTAGAGGTGATGTTCCATTTCTGGAATTACCTCTCTATGAAGGCTCACCAGATACCCAAATTGATCTTATTTTTGGTGCCATGTAAAGACTTTATTATCTTCTTCCCAGGTGTTAAAAAAAAATCCCCAGTGCCTTAGTCACCTGGAGGCAGTGCTTGGTATGTTGCTGTGTTCCTTTGAAATTTTATGTGCTGGATTTGGTTGCTGTTTTTAAACTGTTCTATGCTGCATTGTATTTTATCTTTTGTATTGTATTTTAACTATAAGGTGCTCTGGGAGCCTTGTAATAATGTTGACGGTGCAAGGTATGAATTACAGTAAAATAAATGAAGTTTAGTAAATACTGAGTTGGTGTGTTGGAGCTTTGCACATACCATGGACTGTGAAAAAGACAAATAATTGGGTGTTAGAACAAATTAAACCAGAACTATCACTAGAAGCTAAAACAATGAAACTGAGGTTATCATACTTTGGACACATAATGAGAAGACATGATTCACTAGAAAAGACAGTACAGTAGGGCCCCACTCATATGGCAGATTCTGTTCCAGGCCCCGCCAAAAAGCAAAAACCGCTGGAAAGTGGAACCCTACTCAGCTGTAGCGCAGGAGCTCCCCGCCCTACAGCTGATCATGTGGTCAGCTGGAACGCGGGGAGCTCCAGCTGACAGGGATCAGCTGAAGCATGCGAGGTCCCCACGATCAGCTGGAGCGTGGGGAGCTTGCGTGCTCCAGCTGATCCCTGTCAGCTGGAGTGCGTGATCAGCTGGAGTGCAGGGAGCTCGCGCTACAGCTGATCATTGTCAGCTGGAGTGTGGTGCCTGGAGCACCCCTCGCTACAGCTGATCGCCCCGCTGGCACGGCTGTATTAACAGAACTCCAACAAGCAGGGCGCTGACAAGCAGGGCCCTACTGTAATGCTGGGAAAAACAGAAGGGGGTAGAAAAAGGGGAAGGCCAAACAAGTGATGGATTGATTCCATAAAGGAAGCCACAGACCTGACCTTACAAGATCTGAACAGGGTGGTTCACGATAGATGCTATTGGAGGTCCCTGATTCATAGGGTCGCCATAAGTCGTAATCGACTTGAAGGCACATAACAACAACAAAGTAACCTTGCAAAGCCAATATACGTTGAAACAATTGTTCATTGCAGTAAATCCTTTTAGAAGTTGGGGCTAACAATGCTGAGTGAAATAGTAGTGTTAATATTTTATTTTAACTCCTAGATGGTAGTGAAAACTTTCATGGACATGGACCAAGACTCAGAAGATGAGAAACAACAATATCTCCCGTTAGCCTTGCACCTTGCATCAGAATTCTTCCTCAGGAATCCCAATAAAGATGTCCGTCTCCTTGTAGCATGTTGCTTGGCTGATATCTTTCGAATTTATGCCCCAGAAGCACCATACACTTCCCACGACAAACTCAAGGTAAAAGATATTTGCAAATAATCTACCTATTTCATCAAATGGGCAAGTTGTCTCATTATGTTGGAGACTGAGATATTGGCCTCATTTGGATGTAATTATAAAAATAAAAATACGGTTTCTCATTATGGGAACATGCTGCAGCAAGCCTCAAGTTGACTTGCTCATGCTCACCCCTCTCTGGTGCAGCTGCATGGAGGAGATCAGAAGCTTTTGCATCTGTTTTGATTAACCCTAAAGTGGTTAATCTTAGCTATGGTTTATAGAAACAAAACATTTCATAACCTATGATTTGAAGTTAGCTTTTTTGTACAAAGCATAGGGTTGTATCCAGTCTAGCCCTAATTTATTTAGTGGTATACTTGTTGTACTGGTGGAATGTTGTGCAAAAGAAAACAAGTACATTACTGAAGATTGTTGTCCAACAGATTGCACAACAAGAATCAGCTGTTGCACAACAAGAATTGACTCTGTTGCACAAACATTGTATTAGATTTTCTTGTTGCACAATGTTTAATCTCTGCCATTCGCTAGTGCAAGCTTGTCTGAGTTCAGATATAACGATAACCCGTGGTTAATAAAAAAAATGAAAGGGGAAGCCACAAGGACTGCATTGGAGTGTGGGAAGCAAACAAGCCAGAGGCTCATTGTGGCTTGTTCCTTTTAAACCATTGTTAGACTGAACAAGGCAAATGTGAAACTTCCCCAATAGTTAGTATAATATTTATAATGAAAAGAACTGAACTGTAATGATAGGAATGTTAGCATATCAGAGAACATCCTTAAAAGGCTCTCAGTTCCTTTTCGTTCTTCTTTTGCAGGATATATTCTTGTTTATTACAAGACAGTTAAAAGGATTGGAGGACACAAAGAGCCCCCAATTTAACAGATACTTTTACTTACTAGAGGTAACTCTAACTCTTCTTTTACAAATCTGAATACCTTTTGGTCAGCAGAATTTAGATTTATGAAAGCTGCAGCTTAATATGTGCTTGTTATGGAAACAAAAAATACATCTAGCTCTGATCCTACATTTATTTTAATGATAATCAGATAATATATCAATGTGTGAAGCTATTTGCATATTATTAGAGCATTGGGGCTTTGCTCCTGTGCCCTTTGTGCGCCAATCCCCACCCCATGGACTCCCAAACACACATACAGAGGGACTTCCAACCCCCCCAGGACTCACAAGCACATGCGCACACACACACCAGGCACCCTCACTCACACACCAGGTACCCCCCCAAAACACACACCTCAAGCACTCCCAAACACATAAACAGGGACGCCCAAACATACACCCCAGGCAACGCCCAAAACATCCCCCCACCCGCAGGCAGCTATCAAAAGGCCCCTCCCACCCCCAGGCAACTTCCAAAATGGCCTCCCAGGTACTCGCCACCACCCTGTTTAGGAAGCTTACTGGCCTCCTGCCTGCCCAGGCTGCCACCACTTCCCCACCTCAACTGTTTACCTACTTCCCATGTTGTTGCTGCTGCCCGTCCCTGCTGCCCACCCGCCTTGGTTGCTTGCTGTCCTGCCATCGCCCCCCCCAAATGACATCTTACAAAAGTATTAAATAGTTAGATTATCCAAGAGTATACATTACATTAATTGAAAAAACCACGGTTCCTAAATTTAGAAGTTAGGATGTTGGTCTTTCAACATTATGTTTAATTGATTACATTGGCACACTAACAACCACAGTTACAGATATACAGTTCAAATCAAAACTGTAATTCAGTGCTCTTTTTTGTTACAGAATTTAGCTTGGGTTAAATCTTACAACATCTGCTTTGAGTTGGAAGATTGCAATGAAATTTTTATTCAGCTTTTTAGGACTCTCTTTTCAGTTATCAAGTAAGTTGGATTACTTTGACTTCTTGTGCAAACAAAAATGGATGTAGCAAAAATAACATAATGATGGTATGTGTATTCCATGATTGGCTTGAATTTTAATGATCCAGGACAGAAATATTACATGGTGATTATAATTTATTACAATTCTACATTATAAAGCAATGCTAACAACAATAAAAAATGAAATAAAAAAATGAACCTTAGGAGTTGCAATTTTCTGTTTTTTCTATGGTAAAGGAATTATTTAGCTGAGAACTGTATTTTGTTGCCCTTAGCTACACTTAGGTTGAAAGTTGATATATATAAGATACAAAAGCTAGTTTCCAGAGTTCTGCCCCACATTCACAATGACCAATCAGTGAGAACTGGAGAGGGCTATGCAGACTGGATGGGTTTGGTTCATCATATTTCCCATTAAATTCTGGGGGACAAAAGAAACTAGATGTAATTGGCAAAAGAGTTGGAGAAATGCCAAAATCTTACTCTCTCCCAAAGAAATGGAGACAGTTTTAGTTCTTCTGTCCCAGTATTGTCCCCTTTACTTTATATTTATTTATTTATAAAAACATTTGTATACTGCTCAGTAAAACATTTGTATACCGTTCATTAAAAACATCAAAGCAGCTTACAATACGTTAAAACAACCATAGAATAAAAACATTAAAAATACAATAAAAACGAAGGTCAACTGTTCCAAAAAGAGCATCTCTTGATTGCCTGCATAAGTCTGGTGGAACAGAAAGGTTTTCAGCAGGCATGTAAAAGTTACAACAGAAGGTGCCTGCTGAGCATTCCAGAGAACTGGGCCAATGACACTGAAGGCTCAATTTCATATTGATGTCAACTTTTTCCCATAGAAGCACACCACAGAAGTGGATGCTGCACTTCGGAGCATTGTTATATTGGGAGCAAAACCTGACCATTACCCTTGACACTGGGTACTTTCATTTTGGGATGACTGGGACTCCACTTGGAGTGGGGTTGTTTCCATAGTTTGTGTTTGTGCACAGAGTAGCAAATCGCTATTCTAGGAACCCTTGTAATAGCTACTCTCCACACCTCATTGTAAAAATATGATTTTGATAATCAGCATTGCTGTTAAAGTAAAGCACTGTCATAAAGTATGCAAGGCTGTATTGAGACGATTTGGGTCAGGGGAAGAATTAGCATAGTGTAACCTCTCTCCAAGGTACTTCCCAGTCTGGGGTGCTGGTCAGGAAGAGGCACTTATATGAACAATTGTGACTGGACTTAAGAGGAAGGTCTAACTTACAATGACTTAATTGCTTTTATTAACAGACTCATGTTAAAAGTTGTGATGTATAACTTAATTGTGTCATTTAGTAACAAGGATCTCTTATTAATTGGCTATATTGGTACTAAATTAATCTGTTCTAATTTTAATGTCATATTTAGCAATAGCCACAACCAGAAAGTACAAATGCACATGCTAGATTTGATGAGTTCTATCATCATGGAAGGCGATGGAGTGACTCAAGAACTATTGGACTCAATTCTTATCAACCTCATTCCTGCACACAAGGTTTGAAAAGTTAAAAAAAAAAATCTCCCCCTTCCTATTAGTAGCACAGCTTTATTCCCTTGTCCGACTAGATGTTTCAGAGAACTACAAGAGCAGCAGAAGGCTTTGCTGCCTGCTGCTTCCCTCCTTTGCTTTTCATTGTTCCATCTATGCATATATCTTGCTGCTGGTACCTTGCTTTTAGATGTAAAGATATTCAGTTGATTCATAGGAGAGTGTGCTGATCTGAATATGGAAAATCATTATGCAGGAAGCCAGATAAAGTTGAAGGTAGCCTTCTCCAACCTTGTGCCCTCCATATGGTTTGAACTAACATGGCCAGTGGTCAGGGATGGTGGAAGTTGTAGTCCAAAACATCTTTAGGACAGATTGGAGATGGCTGGGCTAGGGATTTGCCACACTTTCATATTGGCTATATATGTATAGTTGACAACTTGAGAATCAGTGAACTTGCCAGGCTGAATGAAAACAATTGTTTCAGTTCAAGAATCTGAATTAGAAAATGTGTTACATTTCTTCCTGACTGGAAGGGGGGTTCAGAAAACCGGTTCAGGGAGATTTTGAGTACATATGAAAACAATACTGTGCTGAGTCATATTGCTTTCTACTTGCAGTGAGGGAGTGAAGGTGTATGTGGATGTGTAGGTAAATGGGAAGCTCATTCCATTCTAGGAGAAAAAATACAGCAACACAACTTAGGTCTTCCTTTATAAGGGACATATGTCTATTCCCCCGTATACCAATCATTTGTCTTTTTTTCTTCTTCTTGCCATTAAGGTAAATGGTAATAAGATTTATATACAGTGGCGAGAAAATGTTTGTGAACCCTAATGATAATTGCAGAAATGCCACCATTTTACCATGATAGCCTTTGTGAGTCAAAACCAGTCCTTTTCTAAATAGTATTTATTTATTTAATTTCTGTCCTGCCCTTCCTCCCAGAAGGAGCCCAGGGTGGCAAACAAAACACCAAAAGCCCTCTAAAATACATTAAAAACAGACTTTAAAATATATAAAACAAAACATCTGTAAAAACATATTAAAACAAAACATCTTTTAAAAGAACATTTTTTAAAAAACCAGTAGGGTTTATCTCAACCAGTTATGTATCTTATGAAATAAAATAATGTGTAAATTTTGCAAACAATGAATACATAAGAGTCAGGGTAGGTGTAAAAGTAAGTGAACCCCTGGTTGCATCAGCTCAGTTAAATAGGATGATTATAATAGGGCTGCCCTTGAGGTTGGTCCAGAAGCTGCAGCTGGTGCAAAATGCAGCGGCGAGACTGCTCACTGGGGCAGGGTATCGCCAACATGTCACCCTGCTGCTGAAAGAATTGCACTGGCTGCCCATTTGCTACCAGAGCAAGTTCAAGGTTTTAGTTTTGTTGTACAAAGCCCTATACAGCTCGGGACCAGGATACCTGAAAGACCGTCTTACCCCTTATATACCCAGTCAATCACTGCGCTCTGCAGGTGAGGGCCTCCTGCCGATACCATCTTATCAGGAGGTCCATTCTGCACAACATAGGAAATGGACCTTTAGTGTGGCGGCATCTACCCTGTGGAATTTTCTCCCCTTAAATATTAGACAGGTGCCATCTCTGTTATCTTTTCGGCACCTATTGAAGACTTTTCTCATTCAACAAGCCTTTTAAGTTGAGACCTATCCCAGTCTGCATCTGTGTTGGAGTTGCTTTTTAATATGTTCTTAAACTTTCTTTTTAAAAATGTTTTTAATCTTAGAAGATGTTTTCATAGCTTTTTTTAAGTAACTTTTTGAAGAAGTTTCGTTTTAACATTTTTTAAAGTTTGTTTTTATGATGTTTTAATGTTTTTAGTGCTTTTGTTTGTTGCTCTGGGCTCCTGCTGGATGGAAGGGCGGGATATAAATCAAATAATAATAATTAGAATCAGGTGCTTAAATAATTAAGTAGGTCTGCAGGGGTAAGTTTGGGAGGCCCCATTCTATGATAAAAGGATCAGAAACTGTGAGTTGGGTCTTCACCATACAGTTGTGTGGAAACACATCATGCCACAATCAAAAGACATCTCTGAGGACCTCATAAAAGCAGTTATTGCTGCTTATCAGTTTAGAAAGGGTTACAAAACCATTTCTAAGGATTTGGGGCTCCACCTATCTACTGTCAGACAGATAGTCTACAAATGGAGAAGGTTCAAGACAACAATCACTCTATCCAAAAGTGGTCGTCCTACCAATATCTCTCCCAAGAACAAACTGGCACATCATCCAGGAAGTCGTAAAGAACCCCAGAGTAACATCCAAGAACCTGCAGGACACTCTCGCCTTGGTTAATGTGAGTGTTTAGGAAACCACTACTCTCTAAAAGACATTGTTGCCCATCTGAAGTTTGCTAAAGATCACAGAGATGATCCCCAAGACTTATGAAACAATGTTCTCTGGACAGATGAGTGAAAGATAGAACTTTATAGCCTCAGTGAGAAATGTTATGTTTGACACAGAACCTCATCCCAATCGTCAAGCATGGTGGTGGGAATGTGATGGTTTGGGCCTGTTTTGCCGCCTCAGGATCTGGACAGCTTGCCATCATTGACACAACCATGAATTCTGCAGTGTATCAGAAGATTCTAGATGAGAATGTCAGGCCTTCTATCCAAGAGCTGAAACTGAAACAAAAGTGGGTCATGCAACACAACAGTGATCCTAAACATACAAGCAGATCTGCCAAAGAATGGCTGCGGAAGAAGAAATTCCATGTTTTAGAATGGCCTAGTCAAAGCCTGGACCTAAGCCCATCAAAATGTTATGGCAGGACCTGAAGTGAGCTGTTCATGCAAGGAAGCCCACAAATGTCACTGAGTTGGAGCAATTCTGTAAGGAGGAATGGGTCAAAATTCCTCAAAACCAGTGTGAGAGACTGACCAACAGTTACAGGAAATGCTTACTTAAAGTCATTCCTGCTGAAGGGGGTGCCGCCAGGTACTGAATATAAAGGTTCACTTACTTTTTCACACATGGATATTGACTGTTGAATCAGTTATGGATACATAAATGTTGAAATGCATCATGTTTGTGTGCCATTTCTTTAATCAGGTTATCTGTTGTTTATTATCTAGGATTATGGGGTTAGGTTAAGATCTATTAACATTTTAGGTTGGAAATACGTGACAATCTTAAGGTGTTCACACATTTTCTCGTCCCTGTAGTCATCTATATATTCATTGTATGGGCTTTTAGATTTAAAGTGTTTTGCATTAAAGCGAATGCAATAGTATATAAAACTGTAAGTTATGTGTTTATATAAGTAGGAGTATGTATGTTAAATGAAATGTAAGTTGAGTGGTTAATGTGCATAATAACTAGCCATCGTGTACATTCACCAGGCCTCATGGAGAATGTGTACACTAAGAGGGAATTATCCACATTTCCTGGCCAATATACATAAACTTCAACAGGCCTTGGAGAATGTGTGTATATCAACTGAATTTGGTCAGCTGATATAATGTGGTCATTATAAATAAGGCAATTATCCACATTTCCTGGTCAATATACATAATCCCCAACAGGCCTTGGGAAACATACATGTCTCAACTACATTTTGTACATTCTCCGGGTAACATGCACGTTCTCCGGTCAGTATGCATAGTCTCCATGCCTTTTTTCTATCTCTTGATCAAAAGTGTGAAATCTGCACCCCTTTGGCTGCTTCTGGCCTACTTCCTTATCTTACATGGCCCACAACATATCTTCCCACTGATCAGCTGAGCAGCAGAAAGTTTGGGTTTCCATAAAAAGATTAACTTTTGTCTGCAATCAAGCCCCTTTTTCACTATTCTCACCTGTTTCCCAAGCCCCATCTGCACTATACATTTAAATCAGCATCATACCAATTTAAATAGTCATAGCTTCCCTCAGAGAATCCTGGGAACTGTAGTTTATTAAGGGTGCTGAGAATTGTTAGGAGACCACTATTCCCCTCACAGAGCTACAATTCCCAGAAGAGAAATTGATGTTTAAACCACTCTGGGAATTATAGTTCTGGGAGATTATGAGTGTACAAAATACAGTTGATATATGCACATTCTCCAAGGCCTGCTGGGGAGATTCTGCATATTGGTCAGATAATGTACAAAATGCAGTTGAAACAGCTCAACTTGAATTTAACATGTATATTATATTCTTTACATAAGAACGTTTTTAAGCGCAGAATGATCCATTTCTGTAGAATGAACGGTACTATTTTATGTTGGTCACTAACAAATAGATGGATTTCTTCTCTAATTTTTTTCTCTTTATTCTAGAACTTAAATAAACAGGCATTTGATCTTGCAAAAGTCCTGTTGAAAAGGACAGTCCAGACGATTGAGCCATGCATTGCCAATGTATGTAATACATGCATCAACACATCAGTGACAGCTACCCTCTTAAATCTTAACTGCTTTGATTTATCTTTTGTTCGCTTGGATCTATTGAACACATCAAAATAGGGGTTTCCCTTTATTTATGCTCTATGTGAATTAGGATAGCAGCCACAGCACTCCTCTGTGGGTACCCAGCGATGGAATTGCAGTGGATAATGTGGCTATGCTACTCTCAGTGCACATGCTCTTCTCCCTCTCCTTATTTCAGCAAACGAGAGAGCAAATACAACAACCATGGTGTTGAGGGATATATAGCAGAACATTGGGGCTGTTGCCAGTCTTGATAAGCTGTCATTTCCTGTTGGGGAAACAGAGAAACATTGTGGCTGCTACATGTTGGACTTTCTCTCTCTCTCGCTCTCGCTCTCTCTCTCTCTCGCTCTCTCTCTCGCTCTCTCTCTCGCTCTCTCTCTCGCTCTCTCTCTCGCTCTCTCTCTCTCTCTCGCTCTCCTGGCAGGCGACAGAGAGAACTTGACATGGGGCTCTGCTTGGTTTCATGGAACCAATTGCTACTTTCCATAGGCTGCCAGGCAAGTTCCTGATTAGAAGACATTTAGCACATATAAATATTGATGAAGCATAGACAGAAATGAGTCATGTCCATATAGGCATAGAACTGTGTAATTTTCTCTTGCTGGAACACTGCTTATGCTGATAATAAATGAATTCTAAAAGAGTGAGCTTTAAGATGAAAGCTAGTTTTAAACCTTGAAATCTGCAAAACAGTTATGCACTAAAATTAATTCATTTAAGTAGGACAAAGTTCCTTCCTGCAGCTCTGGGCAAGCGATCTCAATGGTTTTTGTTGCCTTCTTGAGCAGGGTTCTGACAGTTTCCCGACCCCGCAGTCTGTCACAGAACAAGATGGGAGATGGACAGAAGCTCTTCTGTGATCTTGTGGGCATTGGAGGCACGTTTAACTGTCATTTCTGTTAACTGTTAAGTGCCTCTGAAGCTCAGTGTGATGGGGGAGGATCAGGATTGGTGGCGAGCACAAATTCTGACTAGCTACCAAGACCAGCCAAACTTTGTGGACCTCTATTTATAGACTTTTTTAAAAAAAAAAAACCACCTTACTAATAATGTCTTTTTTTCTAGTTTTTTAATCAGGTCCTGGTACTAGGAAAGTCTTCTGTAAGTGACCTGTCAGAGCATGTATTTGATCTAATACAGGAGCTTTTTGCTATTGATCCTAATTTATTGCTATCTGTCATGCCACAGCTTGAGTTCAAACTGAAGGTAGGTGAAATTACTCATGTGCTTTTTAAGTATGTAGAGATCCCCAACATGAGGCTATGACTACAGTTTAGTCAGGTTCCAAAAACCATGCAACTAGATCCACATGTTTAATGGTGCTTTGGATTCATGTTTCTGTAACAGTAGCTTTACATGCTGTGTGGCTTAAGACAGAGTGGCATAATACACACTGGGACAGAACTTTTTGGGGGTCTTTAACTCAGAACTCCTGTATTGTTTTTGATTTTGATTATGTTGTGGATAAAGGCAAGAATCCAATCATTGAATAATATGACTTTGATATTAATATCTACGTTTTGTTTTTGTTTTGATGGCATCTTACTCAAAAGCTGCTTTTGTCTTCAATGTATAGAGCAATGATGGAGAGGAACGTTTAGCTGTTGTTCGCCTTTTAGCTAAGCTATTTGGCTCTAAAGATTCTGACCTTGCAACGCAGAACCGTCCACTTTGGCAGTGTTTTCTTGGCCGGTGAGAAACATACAGATGTATTTTCAGTTGTTTTGACCTCGGAAACAGCTCTTTTCCTACCATTTCTCTGTTTTAAAAAATCTGTAATTTCTTTTCATATGGTAATGATTATCTGCTACATACTGTTAGACCTAGTTCTGTTTTCAGACAGGACATCTGAAGGTCTCATTTCTTGAAACAAAGCTGAATTTAAGTGATACTAATAGTATTTCCCCCCTGCTGTTTTTATAGGGTATACTGTTTCCTTGAACATATTAACTATGTACAGTAAATGCAAATGGTAGCATTTGTGGTTTTGATAGCCATATAGCAGGGATGGGGCACTGTGGGCCAATTTTGACAGGTGAGTAGGGACAATGACTGGTGTGGAGAGTGAACCCCTTTGACGACCATTGGGTTTAAACTGCACCTGCAAACGGAAAACTTCATTGGGGCTCACTGTCACTACCAAGCAGCTGATCAGCAATGAAAGCAAGCCCCACTTGTCAAGAAATAATCAGGAACAACCACATTGTTCCTTTGCAACCATATCTTTACCTGCTTCCCACCTGACATCACATATAACATTAGCTGTGAGGGCAGGTGGGTTTGGTTTGAGGAAAATGGCCTTCTGGGCCTAATTAGTTTTGTGAATAAGAGGTTTTCCACCGCTACTAGATAGTTAGGTTGTGCTGTATCCTAAGGGATCAGGTTGACTTGCATAAATTAATACATTCAGCTGTTTCAGTGCAATTTTCTATGTGATTTTTCTATATTGTATTTTAATGCAAAGTATTGCTGTACATTTTGTCCTACGTTGTGTTTACTTTGCCTTATGTTACGCTTTTAAATGATGGAATTGTTATGAAAACAAATTCAGCTTATTTGTCTATTATAATTGTGAATTAATTTTCCCTTCTCCAGATTTAATGATATCCATGTTCCTGTGAGATTAGAAAGTGTGAAATTTGCAAGTCATTGTTTAATGAACCATCCAGATTTAGCAAAAGACCTCACTGGTAAGATCTCTTATCTCATATGCTAGACTCATTAAACAGAAGAGCACAGAGATAATAGCTCAAGTACATAAAATGGTGGCATGACAAATATCAACATAATTACAAAACATATAAATGTTTGGCTTGATTTTTCTGTTAATCAGTTGAAGGATTAAAAGGATTGTTGAAGGCAAATTTTCAAACAGGATTGGAGCTGGTGTGATGTTTCTGGTATTTTGCAGAGCTCAAAATATAAAATAAGAGTAGCTTATCAACACATTTCAGTATCCTTGAAAATTTTCAGTTTATTACAGCAGGCTTTGCATTAAATGGAATCTTTTCTGTGTTCAGTCACTTTCCTATTTGATTTAATAATATTAATTTCTCCTTAAACTTGTGCGTTTAGGATTATGGGCTGAGGATGGGGTTCAGTTTTTTCTAATTCGTTGCTTTTTAGTTGCAGCCAAGTCAGAAGCACATCAGTAGAACTGATAACTTTTTTTCCCCTGTAATAGAGTACTTAAAAGTTAGATCACATGATCCAGAAGAAGCCATTCGACATGATGTCATTGTTACAATAATAACTGCTGGCAAGAGGGACCTCTCTTTAGTCAATGACCAGTTACTTGGCTTTGTCAGAGAGAGAACACTGGACAAAAGGGTAAGATGAACAGAATGCAATAATGTTAAAACTCATTGGGTGACAGCCAGTTTGTCACTAGTAGATTTCTGCTTATGCGGTGGAGCTTCCCCTTCCTCTCCTCCCTTCTGCAACCCCTTGTCTTCCCCCAGAATCTAGTCTAGAGACCCTTCAGAGCAGATTTTGGGAGTGCCAGGGGTTACAGAGGGAAAAAGAAGAATGGGAAGCCCCATTGGGCAAGTGGAAATCAGTTGCACAGTTGAAAAGGCATAGTTGGATATTACCCAGAAGGAAATAAAACTGAAAATGTAGCCAATTCATGCTTCAAAGTTGCATGGATGTTTTAAGTTGTTTTGTATTTTTTTGCATGTCAGAGCAACAGATGAAAGATAGTTATTGAAATGGTCATTTAACTGTCAGTATCCCTTTTTACTCTGGGGATGAGTTTGTGATTCTCCATGCTGAAAAATGCAACAGCAGCATGTCCTGGCTAAATATATTATTTGCGTCAGATCAAAATATGCTCTCACTATCACCACACTGACCTTTTTCAAAGTAAAAATGATTGCTGACCAGTTGTGGTATTAAAGCTGTGCAATGTTAATTTCTTTTCTCACTATTTAATTATTTAGAAATTTATAATAACATTTTAGACAAAGGATTTTCAGTTTATTATTCCTGTCAACTTTATTCAAAGTCATCAAACCTGAAGACGGCTACCGTTGTGGATAGTTGTCTTGTCAGGCTTCTGTTTGGGGCAAAGTAAAATGCTTTTGCACTTCTATGGTCCTGCATGCCATGAAAAAGGAAAAACAGTGGTGGCTCATCCATAGTAACTTAAATTTCAAAAGCTTTAGTCATGTTCTAGTAATTGGAAAATACACAAAGGAATTCGACCCAAACTACAATGAATTAGCTTTCAAGTTGGAGTGTACAATATCAAAAAAGTTAAATATGTTTTGCAAACATTGTATATATCCATTGTATTTTATAACCGATCCTCCGTGGCGCAGAGTGGTAAGCGGCGGTAATGCAGCCAAAGCTCTGCTCACGGCCAGAGTTCGATTCCAACGGAAGGAGGAAGTCGAATCTCCGGTAAAAGGGGTCGAGGTCCAATCAGCCTTCCATCCATCCGTGGTCGGTAAAATGAGTACCCAGCATATGCTGGGAGGTAAAGAAAGGTCGGGGACAGAACTGGCAATCCCACCCCATATATATGGTCTGCCTAGTAAATGTCACAAAACATCACCCTAAGAGTCGGAAACGACTCACACTACAAGTGCGGGGACACCGTTACCTTTTTTATTTTATAACCACAAAAATTAAAGCAAGCAGATTAATAGCAACTTGTGAGCAGTTAAACATAAAAGTATTCTTGGCAAACAACCAAACATGTGTCAGCCATAATTGGTCTTCCTCGGTGGTCTAGTAAAGTCACAAAGATCTCTATTCTCATATAACATACAAAAAAATAGTTCTTTCTGTGCATCTCAGCCCAATTGGCCAGATAATATTGGGGGGAAAGTTTAATTGTGGTGTCACCCACAAGATAAACAGAAGTTTAAAAATAGCATTAAGGATTAGGAAAAATATGAAAACTTAAATGCAATCAGCTAGTAAAAAATAAATTCATCATTTAGAAGCCACTGTTGTATCCATAATAAGGGCAAAAATAACAAACAGTAAATAACCTGTCTACAGTGCTGGGGAAACGATTAAGAAAAAAACAGTTAAAAGGATTATAACAAAATACGTTTTGGTTCTAAAAATTTCACAAAAGAATAACTACAAACTCCCCCAGACTGAAGGGGGACACGCTAAAGAAGAAAAGGAGAGTAGCTGATTCTGTAAAACCTAGAAATGTTTTCTTTTGTTTCTTTTAAGTGGCGGGTAAGAAAAGAAGCAATGATGGGTCTCGCCCAGCTATACAAGAAATACTGTCTTCATGCCGAAGCTGGGAAGGATGCAGCAGAGAAAGTGAGCTGGATAAAGGATAAACTTTTGCATATATATTATCAGAATAGCATCGATGACAAGTGAGTCAATTTTAAGCCACTTTCTCAAGATGTGTCCCAATAACCTGTTCATTACAGCGAATAACAAAGGACAACATAAAACAATAGAGAAATCCAGTAAAATGATTATCAGTAAAAAAAATCAGAACAGCAATAACCAAGGGCAACCAGGATCTGTACTGCTGGTTGGGGAAAGCCAGGGTAAATAGATACTTTAACTGGTGGCAAACACACCCCAGCAAAAACACCCCAGAGTAGCTGCTGTTCCAAAGAAACTTAAATAAAATTCCACGTGGTTCAGTTTAGCCATTAAGGAACTATTGCCAGACAATAGTTTGGGTAATTGGGAATGCCGCTATGGGCTTGTATGCTCCTTCCCTCTTTCTTCTATGGTTTGCGATGACGGTAACTTGCCAAGATGTCTGAATTGGGCAAACTATGGTTATCACTAAGTATAGCTTGCCTGCAAACCAGAGATCAAAACATGCAGTCTTTCAGTCCTAGTTTATTTATAATCTTTGGTTACCGCCAACTAGTTTCTCTGATTCAGACATTATAGCATGCTACAATTATCTTTAAACCATGCAAGGAAGGGTCATTGATGTATGCTGGGTCTCAGATCTGTTAGATGTTTCTGTCCCTGATTGCCATGTTGAGTATCTTGACAGGACAATGAGATACAGTTGTTTGAAATAAATAATGATTTCCAAAGGGAATACTGCAGGGTTGTAGTGTGCACAAGAAGCACACTGGTGCAAGCAACCCAATGCAGCATAGGCTATTTTAGCTCACATATGAACGATGATGTAATCCAGGGAGCTATTAGATACAGTGACATTCTTCTCTTATGCATGCTTATAGTATAGTGTACACAACATTCCTTTTTAAAAATTGAATTTTATTTTCTTGATAATTCTTCCTGTTTAACAGGGTTCTGTCTTTTCATAATCAAAAGTGCATGCCTTCTTTAAATTGATGTCTTTCTCTTAGATGTCTCAATATTTTGTAGGCCATTTCACTGTTCCATTTTCATGAGATGAGAGAAATGTATGTATTAGTTTACTCCAGATAAATAAAAGGGGCTGTTTAGTTCCTTTACCTTAATTAGGATCCCCATTATTATTATAATTAATAGTAATAATGGATATTCTACATTCTTTACAGCAGCAAGACATGCTTTCTGTGGCTTAGATTCAGAAGAGTGCAGCAGAAGGGGGTGGGCAGAAGATTACGTTCTTGTCCCCCCTTCCCCATTCAGCCTGTTGAACGGGCTGGGCTGTAGCGTTTTGGCGGCAGCGGCTGAAAATCAAGCAGAGGCATCTTCCATGAGCAGGAGCTCTTACTTATGGAAAGTGACTCCACACAATTTTTGGTGACTTCCCCCTCAGACTTTTCCTATTCCGGAGACTCTCCCAACCTCCTAGGAGAGGATTGGGAGGCGGGGGGCGGGAAAGCTGCTGAAGGGAAAGAATGGGCAAGAAAGTCACTTTCCACCACACCCTTCTCTGGATTCAATCAAGCCTGCTTGTTTTGGGGATAATGGATAAAGTGAAAATGAGAGGATGATCTGTCAGTATATCTAGGGTTATGCTTATAATTTGAAATGTATGAATAGTTTAGAAAATCTACAGTTTCTCAATTCATTTTCCTTTGCAGGTTATTGGTGGAGAAAATCTTTGCTCAGTATCTTGTTCCTCATAACTTGGAAACAGAAGAGCGGATGAAGTGCTTATATTATTTGTATGCTAGCTTAGACCCAAATGCTGTTAAGTGAGTATACTTCCTCAGAGGGAATACCTCAGAGTTTCAAGTGGGCTTCAGCAATCCTGTGAATCCCTTTCCATAGCATATAGGAAATTCAAAAACAAAATGACTTGTAAGTCAGCATGATTTCTTAGATGACTTGTTGAGATGAGCTAACTAGTTTAAGAAATTTGCAAAATAGGATATGTAGCAGGGGTGTGAGCTGGCCACAAGATATGATTTGTTTCTCTAACTGTAGCTTTGGGAAGCAGCCCAATCTGTTTTGAAGCTGCTGTGTCTCTTGTCAATTCAAATTGTTATTCGGGACAGAATTAGATCTGTTTAATATGAAGGTCTGTTTTCCCCCCCATTCACTTTAATGAGGGATCTAAAAGCAACTAACTTTTTCTATTCATAAAAGTGGGGTGGATGCAGTAGGAATCATAGATAAGGGGATGGGGGGAAATAGCATACATCCCTAGAAAAGACTGGAGTGGGGGAAGTTCTGCCCCTGCCCCAAGGGTTGTTGGGGGGGATTCTGCCCCTCCCCTGAATTTTGGGGGCTACAGTGGTGTCTCTCCATTGACTTGCATAGCGGAAGGGGATGGTGGAAAAAGTTTAAATCTCCAAGAAAGACTCGGTTGGGGAAACTGTCACTCCTCAGCAAGGACCGTATTGTCCCAAGGATCATTAGTGGGGGGTGGGTTTCTGTTCCCCTCCCTCCAGATTTTCATGAGAACAATGGAAATCTCTACATAGACTTGCAAAGGGGAAGGCATAGAACCTGTGAAAAACAATCAATTTTTAATCCTGCCCACAAATCACTGTGATTAGATTGCTCTGGGAAAATGATTCACTGTGATTAAAAGCTAGACCTATCCTTTTTTAAAAACAAAAACAAACTAAACCCTACCTCTCCAGCCCCTCTGTTCTTGGCAATTCCCTTGTCAGCTTGATTTTGCTTCTCTGAAAGAAACCAACCTGATTGTGTGTTTTTTGGACAGTCAAGGCCACAGAGTGACTCAGAAGCTTAGAGAGTCCCTGATCCACCTCAAGACATTTTCTTAACAGTGTGATCCAACTCAGAAATATGAAAACTTTCCCCTACTCATCCCAATTTGCCCCATTATTCACAGTATTCACAGATCCAATGCACATTCCTAATATCTAGCATAGTTCAAGTCAAGTCTTAAAGGTTATATTTTGTCTTTAATGAATTTTAAAATACGGTATTTGGGAAGTGCTAGTTGAATAATGAGCTCTCATATTGTGTGTTTGTATGTGCACACCTACACCCACATCCACCCACCTACAGTGTTTAAAAATTAAGAGATGGGGAAGAAACTAGGTCTCCATATAAACATAATATGCAACCAGCTTTATCTGGTTGCTGGAGAAGTTTTTGAGAGTAGGATATTGGGCCTACAAGAGAGAAGGTGATGGATGAACTGTGGCCTTGGGACCTATTGTGGTGTTTATAGAATCGCACTGCTTTTGTCACATTTTAACACATTTGTCATTTCTTTTATGCCCAGGGCACTGAATGAAATGTGGAAATGCCAGAACATGCTTAGGAGTCACATGCGGGAATTACTAGATTTGCATAAGCAACCCACTGTACGGTTTCAGAATAACTTAATTGCTTTGTTTTATATTTAATTCTTTGTAATACAGCTACTGAACATAACTTAGAATTAATACATTAAATAATGGTTTCAAACTTATTTTTAGATTCTAATGCTGCCTTTGTGTTTGAGGATGTTTCTTAGTTCAGAGCTTAGCAATCATTCCTTACTGGAATTTTTAAAGTGGGAATCCACAGTGTTCAGAAATGTTTGCTGTCAATCTTTCACAATTAGTGTCTTCTTGCATTAAATTTTTCTAATATTCCTGCAAGAACAAACTCGCAGCAATATTTAATGTAATGCATCAGAATAATATATGAGCAAAATAATACTTAGTGTTTTCCTTAAGATTATTTTGAGGAATAGCAGAGGAAACAACAATGAGGTAGTATTCAATGTTAGTTTAAAGTTATTGTAAGTTACTAACTTTAATAGACATGAATATAACCCAGTATTTCCTTTTATTAACTTATTTTTATTTTTATTAACTTGCAATCCAAACTCCCGATCTACTGTATTGGGAGCAGTTGGATGGGGTGAATGTATCCCTTTGCCCAACCCAAAACAGCTCTGCTGATGTTACTCTGATGTGGAGCTCCCTGTTGCTCCTGCCGGTGTGGTTTCCATTTGGGGTAGCCCGTGGTAGTCCATGGTAAGCTCCAAAATGGGAGGGGGAGGGGCTGAGCCAGCACAGGATTCACTGGATCCCGAGCTGGCTCCATTGCAGTCTCTTGACAGCATTGGGCCCAGTCAGTATGCCATCTCTAGGGATTTGCCTACCTCTCTGTCTTCCACTCTGGCCATTGTGACTGGCAGGGCTGCAGATATGGTAGTGACTACGCTGCTCCATCAAGCTCCACTGTTCCCCACTTTTAGGTTGGGATTGCTCTGTTGTTGCAATTTGGCTTTTTTATGATAGGAAAATGCTCAATATTTATTTTGCATGATATTTTATTTTATTACTCTGATAATCATACATATGTCCTCTTTCTCCTGAATACTAAAGCGGAGTGGGAGGGAAAGAGATGCTGCAACAGTAGAAGCAAGTTGAGCAAGCATGTTGCATAGGAAGTTTTCTGTATAAATGCTCACTCTGAACTTCTCTTTTCAGTCCGAAGCAAACAGTGCTGCTATGTTTGGAAAGCTGATGACCATTGCAAGTAAGATATGTAGATCTGTATTACAGTGTTTTTCAGTACAGCTGAAACTGCTCCTGTAAATTAAATTTTCAAATTTTCTGTAGAAAATCTTCCTGACCCTGGGAAGGCACAAGACTTTGTGAAAAAGTTCAATCAGGTTCTTGGTGATGATGAGAAGCTTCGTTCTCAGCTTGAGCTATTAATCAGTCCTACATGTTCCTGTAAACAGGCAGACGTCTGTGTGGTAAGAACCAGAGTTTTTGTATTGTTTCCAGTAGATGTTATATGCCTCTTTTATACATTTCTGAACAGGAACACAACAGTAAAAATGTGGGCTTTGCCATGATAGTAAGGGACAGAAAGATGAGTCAAAAAAATTAAGCTCATTTCTGAACACTCTTGACAATGGAAAATACTTAAGAAGTGTACATACACATACCCTGGGCCTTCTAAATGTTTACCCAGAAGCAGGTTTTACTGGTCTTATTCCTATGGAGCTGTCTCATTACATCGAGGGTTGAGCCCATGCTACAGGAACCTTGGATCTGGTGTTTACTACAGGATGGAAAGGTATAGATCCATTAGTGGGGTATGAACCCTGTTGTCTTGGATGGATCACTTCTTGGTGAGATTTAGACTGTCAGTAGCAAGAAGCACACAGCCCTGCAGAGGTAGGGAACCTATGGTCCACCCCCACCGACTTATGAAACCTGAAGGATTCTTGAATGTTCTGGGGGATTTTCTGAGCGACATGGTGCTGTAGATGAAGCCCTGGTCTCATTATGGAATGACTAGGTGGAAAGTAGCAGTTCTGTTGAGAGCCCTAAGTGTCTCCTCTAACATTGTGGAGCCTGCAAAGCACCCTGGTTTTCAGGGAACTGAGAGTGGTGAAGCAAGTAGGTTGATGGCTATAGCTTAAGTGGCACAAATTGTGGGAAAAGTTCGATCAAAAACAAGTATGGGCATATTATGCCTACGAAGAACACTTCTTCACCATCATTGCATCCTTGAGTAGTCTTCCAGCAGAATTTTTTAGCGTGGTTCTGTTCAGAATTAGATACCTCCACCCCCCCACCTCCCATCTAGCCTGGTGCGGGGCTCAGCTAGAATAAAGGTTATCCACCCAGCTGACATACACAGGTCTCGCTAATGCACATCATATTGGCCCTCTCCTCCATGATAAGATCATACTAAAATCGTGGAGGACATATAACTGGCTTTGGACTGACCTGGCATTGATTACTGCAACACCAGTGTAGAGTGTTGGCTGATGTGATCTTCCAAGTTCTGAAAGATGGGAGATAGTCCAGAAGGGGTGATAGTTTAATATACCTTTTGGCAAACACATACATACACATCAGCCATTGATGTTTGAACGTTCCATCTAGTTCACATATTTAATTAAGAAAAATTGTAAGGTGCTTTGAGACAAAACATTTTGTAGTAAGTGACAAATAAATATAATAATAATGGTAGAAATCTATCTCTGTTCAGCAGTATTTGATTTTAAGCAATGTACTATGAGTTTTGAAGCTAGTGTGGCATTTAGGTTTTTTTTATTCGTTCAGAGTATCGCTTGTACAAATCTATTTCTGATTTGTCATACAACTCAACCCTTATTTTGTTTTATGCAGAGGGAGATAGCGCGGAAACTTGCAAATCCTAAGCAGCCAACCAATCCTTTCCTGGAGATGGTAAAATTTCTTTTAGAAAGAATTGCCCCTGTACACATTGACTCAGAAGCCATCAGGTAAGCATGACTGAGGGCTTGCCCCACTTAGTTTTTGCAACACAACTCTTCACATTTACTTCAGGGTGGATATGAGTATCTTTTAAAAATCTGATTTATGCCTTGAAAAGTTGCTTAGAATTAAGCTAAATTTAAACCAAAACATCAAGAATCATATTTACTTTTTAAAATAAAATTGCATATTGAATGTATGGTCAACTAAAAAAAAGGAAAAGAAATAAGTTGAACACAAAACTAAGAATGTATTGAAGGTAAGCAAGAGAATCTCTTTTCAGGAGAGGAATATTAGATTGACTTTGTTACATAGTTTTGTCAGTTTTTACAAAAAGTAGTAGATTGAACATGTATATAACATGTAAGTCATGATTCTTCACATGATTGAGTGTATATATAAGAGTTTTCCCCCCCAATTCTTGTTTTAGTGCATTAGTAAAGCTGATGAATAAATCAATAGAAGGGACAGCCGATGATGAAGAGGAGGGCGTAAGCCCCGATACAGCTATTCGTTCAGGGCTTGAACTTCTCAAGGTACTCCCTGTAAAAACAGGCATTTAATACTACATCTAAATTGACTGAATCACAGTCGATTTTAATAAGATTTATTTCAAAGAGTCAGTTGTTGCTTCTTGACATTTTAAAACCTTTCTTCAAACTCTGACATTCATTTGAAGAAAACTGTGGAATGGACCAACTGCAATCATCCTCTTAATCTTTGTGTATTGCTTAGTGCAGTGGATTGTTGAGGTATGTTGTTCTAGGTAATAGCACAGTAAATTATATTATGTGAAGATAGATTAAATCAGGGGTTGCCAACCTTTGTAGACTGGTGGGCACCAGTCACAAAATAGCTGCCATGGGAGGCATGGCATAAAACAAAATTAAGGCGAGCCAATGCCATAACTAACCATAACAGTGCCAAGTGCAAACTATATATTATGCACCCCTCCCTCTTGCTATCAATATCCATTTACATTAGAAGCAGAGATTTAGAATTAAAATTAAATAAAAGTTATGATCAGTGGCGGCTAGTAATATTTTGACTTGTTAGGGCTGCAATTTTTTACCTTGCTTTTTCATCACAATAGGACTTATAGAGCATTTATTTGGGAAATAAATGTGCAGACTGCAACTGTCTCTTCACTAAAAAAAATCAATTATTCTCTGCACATCTACAGATAAGGGAAGAAAATTGACACTATGTCTCTTATTTAGAAATTAAGCCATACCACATGACATAAGTTTTTTAATTCATGTATTGATTACACCAACATATCCATTGCCAAAAAATTAAACACACACAAACTTTTAAAATGTGAGGAACACTTGCTTCCAATTATATGCAGTTCTCTCCTTGCCCAAAAACAATTAATTTAACTTTTCATTATCGAACACACTTTTTTCTCTAAATTAAAAGAATGAGATATTCCAACCAGTAGACAAAAAGTGATTGTTTCATTTGAGGCAGGGCACATCAGAGCACAGCAGAACATATTTGTAATGCATGGCTAAGTCTTGAAAATGTGAAGTAATTATCTCTGTTCTTTTGCAGAGTACATCACACCAGAGTAATCATAAATCAGTCTCTAATAACTGAGATTAGGGAGAATATCTTCCCGGTTTGGGGAAGTCAGTATGATATCCAGAAAGGCATAGAACCCAAACTTTTCATTTTAGAAATTCACTGACAAACTTACAAAAAAGTAAGCAAAAAATAATAGCAGCAGCATTCTCCTCAGTTCTGCATTCAAAATATTCTGAACTTAAGCAAGGGCAAGGACTTGTTGGAACCAGATCCACATACTTTTTCTGGCAATACTCTGAAAAATACTCTGGAATTGCACATGGCTCGGATAAACCTGCCTTACCCCACCCAGTAGTTGCTGTAGCTTTTAATGAGTGAATGCAAGGAAATGGTTACTGCAGAGGCTGGTAGTCCTATTAAGAGTAGGCCCATTGAAGTTAATAGACATGACTCTCATTAATTTCAGTGGGTTTACTATGAGTAGGACTTCACTGAATTAACCCACTTTGTTGCAACACATACATAAGCCATCCACCATTTCTACTCCCAGTCCAGTGACAAAAATAAATGCAAAACGATTAAGTAAAAAATAGGTAGATATTTAGGTAGATAAAAAGAGGCTTGCACTGTGTCCATGGTTGATTGGTTGTTTCCTCTCTCTCTCTAGCAAGGTCACAAAACAAATACTAAACCAAACAAAAAGCACATCAAGGTAGAATACACTCCCTGTTGCTTCTCTGTTTACCAGAACATACTAATAGCTATGAGGTTATCTGGCCTTCAGAGAACATCTCTGAGCATTCTCAGAACAGATGTATGATTCTGATGCTTGGCTTAGGACCTTAAAGGATTTCAAGCAGTCCTCCCTAATCTGAGATAGCAGCTGCTGAATAGCCCTCATAACAACAGAGGGAATGGAAGTCTGCCCAGCAGGAGCTGAAAAGCCAGCAGTCTTGGGAGCCAAGCTGAGTGTAGTGAAAGTATTCTGTGTAAGGCAACATGAAGCCACAGAAGAGATTTTAGAAGATGGATGTAGATGGAATGATGCATTGTAAATGATTTCAGTGTTTCTGGGTTTAAATGGGAAGACTCAAAAGACAAATGGTATTTGCAAGAAACTAGGGTGAAAAATTATGTGAACCAATTAAGACTGTTCTGAATTTTGCAATGAGACAGAAATGGCTGTATTTTAGAAAGGAAATGCAAGCCAAGTTAAGCTGCAGTGGTACAAAGAAGAAATCAGATTAGATTATGAGTTGGATTTACTTTTGATGATTATGCACAAGGTTTGCAGCTGGTCTAGGAAATCCATTGCTGAGAATGTAAAATATTTGCATCCTGCTAGGCTTCTCGTTAATATGTTCCCCTAACTGCAAGGATGGGGAACTGCCTTCCACATGTTGTTGGACTACAATCTCCATCACCCCTGACCGTTGGACATACTGACTGGGCCAATGGGAGTTGGAGTCCAACAATATCAGGAGGGCCACAGGTTCCTTGCTCCTCCTCACCCTGTGCATTTTGTGTTTGCATATTTAGTATAGCCCAGTCATTTCCAACCTGGGGGCTGTGAAGTAATGGGGGGGCACGAACAATAAAGAAATGCATTTATTTATTTATTAAAAAATATTTCCTCCCTGGATGCTGTCTGTTCCCCAGACGACACCTCCCCCTTGCTCCAGACAAGAGGGGAGGACTTTTGCTGAAGTGGCAGGGTGTCTTTCAGGCGCGTCAAGGGCAGGTTTCTGCCTGTAAAACACAAGGCAGATGCCAAAGGAGGCTGAGGGCAGAGCTACCAGGAAGGAGAGGGGATTACTATCCCAACTCCCATCTCCTCATGCTGCCACTGCTGACATTGCCCTTGCTCAGAACAAGAGGAGAGGGCTTTTCATGAAGCAAAAAGAAACAAGGCTGCAAGAAAAGGCTGTTCTCCCCCTTCTTTCCTGGCAGCCTGCCTGCCTGCCTTTCTTGGCTCCTGCTTCGCTGCCACCTCCTTCTAAAAATTATTCTTATTTGCAAGGCCGCCCAGATCTCGCCTTCAGCCCAGACAGAGCCAAGAAGCAGGGAGGAAGCACAGGACCTGCTCACCCTCCATTTCTGAGGCTGTGTGTGTGCGCCAGCATCCCTCCTTTCTTCCACCTATACTCTGCCCCCCCCCACTCTCTCTCTCTCTAAGATGCTGTGGCAGTTGAGGGCTTCCTCCCCATGTGCCCGAATGCATGCACTCCTGCAGATGCTTGCAGGAGGGTCAGGGTGTGTGCGTGCGTGCGTGTCCACTAAACTGTCTTCTCCTCTGCTTTCATTCCCCAAGTACACGCTAATCAAGTCATCAGTTTTGATGATCATCCCAAGGCCTAAAAGCACTAACTCTCCTCAGTCTGTGCACCTTGTTTGCAGTGCACAGTCTAGCATCCGCATCACCAACACATTGCTGCTTCTTGATTATTATTTTTTTAAAAGAGAAAAAAAGCTCAGCAGGTTGGCTGAGGCTGGGGTCCTGGTGCTGCAGAAGAAATGTATTTATTTATTTAATTATTATTGCATTTATATCCCATCTTTCCTCCACATTGCTCAAGGTGGTGCACATGGTTCCTTCCCTCTTTCCATTTTATCCTTACACCAACCCTGTAGTCCAAGGTCACCCAGTGGGCTCCATGGCTGGATGGGGATTTGAACCTGGTTCTTAGTCCAACAGTGTAACCCACTAGTGTTGAGAGACAGGACTGCACATCTTCAGACTGTGTATGGGGGGAGGGGATACCAATTTGATTAGACCTTTGCATTAATTTTTAATTTTCTTAACCATTTTAATCTTTTAATCCGTATTTTTAATTTTTTGTCGTATTGTGTTTTTGTAGTGTTTTTTGTTGTTTGTTTGTATATGTTTTTATGATTTTTATTATGATATATTGTATTTTATCTTGTTTGTTCACCGCCCTGAGAGCTATTCTGCTAAGGGCGGTATATAAATTGAAATAAATAAATAAATTAAGAAAAGAAAGCAACACCTCCCCATCTGTAGGGAGCTTTTAATAGAAAGGGATATTTGGAAATATGATTTTGTCATGCATCAT
Organism: Rhineura floridana; assembly: GCF_030035675.1. Lineage (NCBI taxonomy): Eukaryota > Metazoa > Chordata > Lepidosauria > Squamata > Rhineuridae > Rhineura > Rhineura floridana. The sequence goes on along the minus strand of NC_084488.1, from coordinate 24,928,127 downwards.
TTTTTCAATTAACAGACTAAAATTACAATTAGCATTGGGGGGGGTCACTAAATTTTTTGAGCTTACAAAGGGGGTCCCATACTCATAAAGTTTGGGAACCACTGGTATAGCCTTTAAAAGCCTTTTGTTCCGTGCATGTAAGATGATCTCAGGTGGGTTTGAGCTCCATCTTGTGGTCAAAGGCAGAATAGCACTGATTTTATTGCTCCTGCCATTTTCCTTTCTTGTGCTAGATCACGTTTGGTCCTCTCCTCCACAACCATCATCCCCTCTCAACACCCCTCGTATTGCGAGCGAACTGGCACAGCACAGCACAGCCAACAAACTGGCAGAGCAAGCTCTTAGCTACCCGACTGCCACTCTGCAAGCCAGCCAGCTGCACTGCAGCACAATCTCCCACCCTGCTATGGGAAAATCTAAGGAAAAGTCAGCCGCACCCGTAAGGAAGGTCTGGTTGTTGCTGCCATTACCGCCACTTCCCAACCCCCAAGCCGCTTCTACAAGTGCAGCAGGAACTCAAACTACTACTGCCAACCTCTCATCTAATAGCCCAGCGGGTAATTTGGCAGTCTCATTGGTCATAGGAAGGGACTCTCCAGGTCAGCAGCAGCTTTCATGCCAGTTTTTTGCCCTTTACTACAGCTGGTCTCGGAGACTGTGAGTAGCTTGCCTCTGAGGGCGACTTGAGTAGGACTCTTTAAGAGATGAGGAGCAATTATTGAGGAATGAAGGAGACCAACACAGAAGGGATTTAGCAGCAGTCTTCTCCTGATGCCTTTTGTGGATTTGGGGACTCAGCCACTATGCAGTCTAGCCATTTCACATCTTCGTTTCAAGCATCCCTCTTGTCAGGATGGGCTCAACAGCACACTTCCTCAGAGAGTCTGCAGACTCATCCTCCTATGCAGATGCAGCTGACTTCAGACGTACTAGTGCTGCTGAAAGATATTTTGTTAGCATACCTGTCTAAAGAACTGTCTCCTACCTGGCGACCTTTGATGGCTGCTGCACATAGCCCTAATATCATCATTCATCCCTCAGGGTCACAACTTCAAGGGACTCAGCAGCCTCAGTCAGCTCAGCCACAAAATCCTCAGGCCCAGAGCATGCACCCTCAGCAAGTTTGGAGGATTCATAGGCATGCCTCACTGGACCCTCCTGTGGTATCCAGGGGAAGGGCCTATCAGCTACCTTCTACTGAAGGTTCAGAGGTGTCCAATACAGATTTAATTGTAGTGGACAAAGAAGAGTGGAGTGGAGAGGTCTCTTCCTATGGAGTGTTTCAGGAACAACATTACTTCCCATTGCTCTGTAAGGCCATGGAGGCTCTGAACTTAACACTATAGAGGAGGCTCCTTTGCAAGATTCCATGTATCCAAACCCCAAGCCTGAGTGCTTAAGCTCCCATCTTTGCTTTTGAAGGTCATTAAAACAAAGTTTGACACACCTTTACAATATAAAAAGTCTACCCATTGCAAATAAATATTATCTTCTGTATCAGTCACTTATGGACCAATTGAAGCTCCCGCTCATTGATGCTCCATGCAAGGTTTGGTAAGCCACCCTGTAAAACCTAAAAACTTGGATGCACAGCTCAAAGATGTGATGGAATGAAAGTGGACTTAAGCCTCTGGCAGGTGCACAACACCAGCACTCTATTGCTAAGGGTTGCAGCCTCAGCTTCAGTATTTGCACGAGTTACTATGCTGTGGTTGGAGGAGCTGTTCAACAGTTCTCAGCAAGATCCTGACTGGGTTCAAAAATCCTTAATGAAAATTTCACAGGCAGTGGTCTTTATGGCAGATGCTTCAATGGATGCAGTCCAGTTTTCAGCTAGAGCTTTGGGTGCTGGCATGTTTGCCTGGAGAACCATGTGGCTTCAGCACTGGGATGCAGACCCCATAGCATGTTCAAACCTAGCTTCAGAGCCATACATAGGAGGCAAGTTATTCAGGGATGCAGGCTTGGAGAAGGTTTCAGTGGAGTCCAGGGATAAAAAGAAGGTCATGCCTTCCTTAAAAAAAAGGGGGGGGGCAAGCACAGTTTTTGAAAAGCTTATCACCCATCCTCAACCAATCAGTCCTTCCAGTCCTTTCATTCCTTTTGATAACCAGGTAGGGGCAGAGATGTTCAGACCTTTCGCCCTTGGGACAGGCAGCATTTCACTCTCCGTAGCCAGCAGCAACAATTCTTGGGGAAGCTGAGCTCTGGTCTGCAGACATGAGGGAACAAACACCAATCCTGGCTATGCCCTTCCCCTTGTGGGTGGTCATCTGCAGATTTTTTCAGACAAATGGAGCAATGTCACTTCAGACCAATGGGTGCTACAGATGCTAAAACAGGGTCTCATACTATAATAATAATCTTTATTGTTACGGTCAATGACCAGCATGAGGTAATCAGATAAAATTGTTAAAACACAATACTATAAAATAGAAATTGTCAAAGGCATAGTTATAAAAACAAAACAACCAAGAATTACAAGGCGGCTGGAGTCAGTTCGTGGCGGATTTTGATCGCTGCAGCACAAAATTTAGCAACACTGGAGGTGATAGAAGTATTTTGATCAGAGAGAAGTAGGAGGACATAAAATGCATCTGATTGACCTAGGGTATTTGATAGGAGAGGTACAATTAAAGATCTTCGTAGATCAGAATAGAATGGGCAGTGAAGGAGGACGTGGGTCACTGTTTCCACCTCTCCAGCGTCACAAGTGCACTTACGATTGTAGTAGGGTTTTTTATGATATCTGCCCTCCAGGACAGCAGAGGGAAGGTCATTAAAATGTGCCAATGTGAAAGCTCTGCGATGTTTTTGCACTGAGAGTGTAAAAAGATAATTTGTAGGTTTGTTGAAATATAGTGCTCTATCCATTGAGGCATAGTTAGAGGACAAGCCCAAGTCTTGTTGGCGCTCGATATCAGCAATGCGTTGTCTAAATGTTGACCAAGCCATATCATATCCTTGGGAAATAAGGTAGCCCAGGGAAAGACCATATAGCTGGAGCTTTTGAGGCAAGGTTTGTTTCCATAATGACTGGAACTTGTCCTGTAATGTAAATGGGGCCAAACCAGTCAGAAAAAAGATTAGTTTCAGCCAGAATATGAAGACAGCGAGCCAAACCCTGGTTTCGACCTTTTGCAGGCCAGCCTCTAATCATAAGACAACATTTGGGACACAATGAGGTATTTGGAAGACGGCCCTTAAAAATTTGGATTGTACTACTTCCAGAGGTGTGAAACTGGGATAAGGGCCAAGTTGTGCTCCATATAAAAGCTGCGTTAAAGACTTAGTCTTGAACAGCTTTATTGCCACTGGTACATAATGGCCACCTCAGGTGCGGATAAAGTTTAATATGGCAGAAGCACTCCTTTGGACTGACTGGGCAACATACTCTGCTTGGGCCTTCCGGCTGCCATTTGCCTGAAAAACAACACCCAGATACTTGAAAGTCTTTATCTCTTCAATCTTGTGCCCACTTATAGACTATTTGTACATCTTCGGTTGTTTAGCAAAGGCCATGACCTTTGTTTTTTGATAGTTTATTTGTAGTTGTTCATCATTGCAGTATTGCGCAAGGGCACACAAGGCTCTCTTCAGTCCTGTGGGTGACTGGGACAAAGTTACTGCATCATCAGCATACAGTAGCACTGATAGGTGCCTGTGGGCTAACTTTGGAGGATGTATATTTAGGCAATCAAGTGCTGTAGGCAGTGAGTTTATATAAAAATTAAACAGCAGTGGGGCTAGTATGCATCCTTGCTTTACTCCTTTAGAGGTTGGAACAGGGCTTGAAAGGAGGCCCTCTGGATTGCACCTAATTCTTAAGGAGGTGCTTTCATGTAGTTTATACATGAGAAGTAGCAAGCAACGGTCCATGGTGGAGGCCTCAAGTTTTTGCAAGAGTTTGTTTCGGGAGATAGACTCAAAGGCAGATTTGAGGTCAATGAAGGCAGCAAACAGATGTGTTTTGGGTTTGCTGCTATATTTCTCCACTAGGTGCTGCAAAATTAGTGCCTGGTCCATTGTGGATCAGCCTGCTCTAAATCCAGCCTGTTAGTCAGCTAGAATATTTTCGTGGTCCATCCAAGCTAGAAGTTTCCAATAAAGATGTCTAGCTTATAGCTTGCTGATTATAGACAGTAAACTAATTGGGCGATAGTTTGCTGGGTTATCTTTCCTTCCCTTTTTAAAAATAGGAATGATAACAGCCAGGCCCGAGTCATGGGGGATGTGAGCGTTTTTGTCTATATAGATAAAGAGGTTGGCTAGTATTGGGGCCCACCATTCGATATTTCTTTTAATGAGCTCTGAGGGGATATTAATCACAGCCTGGTGCCTCGCCTGGTTTTATTTGGTTTACCAGGTCAGTTATCTCAGAAATTGAGATGGGGGGCCATTTGGGTAGAGATCCAAGATGCATTCCAGTGGTAAGGTTGGTATCTCCCCCTCTGCATACAATCCACAAAAGTGGGCTTTCCAAGCCTCAGCAGGAATGTGACAGTCAAAACACAATGGACCAGAATCAGATGAAGCTGCAGTTAAATGCCAAAAGGAAGCCATATCATTGGACTGAATTGCGCAGATGAGCTGTTCATATGCTGCTCGTTGTGTGTTCACCTTTTTTGCCTTAAGCAAGGTTTTATATTGTTTTTTACAGTATATTAAGTCGCTCAATGGTACCATTGAGGGATTTTTCTTATACGACTTGAATTTCACAATGAGAGCATTTTTTGCAGCAATACACTCATGATCGAACCAGCTCTTAGATCTGAGTTGGTTGGTTCATGATTTCCCTGTGCAGTTTGCTGTTAGGTGGTCCTTCAGCTCTTTAACCAGTATATCATAGTGATCTAAGATCCCCTGATATGGGCCTGTTGTAGTGATCAAAGAGCGGATCATGTGAAGTTGGTCAGTGCATAGAAGCTGTGTAAAGGCTCTTTCGATCCTCAGGGACCATCTAATCCTGGTGGTTTTAATGTTAGCCTCAGTATTAGGCTGGAAGGTGGCTACTGCAAACATGTGCCAGTCTAAAGGCTTTAAAGCCAGGGCCAATGGAAGATGGTCACTGTCTGGGTGACTGTCTGTCTCCAGTTGGACCACAAAATTTAGCAAGTTACGGGAGGAAATTACATAATCGATGACACTCATCCTGTCACCTGACCAGAATGTAAATTCTCCTGGGGTGTCACCTATTACACTGCCGTTTAGAATACACAGGTCCATTCGTTGTGTCATCTGGGCCAGCTGAAGTCCTGCATAATTACAATTATTGTCTTTAGATTGGCGTATATTTATCAAGGAAGAGAAGGGCCTTTCTGGAAGGCACACATGATGGTGTGCATAAAGGTCATTATCATTTGGTCCCAGTCTGGCATTGAAGTCTCCCCCAGTGAGCACTTGCATGTCGGAGGTGGTTTGTAATAAATCTCCAATGTAGGTTTCTAAGCCTTGCTATCTCAGTCTTATTTGGGGTCTCATACTAGAACTCACTGTGTTGCCACCTCACAGGTTCATCCCATCTCCTTTTCCAACAAATCTGGTCAAGAGAGCCAGAGTTCAGGGGGCTATTCACCATCTTCTTGACATTGTGGCAATCAAGACAGTGCTGCCAGGGAGCACTGCTTGGATATCTATTCCATCTTCTTTACAGTAGCCAAGAAGGATGGCTCCTTCCAAGCGATATTGGATTCAAAACAGCTCAGTACATTCATAAAGTACCACAGGTTCAGGATGGACACCCTGATGTCCAAGGAGGTTCTCAGACGGGGATCTCCTCTCATTGATAGGCCTCAAGAAGGCTTACCTACATGTTCCAGTATTCCAAGCCCATCATTGTTACTTCTGGTTTGCAATGAATGGTCAGCAGTACTAGTACAGGGTGATGCCCTTTGATCTGGTGTCAGCCTCCAGGGTGTTTACCTAGATTCTGGTCAGCCTAGTAGCATTCCTCAGACGACAAGGGATTCACATCTACCCTTATCTAGACAATCTTCTAATTCGGTCACCAACTCTGGAGAAGGTGTGGGAGGATCTTTATTCCACTCTGGTATGCATCAAAGACCACGGTTTTCTTATCAACCAGAGAAAGAGTCATCTTTGTCCTTTATACCGTACTCTTCACAGGAATGATGGTTCTGTCTCCCAAACAAGTTTCTAAGATCATGCAGATGGTACAATCCATCGCAACAACTTTCTCGGTGGGCCTGATGAAACTGGCAAAGATCCTGGGGTTCATGGCCTTGGCATTTCAGGTAAATCCATGGGCAAGAGATTGCCGACCCCTGCATTGCACCTTGCTGCCATTCCAGAGACAGATAGCAGCCAAGGTACATCTTCAGGTATCAATGTCATCTCAGGTTCTCAAGTCTCTCCACTGGTGGATGCAGGCTGCAAATCTACAAACAGGTTCCATTCAGAGATCCACTGAGAACTGTGGTCACAACAGATGCCAGTCTGTCAGGCTGGGGGCCCCTATGCAATGGCAGAATAGCTCAAGGCAACTGGTCAGCATCGGAGTCACTCCTGCCTATCAACCTGCTGGAGCTATTTGCAATCCACATGGCTCTACAACATTTTGCCATGCTAGGGCATCTGGGCTTGGTACTGGTGAGGCCCAACATGTGCCTGTTTCTTCACCTGTTTTTGTCTTCTGGTGTGCAGAGAGTGCTGTTTGTTGGTTTGTATGCACTGTTAACAGTTATGGTTTTTTCCATGTTTTTGGTGTGGCTTGTCATTTGAAATCTGGTTTCCTGAGGCTAAGGGGAAGCTAGAAGAAGCAAGCAAAATCGAACAGTGCTATTCTGCCTTTAACCACAAGGTGGAGGTCAAAACCCACCTGAGATCATCTTTACATGCACGTAGAAGACCGTTTTACAGTAAGACCAAAGGTCTCTTCTGTTTCAAAAACTGGTTGCCATGTGGCATGAGGACTAGAGAAATACAAAATGAAAACACACACAGGCACATAAAACTAGTTCCAAAATTCTTTGGAAATGAATTTGAACATGTTTATAAAAGGTTTTTAAAAGAAGAAAAGACAAATATTGAAGTGTGCTTAATACATGTATTTCATATACCATTAAAATGTATTTGTTGTTGTTATGTGCCTTCAAGTCGATTACGACTTATGGCAACCCTATGAATCAGTGACCTCCAAGAGCATCTGTCATGAACCATCCTGTACAGATCTTGTAAGTTCAGGTCTGTGGCTTCCTTGATGGAATCAATCCATCTCTTGTTTGGCCTTCCTCTTTTTCTACTCCCTTCTGTTTTTCCCAGCATTATTGTCTTTTCTGGTGAATCATGTCTTCTCATTATGTGTCCAAAGTATGATAACCTCAGTTTCATCATTTTAGCTTCTAATGACAGTTCTGGTTTAATTTGTTCTAACACCCAATTATTTGTCTTTTTCACAGTCCATGGTATGCGCAACTCTCTTCCAACACCACATTTCAAATGAGTTGATTTTTCTCTTATCCACTTTTTTCACTGTCCAACTTTCACATCCATACATAGAAATTGGGAATACCATGGTCTGAATGATCCTGACTTTGGTGTTCAGTGATACATCTTTTGATTTGAGGACCTTTTCTAATTCTCTCATAGCTGCCCTCCCCAGTCCTAGCCTTCTTCTGATTTCTTGACTATTGTCTCCATTTTGGTGAATGACTCTGCTGAGGTATTGATAATCTCTGACATAAAAATGAATGGACTTGTTTAATGCTGGAAATGGGAACCATCTCAAGAATGTTGCCATCATAAATTTATAGCTGCATTCATGAGGATAAAACCTATTTTAGGAAGATCTTAAATAATGGAAGGCAAAAATTAGGATTTCACAAGATAACTTGATACCTCATGTTGCCTTCCCCTTCCTTTATTAAGGCAAGCTCAAATGGAAAATTAATGTATTTTTAGATTTATAGCCTGTCCTACTCCCAAATATTCAGGATGCATTCATTAAAGTTATTTTTTATTCGATTGTGTGTCCATAGGTTCTGTCTTTCACGCATCCTACCTCGTTCCACTCTGCAGAGACATATGAATCTCTCCTGCAGTGCCTCAGGATGGAAGATGATAAGGTAGCAGAGGCAGCCATTCAGATATTCAGAAACACTGGACACAAAATAGAAACTGATCTGCCACAGATAAGATCGTGAGTTCATTTCTTCGCATAGCTTTTGATACTATGTCTTTCAATTTTTTTATGTCAGTCTTTTTCTTGCTGGTGCAAATATATATAACCTCCTATCATTGCCCATTACTATTACATCCCTTAATTTGCAGCTGTACTTTTGAAAAAGAAAAACCTGGGTGCACATGTATGGCTTCAGAACCTCAGAAGAGCCCTGCTGGATCTCTAGTCTAGCATCCTGTTTCATAGTGGCAAACCAGGTGTCTACATGAAGCGCACAAGTTGGACATAAGCACAATAGCCCTCTCCTGCTGTTCCCCGGCAGCTGGAATTCAGAGGCATGTTGCCTGTGATCCTGGAGTTTGCAAAAAGCTGATACAACTAGTAACTATTTAGCTCCTACATTAGACATATTGGATCACAGTCTGTGCCTTAGATGGGATGAAAGTGGGAAGTATATTACCGTGAGATATTGGATTACAAGCATAAGTTAGATAAAACTGATATAATGGCATTTGGCCATAATAAAAACAGCTTATTGACAAAAAGTCTTCTAGGAGGACCTAAGAGGATGGGGGGAGTTTGTACTAAATATTTTTATTAATAAAGGAAGATTTATTTATATTAACAGGCTTGTGTATTTCCTTCTATGGGTGAATTAATTTACTAAAAACTAACATTTCACCAGATAAATTTCTTGTTAAGCAATACACCAGTCCAATTACAGACAAGGTCTTAAGAGAGTGCCAAAATGTGTTAGTGAATTTTGGGGTGATAATGCTGAAAATCAAAGAAAATGTAGCATACAATAGATGGAATATAAGAATGCCAAACATGCTATCATGCATCAAAATACACACAATTATTAAACTAAAAGAAATGAAAGTTATTAATAGTAGGTGAGCAACTGTTTAGCAGATTTCTTCTTTATACATTAATTTTGATTAAGAAAAATAAAATATATTTGGAAGAGAGTGAGTATATAGCAGAGATTTGAGAAAAATACAATTCAAGTTGGTACCAGAGCTACCACCTTTTGTCTTAGCAGTGAAAATTGTTCCTCTTCACCTTGATGGCAGTTGTAGAAATTTTACTGTTGGAAAAATAGAAAAGGTAACATCTTTGTACAATGCACTTTTAGTTAGAGGAGTGTCTAGAGCAGATGGGGGGGGACAACAGGGGGCTGTAGGGATGAGGAGTGGAAGGGGAAGTCCTGTTCCATCCACTCATGTGAAGATGGATATTGTCCAATGTTGCTAAATTTGTGTTTAAAAAAACACGTGAACTTGTCCTCTTGTATTGTCTGCATAGTACCTCCTTTCAATATTTTCAAATAAGAAATTTATTGAATGGATGTACAAAGAAAAGGAGCATATTAAGGCTATACGTAGAAGATTGTGTGTGTGTGTGTTAATGGCCAATGCTTTTGAATTACATTTCCACTCAAGAATGTGTGCTCTTAATTTAATTTTATATAGTGACTTTTTACAGATGTTTTTAAAAATCTTGCACTGACCATTCAAAAATTACAGGAATTTATTTTTGGTATAACTTTTTTGTGCTAAATCTGTACAGAACCCTTATTCCTATTTTGCATCAGAAAGCAAAGAGAGGAACACCTCACCAAGCAAAACAAGCTGTCCATTGTATACATGCAATATTTTCAAATAAAGAAGTTCAGCTTGCACAAATCTTTGAGGTAGGTTTGTCTGACTTCTTTTTAAAAGCCATGAAAGGATGGAATCACAGTTACTTGGCTTTTGGGAATTGTTCAAATAATCTAGGCTCTTCAAATATATAACACTATAAGAAGTGGGCAGTATCCATTAGCATTGAGCAATATTTTTCTTCCATAAAAGCTTGGGCAGCAAGTTGTACTGGTAAATTAGTCAATTGGGCTATATTTGATTGATTGGTGGGCTCAAAGTTAAGAGCATATTTGTCAACTTTTTTGGTTCTCATGTACTGTAAAACAAGTGAAGAAGAAAGTGAAAGTAATTATAATTTAATAAATAAATGCCATCTTAAATTTAAGTGTCTTGAAAAGTATTGAACTTTGGCTTAATGCAAGTAGTAAATTGAAACCATCAGTTAAGAGACAGGTACTTGATAACTAAAAATCATTGTTTAACAGCTGCTGGTTCACTTGGTAAGTGTTTCAAGCACATTTCAAAGATTCTGCCAATATTCCTCACCTATAATCTTTTGATGGAATGGAGAAGTTCTCCGTATCAGCATGCTCTTCTGACACCTGGTGTTAGAAAGTTGGTGTGTATTGTGTGTGCACACATGTACAATCATTTTATAACATAAAAAGAGCCCTGTTAGATCAGGCCAAGGCCAATCTAGTCCCACATTTTGTTCTCACAGTGGCCAACCAGATGCCTTTGAGAAGCTTGCAAGCAGGACCTGAGTGAAATGGTGCTCTCCTTTACTTGTGATTCCCAGCAACGTATATAAAGGCATACTGCCTCCAATGGTGGAGGGAGAACATAACCATCATGGCTAGTAGTTATTGATAGCCTTATTTTCCATGAATTTTGTCTAATCCTGTAAGAAACCTATAAAATTTTCTCCCCATTTAGAGCTGGTTCCAATGTTTTTCCTGTTTATCAGACCATTATGAAGACTGGAAAGCTCAGCTGTTTATCTACTTGAATCTATGCTCATGACTTTGAAAATTGTTTCTTGAAGACAAAGTATGGAAAAATAATGCCAGAACCAATCCCTGTCTCGATAGTTCGTCTGGTTTCCAATTTTTAACAGGAAGTGAACACTTTGTGTATTTATCTATTTACCAAACAAGTGAAGCCTTTGGTTTAATGAAATTTAAATATGCATGTTCAGGACACAGTTCTACATGTTCAGATGTGAGATCAACCCCATAACCATTTCCAAAGAGTACAGGAAAGATTGTAATTTGATACTGGGCACTAAGGGATCATAATAATACTTATGTTTATTAGCAACATAATTCTCCATTTAAAGCATGAACCCCGGCTTGACCCCTGTACCTGTTTTAAAACAGGCAAGGAAAAATACATTCTATTTTGCATCTTATTTCTGCCCCTTGGAAATGTGTGTGGAATGGAATACAGCAGTTGTGGGGAACCTTTAGCCCTTCAGATATTGCTGAACTGTAGCATCCATCATCTGTGGCCATTGGTCATGTTTGCTGGGTCTTATGGGAGCAACATCTGGAGGGCCAAAGGTTCCCCACACTTGGAGCGAGGTTGCTTTTATGATTTTGAAGTATGTCATAAATATATATGCTGACCTTCACAGTGACCTTTCACTGTTCAAGGAAGATGATGTATTGCAGCGAATTAGAGCATCTGTACTGAGCCCTCTCAAACAGCATACTGACCTCAAGTAATGTGTGCCCGCTTGTGCAACAGGACTTCCAGTTTCTTTTCACTTCCCCCTCCAGCCTCCCACATTCCCCCCAAAACTGCTCCAGAAGTTCCTCCAACTCACCAGAGCAGATTTTGGGGGTAGAGGGAGTGCTGCAGGGGGAGGAGAGGAAAGAGAAGTCCCACTGCATGAGCAGATACACACTTGTTTTACATTGGATCTCACCCTTTGTCTTCATCATACCCTTCTTCTAAGGAGCTCATTGGACATGATCTGTTTTAACCAATACTACTTTATAGAGGTGTGCAAACTGTAGTATATACGGCTTATGAAAGTGAGATGGGATATAGGGCACAAATTGCTCTCCTGGTATGTTTAAGGTCTTTTTTTTTTAAAGTCCATACTAATATATTGCATAAGAAACTGAAGTTGCATTTTGGATCTTGATATATATATTTGTAACAAATTATACAAGTCAATATACTGTTTTGGAAGTAAACATCTAATTAATGTGTAATAGATTCATTTTCTTTCATTCCTCAGCCTCTAAGTAGAAGTTTGAATGCTGATGTTCCAGAGCAACTTATAACTCCGTTAGTTTCTTTGGGTCACATTTCCATGTTGGCACCAGATCAGTTTGCATCACCAATGAAATCAGTAGTTGCAAATTTCATTGTGAAAGATCTCCTGATGAATGACAGGGTAAGGGTCAGAATGATACAATGACTTTATGGTGAGAATGAGGAAATGTGATGTAAATATCTGCTATTAGATGAACCTGTAAAAGAATTCTTCTCAAAATTATTTTGTGCATTTATTTCTTTGAATTGCTTTCAATCTTGCATAAATCTTTGCAGTCTACAGGTGAGAAAAATGGGAAGTTGTGGTCCCCAGATGAAGAAGTGTCTCCAGAAGTTCTAGCAAAGGTAGATTAATTTATTCCGTTTAACTGAGGCATAGCAATTTCTCACATAAAATATAGACCACTACTAAGGCTATTAATCAGTATAAACAATATAGAATGGCCTTTGTAACATCTCAGCCTTCAAAGAAATTCAGTTTCAGTGTGTCTACTCATACATGTACTTTGATTTCTGTCTGCTGACTGATAAATGATTTCATTAAGGGCACAGTCCAATTCACATTTATGCTGGGCTGAGGGGAGTTGGATGTGGTGGATCTGTCTCCAGCTGAGCCAGCTGGGTTCCAGCTCAGCAGCCGGGCTCAGCCAGGCCTTAGCCAGCTCAACCAAAACCAGCGTAAATGAAGCTGGCATAACCTGGTGTAAGTCCTGACAAAAGGGTGTGTTGGGGAGGGGCAGAAGTGAGGAGACTTGGGTCACATCCAACTCATGTTTGGAGCACTCCTGCAGGTCCCAATTCAGGCACAAGTTACGCCAGGAAAAAGGTTGGTCTAAGAAAATAAATACAATAGAAGTCAATGGAGAGGGCTGACTCCCTAGTAGGGGTATTTGGGGAGCAGGCTTTTAATTTCTAGTCCCTGTGTGCAGCTTCCCCTGAGTTGGATTGCTCTGTAAATGCCCCTCAAAGTTTGTGTGGAATTAACTTGTTACCAGTGTCTATTTCATTTCTATTCAATTAATACAGGTACATATGATAAATTAATATATTGTTGACCTGTTAACATTCCTAAGAAATAGCAGAAATCATTTCTCCCTAGAGAACAGCCCATCAGATGGGAAACGCTGCTGCCTAGTGTCCACAGCAGGAATCATTTTTTTGAGGAGGTAGCAAGCCTCACAAGATTCTAGACCGTTCCTGCCTCCTGCTTCCTAACAGATCATTTATTCACTCACTCTTTTTCAGTCTCGTTTTTTAGTCCTCTGTTTCCATTCTTGAACCTTGTGAATTGCTCCCTCCCTGTTTTTCTAAATTGGTTTCCTCAGTTTGATTTATTTACAGCTCAGCTCCTCCTGCCTTCTTTCCCTACCCTCACTTGTTTTCTGTCTCCTTGTGAGGCCGCCCGTTTTTGTTGTGTTTGTTTTCCCTTCTCGAGCAACAGTACAGTGCCGCCATTTTGTTTAACCATGATTCATGGTTTGTGTTTAAAGTGCACACTTTGTTTCCTTTTTCTCCTATATCTTCGTCTACCTCAGTCTTTTCTATTGACTCTTGACCCTGTAGTTGGACCCCACCCTCCTGACGTGTTCCTTGTGTGTCCACTTCTCAAAGGTTGTTTTTTTTTAAACCCTCCTGCTTTTTCCTTCCAATCCTCCCCTGGTTCTGCAGCAAGGTGAGTCTTCGTGGGGCCGTGTTAGTGCCCATTTGCTTGCATGACCACCCCCAAATAAGCAGGCTAGTGCCTTGCAGTTGATAATTTGAAATATGCTTCCACCTGTGTGTGTGAGTTGAGCAGTTAATTCAGAATATGCTTCCTCCATGCCCCCCACCTGTTTGCATGAGTTAAGCAAAGTTATCACGGTGGCTGAACCTGCTGCAGCTGATGGCCAGGTCCAGGTGATTGGTACAGCTCCTCCAGATGACACCAGTAGCTCAGTGCCTTCTGGTTCTGCGACACCTGCCACTTTCCTGCCCCCCCAAAGGTGTCTGCCTTTACATCTGTGCAACAGCAGAAAAAGGCACTTAAAAAGAAAAAGCATTGCAAAGCTACCTCTCGTGGTCATGCTACTGACAGTGCTCAGCGCAAGTCAAACAGCAAGCCTCAGGAGGCAAAGTCTAAATCCAGGGCTCCTAGGAGGGCTTTTTACATTGGCATATCAGAGCATTTTTGAACCCCAGTGTTGTGGCAAAGAAGACAGTGGCGGCCTCCATTTTGTTTTTAGCTGCTTGGACCTCCCTTGATCTCCAAATGCCAGGGGGCATGCCACTTAGCCTTTTTTCTGGTGATTCCCAACTGGGGAGGCACATTGTTATTGAGCTGTTTGATTCTCCTTTGGGCTGTGAGAGAAAATTCTACAGTTGTATGCCTCTGCATCAAAATGCAGGATATATGGGGAAAGCCCCAATCAGGTGCACAGAAAGACTAGAGCTCCTGTTATCCAGGAGAAAATATGTTCAGGGAAGGCCAATGGCACCTTCTCATTATTAACCTTTTATAATGATTTTGTAAAAAAAAAAAAAAGAGAATGGAACAAGGTAAGAAAATACATAACTGCTTAGACTTCAGAATAACTATCCCCTGAAGCTAAAGTTAGAAAACTTGCAAGTTCTTTAAAAATGGAATTGTATCACATCTATTTAAAGAATGAATTCACAATGTTTCAGTTCTCTCTTTCATAATGCAGTACATGTGTATATCTATTCAAATAGGTAATACAGCAAAGTGACTGAAAATGATGTAAAATTATTCATCTTCCTTTTCTCCACTCCTGTTTCAGAGAGAGAGAGAGAGAGAGAGAGAGAGATGCCCTTGGACGGAGGGAGGGGAGATTGTGTGTTTGCGTGTAAGTGTGAGAGGGGAGGGGAAGTATGTAAGAACATGTGGTCTGTGTATGTGTAGCCCTGGGAGAGACAAAGAAGTATGTGTCATCTCTGCGTGGGAGGTGTTGTTGTTGTTATTATTATTATTATCCACCCTTCACCCAGAGATCCCAGGGTAGGTTACAACAGTTGTAATTTAAAAAAAAAACTTAAACAAAATGTATATACTGCTTGAATGCAAAGACCTCTAAGCAGTTTACAAAAAACATTAACATTATCAACAAAACAGTTAAAAACAAGTAATTAAAACATATTTAAATCAATTAAAACTGCTACTAACTTAAAAAAAACAATTACTACATCATTAAAAACAATTAAAACAACCTAAAATTACAACACCACAAACATAGGGTGGGTTCTAAAAATATACATCTCAGGTGTCTTAAGGCCAGGGTAAAGAGATGAATCTTCAGCATTCGACAAAAACTGTACAGTGAATTTGCCAGATGCAACTCTGTGGGGAGGGAGTTTCACGACTTAAAATCTGTCACAGATAATGCCTTCTCCTGGGCCACCAGCTCCCAGTTCCTGAGGGTGGTGGAACTACACCTAGGGGGAGGCTGTAGGGAAGGATGCGGCCTTTTAAATATTTAGGATCTAAGTTGTTTAGGGCTTTAAACGCTAACATGAGCGCCTTAAATTAAGCCTGGAAAATGAACTGGCAACCAAGACAGCTGTTTTAGAACGGGTTATATGAGTTCTAAAGGGAACCCAGCCAGAAATCTTGACTGCTGCATTTTGGACCAATTGGAGTTTTTGTTCGTCTTCAAGGGCAGCCCCACATAGAACAAATCGCAATAATTTAATCTGGAAATTACCAGAGCATGGAGTACTGAGTCCAAGTAATTTCTATCCAAAAGAAGCAAAACCTGGCGAACCAGCTGGAGCTGAAAAAAGGTACTTGTAGCCACTGAGGCCACCTGAGCCTCCAGTGATGATGGATCTAGGAGTACCCCAAGCTGCAGTCTGCTTCTTCTAGGGTAGTGCAACCCTGTCCAGAACAGGCCATCTCCCCTCCTCCCAGGCATGAGAACTCTGGACACACAACACGTCTGTCTTTTCAGAATTCAATCTCAATTTATTGGCCCACATCCAGCCCATCAGTGCCTCCAGACACTGGTCCAAAACCTCAGCCACCTCTCCCAATTCAGATGGAACAGAGAGAGAGAGAGAGCTGACAGTCATCTGCATATTGATGACACCTTACTCAAAATCTCCTGATGACAGCTCCTAGTGGCTTCATATAGATGTTAAATAGCATGGGGGACAAGATGGGACCCTGTGGAACACCAGAGGATAGCTCCCATGCTGCAAAACAATAACTACTTTTATTGTTTATAACCACAGGACCTCTCCCATAACTACTTTTTCTGTCTCTCTGGCCCACCACCACAAACAATCCCTCGAACCCAGACGCAATAAAGATTACTCTGGTGAGGGAGATGGAATTTTTATGGATGATTGCAACTCCCCCTCTCCCTCCCTTTGACCTAGAATGGTGCTGCGCTGAGTACCCAGGCAGACACAGCTGGGTCAGCACTGGCCCACTGAACTCACCCGCCCGGTTATACATGCCAAGTCTGCTCCTTCATCCACGATCAAATTGTGGATGACAGATGTTTTATTTTGGGCATACCTGGCATTTACCACCACCACCACCACCCAATGCCAAGGTGTCAGCTGACTGGTATCCCCAAATTCTGTAATATAGCAGGCGAAGCAGAGGAGGCAACGGCTTTGATGTAACTAGCCCTCCTCCTCTCCTCTGTGTACCTTGTATGGTTTTGTGTATGTGTGTGTGAGAGAGATGTATGTAGTCTATTTGTATGTGTGGTCTTTGTGTGTGAGAGAGGCGCACTTGGCAGAGAGAGTGAGGTGTAAGTGTAGCTGTGTTTATGTGAAATGTGTGTGAGAGAGGAGAAGGTATGTATGTATGCATGTGTGGTCTGTAAGAGGAGAGATGTATGTGGTGTGTGTGCAATCTGCATGTGTAGTCTGAGAGATGGAGAGGTGTACTTGGCAGAGAGAGGGGGGTCTGTGATCTGTATGTGAGTGCTGAGTGTGTGTTTGCAAGAAAGAGGGAATACAATGTATATTTTGTATATTTTTCCTGATACTGGGAAATGCTCCCTGTTGTTATTAGACAGCAACAGCAATGTGTGGGCAATCAATATCGTGTGACTTCCACAATCAAGACCAGCAAGGCATACCTGACATTCCATAGCAAGCATGAGGTTGTCTGAGGGGAGGGGGGAAGCAGCGATGACTGCACTCTCTAATCTTGTGTTATGCTATGCCCCCACTCCCCCCTGGCAGCCATTTTCTGACTGGCACCCACAGCACTTTCTCAAAAATTTAACTGGGCCCACTAGTCCCAAAAAGTTGAGATCCCCTGTCTTAACATGAAAATCACACACATTTCTTCTGTTCTAAAATTGAAGATGAATACAATTTGTGTTCTTTTCAATTGTTATATTTCAGTGCAGAGTTGGCTGTCAAATTATAGGCAGTGAACAAACATTTTATTTATTAATAGGTTCAAGCAATTAAACTTCTAGTACGCTGGCTCTTGGGTATGAAAAATAACCAGTCAAAATCTGCAAATTCAACGCTCCGGCTATTATCGGCCATGTTGGTCAGTGAAGGAGACTTGACGGAACAGAAGAGAATCAGGTAAGACATTCCCAAAATTCTCATTAGTTTATATGTGTGCCTTGGTCCAGCAAGGGATTTTCACACACAGAAGTACGGATTCCATTTGCAGATTTCCTTGTTGGCTTCAGAACAGCGGATGCAGACTGCACCTTACATAGTGTGCTTTGGGATGAGCATTCTCATTTGTGTTGCAGTGTGAGTAAAATGTAATTTTTGAAAGCAGCTAGTGATGTGGAACCCCATTTGAGTAACGAGGAGCTGGTGCTATCAAAATCCATTAAGAGACTTTTGTGGAAAGACCTGACTTCATTCTCATCCCAGTTGTATGTCCACTTCTCTCTGAAGAATAACATTGTAAGCAATTTTTAAGGCTTACTTGATGGGGGGCAGTCTGTCAGTTCATATCGAAAAGAGAGGTAGTAGAAGTAGTACTTTCTACTTTGACATCTTAAGAATGTTATTGTATTTTGTATTTATTTATTACATTTATATCCTACCCTTCCTCCCAGAAGGTTCATAAGAATTGTGCCATTTGCAGTTGTTATAGCTCGTTATAAGCTTAGCAAGTCTCTTGTATCATAGAATCATAGAGTTGGAAGGGGCCTTGTAGGCCATCGAGTCCAACCCCCTGCTCACAGCAGTTAAGTTAAACTTGTAGTTTAATACGTACTCAAGTTACTGCTTTGGGTGCCATTTTGTTTATTGCTTTTGCATTCATTTGAGAGTTGTATGCTCTTGACAGCATGCATACCAGGTCATACAGACAGCACGCATACCAGGTGGTAGAGGTGTGTATTTTTATCAAGGGCACAAATTGCCTATGCAATCCTCCTACCCATTTCCACAAATCCTAAATCTTTTAAGTCTGCAGCAGAGCATAATAGTTAACAGATCTCATTAAAAGATGGAGTTGCTAATGAGCACCTGAAATATGTCAATGTGTTGTCTTTTACATGGTAATGTTTATGGAATGGTGATAGCCAGAAGTCATGGAATTTATGTGACATACTAGAAGTTTCGTAGTGCTCATGCATCTTTAGAGACAAGATTGTCTTCTGAGAGACAGGAATGATTGTCTTCTTTTGTATGCAGCAAATCTGATATGTCTCGTCTACGTCTGGCTGCTGGCAGTGCCATAATGAAACTTGCACAGGAGCCCTGTTATCATGAAATTATAACCCCAGAGCAGTTCCAACTCTGTGCACTGGTCATTAATGTAAGTAATTACCTTTGAAGAGCTGTGAGGGAAACAATTAAGGTAGGGCACATTTTCTGTTATAAAACTAGTATTTGGCTAAGATTACATATTTTCCTTTTCTTAAACATTGCAGGTATCACGCTGTATGTAAACATAACATCTCACAGAGTTCTTTCTGTTGACACCCATATGGTTTGTTTAGTGGCTCAGTTGCACTTGTCATGTTTTTTCGTCTTGCAGGATGAATGTTACCAGGTGAGGCAGATATTTGCTCAGAAGCTACATAAAGCACTGGTAAAATTACTGCTCCCATTGGAGTACATGGCAATATTTGCATTGTGTGCCAAAGACCCTGTAAAAGAAAGAAGAGCACATGCCAGACAGTGCTTGCTTAAAAATATAAGTATACGGCGAGAGTACATTAAACAGAATCCTATGGCCAATGGTTAGTAAATTTGCTTACAAGTAAATTATAGTATGACATTTTTATTTCAAATACTCTTTGTGGGTGAAGAATGAAGTAGTTACATTTATATATATTCTAAGGCCATTCCTAATTTTTATTAATCATATAATTGAATTAATTTCACAATACTTTTGTAAAATGGGTTGCAGATGTATTACCTACTTACATAATAGCAAATCTGTGAAATCTCTGATATTTGGTATGTGTCTGTGTATTATGCTTATGAAGTGTTTATTATTTATTATTCCAGAAAAGCTGTTGTCCCTGCTGCCTGAATATGTGGTACCATACATGATTCACTTGCTGGCTCATGATCCAGATTTTACAAAACCTCAAGATGTTGATCAACTTCGTGATATCAAAGAGTATGTGTCATTCTGTATTAGATATTTGAAAAACTGTAGGTACAAATTTTGATGTTGGAGATATGTCTGGACATTTTGAACATTCATTTCCTTTCTTGATTATAAAGAGAACAATGCCTGTTTTTTCACCAATGCTTTATGTTAAACTGTGCAATATTAGGACTTCATCAGGAATTCTCAATGGGAGGGTTCATTTTGGTGTTTTTTTCTCACGCTGTGTGTTTTATTATGTTCACATATACTCTGAGGAGTTCAGAGTGCTGTCTAGATATTGTTCACAAGCAGTCTCCCATACAGGCAGCTTATTGGAGCAGACCTATTTGGCTTCAGCAGTAGAACTGCATCATGTGTTTTCAGGCCACTATCTAGACAAGGATTACTCCCTGAAAAATTATGTAACAGCAGTCTTGAGCACTTGCTTGCTGAATGCAGACTGGCTCCCATGATGGCTTCTTTTTAGATGTTTTGGTTATTGGATTACCAATAAATGGTTAAAAAAATCTGTTTCCAAAATACTACTAATTTGAGAGGATTCCACTTCATTCAAAGCCCCACACTAACATTCCAGACCATATTTTCCAAATATTCACACTCTCCACTGCATTCTCCCCTTGCTTTGTAGAACTTTCTTCCTTTGGCCTACAATTCCCTCCTTTTGCCTTAATTTTTTTTTTGGGGGGGGGGAATCTAGTTTATTACATTGCTAAAATCAAGCAATGTGGACTTCCTGGACATAAAATGCAGAGCTTGAAGGGAGATGTTCTTGGACTTTTCTTTATAGGGAAAGGTGGTGGTGGTGGTGTTACATTTGATGCATTACTTTTGGATGCTTTTATTTCATTAGGTGCCTTTGGTTCATGTTAGAAGTCTTAATGACAAAGAATGAGAACAATAGTCATGCCTTCATGAAAAAGATGACAGAAAGTATCAAACTTACACGGGATGGACAGTCACCAGATGAGCCAAAAGCCAATGAGGTAAGAAATGTGATGGAAAGAGAAGGGTTTTGAAATCAGTTATTGAACAAGATGGACAGAATGCTTCAGAGCAAGCACTAAGCCAGAATCTCATTTATCTCTAGAGACAATTTTAGTTGTAAACATTTTGGGTTAGCAATCTCATCTTTACAGAGCAAAAAAGTTCATCCAGCAGAATATAGTTGTCAAGCAAGGAGCAATATGTTTATTCAGTTATCATAGTGGTTTTTTTTACTATGTTGAATATTTCTTTTCTGACTAAAGTTAAAACCCACACCAAAAATGCATATATATATTATTATAAAATACAATTTTATCTCTATGTACTATTTTCTAAACATTATTTTATCCTAAAATACTCATTTTTAACATATTTTGGTACTCTACTGAGCCAAGAACTATCACAAAATATGTAAAATTAGTCAGGAGGTGTGGATTGGATCACATCGGAATTCATAGAAAGCAAATTTCTCAAATATCATTGGCTGTGTAATCGATAAAAATTGTGATCATTTTTAATCCACTTCAGTCTACATGTAATTCTTGGTTCCATTCTCACCCTGCTTTATGTTGTAGGCAAGATAATGTTATGTGGGGGGGGGAATGAGGGAGAGTGAGGAGAGAAAATGAGACCGACTCGCATATTGAAATAGTAAGAAGCTAAAAGAACTGTTACTGGAATCTTCTAAACCAATAGTCATATATGTTCATATAATTTAGAAAAGGCCTGTTTTTGTTTTCTTCAAAAATATAGTATAGAAAAAAAGCCAAGACTTGCACTGGGAGAATCCCAGTGGGGAATCCCATTTTTAAAAAAGCATAAAATAAGTCTTTAATATAGATGGCTTACTGATTTCTATGTGTGATGGGGTTAGCATAATTTGTGTTTTTTTTCAAGTTGTATAGTGATTTCCAACATCCTGTTATAACCTTTTCCCTCCACAGAAACTTTATACTGTTTGTGATGTGGCCCTATGTGTAATCAACAGCAAAAGTGCTTTATGTAATGCAGATTCTCCTAAGGATCCTGTATTGCCAACCAAATTTTTTACACAACCTGAAAAGGTAACTTTGAAAAAAAGCAAATATTTTAGCTTTCTGTTCTACTTAAGCATAGCTTCAAATGTGGGAAAAGAAGTTTGAATTTTTCTTGGTTGTATTTCCTAAATTACATATTTAGATAAATATATATTCTCTAAATATTGTTCTGTTCTCTTTCTCTCCAGTGAAAGAAAAATGCTACTAAAACTTATTTGCAGACATATTTTGTGGACATTCAATAATATTAAATATTTATCTGTCATAACTAATTTTTTTTATAAATTCCAACCTAAAGAAATTAAATCTATGCGTCTATAATATGTGGGTTCAATAGTATTCACACGCATAATTGGACAAAATGTTACCCTGTTTAGCTTAGTGCATAAAATATCTTAGGAGCTTGCATTTGTGAGCTGACTTGTTTCTATATAGGGATTTATATCCTGTTTTCTAATGTTTACACACACCTTAGGATGGCTATCAACAATTAAAACCAGTTATAAATATAATAGGTGAGATCAATTGTTAATCATATTCAGAGTAGACCATTGAAATAACTGGAATCCATTGATTTCAGTTGGCGTACTCCCGAGTATGACTACCATTGGATATCACCCCAAAACATTCTATGAAATAACAATACAAAACAGACAGATTTGGCAGATAAAATGGAAATCTTGGAGAGAAAATTATTTTGTACAGTAAAACAAAAGCCTGTTAGACAAGAAAGGTTTTCTTCATTTGTCGAAACATAATGAGAGAGATTAGCAGAGCCTCTTTTTGGAAAGCAGTTTTCTGTTATTATTTTTGTTGTTATTACAACTTGTATGCTGCTTTTCCATATAAATATGCTCAAAGCGGCTCATGACAGAATAAAATCACTTCATCAGCAGCAAATACTAAATCATTTAAAAACATAACTTCCATATAACTCAATTTGATTACATGAGTATTGTAATATTTAAGTCATCACAAAACAATCAATTAAAACCTATCAATTGACAAATAAGCATTCCAATACAAAAATACAAGAAAACAGTATGTGACTCCAACTCAGAAATTATAGCCTCTGCTAGTTGCTGCTGCCAGGAAAAGGTTCACAGCAGCACCTCCTTTTATCCCTATTGCAAGCGCCAGCCAGAGCCCTCCCAAGGAAGTACCCAGAGCTGGCTCAGATGTTGCTGGTCTGGAGATCAGGGTTGGCATCATCTCCCTTTACCTGCACGCTTGAGGTGCCAGAAAAGTTCCACTGCACTTAAAGTGTTCAGTTGGGAAGATGTTCTAAAAGCAGGGGATACAGTCTGTCACCCTAGCTCAGATGATATAGCCTGCTAGTTGTTGCTTGCCCCCACTACCACCCTGGGCTGAGAACTGGTTACACAGTTCTTTGTCCATTTTTTATAGGAAGATTACTTTATTTGGGTAGGGGAAAGAATTATTTAGAACAAGGATGGGGAGCCTTTAACCTCCAGATGTTGGACTCCCAACTCCCATCTGCCCCAGCTAAAATGACCAGTGATCAGGGGTGAAGGGAGTTGTAGTCCAGCAACATCTGATGAGCCACAGGCTCCCCATCCCTGATTTAGAAGCACCAGTTCTTGAACACTGGAAAGAACTTCAATCTGCTGCCTGTCAAATTACATATCCTATCCTGACAATATTGAACTTAACAAAACATCCTAAAAAACTTAATATGAACAACTAAATAACTTCCCTTTTTTCCCTAAAGGATTTTTGCAATGACAGGAATTATATTTCAGAAGAGACAAGAGTTCTTCTCTTAACAGGAAAGGTATTGTGTTTGGTTCTAGTTTTTGATTTAAATGTTGAAGTATTTACCAATGAACCTTCAAATGTTTGAGAAATAATAAAATGAAGTACACAACTAAGGGCACAATCCAACTCACCTTTCCGCTGGCTGGGGGGAGTTGGATGCCGCAGACGCCCGACTGTGTAGGCAGGCTTCTGTTGCCGCCAGGCTCCACTGGCAACAGCCTGCACCGCATCCAGGAGCCTGCCAGCACTGCCTGGGGTCCCTAGGGGATGGTCAGCCTGGCAGATGGGGGGCCAGCAGAAGCTGGCTGAAGTCCCAAAAATAGGGTGTAGTGGGGCAGAGCCGTGGGAGGGACTTGTGCAAGATCATCCTTGTGTTCAGAGCCTTCCCCTGGGTCCTGATCCACCCAGAAACTCTGCTGGCCAAAAAGCCGACATAGTGTAAACATTCTGGCACAGCACTTACACCCTGGGAGGCCTGTTGCGGGAGCCGATGCTTCCTGGCCGGTTCATGCATGCAGCTCCCAACAGAGCCAGCATTCAGCCGGGCCAGCAGCTCCCAAGCAGGAAGAGGATCCAATCAGGCTTTCCATTGGCTCCTCTTCTGCTGGCCCCCTTCCACTGGCTCCCTGTCATTTGGATTGCTCTGCCACTAAATGAAGTACCATCTGCAGCTCATTTAGGCTGCACTTACTTAAGAGCAGATCCTGTTGAATTTATTAGGACTTATTTCTTAGTTAACATGCATGGGACTTGAATGGGAAAATCCAGAAGCCATCTTGATGTAACAAGGAGATAGGATGACATGCTCATTTCCCCTGTCCCATGCTCCTGTCTCACTCCCCTGCATGCCAGCCAGGTGGGCCTTTTTGCATGCTTTCTCACCCTGCCTATGTAGAATAAGCTT